>NC_139694.1:36816257-37429180 GCF_964106915.1 Podarcis gaigeae
GTGCTAAATCACACTTTGTGCATGCGCACAAGCGCCAAATCATGCCGCACAGCTGCGCAGATACGGCGCTTCAGGTTGCGGGCTTTTCATGTTGCGAACGGGCCTCCGGAACAGATCCAGTTCGCAACCAGAGGTACCACTGTATAGACTTTTGAAATTGCCCACCCTGTAGCCCAAGACCACCCTCCAAAACATCATACATACATATATCACAGAAGGAGGCGTTCTGCAGCAGAAATCTGAGAGTGTTCATTCTCTCCTCTCTGCCAGGATACCTGATAATGCGTTCCTTGATTGCATTTTCTGGGTAGCCTGGATATTCCTTTGAGATAGTAAATACTGAATCTCTTACACATATTTATAGTTTCCTCAGCTTAACTGATACTTCCCAGACTATATTTGCAAGGAGGTGCAAGCCCCTACAGTCCAAAGACAATTGGAAAGTTTTTCCCATTTCCTTTCTCCCATTTCCTTCCACGTCTTTCCCCAATCTTCAAGTTGTATATTATGACCTAAATCCTGAGCCCACTTTATTTGTGCTGACTTTACCGTTTCATCTAATGTTTCCCCATAAAGTAAAGATTTCAATATGTGGTGCAACTACAAACAAACAAGCACTGAGTTGGCTGAATAGTTATAATATTTTCCTGTTCTGATCCTTATTGTATTTTGGTTGGTGGAGTGTATGTGTAGCTTTATTGTTATTATCATTTTAAACTGTTTTTATATTCAAGTGAGAAATACCTAAACATAAGAAAGAAGCAAAATAAAATCTTTTAGACTTCTTCATCCCACTTGAGATGAAGTAACAAAGATGCATTTAAATAATATAAAAATATAGGTCAGAGTTGCAGCAAACTGGTCACAAATAAATTTTCAATCAGTAAATAAAAAAAGGATATTTACATGGCATAAGAGACCAAGTTGGGAGCTTGAGTGTATTCCTGGAAAATCTAAACACTAAGAAATCAGTGGGGTGGGGTGGGTGTTATCTGGTTTTCACCAGCTAAACATCCTGATATACCAATATATCATGATCTCTGAAATAAGGATGGAACTATGTAGTAGAGGCATTGACTGGCTTCATGGTTTTTCCTGCATTGTAATTTTTGCCTAGCGCGCGCACACACACACGCACACACCATGATTCACAATATATTGCCAGGTCAAAAATTATGAAGCCGATATGATATGGACTTCATACTTGTTTTGCACGATATATCAATATATCACCCAGCCCTAGTGGAGGGAATAATAATAATAATAATAATAATAATAATACTTTATTATTTATACCCCGCCCATCTGACTGGACTTCCCCAGCCACTCTGGGCGGCTTCCAACCAAATATTAACTTAGTCTATGCTCAACTTAATTGGGTTGCTATAAGGTCTCTTAGGGGACACAGGTGGTGTTGTGGGTTAAACCACAGAGCCTAGGACTTGCTGATCAGAAGTTCGGCGGTTCGAATCCCTGCGACGGGGTGAGCTCCCATTGTTTGGTCCCAGCTCCTGCCAACTTAGCAGTTCGAAAACACGTCAAAGTGCAAGTAGCTAAATAGGTACCGCTCCGGCGGGAAGGTAAACGGCGTTTGCATGAGCTGCTCTGGTTCGCCAGAAGCGGCTTAGTCATGCTGGCCACATGACCCGGAAGCTGTACGCCGGCTCCCTCGGCCAGTAAAGCAAGATGAGCGCCGCAACCCCAGAGTCGGCCACAACTGGACCTAATGGTCAGGGGTCCCTTTACTTTTACCTTTAAGGTCTCTTAAGATTGCCCACCCCCCAGCTGCTTAGCACCATTTCTAAGTCATCTCTTTCTCACTTTTGGGGGGCTTTCAGGGCCTCCACTAACTTCACTTCTCTTTCCATTTGGCAGCCCCTGGCGAATTGTAGATGACTGTGGTGGCGCCTTCACCATGGGGATGATTGGGGGAGGTGTCTTCCAGGCTGTCAAAGGCTTCCGCAATGCTCCAGTGGTGAGTCCCAACCTTCTTTTCTCCTTCCCTTTCCTTCAAGCTGCAAGTGAGGGACATGGATGGGGTCAGAAGACATAGATTCATGAAGAACCCTGGCCCAGATTGGCTCTTGCAAATCCTAAAACATTCCCTACCTAATCTTCCCCTTCCCCTACACTCTCTTTCTTTGTCTGTTAGATTGTATGCTTGTGAGTAGCCTGGCTTTTGTTTTCAAACTACCGTATTTTTCGCCCTATAGGATGCACCGGCCCATAGGACGCACCTAGATTTTGGGGGGGGGGGAATAAAGAAAAAAATTCCCCCCCCCCGGCGTGGGGCTGGGGCGGGGGAAGCCCGAGCTTCCCCCTCCCCCAGAACAGGACCCGGAGCAATGCCGAAGCTGCGTGCAGCTTTGGCATCGCTCTGGGAGCTTGCGGGGCTGGAGGAGGGGGAAGCCCTCCGCCAGCCTTCTAACCAAGTCGGGGGGCAGCGGGAAAGGCGCGCTGTGCCTCTACCGCTGTCCCCCGAGTTTGCGGGGCTGGCGACGGGGAGGAGCAGGCTTCTCCCCCCCACCAGCCTTCTAACCAAGTCGGGGGACAGCGGGAAAGGCGCGCTGCACCTCCCCGCTGTCCCCCAAGCTTGTGGGGCTGGCGGTGGGCCTCTCCTGAAGCCTGGAGAGCAAGAGGGGTCTGTGCGCACCGATCCCTCTCGCTCTCCAGGCTTCAGCAAAAGCCTGCACTCGCCCCATAGGACGCACACACATTTCCCCTTCATTTTTGGAGGGGAAAAAGTGCGTCCTATAGGGCAAAAAATACGGTAGTTTCGTTGTTAAGGTAATTGTTAAGGTCCTAGCACACATATAGGGCTTTGAAGGCCGGTGATGCACTTTGAATGCACTTGCCTGAGATAAGAAGTGATCTAATATATGATCGATCTATCTTTCTTATTTATTTATTTATTTATTTATTTATTTATTTATTTAGACATTTTTGGTTGCCAATGAGAACCAGAAATTTTATGGCTAGTGATCATTTTGCTGTGCTGTTGGTTGGCTCTTCCAGCATGCCAGTAATCGCAGACTGGTTCTGCTGAGCACAAGTTAATGTGGATCGGCTGTCCTCACAAGTGTGCCTTTAGTGGGAATTGGTGATTGCTGTGTACAGTCATACCTCGGGTTACAGACACTTCAGGTTGCGTTTCTTCAGGTTATGGACGCCCCGAAACCCGGAAATACAGTGGTACCTCGCAAGACGAATGCCTCGTAAGACGAAAAACGCGCAAGACGAAAGGGTTTTTCGATTTTTGAGTTGCTTCGCAAGACGATTTTCCCTATGGGCTTGCTTCGCAAGATGAAAACGTCTTGCGAGATTGTTTCCTTTTTCTTACGTCCCAGGCACCGGGCGGCCACACAGATGGGTCGGCGCTGGCGGGAGCCTCGTTTGTGGGCGCTGCCTCGTCGCCTCTCCCTTCCAAATCCTGCGCGCAGCGGCCGTACAGGATAGCCAGCACCAGCAGCGCCAGCAGCGCGGCGGACTTTTTGCCCGTGTAGAAGCCCGAGCGCAACTTGACGGTCATGGTGGCCGGTTGAAAGCGAGGGGGGAGCCTGAGCGACTGAGGAAGAAATTCAGCACAGTATCCGTGCTTCGCAAGACGAAAAAAACCGCAAGATGAAACAACTCGCGGAACGAATTAATTTCGTCTTGCGAGGCACCACTGAACTGGAATGGGTTACTTCCGGGTTTCAGCGGTCGTGCATGTGTAGAAGCGCTAAATTGCACTTTGCGCATGCCCAGAAGCGCCGAATCGCAACCTGCGCGTGCACAGACACGGCTCTGCAGGTTGCGAATGCTGCGGGTTGCAAACGTGCTTCCCGCACGTATCACATTCGCAACCCTAGCATCCACTGTACTGTCTGCCAAGAATGAGTGTCCCTAAAGAGCCAATACAGAATACTGGTTCATGGTTCAATCCTGACTGGAAGTTTAGGGATGCAACGCAGCATATATTAAGGCTGATGGGCTTTTGCATTGGAGAATTTAGATTGAGAGAGGAAGCTTCAACCTTCCTATACAGTGGTACCTCGCAAGACAAAATTAATTCATTCTGCGAGTTTTTTCGTCTTGCGAATTTTTCGTCTTGTGAAGCACGGATTCCCATAGGAATGAAAAAGGAAAACAAAAGGAAACAAACGTTTTCGTCTTGCGAAGCAAGCCCATAGGGAAATTCGTCTTGCGGAGCAACTCAAAAAACGAAAAACTCTTTCGTCTTGTGAGTTTTTCGTCTTACGAGGCATTCGTCTTGCGAGCTACCACTGTATTGTCTTTCTAACCTAACCTGTGCTGACCTCCACTAAATTGCTAGACTGGTAGTTGGGGTTGCTGATCTAATTTTCTCTCCTCTCTGAAGCAGAGAGAGAGGAGACATCTTCCTTTCCTCTCTCTCTCTCTCTCCTGCAGATATCAAAGACTAGGAATGGTTCTTTGCATCTCTAACTTAGGTAGCTAGAACTAAGAACTATTTACTGTGCAATATGTATTTCCTATAATAAACTTAGTATTCTTATTTTCCGTACCAAGAGTCTTTGTGTGATTGCATCCAGCATATTAAAACTGCTCATACAACAAGTATACAACCATTTTATGTGCGGTCAATATGTGTGTGACTGTGAACGCACACCACACTCAGAAGTACAGTGGTACCTTGGTTCTCAAATTTAATCCGTCCCAGAAGTCGGTTGCAAAACCAAAGCGTTCCAGAACCAAGGTGCGCTTTCCCAAAGAAAGCAATGCAAACCAGATGAATCTGTTCCAGACTTTTAAAAACAACCCCTAAAGCAGCAATTTAACATGAATTATGCTATCTAATGAGACCATTGATCTATAAAATGAAAGCAATAATCAATGTACTGCACTATAAAATAAATAAGACGGTCTTGTAGATGATAAAAATTAAAATTATTTTTTTTTCTTACCTCCACTGATGATCATTGTTTGGATTTTATGCATTTCTGCACAATCAGTCAATCAGTAGCTGAACAGGGTTCCACACAGTCGCAAAAACAAATTAACCGAAAAAGCCTCAAAAACAAAAACGCAAAATAAATAGCAAAAACGAAAGCGCCAAACTTAATCCGTTCTGGAAGTCTGTTTGACTTCTGAAATGTTCAAAAACCAAGGCGCAGCTTCTGATTGGTGCAGGTGCTCCAGAAACAATAGCCGACAGCCTCATTGGACGTTTGGCTTCTGAAAAACGTTCGAAAACCGGAACACTTACTTCAGGTTTTCAGCATTTGAGAACCAAGGCGTTTGAGAACCAAGGTACCACTGTAGTCAGAAAAGGGGGCTGGGCGGGTGGGGGTCAGGAACATAACCCCCATGCAAAACAGTTGTTGCCTTATCACATCACAATTGGCAGGTCTGAGGCACAGCAGCAAGGATTACTGCATCCCTGAATCCCCATACACCTTTCCCCTCACCTGTGGAAAATACACGGGCGGAACTTGAGGTGTAGGATTCCACAAAAGTGGCCGCTGGGCTTATAGGTCTATAACTGGCTTGTGCTGCAGAACTGATCTCTGGGCAGAAAATTGCTCATGGCTGTGTAGGCAGCAGCAAGGGAGAACATATTTCTATTCTGAGCAGGTGGCGTTGCCACTTTTGGCACCATCTCAATAAGTGTCGCTCCACTTCCTCCTCCCTGTCGCCTGGGAGTCAAGCGTGTAGAGTTTGTGCTCCTGCTGCTTGTATGTCAAGCCTGTCTCCTCAGTTTTGAGCATTTACTCTCCGTCTTCGGGCTGTAAGTGCTTGGAGGAAAACTCAGCGTTCCAGTTTTGAGACTGTTTTTGTCTGTTGTGGGAGATGGAGGCCTTGAGGCCGGGTCTTGCTTGTGGCATCTGGAAGACCTTCAGAAGCACTCTTGAGCATTTCCAAAGTTCAGCACAACAGTGGCACAAGCCCCCTGTGTTCCTTCCCGGCTCCAAGCTGGGATGGGAATGCTGGTCCTTCTGTACTGTACTTCAGAGAGGATACCTGAATGTTTCCTTCTGCATGGCAAATAACATCTTTCATTGGTGGTGGATGATCTAGATTGGGGAAGGTGTCTTTCAAAAACACTCCCTGGTGCAGCCCTGATTTCATTGAGATGCCCTGTGTTTGTTTCTAGCTTTTTTGTGTGGGAACACCAGGAGGTCCAGTCCCCTGTCTTCTACAATCTCATCTAGTTTGCCCCCATGTTTGGACCATGTTTTATCTACCAGATTGATACTTTGGGGACAGACTGGATGAAGAGCTAATTACAGAAACAGTCTACATTGAGTTGTGTGCCCGGGTGTTTACAGTCTGACCTTATGATTTCTTACTCAAGTTGCCCATTGATTTTAACAGGACTTACAGGTAAAAGTGTTTAGAATGGCAACCTAGGATTAAAACTGAGGCTATTTACTTTGCTGTCAGGCTCCATGTTCCTTACGTGTCAAATGCGCTGTTAATTAGTTACCTTTGACCAGCTACCAGTATTTATGCAGCTTTCCCCATGCATTTTATGGGGGTTAAAGGCTTCTGGTCATCTGTAGGTAATTGTGACTGATGCTGCCCTTCTGAGCTACTGTTTTGTGCTTGGCTCTTTCTGATGTGAGCTACAATCAAGTGGTTTGCATCTGTGAGCCTGTTATTCTCCTTTTTGTCCTGTTCACATGCAGGTTTGAGCATTTATGCCCTAACTCTTAAGTCATGGGTAGGCAAACTAAGGAGGTCAGATCCAGCCCAATCACCTTCTCAATCCGGTCCGCAGATGGTCGGGGAATCAGCGTGTTTTTACATGAGTAGAATGTGTGCTTTTATTTAAAATGCATCTCTGGGTTATTTGTGGGGCATAGGAATTCGTTCATTCCCCCCCCCCCAAAAAAAAATATAGTCTGGCCCCCCACAAGGTCTGAGGGGCAGTGGACCGGCCCCCTGCTCTAAGTGCTTGGAAAGAGTTTCAATGAATAAGTTTGGTAATTGCTTGGAGGGATTGAACAGGGTTATTTTCATTTCGACTGGCCAGGCAAAATTTGTTCTTGCCCCCAGCCCCTTCCCCTTGGATTCTCAGTTGCTGTTGTTTTAAGCAGAACAGTAGATCATGCAAACCTTAAGTCTGCCCATTTCTATCTTAGGTAAGACTCAGCTGTCACATTTGTAGTATGGAGTTAATGGAGTGACCGGCCCGACAGCATTGTTGAAATGATTACTGCCATAATGCACATGCCATTTGAACACTTGAAAGAAACTACATGCATTTTAAATGTTGTTGCTCTTCGATATCTCCAAAACAAGAGTACCTCCTCTTCCTATTTTTGTCTTGCAATGTTTGCCTTGCAGTTCTGTGTGTCAGACCTTGGTATAGTTTTGTATGACGTTTCCCATTCTCACCCCCCATTGTGTCACACCATGGTCTGGCTCTCATAGATTAAATTGTAGAGAGTTTAATGCTTGAGATGATCCCACTGGATAACTGAGGTCAGGTAGGCAACCTGTTTTTCGGGTGGGAAAGTGGCAGTTGCAGAGACACCCTGAGCCCACCTGCCTTCCGTGGATCAAGACCTGTGGCTTCTGGCTCCAAAGAGTCATTGGAGTTTGAGAATTGTATGTGCCTGTGTTCCTTGAGATGTGGAGATTGTCTTGTCTTGGCTCCCCTTACAGCCTCTTCTACCCTGCGCTTGAACATTTTTTTTCAGGGTGTGGTTTTCTCCCGCAGTCCATTGTGAGTTTTGACTAAGGTAGTTTTTCCTCCTCTCTTTCCTAGGGTGTCAGGCATCGGTTCAAAGGCAGCATTAACGCTATCAGAGTCAGAGCACCACAGATTGGAGGTAAGGGAAGTGTCCTGACCCTTGGGTTGGCGGTGGGAATGTGGGCAGTGTTGTAAATAAAAAGATGGATCAGACAGATTGTGGGGTGAGGTGGATCAGGATTTGGTTTATTTTAAAGGAGAACCAGCAGTGCTGTATTGTGGTAAAAGTGTCAGACCACGCTTCAAATCCCCTGTCAGCCTTGAAGCTCACTGGATGTGACCTTGGACCACCTCACAAGGTCGTTATGACCATGAAATGTGTGGAGTGGGGCATCCCAGGGGGAAGTTTCAGGAAAAGTGTGATATAAATCAAATATTATAACTGCTGGCCAAGGGAGGCAGGAATTAAAGAGAAGAATGTGCAGAGTATGAAGTGCTGGCTTGGAGGCTGTTTTGTCATATTGAGTTAGTTGTATAGCCCAGTCCCAAAGCTGACAGTTAAATCACTCATTGGTTTGGTCAAAAGCAAGACCATATGTATTCAGGGAGGCTTACTTTTAGGTACCGTATTTTTCGCTCTATAAGACGCACCAGACCATAAGACGACCTAGTTTTTGGAGGAGGAAAAAAAGAAAAAAATATATTCTGAATCCCAGAAGCCAGAACAGCAAGAGGCTATCCCAGAAGCCCCCAAGAGCCGCACACACGCTCCACGGGGCTCTTTAAAGGGAGCGCTGAGCAGAGCCTCCCGCCTGCATTCGCTCCATAAGACGCACACACATTTCCCCTTACTTTTTTGGAGAGGAAAAGTGTGTCTTATAGAGAAAAAAATACGGTAAGTGTGCTTGGGATTGTAGCCTTAGTAAGTGACTCAATAAATGAATCCTAGTGAAACAGAATGACATTTCACCATTATAAACCTTAACTTAAATCACTACTTTTCTGGCTCAGCTTACAGCTGGAAAATGCAGCTCCCCCCCCCCCCCCCAGTTATTGGTTCAACTTGGGCAAGTCCTACAGCAGGAGGTGGAGCCGTACTTTTCTTGAGAGAAGGGAGGCGTCCACTAAGAATGCCTCTCTTCACACCCTTCCTCTCTGAACGTGACACAGGGATGGTACCATTAGTGATCTTGGAGATGGGAAGTGTCTTACCACCTGTGTGATTCTGCTTGCGCAGAACTCCAAGTGCCTGGCAAACGAGCCATGAGTCAGTGTTTTACAAAATCAAAACAAAAAATTGTTTCTGCTTTTCATAGTCCTTGGAGATAAGTTTAACAATCTGTTCGTGGGGAGAATATAACTTGTGTGTCCTGGAGTGGCTCTTGGCCCTTCTTCTGGAGCTCCAAGCCTGTCAATCTCCCCATCGATCCCTGGTGCTCCCACCGACCCCATAAGGCTGCCTGGTTCTTTGCCAGCATGTTGTCAGAGTTCTGCCCAATTCAGCACGTGTGCAGGGCCCATTTTGTAAGCCAAGCATTTGGCTTTGCTTGGCACGGAATTCTAATACCTTTTGGTGCCAGTTACAAATGAACATCCCTGAGTCCAGCTGGTGTCTCCACATGCTCTCCTTGTGTTCCTCCTCGCAGGCAGCTTTGCCGTGTGGGGCGGGCTCTTCTCCACCATCGACTGCGGCCTAGTGAAGATGCGGGGCAAGGAGGATCCCTGGAACTCCATCACAAGTGGGGCACTCACGGGAGCTGTGTTAGCATCACGCAGTAAGTGGTGGCCAGTGATCCTCTAACTGCAGCGCCTCCACCTCTCCCCTTAACCTCCTGTGGCTGAACGCTGAGCCAGGGCGTTGGGACTGAGAGTTCTTTCCCCTTAGGTGGGCCCTTGGCCATGGTCGGCTCGGCTATGATGGGAGGCATCTTGCTTGCCCTGATAGAAGGTGTCGGGATTTTGCTGACGAGGTACACGGCCCAGCAGTTCCAGAACCGTAAGTTCCAACATGGCGGCAAGAAACAGAACTCGGGACTTCCCCAGAAGGATGGATTTGGACTAGGAATCAAAAGACCTCTCTCTGCTTTGGTTTCGGCCCCATAGCCTACCCAGGGTTCCACTGAACAACCACACCAGCACTCTTAAGAGAAAATAGCTCCCCAACCAGGCTTCCTTGTGGTTAAAGGAGTGGGATTATATAGTTTGGGACAGGCTGAGTTCTCAGTCACTTGCAGCTCTGTTCTGCGGGACACAGTAAACCAGGTGAATTCTGGAACCCATTCGGGAGAAGGCAAAAGCCTGGTGTCATCTGCGTGGGGGAGAGCGAGCATACAGAGCACATTCTCCCCCCTGGATGAGCGGCTGCCACTCTCTCATGCAGACGTGGGTGTGTGGGGAGGGAAGTGACAGGCAGCGTTGCTGTGGGGGCAAAGTTTGCCTCCAGCCCTGACAGTGCCTGGCTTGGTCTCCCCTGACACCAGGGTGGTGTTACAATACACGCAAGTGCTTGTCGTTCCACCGCCCCCTTGGCAAAATACAGAGCCTTCTGCCACTCCACTTGCTGTGATTGGCATTTTGCTGCTCCTTCTATAAATGCTTGCAGAAGTTGCACTCCTTTCCCACGGTGTCTGGCACCCTCCCTTGTCCCTTTTACAGGTGTAAATTCTAACCTGTTCTGCATTTTCTTGCTGCAGGAGTTGGGTTTTACTTTTCACTTTTTTGTTAATGAGTCACCCTCGCCCACATCTCTCCTCCTGATTGCACCTCCATTGATTTCTATCCCCAAAGATAGTGGCCCTTGGCTGTGCAAAACATGAATCACATCTCTTCCCTGCTGCTAACTGTCCCTTCTTGTCTTCACTTCTCAGCCAACCCCTTTGGTGAAGATCCCAGTCAGCTGCCTCCTAAGGACGGCTCGCCACCTCCAGGGTATCCAGGCTATGGACATTATCAATGAAACTGTTTGGGTCCAAGGAGATGTCTATTTTTGTAGGACTGGAGCAGGAATTTCCCCATTGAAGCTACTCAAGACGTTCACACGGCAGCACTCAAACCCCCCACAAACCCCAGCATTCAAGGAATGCCATTCCAAGAGTTGTCTTTGGAAAGGAGGCAGGGAGGGAAAGGGGTCAGAGGCTTAAGCGATATTTGAACCATGTAATAGCTACCTCTCTGGTGGGCTTTTGTGTTGATGGCACGGTGAGCCCCAGGAATCTTTCCATGTGTGCTGGGGGAGCCAGAGCCTGTGCTGGGGGATTGGCTAACATGAATCCTGAGACAATGTTTCTTAGCTTTGTAGCTTCTGGATGTGTCTATAAACAATTAAATGGTCATGACGAAGGACTTTAGAAAGGCTGTCTCTCCCTGGCTTTTGAGCGGTGGAGCTTCTCCTGCTTTCTCCATAGTCGGAGAGCCCATCCCAGGTTAGCTTGCAAAAATCTGTCAGCAGAGCAGTGTGGGCCTTATTTACCAGGTATTGTGTGCAGTTAACGGGATGCAATGGTAGCAAGGAAAAGCTGAGCCCATGTATCAAGAGCCATGGCTCCCAAAATAAGACTCCCTATTCTACATCAGGGGCTCAGTTAATCCCTCTGTTTTTGATGCCTGCTTGAGGCTGCAGAAACAGAGGGTTGTCAAAAGGCGTAGCAGGCTGCAGGAATAACATGGTTGGTTGACCACATTCAGCTTAGTGGATCAGTTGCGCAGGCCTGCCCTGGAGCCAAGTTTTAGCCCCAATAATGTGCTGCACCAACCTCCACCATCTTTAATGTTTCAAACGAAGACAGGTTGGAGAGCCAGAGATGGACTTAGAGCTTCTGATCTGCCTGAAGTTTCCACCCAGCATAACGAAACAACCCTTTTAATTGTGGGATGCAGAAGGATCTGAGGCTCTGCTGTGATCCAGGTTGACATAACCCTCCACATCTGAGCCAAACATTTCTGATCCTTGAAAATGAATGGTGATTGCCGTTTTATATGTTTTTAATGCTGGGTCCATGCACTTCCTTTTTTATACAAAAGCCTACTAACATGTCAGAAAAAACCCTATTTTTTATATATATATCAATGATTTGCTATGATGCTCATTAAAACTGAGTGCATCTTTACATATAAAACCAGACCTCTTTATAGCACACTTTTCGGACTGCAAATCCCCTTCTCTTTGGCTTCCTTGTGTTTTAAGATCTTTTCAAAGAAAGATGGTATGTATTATCTGTTACAGGTGTAAATACAAACTGGCTCTATGGCTTCTGTCCCGGAGAGTTTAATTAGACATCTGCCAAAAGGGAGGGGAGGAGTTAACTGTGCAAGTTGCATCGAGGAGGTACAGAAGGAGTCTGAGCTGACATGCTGCATTGCTATTAATCCAGGGAAACAGATTTTAGCCTTTGCTCCGATAAAGGCGAAAAGGTCTTTGATCCCATTCCTAGCCAAGGACGGCAGCAACCGTTGGAAAAGGCACCAAAGCCCTATCTGGCTACCAGCACCTGCTCTCCCCGGCCACTTGATCTTCCCCATCGCAGCTAATTGAGCAGTGTAGCTTCCTTTGTGATATTTGGTCCTGTGGCTTTGCAAGGTACTAGCATTTGTAGCAAAGTCCTTTGGCCATCACCAGGTATCTGTCGTATTCATTTGGGAGGTGAATCCTTTGGCGTTGCAGATCTCAATACCTGGGGTGGATCTGAAAGGGAAAACAAGACAACTTGTCAAATGGAGGAAGGAGGTGAGCCTTTTCCACAGGACCTGCTTAAAAAACACAATGGAAAGCAAGACAGGGTAGCAGCTGGGAAGTGGAAAAGGAGGCTTGGTACACACTTGCGCTTTGTAGGCTTCACCTCCTGTGGGGAATGTTAAGGGACTAGTACCTTGGTGGTTTTGACACGGTTTCCTAGTGAGCACATCCAGCCGGAATTGTCAGGCAGCGCTTTGCACTCCTCTTCAATCTGGCAGGGCTCCATGTCACACCACCACTTTCCAGTTACAATGGAAGCTGCAGAGTAGAAATAAGGATCTGTCTCTGCTACCACTTGTTCCAAAGTGGACAGCCTCTCCTATCCATGCAAACGCTTTAGGACAGGCAAGCTATAGGTCAGGAGCAGCTGTGAGCCTCCCAACGTCCTCCTGAGCCACAGACCAAAAAAATTGACTTGCCTGGCTGTTCTAAGGTTTGCATCTTGCTCTGCCCCAAAGATTCAAGGCAGATTGCATTATAAAAATTTAAAAAGTGCAGTAAATCCCATAGGCTTGAAGGGCTGGGTTACCACTTTCACCAATCCATTCCCTTGCACTTTGCCCAAGGCATCCTCTACACAGCTAATGTTTGTTATTTCCCCTTACTTTCACCTCTCAGAAAGGGGACTGCAGTGATCAACCCCTTTCATCTTCCGTCCCTGAATTCTCTTGCTTCACCATCATTCCCTCCAACATTCTGGCCTCTTTCCAGTTAAAAGACAATAGCCCTTTCCCATCCTGCCTCCAATCACTTTCCTATTCTCTCCCCTCTCCAAGGCCCCAGGTGTTTGGGTTCCTTGCATGTTCCTTGGTCCCCCTGGACTTCTCTCCCTCTGGAAATGGGGAGAGGCCTTGGCTCCAGGCACTTACTATCCACGCAAGAAGGTTTGCCACGGGTTGTCCCAGCCACTTTCCCCGGGAGACAGGAGCACTGGATGGTTTGGGACCTCTCCTCGATGTGATTGCGGTTACAGCAGCGGCGGATAGCAATCACCTTGCAGGTGCCGCCACCTGGAGCAGGGAGGAAACAAAGACCGGAGGTGGGAGCCATCAAGAGCTCCCTTTGAGAAACCACAGCAAAGTCCTGCACACTCCTTTCTCATCGGCTATAGCTTTGAGAGTCCCAGCTCCTAACCTTTCCCCAAGCTTTGTTTCCCTTATTGGCATTAGACTGTCACATATATATTGTAATGCCTGCCCCTATCACATGATGAGTGTTGGCTGCCTGAAATCTTCCAATACCATATTTTGTGTGGTGCTGCCCTTGTGCGGAGTTTCAGCACGCACTGTTCTGGCCTGGGGGACTCACAAAGACTCCATCAACGGTTTGCCTTCCTAACTGAAGGTCTTGCTCAATCACGCTTTGAAAGTTGAGAATGTACAGGGAAAATGCAGGTGGTGTAATGGTGCGTGCATGAAATAATTGGGACTTCAGCAAGTGAAATACAGCGGTGTAAAATGGGCAATGTATAGCTTGGCTCTCTTTTCCGAGTAGATGTGATGGAACTGAAAGCAAGCCAAAGACCCGCATCTAGCGTCCTAATCACAAGACAGAGAGTGGGTACATTTTTCTTCTTGCATATCCAAAACCCCTTCTCCAAAAGAAAATTGACTCACTGATCACTGGGACTTGATCTCCTGTGGTTTGGTACCAGTACTGGTCATGATGATGCTGTTGAGTGTGAATAGGGAACTCCTGAGCACAGATTCCTTGACTCAGGAGGATGGTAAAAGCCATCCCGATAACTGGAGCAGAAGGGCACATTGTGATAGGTCTGGAGAGGAGGGCAGTGGGGCTGGGGGAAGGGTGGGAAGAGAGAGGAGATCATCTTAACAGTTAATAGTGTTTCTTCCTTGGCCCATCAGGTTCTTTCTTAAGCCAGTTTTCTGTGGGTTGGAGAGATTTTTTTAAAATGTGCAGGGAGCATTCAAACATACAATTCCACCCACTTGCATTCTGAAGTGGCGCTGCCCCTTGTGGACTATATAGTATGTGCTTTTTCTCAAAAGTTTGATTTGGCTCTCCAGAAAGTTTGGCAGACAACTCATTAATGTCTTGGGCTCTTGGGAAGTCCATGGTCGCATAGGCATGAGAGACCCCTGCCCCCAAGGAAAACAAATAAATTTCTATAGCTCTGTGCTTTTCTTATATTGTAGGACAAAAGATGAGCTGTGCTGGGTGAGATCAAACCCCTGTCTAGTCCAGCACTCGGTGGCCAGTCAGAGGCCTTTTTTGACGGAGGGTAGCACAAGCAGGAGATGGGTACAATAGTCCTCTTTGCAATTATTCCCCAGTGACTGGGACTTGGAGGGAATATAGAGCCATCACAACTTGTAGCTATTGAGGGCCTTATCCTGTCCATGCACACATTTTTTGTATGTTGCATTTAAGACATTTATTACCTGCTGTTCAAAACCAATTATTCCCACGGTGGTTTGCAACTTGTGCAATATACATATATATATGTTGTTTCGTGTAGGCTAAGGAAGTTTGGCTGCTACTTCTGCAGGCAATCACAAATGCCTCTTCAGGAAGACTGCCCAGGCGGATATCTTTGTGGAGTTTTTCCTCACGCATTAATTCCTGTACAGATATCACGCCTGTGTAAGGAAAACATTACACATAGATCACATGTACAAAGTGCATCCATGCAGTAGGAAATAATGCTCATTTATCATACAAGGTTGTGGGTTCATGATTTTCTGACCAACAATAATTAAACAACAACAACCCCAGATCATTGCTCTCCTTCCAACAGGCTCCAGTCTTGTTGCAGAAATACATGAGAGGTGAAAGCAAATGCAGCCTGACACACTCTAGACTACACCCTGCAAATCTCCCATGCTTAGAGTCTTCCAAAGGGATGGTGATGTTTGAATTCCTTCAGCAGAATGGAGACAGATAAGGAGAGGCTTATCTGCATACTCAAGAAGAATCACAAAAATACTAAATTTTAGGGAGAGACAGAATGCATTTATTCCATTCTCTGCCATAATTTTTTTTCATTTCAGAACCTAGTGGTGGCTGTTCCATAAGTCTTCCAGCAAGACTGCCCTGTAGCTATGCAACTATGACCACTGATTGTGACTTTAACTGAAACTATTTCCCCCCTTTCTGTTTATGAATACAGTATCTGAGCAACTGTGCATATTAAGGATAATTTGACCAAGATTTACAGAACTTAATCACGAGAGAGATGGAACTTTCACACTGGCTTTGTAAATCCAAAACATACTGATGAACAATTGGTATGTGAATAAAAGAAAGTCATGCAAAACTGACGGTCAGATTGTGCCTACCATAAACTGCAACAGTCCTGGCAATTAGAGTAATTATTGTACAGAGTTCCATTACTGTTGGCAAGGAATCGTGGGATGGCAGTTCCTTGCAGGAAGTAGACATGGTGCAATTGCAGCATGAGAATTAACCAGGGACTAATTAGTTGCCATTAAAGTAAAGTAATATGCAGTGGCGTAGCGTGGGTTGTCAGCACCCGGGGCAAGGGAAGTAATTTGCGCCCCCTAACTCTCACTCTGAGTGAGTGAGCCAGGTAGGGGCAGAGAGCTGCGAGTGCGAGCAAGCGCCCCCCCAGATGTTGCGCCCACTGCGGCCGGCCCCCCTGCACCCCCCACGCTACGCCACTGGTAATATGCAACTGCTCTGAAGAGAGAAAATGTATGCCCTGTTGCCCTTGCTCCTCCCATTTTTCTCCTCTGCTTCTCCCACTCTTAGTTCACCCCGTGTAGAAGTGCTCATCGTAAGCTCTGTGGAACAGGGATCTTTAAAAGGAAATATATTTCTCCGTAAGTTAATTCCAGGTGCTTTCTTACTTAATAACATCTATATCCCACCTTTTCTCTGAAAAGCTCAAGGGGGCATGCAACGTTCTCCCTTTCCATTTTCACTTCAGGACAGCCACCCCTGAGAGCTGGGCTGGCTGAGAGAGAGAGTGACTGGCCCAAGATCACCACCCAGGGAGCTTTATGGCTGAGTGAGGATTGAACCTGCAGGTCCCCAATCCCAGTTTGACATTCTAATCACTGCACAACATTGGGTCAGTAAGGCACCAGGGACATCAATGTGAATTGTGAAATAAACAATTTATTTCTTTTAAAAAAAATATATTTATTTGTTTTTACAGAAAAAAAAACATAACAACTGCAAAAATAAAGAAAAAACAAAACAGTCACAAATACACATAAAGCAGATAAGAAAAACAAACAATTTATTTCTTGCTTCATCCCAGTGGTTCAGAGTGTGCTTAAATATAGTTTTGTCCTCTCAATTCATGCACAACAACCCTGAGAAGTAGGTTTAGGCTGAGAACTAGTAACCTTAACCGTAAGCAGGAATCTGTGTGTCCTGCTTAGGGTTTAACCCTTTCACCCACCTCAATACCCATAATATGGACACTGTCTAGTGAAGAAGGAAGCAAGTGCAAAAAATCTGAGACACATGGGATAGATGAAACGATATCTTATTAAAACACAAACTTTCAAGAGCTTATTTGGGTTCAGACCCACTGTAACAGCATTATAGTAAAAGAATGTTGCATTTTAATTCCATTTGAAATTCTGGATCATTTTTTAAAATGTCAAGTTGGCTCGGCAAAATATGCATATTGCTTCTTATTTGCCTTCAATTTTTATGGTGCCAAGACACCTTCAGCTACAAAAGACTTGAGAAACTTAATTGGTTGCCCCTTGATCCCATTTCTTTCAAGCCAGTCGGGCAACTTATCACACCCCTATTTTTCATATAGCAGAAATCAAACCTTACCTGTGACTCTGTCCTAGGTGCTGAAGTTTTCTCACCTCTCTGTCCCAGCCATGGAGGGATACCTTGAACCCTGACACATCTTCCTCTTTGTTCTGGCTATCTATTCCCGTACTCAGTTTGCTGGGGAGTGGTGGGAGGTGGGCATTGAGCACAAAGTTCTGGAACCAAAGTAACTGTTCTTGCAGCTTTGATCTGTCCTGATCACAACCCCCTTATGATCTAGCAACTGAGCTGCTCTCCCATCCAGATCTGGGGACAGAACCAAACGTCCTGGCTCCCAGCACTCCTTCTGTAACCCAGCAGATGTCTCAGTATCTGTGTCAGTTTTTGAATCTGACTATTCTTCAGCTTCCGAGCTTGACTGATATCTGTGTACGCGGATTTGCATGTGTGATAGAAAGAGAGATCCAGACTGTCACTCCCTTATACTCTCTGTCCAAACAGCCTTCCTAAGACACCCACACAAGGCCGCCTCCTACAGATTTGGCAACCCAGCCCCACTCTCACTGGGCGGTGAGCCCAGCATAGAACTTTGCCAGCTTTTTTTTTCTTGCCTTCACTGCTTCTCACTTTAGGAGTGAACTGTTAAACGTTGGAGTCACAAAAGAGGATATTTTGTAGGGATGCAACTACAGATTTCTATTGCTCTGCAGGTCTTCAATATCCGAGAGCATAGGCTCTTTCAGGGCCCTGCAAATAAAGGAACATGTCTGAATACTGACCAGAATGGCACCTGATCTGTGATTGTAACAAGGTCACTGCTACAGGGTCAGTCAGTGGTGCACATTTTCAAGTTTAGATTTGTTTTTTGTAGTCTGCAACAATGAAGACTTGAAACCCAACCTTTATTTTAAAACATAATCCAGCATGCCCTTGATATGTTAAAATAATGTGTTCTATATGATTGCAGGGACTGCTGTATGTGGTTTGACATTAAGGTACAGGATGATGGTGAAATGTATGATACATCCTTTTGCTCTCTCATCCTGGGACTTCATAACCAGTCCCTGCCACCGCAGTGGTGTTTCATCTCATCCCTGATACTTTCCCCTCCACACACATACTTTCATCAGTGTCCCTTTCCCCAAAAAGCAATTTCTGGCCAATGACAACTATGTGAGGTGGAGGTTGCAGAAATTCTTGATAGGTCTGCTGTTGTCAAGCGGTGGGTTGACCCCAAAGATGCAACACCAAAGGAGACCACTGTGTGTTACCCTGAAAGCTTGCCAGTGGTGTCCTACAGGATTCCACCACACTTTTTATCATTTAGATCAGCGGTTCTCAACCTGCGAGTCCCCAGGTGTTGTTGGACTACAACTCCCATCATCCCTGAGCTCTGGCCTTGCTAGCTAGGGGTGATGGGAGTTATAGTTCAACAACATCTGGGGACCCACAGGTTGAGAAAGACTGATGTAGATGAAGCCACTGGGGGCTGTCATTAGGCATTTTGGAGTGAAGTACCACTGATATAGAGATGACACCCAGCTCTATCTTTTCCATCTAAATCAGGAGAAGTGGCTTAGGCGCTAGACAGGTGCTTGGAGGTAGTGATGGGTTCAAGCTAAATCTTGAAGAGACAATGGTTTTCCAAGTTCTCGAGTCCAGGAGGTGGGAATACAGTCTCGTTCTGGACAGGGTTGTACTCCCCTGGAAGGAGAAAGTTCAAAGACAGGGGGGGTACCCCTGGATTGTCACTTGAGACCCAGGTGGCCTTGAGACCCAGGGGTGCCTATTTCCAACTGTAGCTGGTACATGAGCGACAGCCCCTTTTGGGCAGAGGTGACCTGGCCATGGTACTCCATGCTCCGGAAACTTCCAGCCTGGATTATTGCACTCTGTGGGGCTGCCCTTGAAGATGACTTGGGAACATCAACTGGTCCAAAATGCAGCAGCTGGATTACTGGCTGGAGTTGCCTTCTGAGCACATATAACCCCTGTTCTAAAACAGCTGTGTTGGTTGTCAGTGTGTTT
This sequence comes from Podarcis gaigeae, assembly GCF_964106915.1. Taxonomy (NCBI): domain Eukaryota; kingdom Metazoa; phylum Chordata; class Lepidosauria; order Squamata; family Lacertidae; genus Podarcis; species Podarcis gaigeae. The sequence goes on from NC_139694.1 coordinate 36,835,400, forward strand.
CTGGGCCTAATTCCAGGTGCTCACGCTTGTGCTTAAAGCTCTAAATGACTTAGACCTCAAATATATGAAAGAACACCTCCTTCTCTACAGACCCTCCCAGATGCTAAGATCAGCAGATGGGTCCCCACCACCCTCAGAAGTTTGGGGTGGTGGCCTGGGAGAGGGCTTTCTTTGTGGTAGCTCCTAAGTCGAGGAATTCCCTCCCCACAGAGGTGCATCTGGTACCTTCACAGCTTTCAGCAGATACAGAAGAAGAAGAAGAAGAAGAAGAAGAAGAAGAAGAAGAAGAGGAGGAGTTTGGATTTGATACCCCGCTTTATCACTACCCTAAGGAGTCTCAAAGCGGCTTTCCCTTCCTCCCCCACAACAAACACTCTGTGAGGTGAGTGGGGCTGAGAGACTTCAGAGGAGTGTGACTGGCCCAAGGTCACCCAGCAGCTGCATGTGGAGGAGCGGGGAAGCAAACCCGGTTCACCAGATTACGAGTCCACCACTCTTAACCACTACACCACACTGGCTCTCTGAAGACACACACGTTGGCCTTTGACACGTTGGCCTTTGACACGTTGGCCTTTGATGTGTGTTTTCAGGACACGCCCTATTCCTGTGACTAACTGTTTCCACTGTTTTTAATTCTGAATTGTTGTAGCCAACCCTGAGACTTGCTGGTAAATAACAGGGGATAAAGTAGTAGCTGTTGTTAATCATTGGTCATGCTGGCTGAGGCTGATGGGAGTCCAACAAAGCTGAAGAGCCACAGGTTCTCCACCAGGGCCGGGGCCTTTTCAGTGATGGCTCCGACCTGGTGGAATGCTCTGTCCCATGAGACTAGGGCCCTTCAGGATTTAACCTCCTTCCGTTGGGCCTGTAAGACAGAGCTACAGTGGTGCCTCGCAAGACGAAATTAATTCGTTCCGCGAGTCTCTTCGTCTTGCGGTTTTTCCGTCTTGCGAAGAACGGCTATTAGCGGCTTAGCGGCTATTAGTGGCTTAGCGGCTTAGAAAAAGGAAAAGAACTCGCAAGAGCAAGCCCATAGGGAAATTTGTCTTGCGAAGCACCTCAAAAAATGGAGAACTCTTTTGTCTAGCGGGTTTTTCGTCTTGCGAGGCATTCGTCTTGTGGGGCACCACTGTATTCCACCTGGCCTTTAATTTGAATTCAGCCTGGTCTTTTATTTCCCTTCTCTTCCCTCCCCCTCCCCTTTTATGAAGATTACCTGCTCTGAGACCCCACAGCTAATTCTCCCCTAGCCGCCTCGTTGGCCCAAGTAGGACCAATTCAGCCAGCTAGCCCTGGGGATTATCTAATTGGTTTTTTTTATTTTTTGAATGTTATTGTTATTCATGTTTTTATACTGTATTTTGTGCTGCTTTTATAATTAAGTGTTTTAAAGTGTTTTAAATTTGTTGTTAGCAGCCATGAGCCTGGTTTTTGAACTGGGAAGGGCGGGGTATAAATAATTTTTATTTATTTGTTTATTATCATTATTAATATTAATATTATTATCATTATTATTATTATTATTATCCTGCTTTAATCCAGGGACGTGGGTGGCGCTGTGGGTAAAAGCCTCAGCACCTAGGGCTTGGCGATCGAAAGGTCGGCGGTTCGAATCCCCGCGGCGGGGTGCGCTCCCGTTGCTCGGTCCCAGCGCCTGCCAACCTAGCAGTTCGAAAGCACCCTCGGGTGCAAGTAGATAAATAGGGACCGCTTTCTAGCGGGAAGGTAAACGGCGTTTCCGTGTGCAGCTCTGGCTCGCCAGAGCAGCGATGTCACGCTGGCCACGTGACCCGGAAGTGTCTTCGGACAGCGCTGGCCCCTGGCCTCTTGAGTGAGATGGGCGCACAACCCCAGAGTCTGGCAAGACTGGCCCGTACGGGCAGGGGTACCTTTACCTTTTTACCTTCAAAACCTTTGGCCCTTCATAGGTTGTTGAATGCCAACTCCCATCAGCCCCAGTCAGTATGGTCAAAAGTCTAGCCTGATGGGGCAGCAATATCCAGAGGGCCACAGATTCAGACACCTCCCCAGGCCCAGTCTACCTCCGTCCGTCCCCCATAACTGCACCTGTTCATATTCATCCTGTTATTTCTCCCAGTCTCCTCTTCTCTTACAAGGACCTTGGCCTTTCTTTTCCCCTTTTTCCTTTTCTTATGCTGAAAAATGCCATGTACACTAAGGACACAATATAAATAATAACTGTCAGCTGTGGCTCTGACGTCAATTCAAAAATAGGGCGTGAGGGACTGAGTGGGACCAAGTCCTCCTAAGGACTCAAATCCAAGTTTGCTCCTGACCCATCATTTCTGAAGTGAGAACAGTGGCAGAAAGCAAGGTGGGAGTGGAACACACAGTTTATTAATTAGGCCAGGTATGAAAAGGAATCACAGTTTGTTTGCTTAATGAGACCTTGTGAAGTGTGGCTCACGAAGAAAACCAGCTGTGAACCACACACTCTTGCCGTTGCGGGAGCCGGAAATAGAGAAGTGTTGTGGCTTTTAAAAAGGCCCACTGGAACAGACTTGTCTGAGCCAGGATTTCATTTCAGCTAGGTTCTTCCAGACCAGGCATAGGCAAACTCCAGCCCTCCAGATGTTTGGGACTACAATTCCCATCACCCCTAGTTAACAGAACCAGTGGCCAGGGATGATGGGAATTGTAGTCCCAAACATCTGGAGGGCTGGAGTTTGCCTATGCCTGTTCCAGACCCTGTTTTTGAGCATGTGAGGAAAGAATAATGGCCATTGTACCTCTGAGCATGTACAGACTGCATTCCACTGGATAACAACAGTCACACACCTGGGTTTTTTAGGAGGCAAAACTTCCACCTCCAACTGTTGGAGTTGTTCTGCCTACTAGCTGTTGTTACAGGAATCTCTGGTTGAACATGCTCACAGGTAAAGCAGGATCACTTCCTGTTTTCAAAAACCTATGGCCCCTTCCTCAGTCTCCCAGGGATACAACACCTGTCTGTTCTGGTGTGTGTCCACACAAGAGATGTTTATAAGCTTTCAGAATTAATTTTCAGGAATATCCTGCATTTTTCTCCCAGCCTTAACTTCTGATCCATATGAAAAATACGGTAAGTATGCACAGTTACATTGCTAGACATTATTACATAAATATATAGATATTATTATTGTCCTAATACATACCTACTGTATTTTATATAAGCTTGTTCCAAATATCAATATATCCAAAGAAAAGTCTATGTCTATATAACTAATCCATTCTTTGTTGCAAGTGTTGTCATGTCATCAATCCATTGATTAAAGGGGATTCTATCTTTATTGTTCCAATTAATCAATATCAATCTTTTGGCCACAGTTAGGGCACATAGAAAATCCCTTTTTTGTTATCCAGTTGTCAACTTCCATACAATAGGTATAGAATTTTTCACATTTCCCCCCCTTCCTCTCTCCCCTTTTTCCTCTTTCGTTACTTTATTTTTGTACTTGAAATTCTTCTAATAAAATATTAACAAACAGCTTCTGATCCATGTGACCACTTGAGCTTGCCAGCATTCAGATACCCCTGGAAGAACAACCAGGAGCATCCTGGTCACTGCTGCTCACCGTGGGGTGGACCTCACTCGTGATCAGCCTAAGACAGTATGCAGGATGGGTCTGTACCTGTGGGATAACAGCCTGTGAATAGCAAAAGGAGACACACAGGAGCACATAGTCCTCTGACCAGGGTGCATAGCAGGTGTGTGTAGGCAGGTGAGAAAGGAGTGGTGTCACCTGGGTGCCCATCGAGTACTCAATCTTTAGCCCCACACCCATGCGAGGCTGTGAGGGGCAGGCTGCAGGACCTGTGGGAATATTTCCCCCCTTTTGGCTTGCAGTGAAACGCTGTGAGCACAGAGACAGCTTGTTCTGTTCCAGGCATCCCGGCTGTGATTCTGCTAGGCGAAGAGAGCTCTTGGGTGTTTGGCCAGTCGTGGCAGCAGAATGCCCATCTGGAGAGAACCAAAATTGTTGCTGGCTGTTCCATTAGGGTTGGTGAAGTGGGAGGCTTTGTGGTGTCGTTTTGTGTGACATGGTTTTGCAGAAAGGTAGGCTACGGATGTTCTCTGCTGACCTGTGTTCATTGGCCCAGCATTTGGGCACTGTTGCTTGCACAGACCCTAACTGGTGAGGGGAGAGACTTCATGAGTGTTAAGGAAAAATCTAGGTGTGAGGCTGCTCAGTCAGCCAGCTCATCGGGCAGAGCCCGCGGGTCCCTGCGGAATAAAGGAAGGAGTCCAGCCAACCGGAGCAAATAGCTGTAGACCAAAGTTTATTGCGCAATAGGTTCAAATAGCAAATTTTGAACCCCGAGGATGGGGTGACAAAGACTTTTAAAACTTTCCCACCACTTCCCAGAATACAGTTCGAAGGGGAGGGGTTAACCTTGGCAAACATGTCCAGACAAGTCCTTGGTACAAGATTAGCATAAGCAGACATGGTGGGACAAGACTCAGGTATAAGATTAGCATAGACAAATATGTCTTAAGTACCCACCACCCAAAAGTACAATAGAAGTTCCTTTGCATGTCTGGAGCCTGAGGCGAGTCAGGGGATGAGATTTGGCTTCCTTTGGCTAACAATGAGCCCAGCAATTTTCACTTCTGGGAACTTCCTGGAGTCCTTTTTCAAGGGGAAAATAGCTTTGGAATGGAGGAAACTGGGAAAGGAGATGATTTTATATTATTTTAAAGCTAGGTAACTTCCCTGAGCTGTTAAGTTGGAATGATACATTCAGGCATAATATTTGTAATATGTAACTTTAAAGATGTATCCCCCCCCCCCCGTAATTTCCATAACAATCAGGCAAGGTCTTCTTCCACCTGCCTGAGGCAGAAATCCAGTGAAAGCAAAGATGATCTTTTATTGTCTGTTGCAACAGAGTCCTCGCCCCCCCCCCCCTTTTGTCAGGAGGCGAAGGACCCAGAACCAAGAAAAAACACAGTTTTTAAATGTTTGCCTTTTGGCATGAAGAAGGACATCCCCTTTTGCAAACGTCAGAAATACAGCACACGTAAGGCAGGGTTACAGTGGCTCAGGCAAGTCAAGGTGTGACATTGCTAAGGATGTAGCAAGTTTCACATGGTTCCGGACATAGTTTTACACAAAGCATTTGCGTTTGATAAAGACAACCAGGAAGCTAATCAGGCATCCCCTTTGCCAGGGATCAGCAAACCTTTTCAGCAGGGGGCCGGTCCACTGTCCCTCAGATCTTCTGGGGGGCACTATTTTGTGGGGGAGGGAATGAATGAATTCCTGTGCCCCACAAATAACCCAGAGATGCATTTTAAATAAAAGCACACATTCTGCTCATGTAAATCACGCTGATTCCCAGACCATCCGTGGGCCAGATTTAGAATGCAATTGGGCTGGATCTGGCCCCTGGGCGTTAGTTTGCCCACCCATGCTCTATGCAGAACATCTGAGCAAACAAAGGCAGATTCAGGGACTTCCCCATAGGTTAGCTGCCCAAGTGATCTCAGGCTAGGGCAGGCATAGGCAAACTCCGGCCCTCCAGATGTTTTGGACTACAATTCCCATCATCCCTGACCACTGGTCCTGCTAGCTATGGATGGTGGGAATTGTAAGCCCAAACATCTGGAGGGCCGGAGTTTGTCTATGCCTGGGGTAGGGGAATAACGGAGGATTTCCCACAATGCAAAGAGGCAAGAATACATTGTTCTATGGGGAAACTCAGGTCTTCCTTGTTTTAACAGGCTAAAGTGAAAGTATACACTGGGATAAGTATATACTTATTTTCAAGTATATCTTGGGGACATGTGGCACACAACAGATGTATAGAGAAGGGAAAAGGGGAGGGGTATGTAATGGGCATTTTTCTGGTAACTCTTGGTAAGTAAAAGATGTGTAAAACTGCATAGAAATCATTAAAAGTGATTGCCAAGTAATTTCAGTTATATTATTTATTAATATTTGCTGCTGTTGTTGTTTAGCATTACTGGACATTTTCAGAAGGTAAAATTATTTGATTTTCCAAATGTAGTTTATGTGCCAAAACTGTAGGCTTGCCAAGCAAAATGTTGTCCAATCACAAAAATAATAGCAGATTTTAATTCCTCACACCCAAAAAAAATATTTTCAAGACCCGCCCCCCCCCCCGCGAGGAAATTTGCAAAAAAATTAAGTGCTACCCTCTAAAATGACACGCGCTACCTCAGCACCCAGCCAGCATGATCCTGGGTTGGCCATCCCCGCCTTATGGGGCAGGCTCTGTCCGGGTGATGACAGGGTTAAAAGCAAAGCGTCGGGGATGGGTTGCTAGGCAACGCGGCCGCCTCCCGAATCCAGGCCAAAGAGGTAGAATGGTTCCTGGAGCAGCTATCACTTCCGGTTCCCGATTAGCCACCCCTGTGCGAGAGGCGGGAGTGGCGGAAGCCGGCGGCGAGAAGGCAATGCAGATCTTTAAATAGAGACCGCTTGGTTGGAAGGGTCTCCATAATGCTGCACCTGGCGAATGTCTACCTGCCGAGCTGTCTCTGAAAGGCGTGGGAGGCTTTCATGTTCCAACGCTGCTAGAAAAATATGTCCAATTCCCTTATGGGGTATCTAGAGCCTGTATAGGAGATCTCTATGGGTCGCAGTTAAAAAGCAGAGACATCACCTTGCCAACAAAGGTCCGTATAGTTCAAGCTATGGTTTTCCCAGCAGTGATGTATGGAAGTGAGAGCTGGACCATCAAGAAGGCTGATCACCGAAGAATTGATGCTTTTGAATTCTGGTGCTGGAGGAGACTCTTGAGAGTCCCATGGACTGCAAGAAGATCAAACCTCTCCATTCTGAAGGAAATCAGCCCTGAGTGCTCACTGGAAGGACAGATCCTGAAGCTGAGACTCCAAGACTTTGGCCACCTCATGAGAAGAGAAGACTCCCTGGAAAAGACCCTGATGTTGGGAAAGATGGAGGGCACAAGGAGAAGGGGGCGACAGAGGACGAGATGGTGGGACAGTGTTCTTGAAGCTACCAGCCTGAGTTTGAACAAACTGCGGGAGGCAGTGGAAGACAGGAGTGCCTGGCGTGCTCTGGTCCAGGGGGTCACAAAGAGGCGGACACGACTAAATGACTAAACAACAACAACAAATGGGTCACAGAGAAAGCAGAGGCCAAGCAGAGTAGATTGAAAGCAAAGCAGCTAGTAAGCCTGATCTTTATTAAAGGAAATAAACTGTTTCAACAGGGTCCCCACTCACCATACGCAGGAGGGGGGAGCACCCCAAACAATGGTGCACAAGCCCCTATATAGATTTTTGAAATATTGTTGGGGGGCGCTGCCTGGAAACGGCACCTTCGCTCCTTTAACATGCGGGTGGCAGGCGGAAACCCGACAGGTGCATATATGGAAAATAATTGTGTACAGCTGAAAACGTACCTATGGGACTGCCCCTCCTGGTATGCCCCGCAGAGGACCTTAAGGTCCGCAAATGACAACATTTTGGAGGTCCCAGGGCACAAGGTGGTTAGATTGGTCTCAACTAGGGCCAGGGCCTTTTCAGTACTGGCCCCGACCTGTTGGAATGCTCTGTCACAAGAGACTAGGGCCCTGCGGGACTTGACATCTTTCCACAGGGCCTGCAAGACGGAGCTGTTCCGCCTGGCCTTTAGTTTGGACTCAGTCTGACCTTTATGTTTCCCTCACCTTATGGTCTTGATTTATTGACTATTTTAAAATGAGGATGCATTTTAAATTGCATTTTAATCTGTATTTTAAATTGGGTTTTTTTCCTCTCCCCCCCCCCCATTATGTTTTTATTGTAATTTTACTGGTGTTAGCCACCCTGAGCCTGGCTCTGGCCAAGGAGGGCGGGGTGTAAATAAAAAATTACTATTACTATTATTATTAAAATACCGGCAGCATTAAGAGAAATTCAACAGTGTAAATTAAAAACTGACTGGTACGGTTTTTGTAAAATATGCAGGGATATAAGATATATGCAAAATGAACCATGGGAAGAGAAGAAGGGAAGTCGTTGATATCTTGAGTAGGTAAAATGTTTATCTGAAATTGTAAAGCAGAAAATTTAATAAAAATAGTATTTTAAAAAGCAAAGGAGCCTGGAGGGGGGAACGACCGGAAAAAATAGTGGGGGGGGGGGAACGATGCCCGTCCAGCTTTCTATTCCGCCCCCACCTCTATAAAAAATGGGGGGAGGGATGTGACACTATATATTTCCACTACCTTCGCCCCGCAGAGGGAGGAGGTTGCCGGCTGCAACGGAGAACCTGAGCTGTCGTTTGGGAACCACCAGGACTGAGCCCCAGAGGGTGAAGTGGAAGGGAGAGGTGCATGATGGGAAAGGAGGAGGGGATGATGCTTGCAGTGGGTCCTTGGCAGGGGATGCTGCACCTGTGCCTGTGGGTATCCCAGCTGAGCTCCCCCAGGCGCAGGTTCCTGAGTTTAGCAGGGGCCCAAGATGGGAGGGGATGGGGGGTGGGGGTGGCTGGTTGGGGGCTGTGCCTGGGGGTCCCCCAGATTCAACCCAGTGCTGAGTGCGAATCCTCCAGGGCTCCCTCCCGGGGTGTTCCTGCAAGCAAGGCTGGCCCCCACCCAGGACAGGAAATATCTCTGCAAATGTTGGATCCAATCCCATGCCAGTGGCATAGCGTGGGTTGTCAGCACCCGGGGCAAGGCAAGTAATTTGGGCCCCCTAACCCGTGGATTTGCGCCCCCTAACCCTAACCCCCAGATGTTGCGCCCGGTGCGGCCGGCCCCCCCCCTGCACCCCCCACGCTACGCCACTGATAAGGGCTTGCCTTGTGGGGTTAGTTCTGGAGATGTTGTGGGGCTGAAGCGGAGGGGGGCTTTTCCATTGAGAGAAGGGGGGGGGGAATGCAGCAGGAGGGGTGTGGTAAAAGTCTGTAAAACCATGGCCAGGGTCGGATTTAGGTTTGATGAGGCCCTAAGCTACTGAAGGTAATGGGGGCCTTTAGAGGTCCAGCTGTCCTTTGTCAACAACAAATTGTCACTGTTTTTTGTGTTGAATATATGCTATATGGTAATTCATGGACCTCTTAAGGGTGTTGGGTGTAGCTCTGCAAAGAGAAACTACAGTTCCCTGGAAAGTCTGCCCTTAACAGTTTTGGCTTCCCGCAAATAGACTTGTAATTTTGTGAAGTGTTTCCAATTTCTTTTGTGCATACCTTCATACAATTTCAGTACTTTTGCTGGAGACCTGTGGAAGTAAATTAAATTTGACATATTTATAGATATCTGCTCTAGTGTGACAATCTGGAACCAGATTAAATTTATTGTGTGGGCATACCTAAAGGAATCTGTAGCCCTACAACGATCTGCTATTGCATTAAATGTGTAGTATAGGATTAAATGTATGTATAGACACAGCTATAGCGATCTGAGGCTGAGACATACCACTGAGTATGCATTAATAGTAATAATAATAATAATAATAATAATAATAATAATAATAATAATTTATTTATACCCCGCCCTTCCCAGTTCAGAAAACCGGGCTCAGGGCAGCTAACAACAAATTTAAAACAATTGTTGCAACAAAAAACAGCATAAAATAAAGTATAAAACGTGAATAATAATAAAATCAGAATTTAGGGGGGAAATCCATCCAATAAACATTAGATGATCACCAGGGCCAGCTGGCTGAATTAGTCCTATTTGGGCCAACAAGGAGACCAGGGGAGAATTAGCTGTGAGATCCCAGAGTGGCTAATTTTCATAAAAAGGGGAGGAGGAGGGAAGGAAGAGGAATCAAAGATGAGGCTAAGTTCAAATTGAAAGCCAGGTGGAATTGCTCTGTCTTACAGGCCCTGCGGAAGGAAGTTAAATCCTGCATTGTGATTGAAATCCCTCTTCTACAAATAGAGGCCACCATGGACCAATATAGCATCCTAGGCCGCATTGGAGAAGGAGCCCATGGGATCGTTTTCAAAGCCAAGAACATAGAAGTAAGTGGGGTCTCACCTTTCACCAGGGATTGACTCTTGGTATTTTTCTCAAGCTCTGGGAGAAGAATGAGTCAAGCAGGGGAGTAGAGAGCTTTGGGTTTCTTTCACTGCAGACAGGTGAGACTGTTGCCCTGAAGAAGGTGGCTCTCCGCAAGTTAGAGGATGGGATCCCCAATCAAGCACTTCGGGAGATCAAAGCACTCCAGGAGATTGAGGAAAATCAACACGTGAGTAGCCAGTTTGAATTTCTTTTGTGTGTGTTTACCTCAATTTTCCTGCCAACCTAGCAGTTCGAAAGCACGTCAAAGTGCAAGTAGATAAATAGGTACCGCTCCAGCGGGAAGGTACCGTATTTTTCGCTCTATAACACGCACCCGACCTAACACGCACGTAGTTTTTAGAGGAGGAAAATCCGTAGGCATGCCACCCATAGGCATTTCCTCCATAACACGCACAGACATTTCCCCTTACTTTCTAGGAGGAAAAAAGTGAGTGTTATGGTGCAAAAAATACGGTAAATGGCGTTTCCGTGCACTGCTCTGATTCGCCTGAAGCGGCTTAGTCATGCTGGCCACATCACCCGGAAGCTGTACACCGGCTCCCTCGGCCAATAAAGCGAGATGAGCGCCGCAACCCCAGAGTTGGCCACGACTGGACCTAATGGTCAGGGGTCCCTTTACCTTTACCTACCTCAGTTTACCTTAGGCTGAGAAGAAGGGAGGTGGTTTGGGTTACGATAGCCTTAGAAATAAGTTGTGTTAGTTGGCCAAAGCTGCTAGATTCTTAAACCTTGGATCTGGAATTCCATGCTACTGCAGTAGGATGCAGATGATATTGTGTCAACTGGACAAATCTGCTTTCGTTTGCCAGTTGCTGTTTTTTTTAAAAAAATTGCACGTTTGCATTTTAAAATATTTGTTGCACTGTACAGTGGTACCTCGGGTTACATACGTTTCAGGTTACAGACTCCGCTAACCTGGAAATAGTGCTTCAGGTTAAGAACTTTGCTTCAGGATGAGAACAGAAATTGTGCTCAAGCGGTGTGGTGGCAGTGGGAGGCCCATTAGTTAAAGTGGTGCTTCAGGTTAAGAACAGTTTCAGGTTAAGAACGGACCTCCAGAACGAATTAAGTACTTAACCTGAGGTACCACTGTATGAGATTTTGTCTAGGCCCGGAAAAAGAAACGCAATCAATAAATAAATATTGGAGATGTGGGGTAGGGCTGATGCTGAGGCAAAGATGTGCCTAAAGCCATTTCACTGGCTTATAGCTGAGGTGGGATTTGAGGGGCAAGGGCTGCGACACAGTTGTAGAGGGTCTGCTGTTCGTGCAGAAGATCCCAGATTCGACCCCATCGGCATCTCCAGAAACATAGCTGTCAACGTTTTCCTTTTTTTAAGGGAAATTCTCTTATTCCGAATAGGATTCCTCACAAGAAAAGGGAAAAGTTGACAGCTATGTCCAGAAAGGGCTGCCCAAAACTTGGAGTTCCGCTCTTGTGTTCCTGTGAGGACTTCCTGATTTCTCTCTTGGCCTTTCTTTCTTTCTGTTTTTAATGATCTTTTTATTTGATTTTTTTAAAAAAGAAGAAAGAAAAATAAAATAAACATACATCAAAAACAGTACAAAATCCAAATACTGAGATTATTCTGAATCTCCTGACTTCCCTCCATCCCTTCCATGGAACCTTTTGATTCTATTTTCAACTGCATATCAATACTTCTCCAGTTTTTCACCTTCCTAGTTTATCTATACATTCTGCTACATTACAAGTGTATTTAAAATCCTGCTAATGTTTTGACCTGTTTACAATGATTTTTTATATGCATTATAAACATTTCCATTCTTTTTAAAATTTATTCTTGATTCCTGAGCTTCCCAGTTAATTTTGCCATTTCGGCATAGTCCCAACAACTTGATTTCCCATTCTAGTCTCTCGGCCTTTTGGCCACTACACATTGAAGAGTCGGAAGGCAATTCCTTCTCCCTCTCTCCCCAGGTGGTGAAGCTGAAGGATTTCTTCCCCCACGGCACAGGCTTTGTGCTCGTCTTCGAATACATGCTGTCCGACTTGTCGGAGGTCATCCGCAACTCCGAGCAACCACTTACCGAGGCCCAAGTCAAAGGCTACATGCTGATGCTGCTCAAGGGGGTGGACTTCTGCCACGCCAACTCCATCATGCATCGGGTGAGGCCTGCTCTGGCTACCAGATTGCTTTCTTCTCACCTTTTCTCACCTGTTTGCGCTGTACTCCTCTTCACCCCTCAGCTCTCCCTTTAAAAACTGCAGGTATTTCTGAACTCCTCCCTGTCCTTTTCAGGATCTGAAACCGGCCAATTTGCTGATCAGCTCCACGGGTCAGCTGAAAATTGCTGATTTTGGCCTGGCCAGAGTGTTCACCAGCGATGGGGAGAGACTGTATAGCCACCAAGTGGCCACCAGGTGAGTCGGGATGGGCAGGGGGTGTGGGCTGAGCATAAAGCCAGGGAAGGGAGAGCCCAACCCCTTGCTCCTGCTGGAAGGACAACAACAAGAAACAGCTCTCCTTCCATGGCGCTTGCAGTCTGGCTTAGCATTGAGAACGCTGTGGAGTCTGATGGCATTGGAGTAAGAAGCTGCCAGGAACTGTTTCTCGAGATTAGTGTTGAGCCTGGTAGCTGGAGCTGGGAAGCACTAGAGGCGAATGAGTTTTGGTATCCTCAAAGATGTGACTCGCCTAACCTTTCTGCATTAGGTGGTACCGGGCTCCCGAACTCCTGTACGGTGCTCGGAAATATGACGAAGGTGTGGATCTCTGGTGAGTATATTTGCCCTGTCCTTTGCTACAAAGCAGGGATAGGGAACCTGTGGCCCTCCAGATGTTGTTGGACTACATCTCCCATCATCTCTGACCATTGGCCATGCTGTCTGCTGAGGATAATGGACGCCTGAAGGCTCACCACAGTTTTCCCATGTTATAAGAAAAAAACTGCTCCTTTTCCCTTATGGGGTACCCAAGAGCCCATATAGAGTCCTTTTTTAGGTTCTCTATTGGTAGGAGAAAATAACAGAGGCAAACCAGAGAATATTGAGAAGCAAAGCAGCTAGTAAGCCTGATCTTTATTAAACCTGTTGCAACAGGGTGCTCCCCTCACACGCAGGAGGCAGGAAGAGGATCCCGAACCATGTGCGCAAACCCTTATATAGACTTTTGAACTGCCCACCCTGGAGCCCAAGACCACCCCCCCAATACATCATACGTACGTCAGAGAAGGGGAGGACTACAACAGAAATATGCGTGTGTTGTTTTTATCTTGTTTTCTGATTGGATTACCTGGGCATCCTGGCCACTCCTTTGTTATGATAACTACTCAGGTCACAGGATCACCCTATTCATCTCTTAAATGTGTCCCTGAGACAGGATTTGTGAGCAAAGAGACAATGGGGAGGCTCCTCATTCCCTTCGACCTTGCAGAGGAATATTCGAGGTCAATTTGGAAGAGACAAAATGGTTTCAGGATTTTTCCTGTACTGATTCAGACATGTGGTTTATATGTGTTTGCCTGGTACATTTATTTTATATCTTAGACCTTATAATTCTCATAACACCCGTCTCTGCTGTACAGAATCCTTCCATCCCCATGCTGTTTTACAGATCTCTCTTCCTAAGGCTGGGAAATTCATCCCACTCCATACAGGAGGAGGGCTCAGGTGGAGTCCTCAGTGCAGCAGGACAGACCGGCCACCTTTCTCTTGGTGGACCTGAACGGTAGTGAATGAACAAGTCTTGCAGTTCCTAAGCAACTGTTACAGATTTACTGTGTGCAGCCAGTAACAGTGCAGCATGTGGGGGGTGAGATAATGGGGGTGTCTGTTGCGGCTGAAACACTCCCCCCTCCCGATTTCCTAGGCACATATGACTTTTGGCTAGTGAGTGCATCAGCCTGGAGTTGCTTCTGCACATATAAACGGCCTCGGCCCAGTATACCTCAAGGAACGTCTCCACCCCCATCGTGGACCCTGAGGTCCAGCTCCAAGGGCCTTTGGGCGGTTCCCACACTGTGAGGTTACAGGGAACCAGGCAGAGGGCCTTCTCGGTAGTGGCGCCCGCCCTGTGGAACACCCTCCCATCAGATGTTAAGGAAATAAACAACTATCTGACTTTAAGACATCTGAAGGCAGCCCTGTTTAGGGACATTTTTAATGTTTGATGTTTTATTGTATTAATATTTTGTTGGGAGCCTCCCAGAGTGGCTGGGGAAACCCAGCCAGATGGGTGGAGTATAAATAAAATATTATTATTAAAATTAAAAGTTATATTGGAGCCCAAGGTGAGCCTCAGGGCAATGATATACTACAGAGATCAACTGGTTTAGCCATCATGCAGAAGGAATCTTGTCAGCTGTGGCTTTGTGAGCATGAGGAACACATTTAATACTTGTTAATGTACTGCTTAGTGCCCAAATAGGCTTCATAGGAGTTTACAAAATAAAAAAGGCAGGTTACATAAACCTTTCATAGGATTTGCTTGGGATGTCTCTGTGTGTGGAAGACATATACACTATAAAACGAAGCCAGTTTGGTATCAAGCCTCTCAGCTAGAAATCCAAAATTTCTTCACACTCTTTCAGCAGTACAAAACTGTCCAGTTCCACACCAGTTTGAATATGCAGTGCAGAACCCAAAACAAGGATGTGGTTGGTTTCTGAGCCTTGTGCATTTCACCTCTCTTTTGACCTGTTTCAGCCATCCACCCTCTCCAGTGTGGTGAGAGCCAGTGTGGTGTAGTGGTTAAGAGCGGTAGTCTCGTAATCTGGGGAACTGGGTTCGCGTCTCCGCTCCTCCACATGCAGCTGCTGGGTGACCTTGGGCCAGTCACACTTCTCTGAAGTCTCTCAGCCCCACTCACCTCACAGAGTGTTTGTTGTGGGGGAGGAAGGGAAAGGAGAATGTTAGCCGCTTTGAGACTCCTTAAAGGGAGTGAAAGGCGGGATATCAAATCTAAATTCTCTCTCTCTCTCTCTCTCTCTCCCTCCTTTGACCAGGGCTGTGGGATGCATCTTTGCTGAACTTCTCAACAACTCCCCACTTTTCCCTGGAGAAAACGATATTGAGCAGCTGTGCTGTGTCCTCCGAGTCCTTGGGACCCCAAACCAGAAGATCTGGCCGGTGGGTTTGGTAGTTATGGGATTGCCCCCAGGGGTTGTGGGTCAGCGTCCCATCCTTTTGTCTCTGGGATGAATGGGGTGATTTTAAAAACAAAGAAGCTTGAGGTCTTACGTTTCCCAACTTCTGTTTGGGAGCAGGAGATCACAGAGTTGCCTGATTACAACAAGATTTCCTTCAAAGAGAAGCTGCCAATTCCTCTGGAGCAGGTGGTGCCCGACGCCTCCCCACAAGCCGTGCACCTCCTGAAACAGTTCCTGGTCTATCCTTCCAAGCAGCGTGTTCAGGCAGCACAGGTAAGAGATGCAAGGAGGTTCCTAGCTGGCCTAGCAGATACCAGAGCAGGGAACAGGGCGAGGAATTCTGTTGGTTGTAGGAAGGAGTACAGTCATACCTTGGGTTACAGCCGCTTCAGGTTGTGTTTTTTCAGGTTGTGGACCTCCGAAACCCGGAAATACCAAAATGGGTTATGTTATGTACTGAGTTGAATAGGATCCAAAATGCAGCAGTCTGATTGGTCCTAGAACAATAGGATCCAGAATGCAGCAGTCTGATTAGTCCACAGGAGCCACCCAATCCAGCTCCAGGTGGAAGTGAATCCTCAACCTGATTGGCCTACAGGAGAATCCAGGAATTAGCCAATCAAGTGGGGCCCATTGTGTAAATAATGTATATAAAGCAGACACTCTGGGGGAACCTCCATTCCTCCTCACCACTATGAGCTGAATAAAGAGCATGAAATCCACTCTCGACTCTGAGTATATTTCAGGTTACTTACTTATTTACAGGGTTTCAGTGGTCACACATGTCGAGAAGCGCTAAATTGTGCTTTGCACATGCGCAGAAGTGCCAAATTGCAACACGCAGGTTGTGAATGTGCATCCCGCATGGATCGCATTCGCAACCCAAGCGTCCACTGTACTGGGTGCACACTGTACAGTGGTACCTCAGGTTACATACACTTCAGGTTACAGACTCCGCTAACCCAGAAATAGTACCTCAGGTTAAGAACTTTGCTTCAGGATGAGAACAGAAATCGGGCTCCGGTGGCGCGGCAGCAGCAGGAGGCCCCTTTAGTTAAAGTGGTGCTTCAGGTTAAGAACAGTTTCAGGTTAAGAACAGGCCTCCAGAATGAATTAAGTTCTTAACCCGAGGTACCACTGTAATGGCTGGTTGCCATACTTCAGTTGAATGCTGTTTAATAAATAGCGAAGTCAGACCTTCACACCTCTGTGAGCCTCCGAGGTCTGTGCAGGTCACCAGCTGTGGGATTAGCAGGAATCTCACAGATGGATGATTGTAGAATTGGTGCTTGGCGTAGTCCTGGCATTGGGTTGTCCCTGCCATATGGTTCCTTCCTTTTGTCCCTTTGGGGAGCACCGGGAACTGACAACTGGGGGAATTCTGTGCCCCATTCCCCTCTAGAATGTGCTCTCCAGGTGTTCTGGAAGAGGCCTTCACCATGAATACACGCCTCTTTTAAATACAGTCATATCTCATGTTACGTTTGCTTCAGGTTGAGCGTTTTCAGGTTGCGTCCCGCGGTGACCTGGAAGTTACTTCCAGGTTTTGCCGCTTGCGCATGCGCATATGTACAAAACGACATCATGCGCATGCGCAGAAGCGACGAATTGCGACCCGCGCACACGCAGACATGGGTTGTGTTCTGCTCATGTTGCCAACGGGCCTCCGGAACGGATCCCGTTTGCAACTAGAGGTACCACTGTACATGCATTCTTTTCTAGGCCTGGGGAGATGCATCTCACATCAACACATGCTTGGAACACTCAATGGAAAGGGCAGTTGTTGTGCTCCAAATTGCCACCAGAGGGCACCCCAGTCTATTTCCATTGGCCTTTCATGGGGCCTGGCTTTCCCATGTTCTCCGAGGGAGGGGGTGAGAGGACACCCAACTCACTGTTTGAATGTGGCTATTTATTTAGATGCATGAATGGCAATTAGTAATTGAAGTTCAGATAACGAAGAAATGGGGGGGGGGGGTTCAGGGTAATGGAGGGGAAGGGAAGAGACAGTCTAGGTTCCGGGGTCATTTCTACACAATACACTTAAAAGTGTATTGCTCAGAGGGTTTTTTTAAAAAAATGTATTTTTATTAAACCTTTTCTTGATTTACAAAAGTATGTGCAATGTCTCTCATGTTCTTTTTTTTTCATGTAACATTTTTACAAATCAGTTTTATTTGTTGAGCTATTAGGAAGAAAACGGGGTGCGCAGAGTCCGTGGCTCCTTTGACCAACTACAGTGGTGCCCCGCAAGACGAATGCCTCGCAAGACGGAAAACCCGCTAGACGAAAGGGTTTTCCGTTTTGGAGGTGCTTCGCAAAACGAATTTTCTATGGGCTTGCTTCGCAAGATGAAAATGTATTGCGAGTTCCTGCGGGTTTTTTTCCCCTTCCCCCCCCTTTTTCTAAGCCGCTAAGCTGCTTATCTGCTTATCCGCTAAGCCGATAAGGCGCTAAAAGCTGCTAATAGCGCTAATCCGCTAATCCGTCAATGGGGTTGCTTCGCAAGACGAAATAACCGCTAGACGAAGAGACTCGCGGAACGGATTAATTTCGTCTTGCGAGGCAACACTGTACATTCTTTATGTGGCACCCCTGTGGGGCTCAGGAGCCCACCCTGCAGAGCTGGCAGCCTCTCACCCTTTTTCATTTTTAAAAATATATATTTTTTAATTTTTACATATCATTCCCAACCATCTTATAACATATTTCCTTACCTTATACAAAGTTTTGGACTTCCATCAACCACATCTGAAGATTTTTCAATCTTTGTCACTTAATCTACATTTCTTAATTTCCTTATTACTTTTAATTGTCCTGAACTAATAATTCTCTTCATAAACTTCTCTGCAATATTTTGCACAATCCTCCTTGCAAAACTTCTTGCAGTCCTGCTGCCTCTCACCCTTTTTCAAACACCCACCTTTGTGGCGCGTTCCCTCAGCCTCCTCTCCCCTCTCCTTGGGAGCCCTCTGGGCAGCCACTGCTACTGTCCTTGGTCTCTGATCTGCCCCTGCCCCAAAGAGAGGTGCCTTCTCACACTGCCCCACAGGGGCCTGGGACCTGTCTGGCCATTCCCAACAGCAAGGGCTGGTGGACTGGCTGGCTGGGCTCCCTATCCGCTTGCTTCCTTACTCCAAGGCCACCTCAGCTCCTGGCAACCAGCCCCCCATGCCAGCTCCAGAGGCACCAATCGCCTGGGGAGCTTGCAGCCAGGGCTGCTGCAACAAACAGCTGTGCAAGCCTTTGGGAGGCAGAGAACAAGAGAAACAAAATACCTTGTGATAGACCAGAGTATTCTGCTCTGGTCAGACCTCACCTGGAGTACTGTGTCCAGTTCTGGGCACCACAGTTCAAGAAGGACACTGACAAACTGGAACGTGTCCAGAAGAGGGCAACCAAAATGGTCAAAGGCCTGGAAACGATGCCTTATGAGGAACGGCTAAGGGAGCTGGGCATGTTTAGCCTGGAGAAGAGGAGGTTAACGGGTGATATGATAGCCATGTTCAAATATATAAAAGGATGTCACATAGAGGAGGGAGAAAGGTTGTTTTCTGCTGCTCCAGAGAAGCGGACACGGAGCAATGGTTCCAAACTACAAGAAAAAAGATTCCACCTAAACATTAGGAAGAACTTCCTGACAGTGAGAGCTGTTTGACAGTGGAATTTGCTGCCAAGGAGTGTGGTGGAGTCTCCTTAACAAAGGACACCCTTAACAAAGGACAGTTCCCAGGATTCATTGAGGAAAGTCTTTAAATGTGTGTTAAATGTGCTTTAAATGTATGGTATGGATGAGATCCCAGTTTGCATGCACAGGACCTTCTTCAGCCTCCATGCACAACTGGGTTTACCTCTGAATCCTTGTGTTAAAGCAAATGTGGAGAAACCAACCATCACCTTCAAGCCTGTGAGCCGGTAGAGACCTCTTTTTGCTGGCTGTTTCTGGGCTGCAGGCACACCAGACGCTCGAAGCACATGGCTCCCCCCCAAGGGATCCTGGGAATCGTAGTTTATTAAGGGTGCTAGGAACTGTAGCTCTGCGAGGGATAGACTACCACTCCTTAGATTATTGGTGGAGGATTTGCTTGCTGGGCTAGTTGGCCCTTGGCTTCATCTAGCCCAGCCATTCTGTACTTCCTTCTCCAGGCGCTGTTGCACCCCTGAATGAAGGAATTTATTATTTCGGTCACAGACCAGTTCCAGCCCACATACAATATCAAGGAAGTCATAAAACACGATAGGGATACATTTGAATTTGCAATTAGGTTATAACAGGGACAATACAGTGGTACCTTGGGTTAAGTACTTAATTCGTTCCGGAGGTCCGTTCTTAACCTGAAACTGTTCTTAACCTGAAGCACCACTTTAGCTAATAGGGCCTCCTGCTGCTGCCACGCTGCCAGAGCACAATTTCTGTTCTCATCCTGAAGCAAAGTTCTTAACCTGAAGCCCTATTTCTAGGTTAGCAGAGTCTGTAACCTGAAGCGTATGTAACTTGAAGTGTATGTAACCCGAGGTACCACTGTACAGATATAGCTACAGTTAAAAAATATACAAATTAAAACTTAGTCATTAACATATAACCTATAATTATCATTTAAAACCTTAATCATTATGATAGCACAGCTTGTTCCCTAAGTTTTATGGCAATCGCACAGCCCTTGGCTTCATCCAGCCCAGCCATTCTGTACTTCCTTTCCTTCTGCAGGCGCTGTTGCACCCCTATTTCTTCACTCCCCCGCTGCCGGCCCACCACCTGGAGCTGCCCATCCCTCAGCGTGGGGGCAAAAAAGCCCACCAGGGCCCCCAGCACCAGCGTGACTTCCATGTGGAGCAGCCTCTGGAGGAGTCAGTGGTGGACCTGGAGCTTGTGGCGCCTTACGTGGTTGACGTATGAAAAGAGAATCTCTTTGCTCTTCGTGAGGCAGCGGGATTTCTGCCGCCCCTCTCTTGGGTCAGGACAGCTAGTTCATCTTAAGCAGGATTGAGCCGCCTCATTCAACTGGCAGGAATGGGGTGGCAGAAGACAGAACTGGAGCAGGGGCAGCTGGCTATGTGGACAAGGGAAACTTCTCTTGCCTGAAATCCCCCTTGATGCTGCCGTGAAAGAGACAGGAGTGGAGAGTTCAGGGCAAGAGTGGACCAATTCCTTTTTCCTCTGGAGCAGAGTTGGAAACCTTGGGCACAAAGGGCTGCCAGGCAAGTTGGCCTTGCCAGCCTCTTCTCCTTAAAAACCACCACTTTGGACCTTTCCTTCCCGGACTTTGGGGTGCTTTTAGCTCCCTGTTTCTGTGGTGAAGCTCTTCTGTAGCGGCTCCGTAGCAATGTTTTGTAATTAAATGATTTGTTAAAACAGTGAGCCAAATTCCTGGTCTCTTTCTTGAATCAAAGATGGCGAACTTGCTTTGTTAAGGAATATGGTACCTAGTGGGTGTGGCTTGCTGGGCTGTAGGTTTGCCATTAAAATATCCCAGTGGCTTTTTTGGGTGTTTGCTTTGCCCTGTTCAAAAGGCTTTTCAGTCCTGGCATGGTTTAGAATGTGATCTCGTGTGTAAACTCCGGAGCTGATGCAGAAACGATTGTTTTGTGGGGGCAGCCATACGAGGGGAAGGGAACAAGCCGAGAGGAATTGATGGGTAGGTGGTCCCAGTGGCGTAGCATGGGTTGTCAGCACCCGGGGCAAGGCAAGTAATTTGCGCCCCCTAACCCATGGATTTGCGCCCCCTAACCCTAACCCCCAGATGTTGCGCCTGGTGCGGCCGGCCCCCCCTGCACCCCCCACGCTACGCCACTGGGTGGTCTCCACTGTAGAAAAAGCAAGAATAGCCATTCAGATGCCACAACCATTAGCTTTATAGCATGCAAAAGAAATCAGAGTCATTAAATGATTCTTGTTACAGGTAGGTAGCCGTGTTGGTCTGCCGTAGTTGAAACAAAACAAAACAAAACAAATAATTCCTTCCAGTAGCACCTTCGAGACCAACTAAGTTAGTTCTTGGTATGAGCTTTCGTGTGCATGCACACTTCTTCAGATACACGAAAGCTCATACCAGTAATTAACTTAGTTGGTCTCTAAGGTGCTACTGGAAGGAATTATTTTATTTTATTTTGTTTCATTAAATGATCTTAGGTACTCAGGTGTGAACCGGGACGCAGGTGGCGCTGTGGGTTAAAGCCTCAGCGCCTAGGACTTGCCGATCGAAAGGTCGGCGGTTCGAATCCCTGCGGCGGGGTGCGCTCCCGCTGCTCGGTCCCAGCGCCTGCCAACCTAGCAGTTCGAAAGCACCTCCGGGTGCAAGTAGATAAATAGGGACCGCTTACCAGCGGGAAGGTAAACGGCGTTTCCGTGTGCGGCTCTGGCTCGCCAGAGCAGCGATGTCACGCTGGCCACGTGACCCAGAAGTGTCTCCGGACAGCGCTGGCCCCTGGCCTCTTGAGTGAGATGGGCGCACAACCCCAGAGTCTGGCAAGACTGGCCCGTACGGGCAGGGGTACCTTTACCTTTACCTTTACCTTACTCAGGTGTGAAGTGTCATCTCCCAAAGTGATACAAAAGAGTTGCTAGAGAAAACTCTTTGATTTCCCAACATGGATTCTGTGTTCATTTTGATTAAATTTGCCACTCCACCCTCTTGGTAATATAGTTTTTCATTCCATCTTCCCCCACCCTGGCCTGGGTTCCTTCTTTCTTCTTTCCTTTGAGTGGACCATCTTGGGCCCATTAAAGGAGAGGTGTGGGTGGCCTGGCTTCAGTGGCCCACTTTCCCCCCTTTCCTGTAGTTTTGATTTTTTAAATGTGTTAAAGCAAAAGCTCAAATATAGGATCTTTTAATAGTTCAAAAACATAATCTTTGTGGGGAAATCCAGAGACTGCCCTCTTGCTTAAAAACCTATGTGTGGACAAATCTGTCAATTTCAGTTCCTCTTAGTTTCTCATTTTCCCAACCTTAAATTCAGTTCTGCGCATTTCTACATCCAGTTTGTGAGTTTATATTTAAAATGTCCTCATGAAAATGCGCTACCATTTCAGTGTGAATTTCTCCAGCTGCACATTTTTGTTTGCTGTTTTGAGAAATTGCATGTTTTTGCAAAACCATTTCCCCTAATAATATAATGAATTCTTGCATGCTATTTTCACTGCCTCTGGTTTATGCAATTTTATACAGATTACTTGGCTATAGAACTGCATTGCAAAATCCAGAGAGGTGCAAATTTTGAAAAATGGCTGCATTTTGATTTGTTTCTAGTTTCAGAAAGTGCAAATTTGTTAGGTCCACCTTTAAAAGTGAACCAAACCAAATTTATTCCCCATCCCAACTCCCATCCTGTTGACCACTGCAAGAATCCCAGATTCCTGCAGGCACTAGGCAGTCCTGCAGAAATTGGTTAATAGTTCACCACCCCTCCCTGCCTTAAAGCACCCCTTGAGGTGATCGTTCTTCCCTTCTGCTTTTTCAAACAATTTCCTGTTGTTCTCTCAGTTCCACTTGCAGAGGCTCCGATCCCTCCTTTCCCCCTTGGGGTGAGATGTCCATTGCCAATTTCACTGGGATGAAAACCCAACCTTTTACAGCCCAGCAATTCAAAATTTCTGTCTTCACATTGACTGGGTGGCAAATTATGCAAGTTGCACAGAAAAATGTGGTTTAGTGATGTGATCTAAGAAGTCAATCATATTTGATGTTTCAGAAACAAACTTCATTCAACGGAAGTAGCAATAATTTATCTGAGATGCCAGGACCACATAGCCTCAAATTGAATGTTGTCCTAACTGCAAAATAAGACATAGAGAAACAACTCAAAGACAGGAAAAAGGAAAGAAACTGCAAAGAATTGCAGGGTTGGAGAATGTAGCTCAGTGACAGAACGTATGATTTGCATCCCAAAGGTCCCAGGTTCAAATCCTGGCATCTCCAGCAAAAAACTCTGGTCTGAAACCTAGCATGCTCTTGTTATCTCTCACTTGGACTACTGCAATGAACTCTATGTGGGGCTACCTTTCAAGGTGACCCGGAAACTACAACTAATCCAGAATGCGGCAGCTAGACTGTGACTGGGAGCAGCCGCCGAGACCATATAACACCAGTCTTGAAAGACCTACATTGGCTTCCAGTACGTTTCCAAGCACAATTCAAAGTGTTGGTGCTGACCTTGAAAGCCCTGAACAGCCTCGGTCCAGTATACCTGAAGGAGCGTGTCCACCCCCATCGTTCAGCCCGGACGCTGAGGTCCAGTGCCAAGGGCCTTCTGGTGGTTCCCTCGCTACGAGAAGCCAAGTTACAGGGAACCAGGCAGAGGGCCTTCTCGGTAGTGGCGCCCGCCCTGTGGAGCGCCCTCCCACCAGATGTCAAAGAGAAAAATAACTACCAAACTTTTAGAAGACATCTGAAGGCAGCCCTGTTTAGGGAAGCTTTTAATGTTTAACAGGTTATTGTATTTTAGTGTTCTGTTGGAAGCTGCCCAGAGTGGCTGGGGAAACCATTATTATTATTGAAAGCTGCCTCCTGTCAGTGTATTATAGACAATACTGATCTGTAGACACTATCCAGTGGTCTGAATCAGTGAACAGCAGCTTCCTGAGAATTCAATATGCCCTGAGCTCACTAGAACCTCTTTCCAAGGCCATGTCTAGACTTGAAGCCTTTAGTGAGTGCTGATTACAGTCAGGACGTCTGAGGTACTTGTGAAGCTCCATATGCACAGAAGCACTGTGCATTTTATTCTAAGCATGTGTTTTCTTGGTAATAAGAAAACTGCAGGGCAGCCTGTGTGTGTATGTACCCAAAGTTCCACCAACACAATGGCGCTTCTGTGATGTGGGCACTGGTGCGCTGCTAGAATGTGGCAACTGACTGTCTAGTTCTTTCCTCAGCCACGAGGACTAGAAACTTGTCCTCCTCCTTTGAAACCACCAGGAATCCTAACTGAGGCAGTACAGTCACAGCCACGCAGCAAACTAGCTTCTCTTTAAGTTAGAAAAATAGGAGGGAGGGAGTCCAGATTGTAAAAAATTAAATTCTAGTAAGAAACATTTTAAAAATGATAAGCTCCACTTATGGTTGCTGCTGCTACTTATTACAGTGGTACCTCGGGTTACAGACCCTTCAGGTTACAGACGCTTCAGGTTACAGACTCCGCTAACCCAGAAATAGTACCTCGGGTTAAGAACTTTGCTTCAGGATGAGAACAGAAATCGTGCAGCGGCGGTCAGAGGCCCCATTAGCTAAAGTGCTGCTTCAGGTTAAGAACAGTTTCAGGTTAAGAACGGACCTCCGGAACGAATTAGGTTCTTAACCCGAGGTACCACTGTGTTATTTCTGCAAGGCGAGTTGAACGAAAGGCGGGGATGGGCAAGAACTGTGGCTCCGATGGCCTGGGACGCCTTGCTAACAGTCTTCCTGGCTGGGGTTTCCTTGCAGACTCAGGCAGATGACAAGGCCTGGCGGCCCCTGCTACCACCAGCCCTGCCTGGCCTCTGCAGATAACTTTATCTCTGCCTGCCTCTGCTGCTGCATCACGGAGAAGCTGCTTGCTTCCAGCACAACGGGTGGGGCCTGGGGGAGCCAAGAGGGTGCAGGGCCAGCCATTCCTGGGTGGTTTCTCTTTCTCGCTTGTAGCCATTCATCCTGCCTCACTTCACAGCCTGGTTGTGAACACCCACCCACTAGTCACGATTATCCCAGAGTCCCCACACCACCTCCTTGTTTACAATTCTCGGGTAGCTGCAAAGCCATGAGACATGGAGTTCTAAGCTTATCCTCCCCCCCCCAAATTATTGATTTTCCATATCTATAAACAAACAAACAAACTTCTGAGTAGAGGGATGCGGGTGGTGCAGTGGGTTAAACCACTGAGCCTACACTTGCCAATCAGAAGGTCGGCAGTTCGAATCCCCGTGTCGGGGTGAGCTCCCGTTGCTCGGTCCCTGATCCTGCCAACCTAGCAGTTCGAAAGCACGTCAAAGTTCAAGTAGATAAATAGGTACCACTCTGGCGGGAAGGTAAACGGCGTTTCTGTGTGCTGCTCTGGTTCGCCAGAAGCAGCTTAGTCATGCTGGCCACATGACCCGGAAGCTGTACGCCGGCTCCCTCGGCCAATAAAGCGAGATGAGTGCCACAACCCCAGAGTTGTTCACAAACTGGACCTAATGGTCAGGGGTCCCTTTACCTTTACTTCTGAGTAGACATGGCTAGGATTGCACTGTTAAGTCTAGTTGAGATCAATGAGACTGAAGGCTGCAAAGTTACATGGGGGGTGGGGGGGCTTCTTCATCTGAAAGTGAAGCCAATGGCATGCAGATGTCATGGACAATGTGCAGACAACTGACCACAAAGCTGTTTTATTAAATATTTGTCATAACAAAGGACTGAGGAAGACACTGGTGAAATTTGTAGGAAAGCAACGTTTGTGGCCACATCAGTTCCAGTAAAGGCCCAGTAAGAGCCAGTGAGGCAGCAGTTCTGATCTCACTTCACTTGGGCTTCTTATACTTTGTTGTTGGTCCTCATGGGAACGTGCCTTACTGTGTCAACGTATGGCATGTCCTTATTCAAGAGAGGCAATGTGGTGCAGTGGTTAGAGTGCATGCTCTCCAAGTTCTCTCCGATAAAAATAGGGACATCCCATTCCAGAATAATAATGTTACTATTTTTTCCTTGCCAATCCAACTGGCTTGGCCCAGCCATACTGGGCGGCTTCCAACATATATAAAAACACAACAAAACATTCAGAAAACTTCTCTGTACAGGATTGTCTTCAGACGGTTTGGGGGTCAGATAATTCCATACCCTCCAACATTTATCCAATGAAAATAGGGACATTCTAAGGAAAAGTGGGACATTCCAGGATTAAATCAGAAACTGGGATGGCTTCTCTAAATCAAGGACTGTCTCTGGAAAATAGGGACACTTGGAAGGTCTGGGAGTGTCAGCTTTGAACCAGGGAAACCAAGGCTCGGCTCCTTGTTCATTCATGGATGTTTATGATCTGGGGCCAGCTCCTGTCTCTCAGCCTGGCCTACCTCAAAGGATTGTTGAGGATAAAATGGATGGTAGGAGGGGAGGACGTGTATGCTGCCATAAGCTCACTGGAGGACGAGAGGCATTAAAATACAAATATACATCACAATCATTTGGGGCCAGCTGAGCCTCACACTGTAGATCTCCTTGGGCAGACCAGGGCAGATACCTTTCTTGGGTCAAATCATCTTCTAAAGGCCCAAACTGCACTTTACCAAAGTGAATCAAGCTTGGTTCATGCATCTTAAAAGAGACACTGATGCATTAAACGTTGAAACTGCATTAATATTTATTATTAGCTGGTATGCATGTTGGATTTGAAATAGTTTTTATGCATAGAATCGTAGAAACTCTTTATATGTGTGTGAGCACTTATTTCACGTGTGCTTTTATTGCATTGTGAAATAGCTTTTCGTTTCAGTAGCTCCCAACACATGAGATTCTAGGATCAGATGTTGACTGTGAAAAACAATTGCTGAGAAGGGAAGCAATCCGCCTTGGTCTCTGGGAGAAAAGTAATTGCTGTACAGTGGTACCTCGCAAGACGAATGCCTTGTAAGACGAAAGGGTTTTTTGTTTTTTGAGTTGCTTCGCAAGACGATTTTCCCTATGGGCTTGCTTCGCAAGACGAAAACGTCTTGCGAGTTTGTTTCCTTTTTCTTAAAACCGTTAATACCCAGGGAATCCGTGCTTCGCAAGACGAAAACATCGCAAGATGAAACAACTCGCAGAACGAATTAATTTCGTCTTGCGAGGCACCACTGTATATGCCAATCCCTCTTTTCTCTTCTGCAAGTCCAAAATTTGGATTGCTTCTGGAACCCTAGGTTCCAGAAGAGTCACCTATGTTCACTCTGAATAGTTACTGACTCCAACCATGAAGACAAAGCATAGGCATCATGGCTAACAGCCACAACAATGGGCGTTCATCCGGAGTTGTTTGTGGCCTGTCTACACCCATTCCCCATAATCATTCGTTCATCCCACGCTTTCCAGTTCCTTTCCTTATTACTTTCCAAACTGCAAAACGCCTGTTGCTTTTTAAAAAGTGGATTTGTTGCACAAGAGAAACAGAGCACTTTAATCCACCTTAATTGCAAAAAAATAAAGTTTTGGTACGCGCTGGGATCCCTCCAGCAAATCATGGCAGTCTGGAGGCAAATGAAGTCTGAGCATTTGCCACTGAAATGATCACGGCCTTCTCCTACCTCCATGTCCTTCTCCTTGTTGTTTGCCCTGTGTCAGATTTTAAACTGTGAGCCCCTCAGGGCAGGGACCTATGATTTTGTCCTCACTGCAAAGTGCTATGCACGCTGATGTTGCCAGGCAAATAAATAAAATGATTACAGAAGCCCAAGCACTTGTCACATCTTTGAGCAAATGGCTGATCCGATAAAAGATACCATCTCGTCGGTCTTTATTTATGTCTACTTGCACTATGGCTGATGGGAGCCAGTCAAGCTGGGATCCTGACAGTCTCTTTTCCCCTCAGAATATACTGCAGTGTGCATTAATTCTGCTCTATCCAAGCCATGCACTTCCAGGGACCCAGGACTGTCAGCATAGCAAGCAGAGGAGCAAAGCCAGTGATCAGACTTGTTGTGTTGAGATGTGCTCGTCCTCCTCTTTGGGAGACTCTTCGCATTATCTGGCCCCGGAGATAACAACACTTCAGAGAACTGGCTGACGCTTTCACTTGAATTTTACATCAAACTGACTTCAGCACACACACACACACCATACTTGTTTTTACCCATTGCTAGCAAGCACAAAGCCAGAAATGTTTGGCTTTATACTCAAGGGCAAGAACAGAAGTTTGTCAGAACATAGACTTACACACACACACACACACACACCGCTCTGTATTTCAACAACCTCAACGGAACATCTGGCATCATTTCTTTAAAAAAT
Organism: Podarcis gaigeae; assembly: GCF_964106915.1. Lineage (NCBI taxonomy): Eukaryota > Metazoa > Chordata > Lepidosauria > Squamata > Lacertidae > Podarcis > Podarcis gaigeae. Next base: position 36,863,443 of record NC_139694.1, read on the forward strand.
AGACAATCTTAAATTTCTAGCCATCATGGTTGTGAAGGATTTAAAATGGGAGTCCTCCTCAGAGGGCAGAGATTTGTAGCTACAGATGTGTAGCTCCTTCCCTGGCAAGGCTTTTTGAGTGTTTCAGGCAAGGCTTTGTTGAAGGACATCTTGAAGTAATTTGGTGGCAGAAGTGGGTTGACAGAGAAGGGTAACTAGTGTGGAAGAAGGCGGCCAAGGGAACAGACAGTTCATGGGCTTGTGCAGAACAAAAGGAGCAGGGGAGATAAAAAAGGGATGGGAATGGAGGGAAAAGGATGGGAATGGGGGAGATTGAGGGCAAAGTTGGACACTATATATTGGGGTAGTCAACATGGTGTTGTCCAGGGGCTGTTGAACTCCCAACTCCCATTAGCCCCAGTCAGCATGGCCAATGGAGAGGGATGGTGGCATCTGGAGTTCAGCAACATCTGCAGGGCACCATGCCAGCTGTATCTGATGTCCTGTATCTGCTCTGGCACCTGGACGTGTTGGGTGCCTAAAAAGCGTTTGTAAACTGCAACCCCAGAGTCGGCCACAACTGGACCTAATGGTCAGGGGTCCCTTTACCTTTACCTTAAACCTACATTTGGTCTTTAATGGGGTTTCTAAAAAGCTGCAATACCATCAGTTGGACCAAACAGAACGTCACAAAATACTGAGCAGGTTCTTGAGTTCTCAAGAACTCTTCACCAAGCAGGAGGATATGCAATTTTTGGGGTGGGTGGGCAAAAGACATGGGTTTGTTTTGTTTTTGTTTCTATTATGTTTTTATTTTGTATTTCTATGCTGTGAACTGACCTGACATATTCGGTATACAAATAATATAATACAAATAATACAATACAAATAATAATAGAAGAAGAAGAAGAAGAAGAAGAAGCCATATATTTAGGGGACCGCCTCTCCTGGTATGCCCTGCAGAGGATCTTAAGGTCCATGAATAACCATAGTTTAGAGGTCCCGGGCCCTAAGGAAGTCAGACTACCCTCCACCAGGGCCAGGGCCTTTTCAGTGATGGCTCCGACCTGGTGGAATGCTCTGTCCCATGAGACCAGGGCCCTGCAGGATTTAACCTCCTTCCGTTGGGCCTGTAAGACAGAGCTATTCCGCCTGGCCTTTAATTTGAATTCAGCCTGATCTTTTATTTCCCTTCTCTTCCCTCCCCCTCCCCTTTTATGAAGATTACCCACTCTGAGACCCCACAGCTAATTCTCCCCTGGCCTCCTCGCTGGCCCAAGTAGGACCAATTCAGCCGCTAGCCCTGGGGATTATCTAACGCTTATTTCCCCTAAATTGATTTCTGAATTTTGAATTTTATTGTTATTTATGTTTTTATACTGTATTTTATGCTGCTTTTACAATTAAGTGTTTTAAATTTGTTGTTACCTGCTCTGAGCCCGGTTTTTGAACCGGGAAGGGCGGGGTATAAATAATAATAATTGATGATGATGATGATGATGATTAGCCTGCCTCAGGCTCCAGACAGAGATTGAGCCTCTCCCCTGCCAGGTGATGAGTTTATCAGGTCATGCTTAGGATGCTGCATGTGTTTGCTGCATCCATACTTGTGTGTGCAGTATGGGGCAGGGAGCTTAAACTGTGAGGACTGGAAGCTTGAAGCTGACTCTATCTACCCTTCGACCGATTTGTTGCCAGCTGCCCCCAGATGGATTTTATCCTTGGCCTGTCTTTCGGCTGAGATCTAGTCCCATCCCTCTTCAAGATACCTGACTAGCGGTCAAAGCTTTTCCCAAGTGCTCTTAGCACACAGACATCACCTTGCCAACAAAGGTCCGTATAGTGAAAGCCATGGTTTTCCCAGTAGTGATGTATGGAAGTGAGAGCTGGACCATAAAGAAGGCTGATCGCCGAAGAATGGATGCTTTTGAATTCTGATGCTGGAGGAGACTCTTGAGAGCCCCATGGACTGCAAGAAGATCAAACTTATCCATTCTGAAGGAAATCAGCCCTGAGTGCTCACTGGAAGGACAGATCCTGAAGCTGAGGCTCCAAGACTTTGGCCACCTCATGAGAAGAGAAGACTCCCTGGAAAAGACCCTGATGTTGGGAAAGATGGAGGGCACAAGGAGAAGGGGACGCAGAGGATGAGATGGTTGGACAGTGTTCTCGAAGCTACCAGCATGAGTTTGTCCAAACTGCGGGAGGCAGTGGAAGACAGGAGTGCCTGGCGTGCTCTGGTCCAGGGGGTCACGAAGAGGCGGACACGACTAAACGACTAAACAACAAGCTCATGCTTAAATGCATGCCTGCCTGCCACACACACGCATTCACACACACACCCGGAAGGATTTTCCACTTGACATTCTGCATCCCAGCTCTGCCCCGTCACCCACGAGCCCAAACCGTCAGCTCTGACATCTGATAAGGCCTTATCAGAGCTGTCCAGCTCTGCTAGCTCAGAACTGCTGTCTCCACCACCCAGAGCCTAGCGCCGCCAAAAGTTGCATGATGCGCAGCTTGAGCAATTGAAGGGGGACTGGCTCATAGGTTCCATTAAAAAACAACAACCAGTACTACTTTATATTCTCACAAATATAAACAAATCCAGACTGAATGTGTGCCTTGAGAATATGCCGTAACTAATACTTTCACTCCTTCCCTTTCAGGATTCAAAAGAGCTCTCCCTTGTAATGAACTCCCCCATCCCTGATCTTGAGAATTACCATTCACATGACTAAACATAAAAGCACTATAAGGAAGACAAACAAGATCAACAAGATCCAGGACAAAACAAACTCGTAGGGGATAAGGCTATCAATGGCAACTAGCCGTCATGGCTGTGTTCCACTCCCATTGTCAGAGGCACTGTGCAGCCGAAAACCAGAATTCCAGGTGAGGCGAGTGATGTTGCACTCCTGCTTTTAGGCGTCCCACAGGAATCTGACTGGCCACTGTGAGAAGAGAGAGCTGGACTACATGGGCTATGTACTTGTTGTTGTTGTTGTTGTTGTTTAGTCGTCAGGCACTCCTGTCTTCCACTGCCTCCAGCAGTTTGGTCAGACTCATTTTGGGAGCTTTGAGAACACTGTCCAACCATCTCGTCCTCTGTCATTCCTTTCTCCTTGTGCTCTCCATCTTTCCCAACATCAGGGTCTTTTCCAGGGAGTCTTCTCTTCTCATGAGGTGGCCAAAGTCTTGGAGCCTCAGCTTCAGGATCTGTCCTTCCAGTGAGCACTCAGGGCTGATTTCCTTAAGAATGGATACGTTTGATCTTCTTGCAGTCCATGGGACTCTCAAGAGTCTCCTCCAGCACCATGATTCAAAAGCATCCATTCTTCGGCGATCAGCCTTCTTGATGGTCCAGCTCTCACTTCCATACATCACTACTGGGAAAACCATAGCTTTAACTATACGGACCTTTGTTGGCAAGGTGATGTCTCTGCTTTTTAAGATACTTTCTAGGTTTGCCATCGCCTTTCTCCCAAGGAGCAGGCGTCTTTTAATTTTGTGACTGCTGTCACCATCTGCAGTAATCATAGAGCCCAATAAAGTAAAATCTCTCACTGCCTCCATTTCTTCCCCTTCTATTTGCCAGGAGCTGATGGGACCAGTGGCCATGATCTTCATTTTTTTGATGTTGAGCTTCAGACCATATTTTGCTATGTACTTAAATCCTATTACTATTCATCCTCCAGATGAATAAACCCACAGACAGCATGCAAAAGAGAAAGGGATTCACCACCTCAGTTTCATCGTTACTGTAGATAAATGGTCTCCCTTCATAATGCAATGTAGTCTGTTATGTGACTTTATTTTACTGGGTATACATTTGTTTTTGTAACATTTCAAATAGTTTAATAAAAGTAAGACAGACAGGCAGGCAGACAAGAGCGCTCCTGTGAGTCTAAAGCAGCGGCTCTCAACCTGTGGGCCCCCAGATGTTGTTGGACTACAACTCCCATCATCCCCAAGCTCTGGCCTTGCTAGCTAGGGGTGATGGGAGTTGTAGTTCAACAACATCTTGGGACCCATAAGTTGAGTATCCACTTGGAAAGGAAGATGTCCCGTATATATTGCTCTAGCCCTGACTCTTTCCATCTGTTACTGGGGGGGGGGGGGAAGGATTCTGCCCTTGCTCTTCCTTAGTTGCAGGTGGATCATTCCCAGTGTAAAGACACAGCACAATCCCTCTCACTCAGAGGAGGGTGCCTGTTGTGTTCCTGCACGAGTCACTGCTTTGACCTTCCTTCCTTCCTTCCATTCAGTCATCTATTTCACCTGCAGGATTATGTATTGTCTCTACATGGGCTGCAAGTGGATTGTTGCTGGTGCTAAAGATGCAAAATCACCCCCTCGAAGAAGAAGAAGAAGAAGAAGAAGAGGAGGAGGAGTTTGGATTTGATATCCCGCCTTTCACTCCCCTTCAGGAGTCTCAAAGCGGCTAACATTCTCCTTTCCCTTCCTCCCCCACAACAAACACTCTGTAAGACGCGAACCCAGTTCACCAGATTACGAGACCACCGCTCTAAACCACTTCACCACACTGGCTCTGAGAACACAGAACCTATGAAACTACATTATACTGAGTCAGTGTTGTCCCTACACTGACTTGCAGTATCAGCAGCAATCCAGAGGTTCAGTTATGAGTCTTTCTCACAGCTGCCAAGGGTTGAACCCGGGACCTTCTGCACACAAAGCTCACTGAGCTATGGCCCTTCCTCCAAGATGATTTTCTGCTGCACAGCCGGCATTCGCTCCATAAGACACACACACATTTCCCCTTACTTTTTAGGAGGGAAAAAGTGAGTCTTATAGAGCAAAAAATACGGTAACTTGTAAAATACACTGATGATGATGATGATGATTAATAAATACTATATTTGTACCCTGCCCATTCGACTGGGTTCCCCAAAGACAAATACAATAGGACCAACGGCTTACCAGGGGCAGTTGTCAGAAAAAGAGAGAAAGCTGGAAGGTGTGGCATTATTTGGGAAGTGAAAACAGTCAGCAATGGTTCTGCCTACTTGTTCTCAGGTCAGGCATCCTGCTGTATAATCTCACATCTGAAGCTGCCATACAGAGTCAGGCCACAGGTCCATCCGAGCTCAATTCTGTCAAAATGGTACACTGACTAGTGTTTTAGAGTTCTCCAGGTTTCCAGACAGGAGACATTTCCAGCCCTACCTGGCAATGCAAAAGATTGAACCTTTGTCCTGCAAAACATGTGCTCTGCAAACTTGCTATAAATGTGTGTCAGACGCATGCCTTTACTTTCATAATAATAATAATAATAATAATAATAATAATAATTTATTTATACCCCGCCCATCTGGCTGGGTTTCCCCAGCCACTCTGGGCAGCTTCCAACGAATATTAAAAACAATACAGCATCAAACATTAAAAACTTCCCTAAAGAGGGAAGTTGTCTTTTAAAAGTAAAATAGTTGTTTATTGCATTGACATCTGCTGGAAGGGTGTTCCACAGGGCGGGCGCCACTACCGAGAAGGCCCTCTGCCTGGTTCCCTGTAACCTCACTTCTCACAGCAAGTGAACTGCCAGAAGGCCCTCGGACTGGACCTCAGTGTCTGGGCTGGATGATGGGGGTGGAGACGCTCCTTCAGGTATACAGGACCGAGGCCATTTAGGGCTTTAAAGGTCAGCACCAACACTTTGAATTGTGCTCGGAAACGTACTAGGAGCCAATGAAGATCTTTCAGGACCAGTGTTATGTGGTCTTGGCAGCCACTCCCAGTCACCAGTCTAGCTGCCACATTCTGGATTAATTGCAGTTTCCGAGTCACCTTCAAAGGTAGCCCCACATAGAGCGCATTACAATAGTCCAAAATGCTTGGCTACTCTTTTGAGGATCCATATAGAAACACAGCGGGGGGGCGGGCAAGTAGGTGGGCAAGCAGTGGTCAGGATTTTCCGCCCCCCTCTCTGCACAACCTTCAATGATTTCTCCATCCATGTGAAGAGCTGTAACAAGATGTCTGCTTCTCTCAGGGTGGGGTGGGGGAAAATGCTCAGCTACATATCTCCTTCCACGGAAGGCTGAGCAAAAGATATCTTGCAGTGGTGGATCCAAATAGCAAGAGATAAGAGCATAAAAGATACAGGAACTTGCATTGCTGACTTCCTAACGTCTCACATTCTCTTTTTTCCCTGCACAAGCCCAGGCCCCAAATTCACCCCATAGATTGGGATGAGATCTAGGAGTTTGGGTTTCCAGGCTTGTCACCAACCCACTAAATACAGCTCCCCCTCCAACCCTTGATACAATCTCCAGAACTTTTGGCCCTCTAATTCTCCCGCTCCATACACTTGAACTTATCCCTTGAATTGTTTCCAAACGAAGGGTGTTGGTTTTATTTGGTCTGCATATGGGTTTTTATGTATTTCCTCCAATTCCCTCTCCCTCTTCTTCATCCTCCTTGCCGGTCGCCTTTGGAGGAGGCGGAGACATCACTTGGGTGGTTGCTGCTGGCTTTTTTTTTTGGTCATCGGTCCCCTCCCTGTTGCTTTTAGTCTCTCTCTCTCTCTCTGTCCCACCAGTACAGCCTGGGACATCGTAGGAGGACTAGGTTGAGGCAGATCAACCGGCTGAAGTGGCGACACTTTCTCCAGTGTCAACCCAGCCCTTCCCCACGTTTTCTAGGCTCCGTGGACCAAGACGCGTTCAAAAAATTGCCAAGGTTTGTGCTCTGCACCAGGTCAGTTTGATTCAATGTATGCCCAAAATCCAGTTGTTTGAAGTACAGTTGTTGATTTCTCTTTGAGTAATGGACAAAGGCGAGGAATTGTTAAGAATAGTAATGGATAGGGATAGAGGAATGGGGTAGCCAGAAAAGCAGGATTGCAACACGGGTGGATAGGGCAAAGTGCTGAAGATGAGACGTGTTTGGCCTCAAAAATTTATCCTCTGCTTTGGATGCCCTTCACTGCTACTGTATTGTTGGGGCTGAGGGAAGTGCACTCTGCACATGGGTAGAGGCATCCTCATCATCGTTATTATTTTGCATGGTCTATGTCGGAGCTTTGGGACTGAAAAGAGCTTCAAAGGCTAATCCCCAATTGGCACAATGAGCATTTCGAAGCATGGGTCGGCTAGAGACAAGGCAAACTTTCCCCTCTTCAAATGAAAAGGGTGTTGGAAAACTGGCAGCGCATGGCCAAAGTGCAGCGAGTTCGAGAACGCTAGACGCAAAGCAATCACACAACGGACCGAGGTATAAATTGTTAGGAATGTGTATGGCTGACTTGATTTTTTAAAGTTACATCTAGATGTGATTATCACTCCACAGATTAAAAAGGAGTAGTGGTATCCTAACAGATTGTGATAACTGAGATGAGGGAGTAAGCAGATTAATAGATGAGCCAACTTCCAATCTTTGTCAATTTCTAAGTCTGATTCGATGGTGGGTCAGGGCTTTGAACATGGAGAGTGAATTCAAGAAAATAATCCTTGTAGATCCTTTGAGAAAGAGTTAAGGCCACAATCCTATAAACATGTACTTATTGGTGCCTAGGTCTCACTAGATCGCAGGGGACATGTTTCTGACGCAAACAGGCATAGGCTCGGGCAAAATGTGATAGGTTTTGAGTTCTATTATTTATAGTTGTGCTGGAAAGTTAAAATAACTGCACCCAAAACCCAGAGCAGATCTACAGTTCCTCGCACCAACTTCTAGTAGTGCAAATACAAACTCCCAAATTTCATTACCAAAAAAAAGGCAGAGAATGAAGTGAATCAGGATCACAGGAGCAGAAAAATGAGCATGAAAGCCATGAGAGAAACACACTGGGATGGCTGAGAAATGGCAGGGCAAGTATTGCAAGTGGGAAACACAAAGGCTGGCAGAACCTGCCGAGGTCAGAAAGGTGTCTGCAAGAACACAATGGGGAAGGGGAAAATTGTCTGGACCTTGCAGAGAAGGCAAATGGGAAGGTTGCTGTTTGTGTAAAGATGCTGAAAGGATCAGTGTTGTGCAAGGAAGGGAAGAGCGCAGGACTATTCTTAAGTGTACATAAAATTATTAAATAACAATAACCGAGGGGCATTATTGTTATTGCTTGTTATTATGGTATGTATTTTAATACTGTAAACCGCGCTGTAATATTTTGGTGAAGGACAATTTAGTAATTTTAATAATAATAATAATAATAATAATAATAATAATAATAATAATGTGTACAGTGGTACCTCGGGTTAAGTACTTAATTCGTTCTGGAGGTCAGTTCTTAACCTGAAACTGTTCTTAACGTGAAGCACCACTTTAGCTAATGGGGCCTCCTGCTGCCACCGCGCTGCCGGATCATAATTTCTGTTCTCATCCTGAAGCAAAGTTCTTAACCCGAGGTAATATTTCTGGGTTAGCGGAATCTGTAACCTGAAGCGTCTGTAACCCAAGGTACCACTGTAATAAGTAGCACGGGGAGAGGACAGGGACAGGGCAGTAGAAAATCATTGTGCACTAGAGTCAAAACATGCCACCCACAGTTCCAGACCAACACCATTGGAGTTTCAGACAAACACATCAACCAGTTTCTTCACAGATAGACATGCTTTTCCACAAGGGAACATTTGATCCTCTTTTGCCCTGTTATGATAATGCACGGCATGCAAGCAAATAACAATGGAGTTTTTGCAATCACTCTAGAGAGCATTTAAAGCAAACAGTCCAGCAGCTGCTGTCCTACGTGCAGCGACTTGGCAGGAAGTCCCATTTGATGCAGTAGGTTTTACTTCCACAGAAATATACCCAGAATTGAGCTGTTCTTAAGCCTCCCATGGCAAAAATGCCCCAAGAATTATACGTGAGAAGGAAGCCGGTCAGTGTGGTGGAAGGAAGTCGGTCCTTCGATGTGGGGGGACTGGGTTCGAAAAACCCTATCTCAAATGCAAGCAGTGACTCACTTTCTCATCTGTAAAATGGGAGTCACATCTCTATTCGAAACCAACTAACTTTTAAAGAAGTCTTGTTGGTTCCAAATGAACTCCTCCTCATGCAAGACAACGTTCTGAGGATTCCACCCTGAGAGTCATGGATGGGAAAAGACAATTAATAACATTTAATATTAATTTATTTATTTCATTGGAACTAGGATCATCTCTACAATATATCTGTTAAGTCTTTAAAGTGCCACAAGACTCCTGTGCTTTTAGCATTAATGTTGCACATCAGAGCACCCAAACTTCTTCACATGCATTATCTCAGTCATCCTTAGACTAACCCTGTAAGGTAGGCCAGTAATATTATCTCCATGTTGCAGACAGTGGTGGGGAGACTGAGAGAGTGTAGCATGCTTAAGGATGCCAAGGCTGCATATACACCGTGCATTTAAAGCAACCCCAAAAAATCCTGGGAACTGTAGTTCTCTGAGGGGTAAACTGCAGTCCTGAGAATTCTTTGTATGTGTGGTGTGCATTCTGAACTGGGGACTTCCCAGCTCACACTCTTGTTCCTGCACTGCACCAAATATGGAAATACTGACACACACACACTTAAGCTTCCAAGATGGACATAACTCTGTACAGAATGATTCAAAACTAAGGATCAACCCACATGAAACTGGTGTCTACAGAAAAAGAGTGGGTAAAAAACCCCTGCATGAGGAAAGGATATTAGGATGACCTTGTACTGGGAAACTCAACAGGTAGAAAGAAAATGGATGGATGGATAAACAGAGAGGACAGGTAAACAGGAATGGAATATAGTGAAAGGAGGGGACACATGTTAATTTCTTTTGCTCTCCATATAACCACCTTCCCATTAACATCTGATCCCAGAGACTAATGCATTTGCCTCTATTTTTTTGTCCTGCTAAGGATCCAAATGGAACGGTGGCAGGAAAAGGGAGTTCAAGAAACGGAAGTGGGTTGGGTTTTCCATTCTTGTCTCCTGACTTCTTAAGACTTCTCAGTCCCACTTTTCCATTTGGGATCTATGGAGTTGGGGAAGGAGCAGAGGGCCTGAGAGGATGGACTCTAGTAGAAAGAGGAAAGCCAGGAAGTTCTCCTGGTTTACCTTCTGCCTAGGCTCTCGGACACCTGGGTTCTTTGGAAGGTCCCATGTTCTTGTGAAGTTTCTAACGGGGGAAGCTTTAGGCTGAAATGCAAGCTGGTCTCTCTGTGGGAGCAGCATCTGAACGGCTTCAGGCTAGATTAAAACTGCTGCCTGTGATTCAATAGTGCCCCGATAACAAATACCCCACAGATAATTATCTGAAGCCGGTGATAAGGTTCTGGAAGCATCTCTGAGGCCCCCATGCCCAGCTTGGTAGCAGTGTGCAGAGTGGAGTTACTAAATGGCTATGGGCACAACTGTAATTTTGGTTGAAATGAAAATATTCAAAAGGAAATTTCATTCCTGCTGATAAGGACTGGTGTAGCCCAGAGATAAGGTGATGCCTTTGATGTGTGTGGCATAGATGTTTCTGGCAGTGTTGCTTTGATGTATACAGTGGTACCTCGGGTTAAGAACTTAATTTGTTCTGGAGGTCCGTTCTTAAACTGAAACTGTTCTTAACCTGAGGTACCATTTTAGCTCATGGGGCCTCCCCCTGCCGCCGCGCCACCAAAGCATGATTTCTGTTCTCATCCTGAAGCAAAGTTCTTAACCTAAGGTACTATTACTGGGTTAGCGGAGTCTGTAACCTGAAGCATCTGTAACCTGAAGCATCTGTAACCCGAGGTACCACTGTATATGTATTTGTGTGTTTGTGCATGCGCGTGGAGACACTCTCTCTCTCTCTCTCATATAAAACCTAGGACATAAGTTGTTTGGGGCTATGCTGTATGGCATATTTCATATTTCACAGATAAATACAGCACAGGCTCTATTTTAACATCCCTATTTTCAAAAGAAGGTTCACTATTTGAGCTCCCCCCCCCAATTATTACAATGGTACCTCGGGTTACAGATGCTTCAGGTTACATACGCTTCAGGTTACAGACTCCACTAACCCAGAAATAGTACCTCAGGTTAAGAACTTTGCTTCAGGATGAGAACAGAAATCGTGCTCTGGCGGTGCAGCAGCAGCAGAAGACCCCATAAGCTAAAGTGGTGCTGTGGGGAACGAATTAAGTTCTTAACCCGAGATACCACTGTACACATTACTGAAGTCTCTCATTGACCTGCTATAAATCCTGCATTTATTTACCCTGCCATAGTCTGCCCTCCACTGGTTGAAAATCCAACACAGCATGTTCCTTATTGACTTCAGGACCTTCTATACTATTTAAATTCAGATTTTTGTCCTTTGATTAGAGATGTCCTGGGGGGGTGGGGGTGGACATGCTTCTTCTACAATATGTTATCAAGAGGTGCAGTTGCAGTGTATGAAATGATAGAGAGATGTGCCCTGAATGGTGTTTTCATGTTCATGTTCATACACATATGAAGGTGCACGAGAGGCAAGGTGTGTTGTCCACCTCCAGTCAGAGATTTAATTGCTGGAGATCCCAGGGAGGGAGCTGAACCCTGATTTTAGCTGCTTGCACTGACAAATTTCCTGAAATGCGAAATTAAGAAAAGCAGTTTACCTAGTACAGATATCAGAAATTAGTCATTATCCCTGGTAAATAGGAACATAGGAAGCTGCCTTATACTCAGATTACTGCCCCAGCTAGTACTGTCTACCCTGGCTGGCCAGTGTTTCAAACAAGGAACAATCCCAGCCCTAGCAGGAGAGGCTAAGGACTGAAGAAGAAGAAGAAGAGTTTGGATTTGATATCCCGCCTTATCACTACCCGAAGGAGTCTCAAAGCAGCTAACATTCTCCTTTCCCTTCCTCCCCCACAACAAACACTCTGTGAGGTGAGTGGGGCTGAGAGACTTCAGAGAAGTGTGACTGGCCCAAGGTCACCCAGCAGCTGCATGTGGAGGAGCGGAGACTCGAACCCGGTTCACCAGATTACGAGTCCACCACTCTTAACCACTACACCACACTGGCTCTGTGAACCTGAGACCTTCTGTATCATCCAAAGGAGATGCTCTACCACTGATATGTGGCCCTTCCTCAGTAAGAATCACATAAACGACTGGTGCGTATATTTCAGACCCTTTGGGCTTGTGATTTGCTAAGCTGAAGACAGCACAGCAGCTGTGGCCTGCCATCTGCTTGACATTGACCTGGGCTTTTGACATCCAAGGTGGGAGGCAGGAAAACCAGATTTACCAAGCCCTTGGAAGGCCATCACGACACATGGTTGGTGCAGATTGCATTCTGCTAGTGGGTGACGTTGTGAAGGTCTGTTACACATTTTGGGGAGTAACAATGGATTCTAGGCCCCAGCTGCACCATACATTTCAAGCAGTATCACAAGACATGTGTGACTCCAGCATTGTGACCCTGTAGAATAACAAAGGGGACCACCATGGCTGTTACAGCTACGGTGGAATCTCCCTGCTCAGTACTGTGGGGAAAGGCTTTGCCCTTGTAGTTCTCAACAGACTGAAGTCACTCGCTGACAGGGTCTATCCTGAGTCACAATGCAGCTTTAGAGCTCAGAGGTCTACAGTAGACATGCTTTTCTCACTGCACCAGGTGCAGGAGAATTGCCGAGAGCAGAGATGCCCCTTGTGCATGGCCTTTGTCAGGTCTTTGACCTCATCAGCTGAAAATGACTCTGCTCAACCAGATAGAAAGCTCTCCTAAGTTCCACAAGATGAGAACATGTGCGACTCTGTCCATTATGACGGCTCATCCTTAGCAGATCCACAAGGACATGCTCTACGGGGAGCTGGCTTCAGGCACCAATCCGTTGGCAGACCAGCTCTGCATTACAAAGATGTCTGCAAATGTGACATGAAGGCTGGCAACATCAAGCACACGGTGTGGGAATCCCTGATAGATGACTGCAGCTCCTAGAGACAGACAGTCTGGCTGTGCATCCATAGCAGTGAGCAGAGAAGAGATGACCACAAGGAGGAGCGCAGGGAGAAGAAACGCTGTGGTGTATCTGCAACAGCACAACCAGATGCCGTCCTCTGCCCCAGCTGCAACAAAACATGTCTCTCCCATATCGGTCTCTACAGCCACAGCAGGCGATGTAACTCTCCAATGGTTTGACTTTGCCCTTGAAGGCACACTCCTCCATTGTCTCTCAAGACGGACAGATGCCAACATACCACTTTGAACAGCTGCTTTCAGAAGGGGCAACTGAGGAGAGGGTTACATTTGTCTGCGCATATATGGTATAGGAGGGACGTGGGTGGTGCTGTGGGTTAAACCACAGAGCCTAGGGCTTGCCGATCAGAAGGTCGGCGGTTCGAATCCCTGTGACAGGGTGAGCTCCCGTTGCTCAGTCCCTGCTCCTGCCAACCAAGCAGTTCAAAAGCACGTCAAAGCACAAGTAGGTAAATAGGTACCGCTCCAGCGGGAAGGTAAACGGCGTTTCCGTGCGCTGCTCTGGTTCTCCAGAAGTGGTTTAGTCATGCTGGCCACATGACCTGGAAGCTGTACGCCGGCTCCCTCAGCCAATAAAGCGAAATGAGCGCCGCAACCCCAGAGTCGGTCACGACTGGACCTAATGGTCAGGGGTCCCTTTACCTTTATATGGTATTGGAATGTGAGCTGCAAAGTCTTGCATTCAAAAGTAGCCTCAGCCATGAACTCACTGACTGGCAATAGGCAGTTTCAGGCTTCCCAAATACAATACGGAGATAATGACCATGTTTGGATGATCATATCTTGCCTTTGAAAGCTGAGATATGAGCGAGCCTTTCAGCCACACACAGAGCTCCTTCCATTCCTCTCTTTGTACAAGCAAGCAAAAAACAATGTTAAATCTTTTCATTAACCATCACAGGAGTTGCCAATCTGATGTTCGCTGGATGTTATTGGACTCCCAGCAGTCCCAGGCAGCATGGCCAAAGGAACTGTAGTCCAGCTGTATCTGGAGAGTAACAATTTGGCAAACCTGATTTAACCAGGAAACCATGGTTAACAGCTTCAGAACAAGTCAAAGTATTAAATCATGGTTTTAAATTGGCTTAATCTCTTGGCCTGTTTTGAAGATGTTAATTATAGTTTCCTGATTCAGATGAAATGGGAAACTATAACAAACTGAAGACTTCTTGGTTTCATAGAATCAAAGAACTGTAGAGTTGGAAGGGTTTCCAAAGCCTGGTGCAAAAGACCTGGGATTTGGGGTTCTTAAAAAATACCCCAGGCTCCCTCTCTGCTGCTGCTGCCTGAAGATGCAGATTTTTAGACAGACATGGATATTAAGACATGCTGCCGAAGATGCTGCAAAGCTGTGAATTGAAACAATCTCAGTATTGTTGTTTTTTTAAATATAATCTTTATTATTTTAAATTACACACATATACAAAGAATTTACAATCTCATATTACAAAAAGAAAGTTAAAGAAAGCAATTAAGAAAGAAAAAAGAAGAAAATACAAAAGAAGAAAAAAAGAAAAAGCAGATTTACATACACAGAAAAGCATAATCTTCCTTGTTAACACTTAAATAAACACCTAAATAAAAAGACTTCTGACAAAACGAGTCTTCCGATCATTCTCTTGTTGATTCTGCTTAGCTGAATAAAGCACTACTGGGTCACTGCCACCAGAGCCATTTGGTTTTCACTGTACCGCCTTGCTGTCATTTTGTTGCTCGGTTTAAAATGATTTGTAAGCCACCTCGAGTTCCCTTGGCCCAGGAGGGGGCTGCAGAGCAGGTACAGCGCTGCAGAAAAGCACAGCAAATACCCACATTTAAAAATGTGTATCTGAATTCCGCAGCCCAGCCTATGACTCAGAATCCGGTCCCCCATTCCCCCCTCCCACAGAACAGAATCGAGGAGGTCCTTTAAAGGCCCCAGAGGGGCAAAGGGGGAGGAAATGAATCAGAGGACAACAGCGCCACTAGTCCCACGTTCAGAGGAAGCTGGCATGCGTACAAGGTTGATTTCAAAAGGCTTCCTTTGGTACCCCATGACTGAACACACTGCAAAGATTGGGCGATAAGGCCTGGCACCGGATCCAACTGCCATTCACAGGGCAGAGGAACAGGGTCCTAGAAAGATGTAGCTGAGGATGCAGTTTTCTGCAGGAAGACCCAAAAGAACCTGGCAGGCAAGGAACTGCAAGCTCTGCTGGAAGGGCGCTTCTGAATGGCAGGTTAACGCAATGGGGTCTTGCTCGGTTCTACTTCCAGCAGATCTGAAAGCAGCTGGTGCTCCCTTGGGGCAGTGGAGGCTGGTCCACTAGGGCACATGGGGCACTGCCCCATCCCCCTTAGTCTTTCCCCAATCACCTGCCAGTGTGGTGTAGTGGTTAAGAGCAGTGGACTCGTAATCTGGTGAACTGGGTTTGCTTCCCCGCTCCTCCACATGCAGCTGCTGGGTGACCTTGGGCCAGTCACACTTCTCTGAAGTCTCTCAGCCCCACTCACCTCACAGAGTGTTTGTTGTGGGGGAGGAAGGGAAAGGAAAATGTTAGCCGCTTTGAGACTCCTTCGGGTAATGATAAAGTGAGATATCAAATCCAAACTACTACTACTACTACTACTCTTCTTCTTCTTCTTCTTCTTTCTTACAACTAGCCCAGGGGATGACTCTGCCTGCCAACTGCCTCTTCTTTAAGGCTTATCAACACTTATCTTTTGCCCTGTGCTATCTGGGCACAAGTCCACACTTGAAAGCTCCATGTCCGAGTGCCCTGTTTTTGCCTGCGAGCCTTGTCCATAAAAACCGGCTCTTTAAAGCTGAAGTGCAACAGAAGGCAATTCAGGTTATCCAGGGGTTGCTGTTTGCTCTGGTTCAGCCCCCAAATCGGCGTCCTGATTTGATTCTCTCTTTTAATATATAATTATATATATATATATATATATATATATATATGCTTTCGTAGATTTTCACGGGTACAGGAATGCAGGTTTTGGTGTCCTCGGGTGTCTTCCCGTGTAAAAGTTGGGGTGTCCAGTAACAAGAAGCCGAAAGCACCAGCCTGAAGATGACGAGTGAGACCTCGTCGAAACGTCGCCTAGACACCCCAACTTTTACACGGGAAGACACCCGAGGACACCAAAACCTGCATATATATATATATATATATATATATATATATATATATATATATATTGAAGTTTCAAAAAATTACAAAAAATAAAGAAAAATAAAACAAAAAATACAAAATACAGAAAAATAAAAACAATTAAAAACAAGTCAATTTTTCCATATCTTATCTTTCATTTGCTTATTTCCTTGACCTCCTCACACCTCCCTTTTTTGTATCCTTTCCATCTTTGTTTTTATCTTAATAATTTATCTTAATATATTGTAACTTTACATTCTCACCTGTCAACAATCCATTTTTACATACTCCTTTATAACATTACTGCTAAAACCACATAACTTCATTCCAGCATCCTTCTAACATTCCTTAATTTTACAATGTTTCTGTAGATAGTCTTTAAATTTCTTCCAATCTTCTTCTACCGACTCTTCTCCCAGGTCTCGGATTCTGCCAGTCATTTCCGCCAGTTCCATGTACTCCATCACCTTCATCTGCCATTCTTCCCGGGTGGGTAGATCTTGTGTCTTCCAATACTTTGCGATGAGTATTCTTGCTGCTGTTGTGGCATACATAAAAAATGTTCTATCCTTCTTCGGCACCAATTGGCCGACCATGCCCAGGAGAAAGGCCTCTGGTTTCTTCAGAAAGGTATATTTAAATACCTTTTTCATTTCATTATAGATCATCTCCCAGAAAGCCTTAATCCTTGGGCACGTCCACCAAAGGTGAAAGAATGTACCTTCAGTCTCTTTACATTTCCAGCATCTGATTTGATTCCCTACTACCAAAGCTGAAATTAGCCAGAGCACAAGAGAGAAACACAAGAACAATACAGACACCTGTGTTTCCCCCAAAGGAGTCTCAGGTGACAAGCATTGCTTCTCTTTCCCCAGCCCTCCCCAATTTTAGCCTCACAATTTTAGCTCCGGGAAGCTCAAGAGAGTCCTGCTCCTGCCGCTCCACAAACATGAGCTTTGTGGCTGCCTGGGGTTTTGAACCTAGGTCTTCCCCGCCCTTGTCCAGTCTTTGCTTCACACGCTCAATATTATTACGTGGGACACACACTGCAAGCAAACTCAAATAACCCACACACTTTTTTCCCCTGGAGCCTCATCAGATCTGGAAGCTGATATTGATAAGGAAAGTGAAGATGTCACTTCTGAGAAAGAGAGACTGGTTAGAGAATGAGATAAGAGGAAGAAGGGTGAATTGCAGAGTCACTAGGAAAGGGGTTCCTCCAACAGACCCTGGACTTCTCTGCCCTCCTCGGGCAAAGGAGGCAAATCCACAAAGGCTTTGCAAGCACTGCTCTCACCTGGTTTCCCATTACCGTATTTTCCGCCCCATAGGGCGCACCGGCCCATAGGGTGCACCTAGTTTTTTGGGGGAAAATAAAGGGAAAAAAAATATTTTCCCCCCCAGGTGCGGGGCTGGGGCGGGGGAAGCCCGAGCTTCCCCTGCCCTGACCCCAGCCCCCAGAACAGGCTGCTATCCGCAAGCCTAGGGAGCCCGGCAGGAAGTTGCGCCGGTCTCCCCCGGCTTGTGGAGAGCTGCCTGAAGCCCGGAGCTCGCTGTTCAGCGCACCCCAGGCTTCGGGATGCAGGCAGCTCTCCGCAAGCCTTGGGAGATCGGCGCAACTTTGCGCCCGTCTCCCCTGGCTTGCGGAGAGCTGTCCAAAGCCCAGGGTGCGCACCGACCCCTCTCCCTCTCCAGGCTTCAGCGAAAGCCTGCATTCGCCCCATAGGACGCACACACATTTCCCCTTCATTTTTGGAGAGGAAAAAGTGCGTCCTATAGGGCGAAAAATACGGTAAATCCAACTCCCATCTAAGCACAAGGCCCCTGTTGGCCTCCACTGTCAACAGCCTTAAAGGTAATGGTAAAGGGAAAGGGACTCCTGACCATTAGGTCCAGTCGTGGCTGACTCTGGGGTTGCGGCGCTCATCTCGCTTTCTTGGCCGAGGGAGCCGATGTACAGCTTCCGGGTCATGTGGCCAGCATGACTAAGCCGCTTCTGGCGAACCAGAGCAGCGCAAGGAAATGCTGTTTACCTTCCCGCCGGAGCGGAACCTATTTATCTACTAGCACTTCGTGCTTTCGAACTGCTAGGTGGGCAGGAGCAGGGACCGAACAATGGGTGCTCACCCCGTCGTGGGGATTCAAACTGCCGACCTTCTGATTGGCAAGCCAAACCTGCACTACATTTATCACACAATTCTTTTTGTTTATCCCATGGGAATCTGTTGCTGTGCCCCAATGTATCTTTGCCACACTGTTTTAATGGTAGGGATCAAAATGGCGTGTTCCCATTTTAACACTGCAGAGCGGTAAAGGATGGGCTGCAAAAACCAAGACTTTCGCCACCTCCCCACCAATCCATCCCAAACATCTCTTGAATAGAGTTGCAAATATCTGGTGGAGGCCCAGATATTTCTACACCCAGGGCTCACAATGGGGTAGGATACCATCTCACATCTTTTCAGGTGGACACAGTTGGCCCACCTTCCCACTTTCTTGATATTTTCACCCCCTCCCATTGTGAGAATCTCCTGATCTGATGTTTTGAGAAAGGAGGGGGCAGAAACTGCTCTTCTCCTCTTCCGCTCCTGACTGACTGACTGCCTGACTCTGTGTGTGGAGAGAGTCTTATCTATGTAGTGACTAGATGGCTGAGTGGGAGCTGTGACACTCATGCAAGCCGGTAGTTCGTTAGTTTGTAGTAGCTATTGGAAATAAAAGGAGTTATGCATCACAGCTAGCTTCCGCGTTATTTATACTCTGCTGAGTCTGGTGCTCACAATGCACAGTTGTGAGTCCAGGGCACTGAGACCTGCTTTCCAGAACTGGAAGGTCTCTGAAAGTGCTCCAGTCGCCTAGCTCAGTCGGGGCAGAACCAGTTATTGAGCCCAGTCGCTGACATCGGTTGAAAGGCATACAGTGGTGCCCCGCAAGACGAACGCCTCACAAGACGGAAAACCCGCTAGACGAAAGGGTTTTCCGTTTTGGAGGCGCTTCGCAAAACGAATTTCCCTATGGGCTTGCTTCGCAAGACGAAATATCTTGCGAGTTTTTCCGACTTTTTTTCCCTCCCCCCCTTTTTCTAAGCCACTAAGCCGCTTATCTGCTTATCCGCTAAGCCGCTAAAAGCCGCTAAGCCGCTAATAGTGCTAATCCGCTAAGCCGTCAATGGGCTTGCTTCGCAAGATGAAAAAACCGCTAGACGAAGAGAATCGCGGAACGGATTCTGTTCGTCTTGCGAGGCACCACTGTACTGACACTTTCCTCTCGTTCCCACTCTGAAATCATTCCAATTTCTATCTCCACCCCGTTTTAGGCACTGCATAATCATAGAATCTTAGAGTTGGAAGGGACCCCCCACGGTCATCTAGTCCAACCCCCTGCAATGCAGGAATCTCAGCTCAAGCATCCCTGACAGATGGCCATCCAACCTCTCCAGGGAAGGAGAGTCCACCATCTCCCGAGGGAGGCTGTTCCACTGCTGAACAGCTCTTTCCATCAGAAAGCTCTTATTGTTTAGTCAGAATCTCCTTTCTTGCAACTTGAAGCCACTGGTTCGAGTCCTACCCTCAAGAGCAGGAGAAAACAAGCATGCTCCCTCCTCCATGTGGCCAAAAAAACCTTTATTATTATTTTTTACCTCTCTTGCAAGCCTGAGCTCATTCTGAGCTTTAGCCAGCCTGATTTCCCCCTGCAACTGTTGGCTACTCATGTATACTCCTCCTTTCCGATTTCCCTTTCTTCCATTTCTTATACATGCCCTTCTTGACTCTCAGCTCATCTGTAAGCTCCTTATGCAGTCACACCGGTTTCCTTTTATTTTTCAGTTCCAATGTGGCTGCCGGGTGGAGAACTGAACATGCAGAGGCACACATTTACAGATGTGATTCTAGACTCTAAAACCTAGAGCTGGTTAGAAATGCTTGGCTTGTAGCCAATGTTAGTCCTATTTGGTATAGACCCATTGGAAATAATGGACATGACTAACTTTGGTCCATTAATCTCAATGAGTCTAACTGAGTGTAACTTAGTTGGTGCAGGATGTGTTGTGCTTTACAAAAGACAATCCTCTCTTTGAAGTCAAAGTTTGATTTAAGGATAAGAGAGAACAGCAGAGGCCTTGACATGGTCCACCAGCAGTTAGTAGTGCCTGGTCAGCAGATGGAGCAGGCAGCAAAAGTCACCTGTTGTGTTCCCCACAATGTTGATATGTATTCTATTTCTATTACAGTAATTATTTCTACATTTGTGTGAACATATGAACTAGCATATTACAATGTTGTGCGAATTGGATCCCCTCTTTGATTCTTCTTTTTGTGTAATGCAGATCCTCCATTTTGGCAATACTTAACTGACCAAAAAGAAGTGCCAGTAGCACAGCTTGTTATCGTTGCTTCTGCAAGCGGCAGTAAGAGCACCTCCTTAGGTAGCCTGACCACCATTTTGCACACCCCATAATGCCCCAGGCCTGGCATCGTTCTGGGACACTGTGGGAAGGAAGAAATGGTTGATTCTCTCTCTCCCTCTCCCTCTGTGTGTGGAGATATTCAGATAACATTTCTGAAGAATTGCCTTTTTTTTCTGGGATGGAATTTTCTCAGAAAAATGTCTTCTGAGAAATTTTGGCTCAGCTTTAGTTGAAAGGGGGTAAATTAATGAGCAAAGCAGCATTAATATTATATTTTATTTGCTATTATTATTACTCACACTCTCTCATCCTTTGTGTGCAGTCTGGATACTGCACTATGGGCTTTGAAGTGGGATTATCAGGTCACCTCACGAAGTCCAAAATGCAATACGGGGCAAACTTCAAACTGATCTTGGTCTGAAGTAGCTTGGTTGCCAGCAATAGAGCCGCTAGGTATCTAAGAACTGGCATGCTCAGGAATTGGCTGCCACATCTACTACCAAGAACAGCTGCCAGAAGAAGAGGAACATAAATATATTTATCACCGGATAAATAGTGTTGCAAAAGCCCAGTGCCTGCCTCTCTCTCTGCCAACTGGTGGCAAGAGCACATGGGATTAGAGGCACACACACAGGGCCTGTGTACCTTTGGAGAATAGGTAGAAGACACATGGAAACTGTTGTGCTTTAGGAAATATGGTTTATTCACTTATTTACACCTCCAATCACGTTGTCGACCTCTGCTGCAGAGTGTTCTGGAAGTAAAGGCGAACCAAGATAAAACTCATGAATGCTGGTTCTAATCACTAGGCCCTAGCAATGTACTAGATCTCATTCACTTCTCAGTCAGGAATCTGGACTCTCCTTGTCTCATGTGCCATGCTTAAAAAGAATAAATTCATTGCAGGTTTTGTCATCTGCAGAGGAAGATTCTAAATAAGAGCGGACAATGGATTATTCTACTGTGGGGAATGAAGATTCTGCCCCCCAGTATTTTGAGCATCCCCATTTGCAAGCAAATGATGACGCAGACCTATTCTTTCCTGCTTCAGAAGGTGTTGATGCTGGGGCCATGCCCACCTATTTCTCTCGTATGTCTGAATCCTACAGACACTCTCCAGGTAGGAGTGATTGCAATACAGTGATTGCAAGAGGACATACCTTTAAACATACTAAGCAGCTGATCCCAATACCCTCCCAACCTCCCTCTGCCTGCCCTTATAATTACCCTTTTGAATCATAGATGGGTATGCTATATTTGGCAAAGGTCCTCTGTGCACTCAAAGGGACTTTTACTATTACTTTGGAGGCAAAAGTAATGTGCCAGGGCATCTCTGTAGCCGCCTCATTCTCAGAATTTCTGGCTGATTGGCTTACAGTGATACCGTTGTGTTTTCACATTGCAAATATTAAAAGTATATGTCAAACCTACAATTAAAAAAAACCATCAACGTTGTGGGCTGCTTCTATTCAGGGTTCCTGACAGACTGTCATGCTCTTTCTCAAGATACTCTGTTCCATTACCTTCCCGAAACCCCAGTTTTCCATACGCCCCACAAAAGGTACCCAGCCCCACTTAATTCAGTAGAACTTATTTCAGAGTAGACATGGCTAAGATTGCAATCTAGGCATTGTATGGCCATTCACAGTCCTCACTGTGGGAATGTGGATCCAGCCAGAGGGCTGTATCCTAAACTGGCCCATCTTTGAAAGGTCCACCCACCAGTCAATCACTTGATGTCATATTACATCATGTAGTTCAATTTTAAACTTGCAGCAGCAAAGGAAACCGCTTTGAGGTTTTTCCTTGCAGTCAAGGAAGGAATAATTTTTATGAAATAAAAGTAAAGGAAGGAAGGAAGAACTGACTCCCAATTCTTCCTTTACAACCATGGCTTGCATTTGAAAAAAAAATCAACCCATGCGTGATTCATCCTTTTGAATTTGGCACCACGGCTTGAGCTGTGCTGGATGTCATGTGACAGGTGGCCATGGACCAAATGAAGAGGCCTGGTTAGCCTAATTAGCACCCTGAACAAACTACAGCTCACAGACTTCTTGTGGGGGAACCCATGTCCTTTAAATGTATGGAGTGAACAGAGTCTGGGAGCTCTCCGTGGTGCTGCACCACCTGCCCTCCAGCCCTGCGGAGACCTCCATGGGACCAGAACAGGACAAGAGGCTGCATGCTTCTGAATACTGGTGCGTGCGTGTGAGAGGAGCGAGGCTGTCCCTATAGCCTGACTGTGGGCTTCTTGGAAGCATGTAACTGACCGCTGCTGGCAACAGGATACCAAATAAAGGAGCCCCTTATTCTGATCCAGCAGAGCCTGCTTGGCCAACTTTAGCGTAGGCCGACTGCCCTGAACACCTGCACACCCTACTTAATGTTTCCTTTTGTTTCCTCTCCAACAGTGCGGCAGTTGTATCCCGTCCTCAATGGTTTGCAGTGGGTGGATGGGCACCCTTACAGCACAGCAGCTTGGGTCTCCAGTTCTTCTGGAAAGCCCCACGCTGGACTCCCAATCTACACCTCTGCCACGGCCTCATATCAGACCCTCCAAGCACCTCCCTCGCCCAAGGACCTCAGCCCCGATGACAAGGGGAGCCCCAGATACCTGGAGATGTTGAAGACGGAGCGGATGAGCCCCACCCATGCTGAACTGCTGCCTTTGGGAACCCCGACTGGAGCAGCTTACGCAATGGGGCAGGACTTTGGATACTTCCAGCCATCTGGGAGTCCACTGACAGCTGGGTATTCCCCTAAATTACGGGGGGCAACACAGCTCTCTCCTACTGGTGAGGATTTTTGCTGGGGACCATCACATGGGCTGCGGAGCAAAGCGGGAACGATATGACACAATGGACTGCACCACTCCAAACCTCTTTCAAAAGCTCCCCTGCCTGTAAAACAAAAACACCTTGGTAAAACGGTGCAGACTGGAGAGACAGATTGTGCATTTTCAAATTTGTTAAGGTTTTGTACCAAAGTTTAAAATTTGTACCAAAATGCTTTTTCATTTCAGTCCTAATGTGAATATTTAAATGCACAATGTGTGGATCACTCAGATGACATTTCCCATTGGGGAGTTTGGCCATGATGTTGAAAGAGTTTATGTGCTCTAGCCGGCCCAGCTGATCAGCACTTTTTTTGTGCTGGTTGGACGTCAGAGCTGACTAACCATGAAGCTGTTTACCGGAGGCAACTGCAAGACACAGTTAGCGTAAAAAATGTGATTAGGAGAAGCGCAAATCTATAAAATTCTAGTGTGCCTGTCGGTTAATCGTGGTCATGAACTGCCACCTCTGAGCTGCAAAGTTCTGCTCATTAAATGTAGAACGTATTTCTTTCCCACATTATACTCTGCATATGTTTAGCGGCACAATAATTATGACCTTACAGGTTCCAGATCTGGACTCTGGCATTGAAAACACGTTCTGGAGCTGACCTCTTAGGTTCTAGGATGAGCTTATAGGCCAAGATGGATCCATAATGGAGATTAAGCTCTAGCAGCATTTATTGGATATGCAAAGATTGGCTTCCTTTACCCATTATGTAAATGAATTAATATTCCTCTACCCAGGTTCTGACGAATCATTGTTCTTGACGTCTTTCTTGCGCTTTCATGCTGCTAGTAGCATCTCCTCAAAGTGAAGGGCCTCATGCCCGCCCCCTTCTGAGCTATTCTGCCACTTCCCCACTGACTGCTTGTCCCCATCTCTTTCCTCAGAGGCGCGAGAGTGCGTGAATTGCGGAGCCACAGCCACGCCACTGTGGCGAAGGGATGGCACTGGTCACTACCTCTGTAATGCCTGTGGGCTCTACCACAAGATGAATGGGCAGAACAGGCCTCTCATCCGGCCAAAGAAACGTCTGGTAATATATTTTTATGTTCAGTGCAACATTGAGGTTTGCAGAGGTACATTCTGGTGGGGGGGGGCATGGATTGGATTGATCTTTATTACGGTCATTGGCCCGTTACACGACAGTTTCCCATACCAACATGGGGGCATGGAATTCTGACTGACGGGGTGGGCAGGAATGGGTAGGTAGGGGAATGGAGTGGCATGGCTGGACTCCCTGCAATGGTTTGTTGCAGGTTCCATTTGTCGCTGTATGTAACAACCCTCATCATATTCAACCATGCAGATTGTCAGCAAGCGAGCTGGCACCCAGTGCAGTAACTGCCAGACGACCACCACCACCCTCTGGCGCCGAAACGTGAACGGAGAACCTGTATGCAATGCCTGCGGTCTCTATTTCAAGCTGCACAATGTAAGCAAAGGCAGTAGGGCGTTTGGTTGATGGAATAAGGGCATCTCAGTGTGATTGTGTCCAGAAAACTGGATCTGGAGTGTCTTGATAAACAGCCTCAGGATTATCTCATGAATGCTTGCTTGCTTCTCTCTTGCTCTCTCTCTTTCTCTCTCGCAAACACCCATTTAATGGATAAAAAGCATTACACTGATTTTATGTTAAGTTTATAGAAAGATAAAGCATTCCTCGTGCAATATGAACTTAATTTCACAAGCAGCCATCCCAGCCCCACCTGGGTTCTAGATACAAGTACTAGGTCATCAGCATACAATAAAACTGAGCGTTTTTGGTCGAGAATTGCGACAGGAGCAAACTGTAGGCCCTCCAGTTCTTTAACCATGTCATTAATATAAAAATTAAACAGGAAAGGTGCCAAAATGCATCCCTGTTTGACTCCAGTAATGGTCTTAATTCTAGTGGTGAGATAGCCACCCAGATCCACCTTTACTTGTATTGATGTGTCAGTATATAATGTTTTGATTAGAAATAATAGACAGAGGTCTATATTTCTCTTTTCCAATTTTTGCTACAATGCATGTCTTGGGACTGTATTGAAAGCTGACTTTAGATCGATAAAAGCGACATATAATAAGTGACTTAAGGGCTCTTTTGGCTAGTAGACCTGCCACACCAAATAAGTGCATGCAACTAACTTCAAAATCTGCATTTCCCTAGAACTGAGAAAACCCATTTGTGTCATTAAACACCTCCCCAAATGCTAACGTTTTCAGAATGCAGATGTTTAGCGTGCTGTGATAGCTGTCAAATTCTGTCTGCAAGCTGGTGGACAGGATAACAAGAAACGGTACGGCACTGTGGACAAGGCTGCATGAGCACTGAAACAGGAAGTCTGCTGTTCAAAACCTGGCACTGCCATAAATGCGTGCCATTGCCTTGAACGAGCCATCCTGACAAACTATACTTTATTACTTAAACATGATGGCTTCTTCTTCTGAAGATGTTTTCAGAAGGGAACCTGCAGAGGCTTCCCCCTTTGCTCACCTGTTTTCGGCTGCCTGGACCACCTGTAGCTCCTAACAGCAATTTATATGGCCCAGACACTTCGTGAAGCTGCCTCGTCCACCTATTCCATCAACATGCCTTCCTTCCCATTCTTGTCCTCCCTATTCTTTCTGGCTTTCTGAAGTGTTTTCACCCTTGTTCTGTGTTGTTTCAGAATAAGCAGAAGGTTAAGGGCTTATGCACCGTGTCCGAGCAAATCCCCCCTTTCTTTGCCCCCAAACTTTCTCTGCAAAAACCTGCTCTTTAAAGCTCAATCAGAGCAAATGGCAATCTGTGGAAAGCCCAAATTGTTGTTTGCTCTAATTGAGAGCTAAAAAGCGGGTTTCTGTGGGGAAAGCTTGGGGCGGGGGAGAAAATGACACGTGCTTGGACATGAAGCTTTTAAGTGCAGACATGTACCTGGAAAGAACAGGACAAAAGTTACGTGTGGATAAGCCCTGAGTGTTTTATTTGATAAAAGGTACATAGTGTTGTGTCCAGTCGTACCCAGAGCAGATCCATGTAAATGAATAGACTTGGCTAACTTAATGCCCCTTAATTTCAGTGGGTCTACTCTAAGTAAGACTTAATTGGATACACCCATGGATTTTAAAAGAACGTGTTCCCTCCTAGTTTGCCTTTTTGGGGAAAATAAATCTGACCCCCACCCCTATATGTTTGAGAACAAATTGGTAGGCTTCTGCCATTCCCATGTTGCCTTGAGGACTCAAATTTGGGTGACTTTATACTGCTCCAAAGGGAGCACCTTCAGTACCCTTTTCCCAGACCAAGGATGTGCCTCTCCCATCGTCCTCAGACCCTGGGGGTGCCTACCCTGTAGCTTCTCCTGCAGAGCTGTCATGGCCAGGAAGCAGGATGAGGCAATTGCCTCAGGCTGTGGATCTGCCAGCTGCCACATGCATACATGCTTCTGCAACACGCACACACACCCCATCTCTGTTTACTCCTTGGATAGCATTATGTTGCACTACAGCAAGCAAGCAAGCAAACAAACAAAATAATAATTATTCATAATAATTTTATTATTTATACCCCACCCATCTGGCTGGGTTTCCCCAGCCACTCTGGGTGGCTGACAGTATAGCTACAAACCAAATAAAAACATCAACTGTTAAAAACCTCTCGATACAGGGCTGCCTTCAGATGTCGTCTAAAAGTTGTGTGATTCTTTATTTCCTTGACATCTGAAGGGAGAGTGCCATGACCGAGAAGGCCCTCTACCTTGAGAGTGATCCTGTGAAATCCGGTGGGGTTTACTTCTGAGTTAGTATGGCTCCATAGCCAGCCCCGCGCCTCTCTGCCCTCTCTCTGAACCATGCACCTGCTCTGCAAACAGCTATTGCTCTAGCCTCTTCTTTACTCTATGATCTTCCTGTGATTCCTTCTGCTTGCTGGCTCTCGACCACTCTGCGGCACTGCTCTCACGCTCGCTCACGGCTCCATTTCTGCCTTCCAGGTGAATCGTCCCTTGGCAATGCGCAAGGATGGGATCCAGACCCGGAACCGCAAAGTCTCTTCAGCCAAGTCCAAAAAGCGCAAGGGGAATTCTGGGGAAGCTGCCATGTCCACCCCAACCCCCCTGGAGTTGATGCCAGCGCCTCTGATGGGGGAAGAAGCAGCTGCCCTCTATACTCTTAGCCCCATGATGTTGCCAGGACATTTGCTCCCTTTTGGACCCAATCCACACCTTCTAGGCTCTTCACCAGGCTTTCCTCCACAGGCTTCTCCTGCCCCACATGGCTCCCCGGGGGTTGTCTCTGCACTGGGGTAAAGAGCCCTACAACCACACAACAACCCACGACATTCATGTACAGTGACTCTGGGACCAATAAACAAGGAGGGCACATCTCTCTTGATAATTTTTTGGAGCACGTGTATTAACTGCTTGCAGCATGGGCGCCTTGGAAGAACAGGAGAAAAGAATAACAACGGGAGGGTGCTCTGATCCCGCAGCTCGTCAGCAGAGAAGACATATATTATGAGGTAGTTCCCCCAAGCAGCGGATGAGGTGGTGATAAAGCAGTCAAGCTCTTTTCTAGGCTGATACTGCCACTTCATACCGCAGGTGAGAAATGCTAGGGCCGAATGCTTCCCTATCGGGGAGCAGGTGGTGGGAACATTTGCTGTCCATGCAAGGGAACACAGGATGCTGTCTCACACCGAGTCAGACCACTCAGCATTTGCTACACTGACTGGCAGCAGCTTGCAAGGATTCCAACCAGAGGTCTTTTCTGGTCATTCTGGAGGTGCTGGGGGTTGAACCCAGGACCTTCCGCATGCAAGGTATTTATGTTACATTCGGGCGATGAAGAACCAACGGAAGGACAACCCTTCTCTCTGACATCCACTGTTTCCTATGCATGAAAGAAGATTTTTGTGCAGTCCCTCCACCTACTAAGCCATAGATGGAAGCGAGCTACTGATCCCTCTGCCCATCTGTAAATTGCTGCTGTCCAACTATCTCTAACCGCATTCTCTTGTCTATTTGGCTAAGCATGCTCAGCTCATTTGCGTACCTTACATACAGGAGTATCTGCACCTGCTTTTCTGCCCTCACAGCTATGTTTCCCCTGTGGAATAAGTCGGATGAGTGCTCTGCGTGTGGTCAGATGCGTCCCCTGCAGCCTGGATTGCGTGACAACAAGAAGTTCATAATGAGCACCTGTCCTCTGCACCTCCAGACTGGTGAATTGGCCCATCATACCCAAAGCACATACCTTTGCACAGTGCCTCCCTTCTTGTCTTAGCGAAACACATGTACAAATGCAAAAAGAAAAATGCAAAAAGTTTTATGCTTGTGAGAAATAGTGCTTCCACCCACCCTATTTGTCATGTATATGGTAAACGGGCCCTGCCGTTTTAAGTCGGTCACCCCATCCTGAATTCTCCCTTTGTTCCTGTATATCTGCCTGCAATGCAAATGGCAATCCTAATAGTCATCCGCCCTATTATGTATCTCAGCTGTCCTGTCTGTCCCACACACACATACCACCCCCCGGCAAGCCAAGAGTGGCTATCAGTGTGGCTATCAGTAGAGATTTGGGGAAAAGTTGTTCCATGTACATCTCAGCTGCTCACTACTGCTTGCCTGTTGTGGGACATGGAGTTTTGTTTTGGCACTCCTTCACCTTGGGGAACGCTGCACTCAGGCACGCCACTCCCACCTGCAGTGTTGTTCAATCCAGGAAAAAAACACCTATCCATTCATTTCTGCTGACTGTCTAAACCGACCCGTTAAAAATTAGTTGCTGAGCAGGGCAGTTTGTACATTTGTACCGCAGTGAAGCGACTTTTGTCCTGAACGATCTACTGAAAAAAGGGGAAACATCCATCAATGTCTTTCAATTTACAAAGCAAACATGCACACTCAGGATCTCTTTAACAGTTAAGGCACAACTAATCTCCTTTATTATATACTCCGTTTGTAACCCAAAGGGTCGGACCTGGAATTAATTCACCTCTGCCTGTCATTGGCTCTGACTTCACCTCCTGTTGGCCTCTCTGCCTTGTGCCCTACCACTCTCAGTGAGCGTCAGACCAGAGTCCACTTGGCTTATCATTATATTGAAAGGATTCCAACTATAAGCAGACGCTTATAGTTGGATAGCTAGGTGTGGACTAGGGATTCTGTGGCCCTCCAGATTTTGTTGGACTCCCAACTCCCACTGGCACTGCCCAGCATAGCCAATCGTCAGGGATTATGGGAGCTGGAGGCGGGGGGAGGGGGACATGTTCCCTATCCCTGCACTAGGCAGGCCACCCGAAGCCATCTCGTGATCTACAACTGGACTACTTTCCACCGACTCCTATTTCATCCTGGCACCTCACCATTCACCCATCTTCTAATGCATGCAAGGAATTAATTTATCTACACCTCAAAATCCATCCTGTAATGCACTGGCCCAAATTCGCTTCCCTGTACATCTCCTAATGCTCCCTTTCTATGGGTATATTCATTCCCATCTCTAAAGCATCACAATAGGAGACAAAAAAAGAGGAGGGGATGCATGCTGACCTTGAGCAGAGATATCGCACCCTGTCGACTCTTCACTGGCTTTGTAAATTTGCCACTGAGCTTCCATTGATGCCCTGCTCTTTGGGGGTTTAAATTTGTTTCAGAGGGGAAAATATATATACTAATTTGTGTTAACAACAGAGGTGTGTGAGTGAGTTTTGTCTTCGGCAAGTTCCAGCTATGGCATGGCTTGGGCTGCCTGTGAGGAGCTTCCACAGTAGAATGCCGGCTTCTTCAAGTGCCTTCAGTAATTTTTGTGCGAAATTAAATGGATCATGAAGACACATGATTCCTGTAAAAAGGAGTGGGGAAGGTAGAGACATGTTCAGCTACAATAGACCTGCTCTCCTGACTAAACACAGTCCACCAAGGAACATAGTTTATGCTGCATACCTGCCCTTCATTCAACGTGGACAGCTTACAATAACAGACAAAACACCAAAATTGCAATAAAGGAGCCTTAAAACCAACAAACTGGTTACAATATGAAGCAGCAGTAATAATAACTGACTCTAGAACCACACCATGGAAATAATACCATTTAGGGGCAAAATATACATTACTTGTGATGAAGCTACTTATAAGAAGAAAAAAACAAACCCAAGACCCCATTCTCCTCTGAAAGCCACTTTTGGGTGAGGAAGATTAACATCAGTGAAGCGGTAGGAGGCTTCCCGGATTGTGCCTAGTTGTACTCACAAATGCCAGCGTCCCAGATCCTACTTTTCCCACAATTTCACCAACAAGGAAAGCTGTTGATTCTAGTATCAAAGCTAAAAATTTGATATCCTTCCAGGAAAAAAACCACACAAGTTAAATGTGAGTTGTAGGCATTCAAAGTCTCAGTCCAATAAAACCTTTAAACTAAGGGCCTTCCTGATGCCCTTTATTATGCATCCATGATTATTTGTACTCATGGTGCTGTTGGGGCAGTCATATATGACCCCTCTTTCAATACTATTGGTGCCTATAAAGGTTTTGGGGTGGTTAGACTACTTCATTTCCAATCAGTTCATATCTTGTAACCTCCTGCTGAAATTTCTCATACTACAAACATGGGGGCGGGCGGCGTTGTCCCGCTTTTGTTGTGCTACAGTCTGTCTGGCCATTGATCCTGCGGCAGCCCTGGGGAAGCATTCTAGAACATCTAATGAAGCAGAATAAATCCATACTAATGCAATATTATTGTATTGATAACGTTTTGCAGAATGCTGTCACAATGAAACACCAGTCTGGACCAACCCTGTTTTTTCCTAAAAGCACAACAAAACAATTTGTAAGCTATAGCCTACTTTTTCAGATGCCAGACACCTCAGTCCAACTTCGCATTCTTCAGAGTTCCAAAGCATTTTGGAGATTATTATAAATATTTACTTATGGCGCTATCATTGCACATGGAAAACAGAAGAAAGACAGCAGGTCCCTGCCCCAAGGAGCTTACTGTCTAGTGCCTACATTTTAGCAGTGGGCAGAGGTAAGGGGAGGTTACTGAGATATACAGGTCTGCACAAATGCAGTTATGTGTACGTAAGCTATTTTTCAGTTCAAGATAAAGATTCGTGAAGCAGGTGGATTTTGAGAGGGATAAAAACCAGCAAGGAGGGGAAATGGGCAGAAGTGTTTATGAGACAAGACTTGTAGGTACCAGGTTGTGCTGGCAATACTCTCCATTCGTGTGGCTGGCCTGTGGTTGGACTGCAACTCCCATTACCACTCCCACTGGCCATGCTGCCTGGGAGGGAGCGATGGGTGTTGGAATCCAACAACATCAGGCGGAGAAAAGCAGGTTAGCCACCCCTGCTCTACGGGAGTGCTTCTTGACATCTACTTGCTGCTCTGCTTCTTGAAGAAGAAAAAGAGCACCATCTCCCCAGCTGGGACACAGCAACTCTCTCCAGGGACCCTGATTCTTAGCACTCTCTCATCTCATCCCACACACAACATGCTTCCTTTGCCAGAGCTGTTAGGGGACTCCTGGAGACTCTGTCCAAGGACAGCCTTGGCTCTCGCTCGCCCTTGAAGTGCTGGTGGTGGAGGCTGCCTATCTTCCAACATCTCTCCCACCCCTTTTCCCACATCCTTCAGTAGAGCCATCAAAGGAAGCAGTGGGGACTTTATCTGGCCCATCAAGTCACGGTCTCTGGAGGTCTGCAGAATGAGATCATCGCTCCCCACGCAGTCCCCTCCTCTGCAGATAAGGGGCTGGCACGGGTGCTGGGAACAAGGTTGCAGAAGGCAGGAAGAGGAAGATTGGCTGCACTGCCTCCTTCTCTCCTGGGCTCTGGCCCAAACATGGGTTTCATTCCATCCCAGCAGCGGGTAGCACCAGGCTGACCTACTGAGACAAACCCTTCTGGGGCTAATAAGGAAGAAAAGCAAGTTGCTGCTGCTGGGTGGGTCAGAAGGTTTCTCTTTTTTTTAAAAAAAATAATTATTAAAGTTTCAAAAAAAGTTACAAGAATAAGAAGAAAAAGAAGCAAGAAAATACAAAATACAGAAAAATAAAAACAATTAAAAAAACAAATCAACCTTTCCATGTCTTGTCTTTCATTTACTTGTTTCCCTGACCTCCTCACACCTCCTTTTTTTGTATTCTAGTTCAATTAGTTATTTGAGCAAATCCTTTCCATTTTTGCTTTTATCTTAATCATTTATCTTAATATATTATAACTTTACATTCTCACCTATTAACAATCCATCTTTGAATACTCCTTTATAACATTACTGCTAAAACCACATAACTTCATTCCAACATCCTTCTAACATTCCTTAATTTTACAATGTTTCTGTAAATTTAAATTTCTTCCAATCTTCTTCTACCGACTCTTCTCCCAGGTCTCGGATTCTGCCAGTCATTTCCGTCAGTTCCATGTACTCCATCACCTTCATCTGCCATTCTTTCCGGGTGGGTAGATCTTGTGTCTTCCAATACTTTGCGATGAGTATTCTTGCTGCTGTTGTGGCATACATAAAAAAAGTTCTATCCATCTTTGACACCAGTTGGCGGACCATACCCAGGAGAAGGGCCTCTGGTTTCTTCTGGAAGGTATATTTAAATACCTTTTTCATTGGGTCAGAAGGTTTCCCGATCAAAGGCAGATGATCTCCCTGGGTCCTATGTTCTGAAAATGCAGGACTCACTTCACTGCTTTCTGCCACAGGTGCCTTGCAAGGACATGGGCAACTTATATACAGGTTGAGCAGTGCGTAAGTGAGAGTCTAGAGAAAATCCAGGTTTTGGATTTTCCAAAACCAAAGAGGCCAAGATCCTGGGACCACGATGAGGAGACTTAGGGTATTCTCTGCATGCAGTCCACACCACCTGCTAGCTTCTGAAGCCACACTCACACCACAATCCATATTGGGCTTGTAGCTTCTTGGCAAATACTGGTTTGATGCATTCACCACCTTTGATCTGACCATAAAAACTGGATGTGGAGTGTTAATGGGAAATAGCCTAACATCAACTGTGCATGTGCAGATGAGCGCAGATGGCAGGTGTCTGGAGGGACATGGAAATCACAAGGTTCATGCACATTAGGTTAAGACAGGGGTCCCCAAACTAAGGCCCGTGGGCTGGATAAGGCCCGAGGGACTCGTTTATCCGGCCCGCGGCAACCCCTGCCACCCACTCTTAGCTTGTGCTATAGCTTGAGTTTGGCTTTGATATCCCGCTTTATCACTACCCGAAGGAGTCTCAAAGCGGCTAACATTCTCCTTTCCCTTCCTCCCCCACAACAAACACTCTGTGAGGTGAGTGGGGCTGAGAGACTTCAGAGAAGTGTGACTGGCCCAAGGCCACCCAGCAGCTGCATGTGGAGGAGCGGAGATGCGAACCCGGTTCCCCAGATTACGAATCTACCTCTCTTAACCACTACACCACACTGGCTCTCGAGGCCCATGGACTGAAAACAGCCCTGTCTAGGCCTTGAATCTGCCTACCCACTAGTCTCCCCCAGTTCACACCCCCTCTCAGACCATGCTCACCAGACCTGTTCTGCATCCTATCTCCTTTTGCCTGGCTAGAATGCGTCGTTGAATGGCAATAATGCCTGTGTGTTCACATGTCCATATACTATGAACTCACTGTGTTTCCAATAGCTCTGCCCCCCGCCCTACTGCCACGTGGCCCCTGAAAGTTTGCTTGTGATAGAAAGTGGCCCTTTGGGCTGAAAAAAGGTGCATACAGATGCAGTCAGCAGCTCAGGCCAGTGCTTGACCTGGCTGACCACTGGGGCAGGGTACGCTCCCATCATCCTTGACCACTGACCATGCTGGTTTGGACTGGAGTCCCTAATAACTGGAGGGCACTATGTTGGTTAGCCCAAGTCAGTTAGAACTGACTTGTTCCGTTACTTTATTCCATTAGTCACTGAGGCTGATTGAGGCTGCTGTGATTCAGAGGGAAAGTATTTTAGGCTTGGTGAAGCATTCAGCTATGATAAACTGACAACCTTAGTTCTCCTCAGCTGCAAAATGGGAACAGTACCATATCTCACACAGAGTTATTTGGAAAATGAAGAAGCCTAGAAAAGCCTGGCGGTTAGGGACAGAGAAGACCAAATAAATGTGCATTTCAAAAAAGGATATATCACTGTGTTACTGATCAGATGGAAGATTGCAGCTCGAGACTGCCTCTGTCCTTTTGCAGCTGCGGCTTAGGTTTTGCCACCTACTCTGTCTCCCTTCCAATTCACAAGTCCTGCATTATTTTTAAAATATGTGAGACTTGCCTGTCATTCAACTATCACAGCTCTAGGGACATTTTTGTCACCTCCTGTAGCACATGACAAGGTGGATGTGTCTCTTGTGCTGTGTCAGCTTGCCTGTGTTCACCCAGCCTGTGTTTATTTCGGAAGCAGCCTATAAATGTGTTTTCCCCACAACGAGCTGTGCCCAAACATTCAAAAACCACCAAAAGCAGAGAGGATTTGGAAAAACGCAAATACAGTGGTGCCTCGCAAGACGAAATTAATTCGTTCCGCAAGTTTTTTCTTCTTGCGAGTTTTTCGTCTTGCGAAGCACGGTTTCCCATAGGAATGCATTGAAAATCAATTAATGCGTTCCTATGGAGACCGCCTTCAGACCAGGTCCGGGGACAGTCTGTCCCCGGACCTCTTCTGAAGGCTGGCGGGGGGAGAAGGACTTTTCTCCCCACCGCCAGCCTTCAGAACAGCCTTCTGAAGGCTGGCGGTGGGAAGAAAAGCCCTTCTCCCGCCGCCAGCCTTCAGAAGAGTTCCCGCAGGGCTGCCTAGGCTGCGGATAGCAGCCTGCTGCCCCGCGCGAGGGGCGCTCTTAAGCAGAGCGCCCCTCGCGCGGGGCAGACATTCGCAGCTTGGGGAGCCCTGCGCAGCCTAGGCGGGAACTCTTCTGAAGGCTGGCGGGGGAGAAGCGCTGCGCACCTTCCCCTCTGTTCCCGGACCTGTCCTGAAGGCTTGCGGTGGGAGGAGGGCTTTCCTCCCCACCGCCAACATTCAGAATGCTGTTCTGAATGTTGGCGGTGGGGAGGAAAAACCCTCCTCCCACCGCAAGCCCGGGAACAGAGGAGAAGCCCTTCGCGCCTTGTCCTCTGTTTCCGGACCTCCCACCGCAAGCCTTAGGACAGGTCCGGGAACAGAGGAGAAGGCGCGCTGCGCTTCCCCGCTGTCCCCGGAGATTTCCCTATGGGCTTTCGTCTTGTGAAGCAAGCCATAGGGAAATTTGTCTTGCGAAGCCGCTAAAAATTGGAAAACCCTTTCGTCTTGCGGGTTTTTCGTTTAGCGAGGCATTCGTCTTGCGGGGCACCACTGTATGCGAAATCATACCCTCCAACGTTTCTCTGGTGAAAATAGGGACATCCTACTCCAATGAAGGGACGCGGGTGGTGCTGTGGGTTAAAGCACAGAGCCTAGGACTTGCCGATAAGAAGGTGGGCGGTTCGAATCCTGCAACAGGGTGAGCTCCCGTTGCTCGGTCCCTTCTTCTGCCAACCTAGCAGTTCGAAAGCACGTCAAAGTGCAAGTAGATAAATAGGCGGGAAGGTAAATGGCGTTTCCGTGCGCTGCTCTTGTTCGCCAGAAGCGGCTTAGTCCTGTTGGCCACATGACCCAGAAGCTGTACGCCGGCTCCCTCGGCCAATAAAGCGAGATGAGCACCGCAACCCCAGAGTCGGTCACGACTGGACCTAATGGTCAGGGGTCCCTTTGCCCTTTACTCCAATGAATGAGTGAATAAATAAATAAATATTAGTGTTTATACCCCAACCATCTGAATGGGTTACCTCAGGCACTCTGGGTAGCTTCCAACATACATACATATACAAATAATAATATAATATAATATAATATAATATAATATAATATAATATAATATAATATAATATAATATAATATAATATAATATAATATTATAATATAATATTATATTATATTATATTATAATATATAAAATCATAAGAGATTAAACATTAAGAAAGCTTCCCTATCAAGGGCTGCCTTCAGATGGGTGGCTCTACATGCACATTAATTCGAAAACAAAAACCAGAGCGATTTAGTCAAAACGCGGGATAAATCCAATATCGCCCCCCCCTCCCCCCATAAAACCAATCTAGTCCTAAACTACATAAACACAAAGCCAAAACGGCAAGTTCGCTTTCCGTCCCCGACCCGCTCGCTTTCCTTCCCCTACTGACCGCCTTCTGCCCGTCTCCTCCGCCGCGGCGCCGCCCCCTTCCCGGCGCGCTCCCCTCCCCGCGCGAGAGGAATGGTCCCGCCCAGCTCGCGCCGCGAACGGTTTCCCTCTCAGGGCCCGGGCGGCGCCAGGTGACAGCATCCGGCGGCGCCCTGGGGAGGAACCAAGTGCCTGGAAGCCGAAGGGGGGTGCGCGCGAGCTCTGGGATAGCGGGAGCTCCAGGTGAGGAGAAGGGACAACGCCCCCCCCCCCCGGGAGGGTAGCCGGGGGCCGCTGTCTTCCTCGCTGCCGGCCCGCCACCGCCCACCCCATGGCTGTCAACGGGCTACGCCCCGCTTTCCTTCCTCGGCCCTGTGAACGGGACCCGCCCCCCTCGGGTGTGGGTGTTTGTGGGGGGGGGGGGGGCTCCGGGGTGGGAATGGCGTCGGGGTGTGTCTCTCCCCCCCCCCCAGCCCTTGTCTCTGAGGAGAAGGGACATTGCGCAGAATCACAGAATTGGAAAGGGACCCTGAGGGTCATCTAGTCCGACCTCTCGGCGGGGTGAGGGGGGTGGGGTCCCTTCCTGCCTTCTTTGTCGTAGCTGAATCCGTATTTGTTTCTTGCCAGGGCTAGAAATCTAAAAGGGTGCTTTGGGTTAAGGGACGGAGGGAGGAATCCGTCAAGGGGCCAAGGTCAAGCTTTTGACAGCCCGACCCTGCGCGTGTCTACTTGAGAGTAAACCCCGTTGACATCTAGAATTAGAGAGCAAGAGGAACATACCTTTAAAGAACATTTATTGCATATATGAAAAATAATTGCGTACAGCTGAAAACGCCTGCAGTATTAAGATAAATTCAATGGTGTAAATAAGTTTTGATGGATGTAACAATGGAAAACCGATTAGTACATATAGTGACATATGCAGGGATGTAAGATATGCTAAATGAACCGTGGGAAGAGAAGTCGCTGATATCCTGAGTAGCTAAAATGTTTATCTGAAATTGTAAAACAGAAAATTTAATAAGAATCATATTTTTAAAGAGAGAGAGAGTAAATCCCGTTGATGTCTCTGGGGACGACTCTCAAGCCAAGCATGCCCAGGTTCAGAGCCTGGACTGAGGAAAGGGAAAGGGTGGCATAAACAGATGTACAGTACAAGCGGAGAGCACACAATAGAGACAAAGGCAGGATAGAGACCAAGAGAAATGTTTTTGTCTTTGGGGAAAGGGTAGGAGCTGTGTAGCAATTGGAGAAAGACTTTGTAGCATCACCAGGGCATCAATTGCTTTCTTTCTTTCTTTTTTTAAGGATATAACAGACTTTGCACATGTAAAGCATGTGTGAATCTCTATCCTTTTGATGTGCATGTGTGAAAGACAGGAATGGGGTTTTAAATCTGTTCACCCAAAGACTGTAAAACCGTTGGATGGCCATCCTTTAATGTTTTTTGCAATCTTAGTTTCAACCTTCCAGCAATCCTTGTGGCAATTGTGAATAGGTGGCGCTCTATCTGGATAATTTCTTTTTTGCCTCTTCTTGCTGCTTCTTTCAGTACATAAGACCATAGGCAGCTGCTTTATTCTGAGTCAGACCTTTGGTCTATCTAGGTCAGTATTTTCCATAGTGACAAGGAAGTGGGTCTCCAGGGTTTCAGGCAGGAGTCTCTGCCAGCCCTACCTGGAGATGTCAGGAACTGAACCCAGGACCTTCTGCGTGCAAGGTAGATGCTCTACCACAGAGCTATGGGTGCTTGGGATGGTACATTTTAAGCTGGAGACCATTCGCTGTGAGTCCCGAAACACCTGCTCCCTGCCTTGCAGGCCTTTTCCACCTGGCCAGCCTGGGAGGGCGGGACCCTGGCTCATTCCAACTACAAAAAGCTGAGGTGGCTGACAGTGCTGGACTTCATCTCCCATCAGCCCCAACCAACAGGGCCAATGGTCAGGGATGACAGGAGTTGTGGTCCACCAAGGGTTTTGTAATTGATTGACTTTAGTGGCTAAATTCTATGCCTCATCCTGCCAGCACTAGGAAGGCTTTGGTGAACCTTTGTGGGATGGGAGCCTTTTTGGAATGGCTGCTGAGAAATTATGACAGTCGTACCTTGGACGCTGAACGGAATCCATTCTGGAAGTCTGTTTGACTTCCAAAACATTTGACTTCCAAGGCGTGGCTTCCGATTGGCTGCAGGAGCGTCCTGCAGCCAATCGGAAGCCGCGCCAGACGTTCGGCTTCTGAAAATCATTTGAAAACCGGAACAATCGCTTCCAGTTTTCGATCGTTCAGGAGCCGAAATGTTCAAGTTTACAGGCGTTTGGCTTCCGAGGTTCCACTGTACTTTGTCACTTGAATGCCAGCCTTCTCCTCGTGTCTAAAGGTCTTTAGGTGAGGTTCTGCATTGTGTGCCTTTGTCACCAAGAAGTCCATCCAGGCCTAGTCTTGACAATTGCAGATGAAGAGCTAAAAGTACAAGCCTAGAGAGGCCTACTTATAAATAACCTTCATTGTTTCCAGTGAGGCTTATTCCCCGGTAAGTGTGTATAGAAGAGGTTTCCAAACTCTTCATGTTGGTGACACACTTTTTAGACATGCATCATTTCATGACAGTTTTACTAGCAAACTGGAGGTTAAACTAACCCCTACACACTCGACACACCTACACACTGCAGCCGACACACTAATGTGTTGTGACACACAATTTGGAAAGCTCTGGTGTATAGGATTGGAGCTTAAAACTCTGGTGTATAGGATTGGAGCTTAACTGTTTCTGGCTTATATGATGTGACTTGAATTCTCTGCTGTGCAATACAATAACAATCCCTCCAGATTGAAAGTTAGGTGAGGAGCTCTAGCCTAGCATTCACCTGCTGATTATGCAGGGTCTTATCTGCTGTGTCTCCCCATCTCTGGAATTTGATAAACTTTCAGAAGGCTTATGAAGACCTTTAGGAAAGCTGCTAGAATGCTGGAGGTGTGATAAAGTTAGTTTTAATTTTCTGTTGTTTTTTTGATCAGTTGGCTTTGGGGGGTGTATGTTAGAAGAGTTTTTTAATGGTTTTTATTAGTGTTTCTTGTTCTAAGCTGCATCAAGAGCCCCAGGGCCTGTACTTTAAGCAGAATATACATTTTAAAATGATAATGAATTCTCCATTTAAGCAACCCTGCCCTCAGATCTTAGTAAAATAGGTGTTGGTGTGCTTCCTCTCTTGCTAATTGCCTGCCAGTATTGTTTCATTTCCCCCTTTTGAGTCTCTCCCATTAGCTAGCCTCTTGTTTTCTTTATGGTTCTGTCCAAATGAGCCCTATTACATTATTTTCTTTATTACTTTACAGGCATTCCCTACTCTGACACTTATCTTGATAGGCTCTATTAAACAGGCCCTAGATAATAGGACCTGGCAGGCCAATTCCTTGGCAGATGGTTTTCCCTTTCCATGGGCCTCTGGTTCCATGACAATCCTAACATTAGTGGGTGGGATTATTTCAAGGGGTGGGAGGCCATTCAATGGGATCCTTGTACTTTCCTCACAAGTGATATCTTTTGTCAGTAAGAACAGAAAAGAATCTTGTGGCAATCTTAAATTGTGGCACCTTTATTGTGGCATAAGTGTTTTATAAACTACAGTCCTCTTCATCAAATGCATGACATGTCTGGCTGTTTGAGGGGAATCGGGTGTTTGGATTTGAGGTGTTGGCTGCAATGGGTGGGTTGCTCATGTGAGCTCCAGGTTCTCTTTGTAACATGAGTTTTTCTTCCTTTCCATTCCACAGGGCTGGAATAGGGGGCATCTGTTGCCCCCACGATGGCTTCTGATGTTGGAGATGCCCAAATAATAGAACCCCCTTCTGTGTCGCCTTTGGAGACTCGTGTACCCACGGTAAAGGAGCCCCTTATTGGGGTGGTGGGAGATGGGAGGCAATGCCTAGTGTCCAGTTTTGTAAGTCGGGATTGGGTAAGAAAAGAAACTCCCCTTTCTGCTCTGTGAAAGAGGCTTGCTGCCTCTGTTGACACCCTGTGCTACCTCTTGGCTTCTCCAGAGGAAGACCAAGAAGAAGGGAGGGTTGCCAGACGCCAAACGGAAAGGGCGGGCCAAGCGGTTGAACAAAGATGCAGAGGATCTGCTCTCAAGCATGCAGCGATTGGTAGGTTGAGCACTTGGAAATGTGAGCTTTGGTGCTGGGGAAGCAGCATTGGCTGTTGGGGAGTGTTTGGGTGGAGTGTGTACACATGCATGCACCCGTGTGGCCAGAGGGACCTTGGAAGACGGCACTCTTGCTGGGGAAAGTGAGCTGACGGACTGTGTTTGGTCTTTTTTCTGGAAATACAGTGGTGCCTCGCAAGGCGAAAATAATTCGTTCCGCGAGTCTCTTCGTCTTGCGGTTTTTTCGTCTTGCGAAGCACCCCTATTAGCGGCTTAGCGGCTTAGCGCTATTAGCGGCTTAGCAGCTATTAGCAGCTATTAGCGGCTTAGCGGCTTAGAAAAAGGGGGGAAAGGGAAAAACTCGCAAGACGTTTTCGTCTTGCGAAGCAAGCCCATAGGGAAATTCGTCTTGCGAAGCGCCTCAAAAAACGGAAAACCCTTTCGTCTAGCGAGTTTCTCGTCTTGCGAGGCATTCGTCTTGCGGGGCACCACTGTATGCCCTCATTTGTTCTCATAAGCCTTTGGGGGCAGAATGCTTTGGCTCAGTGCTGTTGAGAAGGGGCCCTGTACCTTCCTATATTGTGTAACGAGTGAGTCGTGCATCAAAACATTGCTGGGTATAAAGCATTCCTCTTCAGGATGTTAACCAGACTGCTCTGATCTTTTCCCAGGGGGCTGCAATTTTAGCTGCTGAAGGATTGGCCACCTTAGAAAAATATAGCTATTGGTATCTAAGATGTTACCTGATTTCTTTTTAAGTGAAAAGCATGATTGTGATGGATGGGAGTGGTGCTATATGTGTGCAGTTGGGGGGTTAAAGGAGATGCCCCACACACTTTACTTACAGTGCTGTTCAATATTGTGCCTTCCAACTAGGATCTCACCACAGAATGTGCTACACCAGTGGGGACTGGCCTGGTTTGGGATGAACGGATGACACAGTTTCACTGCACATGGGATGAAAGGTATTTAGGAGTGAAAGCGTGGTTTTCAAGTCTTTGTTTTGATAGCTTCAGTGTACCCAGAAAACTTAAAGTGGCTTAGATTTCAGGACTTCTTCCCTCTCATGAAACTAGAAGCCAGGGCCATACAAGGAAGCTACTATACTTTGGCTCCACAGCTGGAGGCAGGATGCTTCCAAATACCAATTCCAAAGCCACAGGAGGGGAGAGTGTGGTTGTGCTTAGATTCTGCTTGTGGGCTTCTCATAGGTGCCTGACTGGCCACCATAAGAACACGATGTTGAACTAGATGGCCCACTGGCTTGATGCAAAAGACTCTCCTTAAGCTGAATGTTAGAAGCCTTCCTGCCCCATTTACAGGCTTCCCAAAAGGCCGCTTATTGGTCACTGTCTGAAACAGAGTGTTGGATGTTGATCTGATCGATCAGGGCACCCATCCCATTGGACTCTATAGACCATCATGCTGTGTGGACCGACATGATTAAGATGAAGCTGATCCTGACCCTAAGTTGCATAAAATGTTCATAATTTTCTTTTATATCAAACAACTCTTTTACGGGTATGTCCAAATCCAAAGAGAGTCTCCATTTGAAATTGGAGCCCATTTCAGGCGAAAAGTAATGAATTTTGCCACTTCTTATGACAAATTATTATAAATGCTCATACCCCCCATATATATATACAGTGGTGCCCCGCAAGACGAACGCCTCGCAAGACGAAAAACCCGCTAGACGAAAGGGTTTTTCTGTTTTGGAGGCGCTTCGCAAAACGAATTTCCCTATGGGGTTGCTTCACAAGACGAAAAAATCTTGCGTCCCCCAGCGGTTTTTTTTTGCTTTTTTTGCCCTTTTCCTAAGCCGCTAAGCCGCTTATCAGCTGTTCCGCTGATAAGCCGCTTAACAGCTGATCGCTGGAAGCCGCTTGACAGCTCTAGCACTAATCCGCTAAGCTGTCAATGGGCTTGCTTCGCAAGACGAAAAAACCGCTAGACGAAGAGAATCGCGGAACGGATTAATTTCGTCTAGCGAGGCACCACTGTATAGAGAGAGAGAGAGAGAGTGTGTGTGTTTCCTGTCAAAAGACAAGCAGGGAAAGAGCCAACTGAGGCTATCTATGCAAGCTGCTCTACAGTCTAGATTGACACCAGGGAACCTGTGTCTGCTCCCACCTCCTGCACTGAAGTCAATGGACCCAACCTCCCATCAGCTTAGCTAGCGTGGCCAGTGGTCAGGGATGATGGGAGTTGTAGTCCAACAACACCTAGAGGCCTACAGGTTCCCCAGCTTTGATCTAGATGGACTGATGCATCGCTTCTAAAATCTGATGTCACCAATTTCAGATCAAACAATTGTCACAGCTGTAACCACTTTCCTCAGACCATGTAGTTATTCCTTGCCTCTAACCCCAGTTTCAGTGTCCTACTCTCTAAAACCCCAATATAATATGGGGTGTATTATATAGGCATGTCTAAAATCAGGAGTTGGGATGTGTGTGTTTTTCTTCTGCAAGGTGAATCTCCCTTCCCTTCCCCACTTCATACTTCAGGAGACAGACATTTTCGCTTCCAAGTCATACATTGACTTAAGCCACAATCCCATACAAACTTAACCTGGGAGTAAGACCCACTGAAGCTGATGTGGCTTATTTCTGAGTAGCAATGTTAGCCCTCT
Organism: Podarcis gaigeae; assembly: GCF_964106915.1. Classification (NCBI taxonomy): domain Eukaryota; kingdom Metazoa; phylum Chordata; class Lepidosauria; order Squamata; family Lacertidae; genus Podarcis; species Podarcis gaigeae. The sequence goes on from NC_139694.1 coordinate 36,906,660, forward strand.
TATGTTGAGAATCAAAACTGAAGACTGTCTGCCTTTTTTAAAATTTAAAATGATACTTGTATGCTGTGCTTTTGAAAGCTTATTTGGCATCATATTTGGAGGTGGGTCAGTAGAGAATATCAGCTCCAGGAATATCGGGAAAGCGGATTGATGATGCCCCAAATACCAGCTAATGAGCCCCTTGTACTGTTTGTTTCTGCTGCAAACTGGTGTAGCAGGTTTCTCTCTCTTCCCTCAGCCTCCTTCCCCAAATTCAATCCTGGGAGGACAATGTATACCAGACCAAAAATAGTGTGCATTATTGCACTTCCAAAGCACGCACGTACGCTCCCCCGCCCATTGCAGCTTTTAGGTACTCCATATGCCCTTGTTAACTTGGTGTCAACCTTCTTATGATTGTTTCTACTGATGTTTGAGTGCCTTGAAAGAGAATGGGAGGGGGGAAGCTGTGGGGGAAAGTTGGTTGGTTTGAAAACACATACTAAGATATATGTGGATAATGTTACCCTTAGGCCCTGCTAGACTATGTTTCCCCCATTATGCACTCTGCTGCAAGCAGTTTGGGAATCTAATGTATGTTTCCTAATTCCAAAACCATTGATTATTTTTTTCCTGGCAGGGGGGGAAAAGTACCCTTGGTTTGGATGTGGGTAAATATATAATCCTGAACTTATCCTCCTTTGTGCTGCTTGTACATCTATGCTGTTTTTATTATTATCATTATTATTTCATCCCACTTGACTCACACTTCCAGTGTAGTCTGTACACAGTTCCACCACACACTCTCCACTATTCTCCCTCTCCCTCTCCCTCTTGGTTACCCCTCTTGCCCTTAATATCCAGCCATTGTGTTGCCCCTGCATTCTTGGCCTCCGCTCCAGTGCAAATCTCATGATAGTCTTCCTCTGTAGGGTCTGTGTTTCTCACACTGGAGAGAAGCAGCTGCAATTTCATCATTTAGGCTGCAATCCAGCACAACAGAGATTGGGAGAGAACCTGTGGCCCTTCAGATGCAAATGGGCAGTCGTTCCGTTGGCCACGTTGACTGGGGCTGATGCAAGTTGGAGCCCAGCGACACCTGGAAAGCCTGGAAAGCCACAAGTTTTGCATCCCTGGATCTAGAATCTGGTTTTGTACTTGGCAGGTGCAACTGGTGCAGTGGGACAGTACTGCCCTGTTGCCCTTCTGAGGGTGAGGCTTTGTGGGTGCGCAGGTGGCGCCTTCCGCTCAACACTTGCACAGCCCTGACCTTAACCCTGCATCATGCCAGTAAGTCCTGTCAGGAGAGCATTGGCATGGCACCATGCCGGCCACTCCACGCTACTTGTGTGACTACCCGCAAGCACCTGTCTCCTGATTCCTACACAGATTCTTTCTCCTGTACCATTCTGGTTGTTTCGTAAATCGTCACAGCATTCTGGGAGCCACAGCCATGTGAGGTGGGACAGGTAACTCTGATAAAGCAAGAGACTGGTTCCTTCCAATAGATATTACTGGAGTAGCATGAGATTTGGCCATGCCAAAGAGACTGTCACACCACTCCCACAATGGAGAGACCGTTTTCTAGAATCAGTGAAACAAATCCTACCCAGCCCCACTCGGATTGTACCAGTTCAGGCTGAAGGTAGCGGAATTTTTGTGTGTGTGTGTTTTGCATAATTGAATGGTCCTCCAAGTGCAACCCCCTCCCCACCTTCCACAATACAACCCTCTCTACAAGTACCAGTGTACCAGGGGGAAGAGTTCAGCCACTCTCCCTGGAGTAATTCTTCCCCCCAATTTATAATAATAAACTTGGGGTATGTGCTTCTTTTCCACATGGGAGCATTCAAGCAGGGCATCTCTATGGACAGCATAGGAGCCAGCTCCAGGTGGTCTTGGGTGCTTGGGCACCCACAATAATATCATTATGGCGCCAGGCACCCACAAAGTCAATGAGCAAAGCCAGAGAAAGGCAGGCAGCCTCTGCAGCGCTGCATCCAAGATAGAAGCAGTTCAGCTCCACCCTCTGCAGCCAGCAAACAGGGCATCCTCTTCCTGTATCCGAGCCCCTCCCTGCGGAAAAGGGTCCTTGCTGGCTGTGGAGAGGAGGAAGAAGAGCTGGTGGTGGCTGTCGCAATGCAGACATGCAACATCACACACACACGCCTGCATATAGTGCTTGTGACATCACATGCATGGCATGCAACGTCACGTTGCGTTTTTGGAGGAGCCCCCCGTTGTGCATCATGCATGTGATGTCACAAGCACTATGTGCAGGTGTGTGTGTGATGTTGCATGTCCATAGGCGCCGACTCCATGGGGCCTGAGGGGGCCCAAGCCCCCTCAAAAATTCGTTTGGGGGGCTCTGCCCCCCCAATAATTTAAGAAAATTATTAGTTATATTATTCTTTGTAAAATCACAAAATTATGTTGGTATTTTTTATTTTCCTTGTTTGACGATCGTTACCTTTTAAAATACATTCAGTAATGAGTTAAAACAAAGCCACTCCCGATCTAGAGAGGGTGTGGGGTTGCGGGATCTCGACCCATCAACAATCTCGCGGGGCTGGCGTCAGCCCCGCGAGAAGCGGGGATTCCCCCTAGCTCATTAATATTCACCACCCATGGCGGCAGCCAATCGGCTGCCGCAAAGGGCGGGCCCTCACAGGTTCACTTAAGGTCGGGGCAGCCCGGGGCTTGCCCCTTTCGTTCCCCCAGAAGCAGCGGTTTGGAGGTCTTGGGCCCCCCCAATATTTTTTATAAGTCGGTATGGGCCCCCCCAATATTTTTTATAAGTCGGCGCCCCTGTGCATGTCCACGGCGGTGGGCACCCATAGTCCTGAGCGCAAGATAATACCCCTGGTGGACAGTCCTTTGTTCCCATCAGCCCCAGCTAGCATGACCTAGTGGTCAGGGGTGACTGGAGCTGTAGTCTGGCCACATCTGAAAGGCTGCTGGTTGCCTTTTATTGATAAGTCTATTGCCATCAAGCCTAGTTAGGGACAGAGCAGTAAACTATATATTTGAAATATAATAAATGAATGAATAGAGAATTGTTTCAGAAGCACTGAGGATTGAGTTTCCCATATTTTAATTCATTACCATAAAAGCTCAGAGAGCCATCTTCTGCACATCTATTCCAATTTCAAAAGTCTCACACTTCAGACTACTCAACAGTAGCTTCTGATTGTAGTCTGTTGTTCACTCTCCTCACCTGTTCTCCTCACTGCCATCCATAATCTGCAACCCTAATATCTCTTTCCCTTCCACTTTAATTCCAGTCTCCCCTATATCCCTTCCTGTCTTCTTCTTTCATTGTGCTCCTTCCTTTATGATGATGGTGGTTTAAAAAGTCTTGATAATAAGGCTTTCCTTACCCAACCCTGCTTGTTTTGCTGTAATTTTTAATCTGTCAGATTAAAGGGCTGGGATCTTGATAAAGATTACCAACTTGCCTCTAATCAGACATCATCAGAGTCTGCCTTGGGTCAAGAGGTATCAGTTGTGCCTGTGTGTATTTTGTTCAGGTTGGATGTTGTTGTTATTTCTCCCTTTCTTCTCAGGGTGAGAATCTCCCTGCAACACCCCGTCCACCCAAATCCTTCCTGACTCCTTAGTTTGTTTGTTGACCCAAAGCATCCCGATCCTTCTACCTTCCTCCAACTTAATGTGTTTTTGATTTATCCTACACCCCTATTTGTTACCTCTTTCCCCAGTTTCCCAGAGTGTCCAGAACGGCTGGTGGCCATACGAGATAAATTGCTACAATGTGGACTGCTGGAACGTTGCATCCCAGTCGAGGTGAGAAGAAGGGGAGCAGGTGGGGGCAAAGAGAAACTCAGGGGTGGGCAGAAGGGTTGAGAGTCAGTGTAGTGTAGTGACTGAGAATATCAGACTAAGACTTGGGGAGACCTGAGTTCTAATTCTCACTCAATCTACTGTGAAGCTCAGCTGGGTGTCCTTGGGCCAGTCACTGACTCTTGGCCTAACCCACCTTGCAGGATTGTTGTGAGGATGAAAGCAGGAGGAGAAAGAGCTACATAAACCTCTCTGAGCTCATCGGAGGAAGGATGGGGCAAAATCTAATAAATAATACCTGGGGAATGAGAAATCCAGAATATTTTCCCCAGGTACTAAACGTTCATCTCTTTCTTTACAGGCTCAAGAAATTTCTGAGGAAGAAATCCTGTTGGCTCACAGGTAAAAGCAGATGTTCGAGCTGTAGGGTGGGGGTGGGCAGGGAGCTGGTTCATGGACTCGTAGAGGAGATAGGGAGATTGTGCATCATTGGAAAGCCTCGTTGGAAAGCCTGGTCCTGCTGATATGCGTTGCATTTTTTTGTTGGTTCAAGATAAAATGAGTATATAGAAAGGAGAATTCCTAGATGCCAAGATCCACATTTGGGGCAAGTACTTTTTGTTGGGGGAACCCCAGCAGAGACTTAAAATCGTAAAATATGCTGCAAAGTAAAACATGGAAATATAGGCTGTTAGACCTTTAAAATATGTCCTTTCATGTTCTTTCTCCTAGCATAGAAAAAGACCACATGTTTAGTAGGTTAAAAATGGTTTTTCCCCCCACCACATGTGGAGGTATGTGCCTATGGAGGTTCAGCGTCTCCAGCATTTAGATGAACTTCCTTGGTATATCAGCGCCAGCTTCTGTGGTGTTAGATACCATGTAATAGAAGCAACTCCAGAACTAGCTCTATTAAATACCTTCCAGGAAAACAACAGACATGCACATGACGAAGAACTCATGTCACACTCTCAGCAGCTAGAAACATCATAACTAGACACTGGAAGAGCCTATATATACTTTTCCTTGTTTATTTGTTTGTTTTATAACCTAAGAAAATCTTTAATAAAAAACTATTATTTTTTTTTTTAAAAAAGGTTTACTTACAAACTTCCCAAAGGTCAGGTTCATGTGTTTCAGCATTCAGAAAAAGTTGCACAGGCAGTAAAGCTTGGCTTAGTTCCAAAGTGGTGAAAGTTCCTAAACTATTGGTATTGCAACTCAAGAGAGACTTGTTGGAGCCATACAGTCTGAGCTGGAGCACCCAGTTCTAACCTTTTTATTCACTGAGCTTCTCAGGTAGGTTGGAGATTGAACAATAGGCTTGATTACCCATTTTCTCCCAAGATAGGAGAAGTGACATTTCTAAGCCTGGCAGGATAGCTTTCTCTATGGTATTGACCCATTTATCCATTATAATTTGACTTAAGCATGATGGTTATATGAGGCTGATTATCCCACATTTTTAACAGCCCCGAGTACTTGGCCCTGATGAAATCTACTGAAACCATGAGTGAGGCTGAGCTGAGATCTCTGTCGGACACGTATGATTCTGTCTATCTGCACCCAGTGAGTATCCACAAAGCTCTGTACGTTCCCCATGGCATGGTATCTGAACAACAATCGAGTCATCTGAGCTTTTTTAAAAATAGAAAGAAGAGCAAGTTTCTAGCTCTTTTGGTTAGAGTTGCTGTTTCCTGACCCAGAGCAGTTGACACCTCTGCTGTGGCTCTGGAAGCTTCTGTTGAATTAAATCACTCCTTTGCAAGAGCATATTTCTCCCCTCCTTCGTACTGTATTTGCCTGCAGTCTGAGGCTGCATATATACCATATATTTAAAGTGCATTTAGAGCACGCACACCCCCAAAAATATCCTGGGAACTGTAGTTTCTTAAGAGTGATGGGAGTTGCATCTCTGTGAGGGATGAACTACATTTCCCAGGATTCTTTGGGTGGGTTTAAATGTACTGCTTTAAATGTACGGTGTGTCTGTGGAGCCTGAGAGAATCCCTTGAGGATGTATGGTGAAAATATATAGGTGGCAAGAGGGCCCTTAAGTTCTTGAGTGGGTAGCCTGTTCATGGGATGCAGGGTATAGCATCTGTTAACCTGGCTCTCTTTCCCCTACCCCAGAATTCCTACCGCTGCGCCTGCCTTGCTGCTGGTTCTGTCCTGCAACTTGTGGAGAAGGTGCTGGCTGGGAAGCTGCGTAACGGCCTGGCTCTGGTCAGGTATGGCAGAAACAAGGATCCTTTTTGTTGTTTGATTTGGGTGGGGTGTGTGTGTGTGTGTGTGTGTGTGTGTGTCGTGCTTAGAACCAGTGTTTTGTTTGCTACCTGCTCTAATATGCAGTTGAGGAGTGTTGCTGAGTATGTGTTGCTGAGTGTTGCTGAACCCTTACCTCAGTCCCCAGGCCATTTTCACTGAAAACAAAAACAAAAAACTTGGAGCCTGGTGCTGGTAAAAGTAGGGGAGAAATGATAAGGAAGGAAGATGAATATCGCTGGTGCATGCACATGCACACACACACACAGGGCCAGATTTAGGTTTGATGAGGCCCTAAGCTACTGAGTGTAATGGGGCCCTTTATATGTCCAGCTGTCCTTTATCAACAACAAATTGTCACTGTTTTTTGTACTGAATATATGCCAAATAGTAATTTATGGACCTAATAGGTATCTAAAGCCATTTGCACATAACAAAATATGTAATTTATCAAAGTAATTGTTCAACTGAAATACAATTAAGAAGAAGTATATTAATAGTGAAATACAATTAAGAAGAAGTGTATTCATAGTGAAATAATTACCAGTGATATTTTAGGGAGCAGGTTAGCAGGCGGTGCCCATTACTTACATCATAGGAGCCTACACAACACAAAACACTGTTGCTCTATGTAAATTTAATTTTATTTGTTTTTTATCTTATATTTTGGAAATATACATCCAGGGTTTTTTTCCTTTATATTTTTTGGGTGCCCCCAAGAGAGTGGGGCCCTAAGCTGTAGCTTGTTTAGCTTATACGTAAATCCAGCACTGCACACACAACACAAGAAAAGTGAGGCCGTGACTTCTGTGTTTGCTGCATAATATCTACAGCTGAATTTTTATATATTGAAACAGAGAGCATACTAACCTTGCAAAACATATCTGATTTATGCCACTTTAATAATTCTCATGACTTGGCACGGTGGTTCTGAGAATGCTCACGAAAGCTTATGCCAGAATAAATGTTAACACATTTAGGATGTCACAGGACTCCCAGAGGTTCCTGGTCCCCTCCCACAAAGAATCAGGGGTTCCCTGGGGGAGAGGAGGTAAACATTGAACCAGTCCCCTGCCCCCTCCCACGGAATTCAAGAACAAAACAAAGAGCAAACCAAAATAATAATAATATAGTAAAAATATCCACACCTGGAAAACATTTAGTTCCTCTGGACTTCAGGAGGCGGCGCAAAATAGCAATGGCGGTCCTCTTTACCTGGTGAAGAGGGGCTCCGCGAAAAAGGGTCGTCCGCTACGGCAAAGCGGAGACCCGTTAAGAAAAACCGCAGGCAGAGCGAGCCTGCGGCCGTGGGACTCGGCGGGCGCCCAAAGCCCCCCCGGAAACGAAGAAGGGGGGCTCCGGAACGCGAAAGGGGGAGCGGCGCTGTGAGTTCATCGCTCTTTTCGTGGATGCAAAGCCGCGCTGCTGCTGCTGATGAGCGCCGACCTTTCTTCTTGAAAACATCAAAATTGGCTGCTACATACCCGTGAGTAAGGGGAGCTAAACATCGGAAAATTTGGGAATTTGGTTGAAATTCGGCTGAAAACAGGAGGCGAGTAACAGGAAGTCCGTCTCCCGATCCTGCTAACCAGATTAAAGCAATTGCGCAGAAGAGTGCTGAAGCGCTGAAAAGGGACTGTAAAAGTAAAACGAGGGTGTATTTGACGGGCTTTATAGCGAAAAGACAAGCAGGAAATCTCTGTAAAAGTTGTGGATTTTATCTTTGGGACCTTCTTCCTAATTTTGAGCTATGTGGAGTTAAAAGAGACAACCCAGCGATCGGGCTGTCAGTGTGCAAAGGAGAGCTGTCAAACTGCGGATACTGTTATTGGAGCTTAACTGATACATAGACTGAGACATTAACGTTTAAACATTGTTGCTGGGACCCTTCTTGACACCTTGTGGCTTCTCTTTAAGACAAAGAAAGCCTGTGGAAACTTCCTTTTGTGCTCTGGAACTATCAAAGACTTAACATAGGGAATATAAGAACTTCAATGGCGGACAAGAGTTCTCTCCTTCCTTGAAACTTTGAAATACCCCCACCTAGAGGATTGTGGAGATATAGAGGCCTGGGAACTGTACTTTATTGTGATTCTCTGTGGTTAAATTGTTTACACTCTGGACTTTGTCTAACTTATGAAACAAAAGAGAACTTGACCTTGAACAGAGGCAGGTGTGGAATGAGTGGTACAGGGAGAACAAGAGCAGCTAAAGCTAAAGAGAAAGAAAAGAAACCAGGGCAACTTGTTCAAACAACCCTATCTCATCAACGAAGATCATCCGTTCCAACTGTGCTGACAGCACAGGAGGTGGAATTTGAAGAGCCTGCTGCAGAGCCTGCTGCAGAAGATATGGCAACTGGAGGATCTGAAATAGTCCTGAAGCAAATCTTGGAACAACTTGGAATTTTAAATCAAAAAGTGGACAACCAATCATCAAAAATTGACCAAGCTACATCCTCTATCACTAAATTATCTGAGCAAGTTTCCCATCATACCCAGGCAATTGAAAAATTACAAGGGGCAACGACTGAAAATTATAAGCTTGCGGTGGAAGCTTGTCAAAAAGCAGAACAGGCGAACAAAAAGGTTGATGAGATTAGGGGGGAAGTAAGGCCTCTGAAAAGACAGGTAGGGGAACAAAAAGCCTACCTGTCATTGGTTGAATTGAAAAGTAAGGAAAATAATCTCAGATTAAGGGCTATCCCAGAATTGGAGGAAGGAAACCTACAGGGATTTTTAACACTTTTGTTCTCCAAATTCTGGGGGATAGAGGAAGATAAGGACTTTAAAATTGTGACTGCCTTTAGACTGGGAAAATTGATAAAGAAGGACAAGTCCAGAGACTGTTTGGTTATTTTGAGATCGCGAGAGGAAAGAGACAAGATACTAGGCCTACATTTCAAAAAATCCTTGGAGATAGAAGGAAAAAAGGCTGAAATTTACAGAGACATACCTAAACACCTTTTGGACCTTAGGACTACTTATATAGACTTGACCAAATTGTTGAGATATAACACAATCCCTTATAGGTGGGAGTTTCCGCAAGGACTATCATTTACTTACAAAGGAAGGAAAGTAAGAATTAAAACACCGGAGGACCAACAGAAGTTCCTACACGACCACGAGGAGGACCTCCAGAAAGGAGCTGCAGCTTCTTGGCCTCCACCACCACCGGGACCATCTCCAAAGCCTACACCGCTTGGATCTGGACCAACATTACCACCTCCGGGATCGGGGGGAAGCCTAGACACCCCATTGTAGACCCACCAATTAGACCAGGATGTCGCTGCAGCTTCTTAGTTGGAATATAAATGGCGGAAATTCTCCGGAAAAAAGAAGAAAAGTATTTCATATATTGAAAAAAGAACATTTGGACATTATTTGCCTGCAAGAAACGCATGTGACAAGGCTCCACAGAAAAGTGTTAATTAATAAAAGACTAGGCCAAGAATTTATCTCTTCGGATAAAGTGAAGAAAAGAGGTGTGGTGATATATGCAAAGGAGAGCCTGTCACCGAAATTCTTATTTAAAGATGAACACGGCAGAATTTTGGCGATTGAAATTCAGACACAAGGAGAAAAATTTCTGATATTAGGAATATACGCCCCAAATGAAGGAAAATCGGAATTTTTCAGGAAGCTGCATGAGATTATGCTGGACTACTTAGACTATAACAACATCATCATGATGGGTGACATGAATGGGGTTGTGTCTGTAAATATGGATAAGTCGCAAAGTGCTAACATAATGAAAGATGGCAGACTACCTAAAACTTTTTTTGAAATGACTGACAATGTGGACTTGATTGACATATGGAGGGTTAAGAACCCCCTAGGAAAAGAAGGGACTTTCTTTTCTGAAGCTCATCTGACATGGACATGAATCGACCAAATATGGATAACTAGAGGACTGGGCACCCAAGACTAGAAAGGTGGAAATCTGCCCAAAAACCTGCTCCGACCATAATGCTTTGAAAATGGAATTGAGACTAAATACAACCGGATCCTTCAGATGGAAAATGAATGACACCTTATTAAGGGACGAGAAGATTGTTAAGAAGGCCCAAAAAACTTTAAAGGACTATTTTGAGATAAATTTAAATACTACTGTGGAAAAAAGAATAATCTGGGACGCAAGTAAAGCAGTCATGAGAGGGTTTCTAATACAACAAAATACGATCAAGAAAAAATTCTGGAATGAAAAGAAGGAGAAGATATTGGAAAAAATAAGAGATGGAGAGAAAAAATTAAGATCTAGGCCAAAGTCGAAGGAGGTGCTGAGAGAAGTGAAATTCTTCCAAGCACAATATTTGAAATTGATAAATCAAGAGGTGGAATGGAAAATTAAACAAATGAAACAAAGATCCTTTGAATCAGCAAATAAGTGTGGGAAACTGCTAGCATGGCAGTTGAAAAAGAGACAAAAACTTAATACTGTTACAAATCTAGAGATTGAAGGGAGAATGGTTCAGAAACCCGAGGAAATTAGAAAGTGCTTCCAGAGATATTTCAAAGAACTTTATTCACAAGGGCCACAGAAAGATTCGGAGGTGGACCAATTTCTTAAAACCAACGGATTACAGAAAATACCTCAGGAAATGAGAACAACCCTGAATAGTAATATTACACAGCAAGAAATTGAAAGTGCCATTCAGAACCTACAATTAGGCAAATCTCCAGGCCCCGACGGACTTACCTCCAAATACTATAAGGTTTTGAAAGACTATTTGATACAGCCTTTGTTGGAGGTCTGCAACCAGATTATGGAGGGGAGGAAGGCACCGGAAACGTGGAAAGAAGCCTTCATCACATTGATACCCAAACTAGAAACTGAAAAGACTCAGCTGAAGAACTACCGCCCCATCTCACTCCTAAATGTGGATTACAAAATTTTTGCAGACATTTTGGCAAGTAGGTTTAAAAAAGTGCTTAATGAAGTGATCCATAAAGACCAGGCTGGCTTTCTCCCTGGTAGGCATTTGTTTGGCAACACAAGAAATATTATCGACATTTTGGAACTTTTACAAACAAATCTAAACACTAGAGCGGTGTTAATTTTTATTGATGCGGAGAAAGCCTTTGATAACATTTCCTGGATGTTTATGAAGAAAAATTTGGAAGGGATGGGAGTGGGGCGGGGGTTTGAAAATGGAATAGAAGCAATATATTCAGAACAAAAAGCGAAATTGATAGTAAACAATGTGGTGACAGAGGAGTTTAAAATTGAAAAAGGGACACGGCAGGGGTGCCCCCTATCCCCCCTATTGTTTATTTCAGTTCTGGAGGTGCTATTGAACATGATTAGAAAGGACCGGTTGGTACAGGGAATTGAGGTCGGAGTGAAACAATATAAATTGAAAGCATTTGCAGATGACCTGGTATTAACATTGCAGGAGCCTGTCTCTAGTACTAAAAGAGTGTTAGAATTAATTTCGGATTTTGGTCGGGTGGCGGGATTTAAGCTGAACAAGCAAAAAACTAAGGTTATAGCAAAAAATTTGACAAGTACAGAAACAGATGAGTTTGTGAAGGAAACAGAATTAAATGTGGTTAAAAAAGTAAAATACCTAGGGGTGTATCTGACCTCCAAAAATTTGAATTTGTTTAAGGATAACTACGAGAAATGTTGGTTAGAAATCAAAAGAGATTTGGAAACATGGTCAAGATTGAAACTTTCCTTGTTGGGCCGAATAGCAGCTATAAAGATGAATGTATTGCCAAAAATGCTATTTTTGTTTCAGACCCTACAGGTCGTGGACAAGGTGGAATGTTTTGGAAAGTGGCAGAAGGATATTTCTAAGTTTGTTTGGCAGGGCAAAAAGCCCCGAATAAAGTTTAAGATACTAACTGATGCGAAAGAAAGAGGGGGATTTGCCCTGCCAGACTTGAGGTTATATTACGAAGCTGCAGCCTTCTGCTGGTTGAAAGATTGGATTTTACTGGAAAACACTGATGTCCTAGATCTGGAAGGGTTTGACAATGCTTTTGGGTGGCATGCATATTTGTGGTATGACAAGGTTAAAGTGCACAAATTGTTTAAAAACCACATTGTCAGGAGAGCAATTTTAATGGTCTGGACAAAATATAAAGACTTATTGGAGAGTAAGACTCCGAGGTGGCTCTCACCGGTGGAGGCCAAGGCACGTAAGAGACCTAATATGGAAGCCAATTGGCCTAAATATGGGGAAATCATTGAAAAGATTGGAGACAATTGGAGGTTGCAGAGCTTGGAAAAACTAAAAAACAAGGTGCGAGATTGGTTGCATTATGCACAAATTCAAGAGGTCTTCAAAGTAGATAAGAAGGTTGGATTCCAGGTGGAAAAATCGAAACTAGAGACAGAATTGTTAGAACCAAAAAGTAAACTACTTTCGAGAATGTATAACCTGCTGCTTAAATGGAATACTCAGGACGAGACAGTCAAATCCGCCATGATAAAGTGGGCGCAGGATTTGGGGCATAACATTATGTTTGAAGACTGGGAAAGGTTATGGAACACCGGAATGAAATTTACGGCATGTAGTGCCTTGAAGGAAAACATTATGAAAATGATATACCGGTGGTACATGACCCCAGTCAAGCTTGCTAAGATATATCACCTGTCTGATAATAAATGCTGGAAATGTAAAGAGGCGGAAGGGACATTCTTTCACCTCTGGTGGACCTGCCCGAAAGTGAAGGCCTTCTGGGAAATGATTCATAATGAACTAAAAAAGGTACTGAGATTTACCTTACCTAAGAAACCAGAGGCCTTCCTTCTGGGCATGGTGGACCGGAGAGTGTTTAAGAAGGACAGAACCTTTTTTATGTATGCTACTACAGCAGCAAGGATTCTGATTGCAAAATATTGGAAGACACAAGATTTACCCACACTGGAGGAATGGCACACGCAGTTGATGGACTATATGGAACTGGCCGAAATGACTGGCAGAATCCGAGACTTGGGAGAAGAAACATTCGAGGAGGATTGGAGAAAATTTAAAGATTATTTGGAAAAACATTATAAGTTGTATGAATGTTAAAAAACGCACCCTCTAGGAAATTCTAGTTTCAGTAATGTTAAATTAAAGAAATGGAAATTAAGGTACAAGGAGTCAGAGATAGAATAATGAAACAACTTTATTGTGTTAAAATGAAAATGTACATGATTTGGGTTATATTACATTTGAAATTGGGTAACATGATAAAAAAGAAGATATAATAAGTATTGAAACAAGTTAACAAATTGCAGATGTTATGCATCACAGAGAATGCAGGGTTGGGAGGACGTGGGGAAGTCCAACAGATTTGGAAAAAGGAGTAAGAAAAATTTGTAACCTTTCTTCTTTACTTTTGCAATACGTTCTTTATTCTTTTTTCTGTATTATATAAAACTAATAAAAAATATTATTAAAAAAAACAAAACATTTAGTTCCTCTGAACGAGGGCTGGGGGGCTAATGGAAGGAGTCCCCCTTGTCTGATCCAGGAGCAGATGTGTGGTTGTGCTTTTCAACTGCTTCCTTTTCATGGTGCTTTCTCACAAGACAGTTGTGAGAAGGCATGTGATGATGTCTCCAACACTTTTGGGAACATCCCCTAGAGGCCCACCAAAGTATATGGCTGGACACTTTCTGGAATGAATCACCAAGTCTCCCTTCCTGATGCAACATTCTCGTTCTGGGGTTAGCCAATGTTACCTTTTTGGTTTCAGGCCACCTGGACACCATGCTCAGCGTGACAAGATGGATGGCTACTGCATGTTCAACAATGTAGGCATCGCAGCCCAATATGCGAGGCAAAAATTGGGAGTGGAGCGGTGAGTATCATGGACCCACGTCGGAGGTGCATAGAGGCAGGCCTCCTAAATGAAATCCTTCATTTTTAGAGCACACATCCTCAAACCTTTCTCATAGGAGAGCAATCCAGAACTTTGGTCCTCTGTTGAGTGAGGATCAAGGCAATTAATCTACCAAAGAGGAGCCTTCTAATGTCCCTTTTCCAGACTTTTTCAGCAGTGGATCTTTGCCTCCCTTTTTACAAAGAAACATGGCTGGTCTTGATAGCAAGTTGTAGCTGCTTTGTAGAAAATAGGGCAGCCACCCGCCTTGTACTTGTGCAGAAAGGGAGTGTAGAATTATCCTGAGCTGAAGTTTCAGTAACAATTGGCCATTTCTTTTAAAGTAAAGTGCAGCTGGTACATTTATGTCAAATTGTGCATAGCATAGCAGCTAAGACGCCCCTGGTTCCAATGTCATCTTTGCCACAAACCCATTAGCTGTCCTAAGGCTAGCCAGTATTCTCTCGGCTTCAGAAATCCACCTGTCCTGTGGGGGATAATAATATTGGCCTAAAGGTAAAGGGACCCCTGACCATTAGGTCCAGTCGTGGCCGACTCTGGGGTTACGGCACTCATCTTGCTTTATTGGCCAAGGAAGCTGGTGTACAGCTTCCGGGTCATGTGGCCAGCATGACTAAGCCACTTCTGGTGAACCAGAGCAGTGCACGGAAACGCCGTTTACCTTCCCGCCGGAGAGGTACCTATTTATCTACTTGCACTTCGAACTGCTAGGTTGGCAGGAACAGGGTCCGAGCAATGGGAGCTCACCACGTCGTGGGGATTCGAACTGCCAACCTTCTGATCGGCAAGTCTTAGGCTCTGTGGTTTAACCCACAGCACCACCCATGTCCCATAATATTGGCCTACAGGGCTGTTAAAAGCAGCATTGCAGTAATTAGGGGGTGTCTGAATGCTAGAAATAAAAATGCTAATAACAGAGAAATGGAGCTGGGTTTCATCAGCATACTGGTGGCATCTTATCCCAAATTTTGTAGGTCTACAATATCTAGAACTCATTGGAGGGATGTCATTGACAGAGAGCATTGATGGTAACTTTTCTTTTTCCAGAAAGCTGAGCTCTGCGTAGTTCTCTTTTATTATTGGTGACCCTTCATGTTTCTTTCCCTTCTAGGGTGCTTATTGTTGACTGGGATGTGCATCATGGACAAGGCACCCAGTACCTCTTTGAGGACAATCCCAGGTGCAGAATAAAAGGGATCAGAGGCTATTGGGCAAGCCTGTTTGGGGGTGAACAGGAATTTGCAAAAGAAGGGGTGGTCTAGTTAAATATGGGCTGCAGGCTGGTAGCCCAACTGAGCTTGGCCGATGGGCAATATTTCTTCTCACTGCTGTATCTGCCATGGTTTCTGTTCATAGCATCCTCTATTTCTCCATCCATCGCTATGAAGGGGGCAGCTTCTGGCCCCACCTTTTAGACTCTGACAGTCATGCTGTGGGCAGAGGTCGGGGAGAGGGCTACAACATCAACCTGCCCTGGAATCAGGTAGGAAATGCTAGTGGGTGGGGTGCCCTTTACCTGTAGAGTGATTTACCTGTGTGTTTCATTGCCACTGGCCCCAACTCAATAGTGGCTGCTCTAAGACAAGGTTTTTTGTGTGTCTGTGTTTCAATGAGTTGCTAATGGATTAGGGCTCTCCTTCAAGAGTTTTAATGTGCTCTGTCTGTCCCTCCAGATAGGGATGCGGGATGCTGACTACCTCTCTGCCTTTTTGCATATCCTGCTACCTGTGGCCTTGGAGGTAAGGATTGGGAAGTAGAATTGCTAGGTTAATGGGAGATCAAGTGAGATCTTTGGCTTACCCATTTTCTTTTGGGTTGTTTGTTTCTTGCAGTTTCAGCCCCAGTTGGTCCTGGTTGCTGCTGGTTTTGACTCTGTAATCGGTGACCCCAAGGTATGAAAATGTCTTTCGCAAACTCTACAGAACAGCCCTCCCTCCTCAGCAGTTTTCAGGCTTCTGTCTGAAGGGAACCATTCTACATAGATTTCTTGCAGAGCACCTATTACCCCAAAGAGGATTTAGGAGTGTGTCCTGGGCTCACATTTTCCATGCAGAGTCTGTTCGGCCGCATGTTTGTCCTGTAAGAGGGAACTTTTTGCCTTAGAATGTGCCCAGCCTTGTTGCTGCATGTTGCAGGGAACAATCTGCAATGCTGGACAGACTGTCTTCTCCACCGCATCTGCTCAACATAGCTGTGCTGTTCTTCCCACCCTGCTGTCCTAAATTCCCCAGACAAGCTGATAGCCAAGGCTTCTTGTCTCCTGTCTTGAAGACGTAAAAGAGAGAACAGGAAATGAAGTGATTCTCTGGCCACTTTGCACTTTGTGAACGTTTAGTACGTGTCCAGAGGAGGGCAACCAAAATGGTCAAAGGCCTGGAAACGATGCCTTATGAGGAACGGCTAAGGGAGCTGGGAATGTTTAGCCTGGAGAAGAGGAGGTTAAGGGGTGATATGATAGCCATGTTCAAATATATAAAAGGATGTCACATAGAGGAGGGAGAAAGGTTGTTTTCTGCTGCTCCAGAGAAGCGGACACGGAGCAATGGTTCCAAACTACAAGAAAGAAGATTCCACCTAAACATTAGGAAGAGCTTCCTGACAGTAAGAGCTGTTCGACAGTGGAATTTGCTGCCAAGGAGTGTGGTGGAGTCTCCTTCTTTGGAGGTCTTTAAGCAGAGGCTTGACAACCATATGTCAGGAGTGCTCTGATGGTGTTTCCTGCTTGGCAGGGGGTTGGACTCGATGGCCCTTGTGGTCTCTTCCAACTCTATGATTCTATGAGGCCAGGCTGCAAGCCCTATTCTCCCCCTCTTGGTTCCAACTTCAGTAGTGAACAGCTTGAGTGAAGAGCTACTGGCACCAGGTGGGGAGGAGCAGATTGCTTTCCCAGCTTCAGCTTTTCATTCAAGCTGTGATTGGTGGTTGGGTGTGGGTGTGCGTGCATGCGTGCTGGGCCTGCTCATGTTCTTCCGTGTTGGTGAAAGTGATTTGGGGTGAAGGATTGCAGGGGCAGGAAGAGGGAGGGAAGGAATCTTCTCCCCACCTCTCATTCTGTAAATCCTCTGGTCCCTGCTTCTTCCGTGCTGCTTATTTAGATCTGAGGCATGCTTGAGCTCTAGGTAGACAACATGGTGGCACTTCCATCTCACTAGGAAGCAGAGGGGCCCTCCATCCTTTCTAGCAGTTGTCCCCAGCTTGGCTCTCCCCCAGGTGATGCTGGACTCCAGCTCCTGTTACCCTGACTATCAGGCATGCTGGCTAAACCTGACTGGAATTGGACTCCAAGAACATCTGGAGGGCACATTGGTTAGATTGCTTTTTAGAGAGCCAGTGTGGTGTAGTGGTTAAGAGCGGTGGACTCGTAACCTGGTGAATCGGGTTCGATTCCCTGCTCCTCCACATGCAGCTGCTGGGTGACCTTGGGCCAGTCACACTTCTCTGAAGTCTCTCAGCCTCACTCAACCTCACAGAGTGTTTGTTGTGGGGGAGGAAGGGAAAGGAGATTGTGAGCTGCTTTGAGACTCCTTAGGGTAGTGATAAAGCGGGATATCAAATCCAAATTCCTCTTCTTCTATTCTTCTTCTTTATGGGGCCTAAAACACAATATATTAATTAGTCCTGTGTATCCATCACATGGAGCTCCTGGAGGTGCTCTAAAGGGCTTCTCGGGGCTGCAGTGGAGGCAACTAACTCACCTGACCCTCATATTTTTTCTGGATTTTTAAAATCTCCTCTAGTAGAAACCACTCTCCAAAAGTAAGATATGAGAGCAAAATACCCCACTTTTTTTTGCATCCGTAGGGGGAGATGTCAGCCACGCCAGCATGTTTTGCTCACCTGACACATCTGCTGATGCCGCTGTCTGGAGGCAAGCTGGTTCTGTCTCTGGAGGTGAGCAATGCACACTTTCCATCTTGTTCCTGGGCGAAGGAGAGCGGCTCCCGTACAGATCTAGCTGCTCTCCCAGGGAAGGGACTGTGGCCGTCTTATCTTCTCCCTTTCCTCCTCCTTTTCAGGGTGGCTACAATCTCCAGTCCCTGGCAGAGGGAACCTGCGCAGTCCTCAAGGCTCTTTTAGGAGACCCCTGTCCTCTGCTGGAGTCTCCTCTTACCCCGTGTGCCAGGTAAGAGAGCGGGTGCATTGGGCCCCTTCCCAAGCATTGTGCCTGAGCGTTTCCTGATAGCCGCCTTCACTTTTCCCTCCCAACAGTGCCCTCTGCTCCATTTCCCAGACCCTTGCAGTTCACAGCAAGTACTGGAAGAACCTCCGGAGAACCAGTGAGTTCTGCCTCTGTTTTGCCCTCTTTCTCAAGCAGCAAGCAGCAAACCTGGTCCTCTTTGGTTCTGCTCGCTTCCTGCCAGGGCTGGTCCTGCCTCAGACATCTTGATTTGGGGTGTCATGAAAAGGCAGCAAATGGTTAACTCTTTAATTTGTTTTATTATTACCAGGAAGTGGGGGGCAATAGCCCTTGTGGCAGTACTTGCTGCTTGTGGCTCTTGGTGGCTCTGCCTCAATCAACAAAATATCCTGGGCCAGCCTGTCTTCTTAGCCCCACAGGCTGCAGCTCCTTCCAGGAAGCAGAGGAACCCAAATCACCTACTTTTCCCTGCCTTCCCCCCTATAATGATTCAGGTACTGATGTGCCTCGGGAGAATGGAAGAGAGGCGGGCACAGTTTTTCCACCAGGCCACCCCTTGCCAGCAGCCGAGATCCTGTCCAAGTCAGCGGCTGAACTGATGCTACCCCGGCCCCCTTCCTGCACTGGGCTGGTGTATGATGAGAAGATGACTGAGCATTACAACATGTGGGACAGGTAGGGATTAATTCCATGCACAACTTTTAATGCAAGGCTTGTGGTTCCTCTGCCACCATCCTGTGCTGCAGTTAGGCTTGAACAAAGCCTCCTGTGGGAGCCAGTGGAAAGCCCCCCCCCCCCTGCAAGCCCCAGTACAGTTGCAGGGGGTTGGCTCTGGAAAGGGTTAACTACTGTCCTCTCAGCAGGAGCATCCCCCACATACACCCATGCAATATGGGAGAACGATAATACTTACAGGGTTGCTGCCAAGGTTGCAGCTGCACTAGCAGTTGCCCAGAAAAGAAAGCTTCTATCGTGGGGGGAAACTCCCATTCACTCCCCCAAGAGCTTTTTTCCTATGTATGCAAATAAGGATGTGGCTCTTCCAGATCAGGACCACAGTGTAGGGATGAATGGGGTCTCAAGAGCCAGTGTGGTGTAGTGGTTAAGAGCGGTAGACTCGTAATCTGGTGAACCGGGTTCACGTCTCCGCTCTTCCACATGCAGCTGCTGGGTCACACTTCTTAGCCCCACTCACCTCACAGAGCGTTTGTTGTGGGGGAGGAAGGGAAAGGAGAATGTTAGCTGCTTTGAGACTCTTTAGGGTATGAAATCCAAACTCTTCCTACTCTTCTTCTTCCTCCTCCTCTTCTTCTTCTTCTTCCTATATCCCCCCCCCCCCCGTAAGGTGGCTATTTGTGGAGGGGGGAAGAGGGGAATTACATAGCTGGTCCCTAAAAAGTGGGCAAGTGAAGTCCTCGCCATCTCTCCCATGAAGGTTGGGGGGCAGGTTCCCACACCCCCTTGTCCTCCACTTTCCTCCCAAGTCTTGGTGCCCGGCCTTCCCTTAGCGCTCCCTCTCTTCCATAGCCAGCATCCAGAGCTGCCTCAAAGAGTCTCCCGGATCTTCCAGCGCCACGGGGAGCTTCGCCTGACGGAAAGGTGCTGCCGGCTCCCGGCCCGGCTCGCCTCTGAAGAGGAGCTGCGGATGTGCCACAGGTGGAGGAGATGCACCCCCAGATTGCAAGAGCCTTTGCAGCTTCTGGGAGTGGGTTAGGGTGGGTGTCCCAGAAAGGGCAGGCTAGTAACTTCTGAGGCTCCGCCCTCTTCCCATGGGGAGGGTGCCGACTCTGTCTTGCGTCTCCTCTCTGCAGCCTGGCCTACGTGGAGACGGTGAAGTCAACGGCGGCCATGAAGCCCCGCGACCTGCATCGCCAGGGCGACCAGTACAATTCCATCTTCATCTGCGCCAGCTCCTATGAGTGCGCTCGGCTGGCAGCTGGTTCCGCGTTCAGTGCAGTAGAGGCTGTGCTCTCTGGGCAGGTGAGTGCTGGCAGCCTAGTGGGGCAGGGGGTGGCCAGTCATCTTGCTCCAGCTGCAGACCATCCTGGAGGCCTGAAGGCAGGACTGAGTGGTGGGGGACTCAGGGAAAGACCCTGGAGAGGAGGAGCCCTAGTGGGCACTGGGAAGGCAAGGACCTTCAGTCCTTGCAACTGCTTCATCAGGGCAAGACCTCCTAGAATGAGTTGCTGAGACCACTAGGCTGGCACTGTGGTTTGTTTCCTTCAATAAATAATTAACTTTTTAATTTATGTATTTTTTTTAATAATTTTTTTGTATTTTCAATTTTACATGAGCATATACTGTAATCCCTTCTGATTTCCTTCCCCCCCACATTGTAGATCTTAATGTAATGATTTTCCCCTCTGCATCTCTATCATAACTCTATTTTTATAAATCCTTTGTCAGTCCATAGTTCAAATTTTTACTACAAGTTTTCTGTCAATTTTACCAGTGTTTGTAATTGTTTACAATAGGTGTTCAAATAAATTATAAACTTTCCCCATTCTTTATTAAAGACCTCCTTGTGGTTTCTAATTCTTCCTGTAAGTTTTGCCCTCTTGGCATACTTCATCAGTTTTGTCTGCCATTCTTCTTTGGTCTGAGTGATACCATCTTTCCATTTCTACACACCTGTGGTTGCATACATAAATAGTTTTGTCTGGTCCTTCGGGATCTCTGGTCCTATAATACCTAAAAGAAAGGCTTCTGGTTTCTTAGGAACATTTCTTAGGAATTTTAAACATTTTCTTCAGTTCATTATATATCATTTACCAGAAGTCTTTTATCATCGTACATGGCCACCACATATGATAAAAAGTACCCTCTTTTTCTTTACATTTCCAGCACATTTTAGACTTTGATTTGTACATCTTAGCTAATTTGCTAGGAGTTAAATACCAACAATACATTGAAATATTGTTTCGTTGCTGACCTGTGCCTGACTCCAGCCCTGATACTATGGTACTGACCAAGTTCACTTTTTCCTCCTTTGGGGCATCAGGTCCAAAACGCTGTGGCCATTGTCCGGCCCCCTGGGCACCATGCTGAATCAGACACCGCCTGTGGCTTCTGCTTCTTCAACTCTGTGGCCTTGGCAGCACGATACGCACAGCGCCTTGCTGGACGGCCTATGAGGTACAGTGGCACCTGGCTAACCCCTAAGAGGCACAGAGCACCCAGAGAGGACTAGCCACTTGACAGCAGCATTGCTGTTGTGTGCTGAGAGGGGGCGGGGCTTGCTGGTGATGAGGTCAGGGATGTAGAGGAGCACCTGAGGCCAGTTCCAGATTCACTCCATCACTCTATCCACAGAGCGCATCTTCTTCTACAAACTTCAGCAGGTTTAGCTGTTGTTATTTGTCCCCCACCAGGAGTCCTGGGAATTGTAGTGCTGGTGGCCTGGCAGCCTATTTGCAACTCAGTTTCTAGCATAGATGTAGCTGCTTGTCCAATTCTGATTCTTTTCCTCAGGGTGATGATACTAGACTGGGATGTTCACCATGGCAATGGGACACAGCACATGTTTGAAGATGATCCCAGGTAACGTAGTTTGCTTCCCATCTCCCCTGTTCAAAGAAACTCTGGCACTAAATCTCTTCCAAGGTTGCAGATGCAGGTCTTTTCAATGGAGACTGTGAATTGGGGCAAAAAGCCTTAATACTCTGCATCAAGAAACTCATCCACCTTATACATAGCTGGAATATGCCATGTGGATCACATTTACTTATTAATTAAAATGTTTTAAATCCTGCCTTCCATTTAAAAAAAAAAACATGCAAGACAGTGTTAAAAACAGAGGCATCAAGTGACATAATAAATAAAAGGTTTTTTTTTTAATTTATGATTTTTTATTGGAAATTTTATTTACAACATTACATAAACCCCCCACCCCCCCCAATACAGAAATCCATCCTCATTAAACGTGAACATAACATACAGTGAGCATAACATACAACAATACAAACAACCAAATAAAAGACTTCCTTTATCCTGTATCTGGCCTCCTTATTTACTTCTTATAAGCTGTTTCCTTTATGAATAATTATTAAGATTTTTCCAATTATAACTTAAATATCCACAAGGTCTCCTGCAGACATCAATCGAAACAAGTCCAGTATTTTAGGGCACTGTTTAGTGAAGTATTCTTCATTTCCCCCATGCTTTTTGAAACTCTTGTCTAGTGTGATCTCTAACTGCCTCTGTTAATCTAGCCAGTTCAATTTACTCTAACGGTTTGTCTTGCCATTCCTTTTTTGTTGGCACAGTTTCTTTTTTCCAGTTTTTAGCAATTATTTATTAGATAAAAACTAATTGTTAATAACTCCTGCCAACCTAGCAGTTCGAAAGCACGTCAGAGTGCAAGTAGATAAATAGGTACCACTCCAGCGGGAAGGTAAACGGTGTTTCCATGCGCTGCTCTGGTTTGCCAGAAGTGGCTTAGTCATGCTGGCCACATGACCCGGAAGCTGTATGCCGGCTCCCTCGGCCAATAAAGCAAGATGAGCGCCGCAACCCCAGAGTCGGCCACGACTGGACCTAATGGTCAGGGGTCCCTTTACCTTTAATTGCTAATAAATAAAAGTTTTAAACAAGCAGCAACAGGCAAGAATAGCCTTTGTGCTTTTTCTTCCTGCTGAACAGAGTTTTGTCTTTTAAACAAACTTTAAAACTTCTGGTTAGAAGTGTATGTAGATTTATTTTGTTATGGTCAATATACCAGAATAGCAAGGGAAAGGGCACAAGTCATCTGTGCAAGGTGGTAGAGGCCACAAGAAAAGGGATGGGAGGTGTGTAAGCCCCTTCGAGGCTAAGCTCAGTGGTGGGATCAGGAACGACTTGCACTCCTATTCTGCCCTTGATCATCCAGTTGTGGTTGTGCAATTCCTAGGCATCCTGATTTGTATTTGGGGGGTGGGCAAGTGAAGCTGCAACGTCCCCTTTCTCTGATTGCTTCCCCTTCTTCCAAATTAGTGTCCTGTACGTCTCCCTCCATCGCTATGACAACGGAACTTTCTTCCCCACCTCCGAAGATGCAGACTATGATCGTGTGGGCCTGGGGCCTGGGGAGGGCTTCACCCTTAACGTGCCTTGGAACTGTCCCCGCATGGGGGACCCTGAGTACCTGGCTGCCTTCCATCAGATAGTCATGCCTGTCAGCTATGAGGTAGGCAATGTTTGGGGCAGGGAATGAGGGTGGATTAGTGCCAGTCTCCACTTCCTGGAAGCCCAGGCACACTCTTGGGCTTGTGGCACAGATAGGGTTCAACACAGGAACATAGGAAGGGCTCATCCACACTTCAGCTTGTCCCTTGCCTAGAAAGCACAGATCTGAGCAGTTTTCCCCTTGTCCCGCTCCTTTCCCAGGGAAAACCCGCTCTTTAGCTATAAAACCTGATTGCCGTTTGTTCCAATTGATCGCTAAAGAATGGCATTCCCCGGGGGAAAGCAGCAGGGGAAGAAGGAAGTGCGGATGAGCCTTGACTGACATCAGCTCTCCAGGGTTTCCAGCAGGAGTCTCTCCCAGCCCTATCCGAAGATGCCAGGGATTGCAAAGCCAATGCTCTAACCACTGAGCTATGGCCCTTCCTCAAGGAGCAGCCATGGCTTCTCCCAATGAATGGGTAGTTTGGGGAGGGTGTGACAATGCTGTTAAGAGGCTCCTAACCAGCACTGCTCCTTTATAAGTGCCAGAAAGAGAAAATGATCAGTGAACTAGTTAGTAGCGTGGATGTGCTTTCAGACTTGTAAATAAGTGCTAGACTGCAGCAATGGAAAATGGTTTATTGGTTAAGTGCAAGCAGTATTTGTGCTGGGCTGGACGTAGTCCTCACCATTGACAGTGCTGGCTGGGGCTGACAGGAGCTGGAGTCTTTGGAGGGCCATCCCTGTCCCAGGGCCATCCCTGTCCCAGGTAGATGGATATGCCTAATAGATCTGAGGAGTTAGAAAAGGGCTGAGGGAGCAGCATTCTTATGTGTTGCATCTCTGGCCAGGGAGGAAGAGTGAGAAGTGGAACTACAGGGAAGAAGGTAGAGGGCCTTCTCGGTAGTGGCCACTCCCCACATGGAATGCCCTCCCATCGGCTGTTAAGATGTTAAAACATTTAGGAAACATCTGAAGGCAGCCCTGTATAGTGAAGCTGTTTAAGGTTTAATGTTTTTATATATGCTGGGAGCTGCCCAGAGTGGCTGGGGCAACCCAGTCAAATGGGCGGGGTACAAATATATTTTTTTGTTATTAAGGGGAATTAAGGGCCTCTTCCATTTGCAGTTCAATCCAGAGCTGGTCCTGGTTTCTGCTGGCTTTGACGCTGCTCGAGGGGACCCGCTGGGCGGATGCCTCGTGACTCCAGAATGCTACGCACATATGACCCATCTACTCCTGGGTCTGGCCGGAGGCAAGGTGGCAGTTGTCTTGGAGGTAGGACAGAGTGCCTCCTTTTACTTCTTGGGGTGCACAGCTTGTGAGGAAACCCCTGGTTATTCAGAAAGGGGCGGAGTACTGCAGGAAAGTAAATGCGGGGCTGGCATCCATAGCAAACAATTCCGACAGAGTGGTGAAAATAAATAATATTTATTTTCGGAGCTGGACCCCTGCGGGGTGGTAAAAGCTGGGGAGAATGTTTCAGGTGGAAACAGGGAAATAGTTACCGTAATTTTCGCTCCATAACACGCAGTTTTTTCCTCCTAGAAAGTAAGGGGAAATGTCTGTGCGTGTTATGTAGCATGGCGGGGGGATCTGCTGCAGTCGTGAGCAGTCCGTGGCTCGCTTTGAAAGAGCAAAGTGGGTGTAAGTGGCTCCTGTCTGGTTGGCTGCTTTAAAACAACCCCGTGCTCTCTGTCCCTCTCTCCTCCCCACTCAGCTCACTAAATAGCAGCAAAGCTTTTCAGCGAGCCAAGCCGGGGAGGAGGGAGAGAAGCAGAGCCTGCTTGTTTTAAAGGAGCAAAGCGGGATAGGAAAGGAGCCTTCTCCCCTTATACCCCTCTCCTGCATTATTAGCAGCATCCTTCTCCACACACCCCACGCGTGCTCCTTGTCCCTTGAGTGCTTTTCCTTTCCTCCCCATTTAAAACATGGTTACAAAGCACAGATCCACATGGATCCTCAGGATTTTTGCACTGGGTCACCCCAAATTCACCATCAGATCACATAGCATGTCCATGGCTACAGCCTGCACCAAAAACCACACACGCACCCACTGTTTCATGGGGCCGCTGTGGTGCAAAAACGTGGTTACAAAGCATGGATCCACATGGATCCTCAGGATTTTTGCATTGGGCTACCCCAAACTCACCGTCAGATCACATGTCTGTGACCACAGCATGAACAACAAAAATCATACATCCACTGTTTCGTTTAGAATATTTTTTTTCTTGTTTTCCTCCTCTAAAAACTATTTGCGGGTTATGGTCAGGTACGTGTTATAGAGCGAAAAATACGGTAAGTACATCTTCTCCATTTCAAGGCCTGGACATTTTGTGAAGGTGAAAGGGCTGCCAGGGTTGGCAGTGCAGCACAGTGACTCGAGTTTCACTCTCAGTGGATGGCTGCCACTCATTGCTGTGGGAAAAGCAGACTTCTGCACTTGGAGGCACCTGTGCTGTGGGGCAGGACTCTGCCCTGGGTTCAGCCTTGGCTGCTTTGACAGGGAAGAAGAGATGACAGCTGTGATGCAAACCTGAATGTCACCTTCAGAGGTCCTGCCAAGGCATTAGCAGTGGGCATTTTACTTGTAGTATAAACAGTCCTCATTTGCCCTCTGCCTTTTATAGCAAGTAGGGGCTCGTCCCCATGTCTAAAAAGCTCAGATCCAATCAGTTTCTCCCTTGACCCGCTCCTTTCCCAGGGTAAACCCTCTCCTTAGCTTTAAATAGGACCAAACATCAATCCAGAGAAAACCCAAATTGCTAATGAGTAGGGTTTCCTGGGGGAAAGCAGTGGGGCAAATGTGAACGAGCCCTAAGTAATCAAAGCCAACATTTCTACACTTGCCCTCCCCATAGTCTCTACTTAAAGGCCGCTGCTGTAGCCTAGTGGCTAGGCAGGTGGACTGCAACTCAGGAAGCCTCTGGTTTGGAATCATCCCCCTGCCATGAACTCGTTAGGTGCTCTTGGGCAAGCTGTACCCTCTCATCCTTACCCCATCTGCAACCTGACTATAATGATTTCCAGCCTGCTTTAAAAGGCTTGTTGTGACAATTACCACAAGACAACATAGGTGCGTGCAACGTCTGTTGTACCCTCAAGCATTATGCATCATACTTTTCCGTGTATTAGACAAGGTTTTTTTTACTCTAAAATAAAGTTTAAAATGGGGGGGGGTGTCCATCTTATACATAGATAGTGCAGAGGGGGGACGGGTGATTGATTGCAACCGCGAGCAGGATTTAGGGATTGGGTGGGTGAATGGCGTCTACATCAAGGGCCTTGGCAATTTGGTGTGCGTTGCTTGCAATTGTTAGTGTTTGTCAGTTGGGTGAGTGATTTTCTGCATCCCCTCCCTCAAAAAATAGCACAACAACTCTGGTCAATCCTCTGGGCCATCTCCCCCCATTTTCTTTAATTTTAGTCCCCCAAAATAGGGGGCATCTTATAGACAGAAAAGTAACGTTGGCCTTCTTTTCATTGTTGCTTCCTCACATTTCCCCCTCCATCACGGCACACAGCAGCCATCATCATTCACGGCACCACCTCCCCAGTGGACCCAGTGAGTCATGAGGACTAGAAGCTTCTTTTTTGTATTTTGAATGCCAACAGAGGTTCTTTGGGATAGCAAATTCCACATCTCCATCATGAACATGCAGGACTTGCCCAGCAGACTCGTACGTGGTTGCATCTGGGGCTCAATTTCTCTGAAATTTCCCTTCCCCCTTTTCCAGGGTGGCTACAACCTAGAATCTATCTCGGAATCCATGACCATGTGCACACGCAGCCTCCTGGGGGATCCTCTGCCCCCGCTGGGACGCCTCAAGGCCCCCCACCCCAGTGCCCTGCAATCTTTGGCCAATGCAGCCGCTGTGCACCGCAAGTACTGGGCAAGCCTGCGACTGGAAGGTGAATTGTCTTTCTCCTGTCCTCCTCTGTTCCTTGGTGGCGAATGCTCTGCATCAGAACTATTGCAATGTAGAGGGTAAGGGTGTGAGCTGGGGGCTGATAGGTCTCTGCTGTGAATTCACAGAGTGGCCTTTACACATAGCTCTGTTTGTCAGCCTCATCACCCTCCCCCCCTCGCCTCTACTGTGGGTCGGGGAGTAACACTACTGGGTTGATGTAAACATTACTGCAGGGGTGGTGGACTCTGGATTCTGTCAATTTTGCATATCAAATGTTACCAGTTCCAACCTGCCAAGTTGGGTTTCTGCTGCAGATGAAAGGCAGCAACAGGGCACATCTCAACCTGCTGAGCAGCTTTAAAGGGCCTTGGGGCAACTGCCAGAAAAGTCCCAATACAGGGGGTGGAGATTGGGTTGTGACTCTCCCACATAGGTGCAGCCCAGTCTCTGTGGGGGCCATGTTTCAATACTCATTGCAAAAGAGGGCCAGGCAGAGAGGCTGCAGGTGAATAGGTCTACAGGGAAGCACAGAGGAGAGGCCTGAAGTTAAAAGTGCACAGGTAAGGCAGTGATCAGACTTGAGACTCCAAAGATATGGAGGGGATGAAGGCTTTGTGGTGGAATAGTGCTGTGGCTATTCAAAAGAAAATGCCCTGGAATGCAGAAAGTGTGGGTCAAAGTCACTTTCTCCACAGAGCACATGCCTTGCCTTCTTACATCATGTGGTGGAAGCCCCACATTTCCTTTGCTAAGCCACTTGTGGAAGATCACTGCAGCTGGTGCTCACGGCCTGCTCAGCCGCAGCCTCTCTCTATTTCCTCCTGAAACTTCGAGGTACATGTTAGGCAAGCTTCAACCTTTCATCTGGGGGTAATCTCCGGTGATATCTGCCTCCTCTGCAAAAGCTACATAGGGAAGGAAGTAGGACAGCTTGTTGGGGGTGGATCTTTCAGGGCGATTGTGATGTCAGCAGCTCTTAATCTCAAGGTTGTGGGTTCGAGCCCCACGTTGGGCAAAAGATTCCTGCATTGCAGGGGGTTGAACTAGATGATCCTCACAGTCCCTCCCAACTCTGCAGTTCTATGATCCTGCGCACCTAGCAACCAGCACAGCTCAGGAGGAGGGCAAAGAAGTCTCCTCCTGAGATGGCACTGAGGATTGGTAGAATGACTGCTGATGTCACAACATCCCCTTCTCTACATGACACTGCCAGGTGGGTGAGCTTCAGAACAGGACCGGAGAGTGTTGGGGGAGGAGGCAGGGGCCTGAGGACAGGGGTGAGAAGCAGGTGCCAGGAGAAAGAAAGGCGAGGCAAAACAGGCCAGGAAGGGAAGCTGGAGTTGGCACTCTCCTATCTCTCTGGCTCCGTTTGGAACAATTGGACGGCAGCTCAGTGGTTGTGGGAAGAGGAGGAGCAACCTATCTCTTGTCTCCCCAGTGCCTGCTCCTCTGTGGGAGAAGCCCAGGACTCGAGCTGGGAAAGGAACTCCCATTCCAGATGAAGTCCCCCCAGAGGCCCCCCAGGAGCTGCTTCAGAGCCCCGGCGCTCAACCTGTGAATACCTTGAATGATGCCGTTTTGGCTCTGAGCTCCCTCCAGCTGGAAGACCGCCTTGCGGAGGAGGCAGAGACAGCTTCCAGTTCCCTCTCTCCCGATTCCAGTCCGCTGGGCGAAGAGGCTGGGCACAAAGTTGGGGCCTCCCCTGGAGAAGCTGAGCCAGCGGTGGATACCCAGAAGGAAGGCATGTCGACAGGGAGCTCCACGGGTGGAGCAGAGTCTCCTGGCAAAGAGGCAGAGGTAGGTGCCAGGCAGCTGTGCCAGTGCAAGCCATGGTGTGCGGGCTCACCCAGACTTGCGCTTGCCTTGCTGCTTTCCCCTGGGGAAACACGCTGTTTACCTCTGAA
This sequence comes from Podarcis gaigeae, assembly GCF_964106915.1. Classification (NCBI taxonomy): domain Eukaryota; kingdom Metazoa; phylum Chordata; class Lepidosauria; order Squamata; family Lacertidae; genus Podarcis; species Podarcis gaigeae. The sequence goes on from NC_139694.1 coordinate 36,935,641, forward strand.
TCAGAGCAAAGCAATTGGGTTTTCTCTGGATTGGCGTTAGCTCCAATCTTTTAGTGCAAAAGAGCAGGTTTTCTGGGGGAAAGGCAAACCTATGCCTAGAAAGCAAGAGACAAAGGGAAAACTGCTTGGGCCTGTGCTTTCTAGGCACGGGAGAAGCAGAAGTGTGAATGAGCCCTGATTTGTGTTGTAAATCTGACTGGAGCTTTTAAAACTGGAACAGACATTTGAAGGTTTGTCAGGGACAAAGGAGGAGTGATCCTGGGCATTCCTGTAACAGCCGGGAGGGAACTCTGGGAATTGTAGCTCTGTGAGGGGAAACAGGAATCTCTTAGCAACTCCTAACAAAATTCGGCATCCTTGAATTCTGAGAACTGTAATTCATGAACAGTGCTAAGAGTTGTTAGTAAAGGTAAAGGGACCCCTGACAGTTAGGTCCAGTTGTGGACGACTCTGGGATTGCGGCGCTCATCTTGCTTTACTGGCCGAGGGAGCCGGTGTACAGCTTTCAGGTCATGTGGCCAGCATGATTAAGCCGCTTCTGGTGAACCAGGGCAGCACACAGAAATGCCGTTTACCTTTCCGCCAGAGCGGTACCTATTTATCTACTTGGACTTTGATGTGTTTTCGAACTGCTAGGTTGGCAGGAGCAGGGACCGAGCAACGGGAGCTCACCCCGTCTTGGGGATTCGAACCACCGACCTTCTGATTGGCAAGCCCAAGGCTCTGCGGTTTAACCCACAGCGCCACCCTTATTCCCCTCAGAGCTACATTTCTCAGAGTTCCCTGGAAAGAGGGACCGACTATTGAACCACTCTGGGAATTGTAGCTCTGTGAGGGGGAGTAGGGATCTCCTAGCAACTCTCAGCACCCATTAACAACTATATCTCCCAGAATTCTTTGGGGGAAGCCATGACTTTTTGTAGTGCTGTCCCTGAGATCTAAATGTATGCTGCAACAGTGGCCTGTGCTCAGTTGAATTTTGCTGTACCTGCCACACACTCTTCTCTAGATCAGTAGCTTTTCCGGACTACCCACTTTTTTTCTTTAGGGAATAATTTCCCCATTGGCTTGTTTGTCACTTGGCTCCTGCACAGTGAAAAGGATTCTGGGGTACCAGCCCTGCTTGTACACAGAATGCACCCAGAAATCACCCAACCATCCTCCGTGGCTTCAAGTTGGAGGGAGAAGATTGATAGTGCTGGGAAAGCTTATTCTGGGAACTTGTCCTATGTCATATTCCATTAAGGCTATAAAGCAAGCATCCCCAACCTTCGGCCCTCCAGATGTTTTGGACTACAATTCCCATCATCCCTGATCACTGGTCCTGTTAGCTAGGGCTCATGGGAGTTGAAGGCCAAAACATCTGGAGGGCCACAGGTTGGGGATGCCTGCTATAAAGAGTCCTGTTTTGGGGCGAGGTGGTGTGGAATCACTACTCTAAATCATGGGTAGGCAAACAAAGTTTGCTGACCCCTGCTCTAAATCCTTCTGGTTTTTTTGGTCCTGGACCTCAGCCTGTGGCATGATGCCCACTCAACTTTTTCCCAAATCTCTGTCTTCGTTCTCCTCCCCCTGAAACAGCATTTCTTTTCTAAATAAGAAAACACAACAGAAAGGGGGGCTAAGCTGCTCCCACACAAGCCTTTTCCTCCAAAAGGAGGGCAGGGGGCTGGTTGTGCACCCCTCCCACTTCACTGCTTGTGTTTCTACGTACTGGAGGCTCCTTTATTCTAGAACTGTGGCGTTGCCCGTGATGTGCTTGGAATGGAAAACCGCAGGGTTTCAGGTCTCTCTGATATCTGAAGCAAGACTTGACCCTAAATCTCTCTTCTCTTTCCTCCATCTCCCCTCCTTCAACCAGGGAAGCCCACTGGCTGTCCCCCCAATGCTAGCAGAGGTTATTCTGCTTGACGAAGCTGCAGGTGGCTGCTCTTCCTCCTGTGACCCGCTTGAAGAAGACCTGGCAGATGAAGTGAGTTTGGGGAGAGATGGGAGGGTACCTGGGATTGGATTTTCTGGGCTTGGCCGGGGTTGAGGTTGGGTGCCAGGATGCAGAGATGATACTCTCTCTCTCTTTCTAGGGGCTGTTTTATGCTGTGACTCCCTTGCCATGGTGCCCCCACCTCGACTCGGTGCTCCCTGTGCCTTCCCTTGGCTTGAATGTACTGGAGCCCTGTGCAGAATGTGGCAGCGTGGCAGAGAATTGGGTCTGTCTGATTTGCTACAAGGTAAGATGGGCAAGCGGGGGGGGGGGGGGGCTTAGGTAAACTGGGAGTGACCCCCACCATCCATAAAGTGAATTAACAGTACCTGGTTTTTAGGTTTTTGTTTTTTAAGGGTTGTGTTTTAGTTGGTTTAACAGCTAACAGATAAGCTATCACTACTGGAGCTTCGGTAATGGGGGAACCTCAAATGATGGCAGTCTGGAGGGGGGATTAGGGTGAGTTTTATTAATGACTCAGTGGGGTTTTGAACCTATATCTCCCCAGTCCTAGCCCAGTGCTCTTAATTGCCACACTATGCTGTCTTTTTTGTACCCCAGTTACATTTTCGTTGGAAAAGGTAGGTTTTTTCCTCCTTCCCTCATTGCTGTGGGGTTCACTGTATTTGTTGTATGCAAGGAGATTTCTCTCCATGTTGTATTGTCCTTAAACACGTTGAGGCGCTGTGCTGACTGCCTTCTGCGGCCTGCTGACGTGCCCCCTTGAGTTCTCTGAGGTGATCCACTCCACAGTACAGTGGTACCTCTGGTTACGTATTTAATTCGTTCTGGAGGTCTTTTCTTAACCTGAAACTGTTCTCAACCTGAAGCACCACTTTAGCTAATGGGGCCTCCCGCTGCTGCCGCGCCGCTGGAGCACAATTTCTGTTCTCATCCTGAAGCAAATTTCTTAACCTGAGGTACTATTTCTGGGTTAGCAGAGTCTGTAACCTGAAGCGTATGTAACCCGAGGTACCACTGTATCTGCTTTCTGTCTTCCTCCTCTGCTTCTGATACTTGCCAGATGGGGTGCTGATGTGTGGTCCGTCCTCTCTAAGAGCAGAAGAGATGAGCTTCAGATAGCTGTCCTTGGTTTATTCATTTTCAAATGAGTCTATTGGTCCATTCCCAAGGTTAGTCTTGTCTTTTGGAGCCGTTTCCACCATCATCTAAGCCTGCCTTCTTCCACCCCATTCAGGTTTGCTGTGGCCGCTACATTAAGCAACACATGGTAGCTCACAACTCAGAATCTGGCCATCCACTGGTTCTTAGCTTTGCGGACCTCTCTGTCTGGTGTTATGGATGCCAAGCCTATGTCCACCACCCGGTGAGTTGTGTCGTGCTTTGGTCCTTTTCCCACCCTTTCCCTTCCCAGGGGTTTGCCCTTCAGCTTGGGAATACCAAACCAGTGTGATGAGATGCACATTTGCTTGGGGAACGGACACCCCCCACCCCCATCAGTCCTGTCATTCAACACAAATGATACATAGCCATCTGAGCTGCAGTGCTTGGTGGAACATCAGTTGGGGGTGCAAATCATTACTTGAGGCTTGGGAGGTGGTGTGAAGAGCTTCCACCCCTCTCGGGGAGCCCCAAGATAATCTGATGGCTGTTGCTTTTAAGAGGTTCCAGCCCCAGTGCAATTGGAGTGACATAATCTGGTTTGCCGCTGAACTAGTTTACTTGGGTACTGAATTCACTATGTGCATTATGCTTTCCCCCATTGAGATACAAAAGTAAGCTTTTGGCAGCTTTTGAACAGGAACAGCCAGTGCTTTTTCCTAAAAAAATGTTTAGGGGTACTCTCATTTTGACTCAAGAAAATCACCATTTTATAGTTCAAATCGGAAAAAATAAATACAGTAAATGGACAAAAGTACAAAGATTCATAAAATGTTTAGGGGTATGTGTACTCCTGCGTACCCCCAGAGAAAAAGAACTGGGAAGAGCAAATAAGGGCTTTGTTTCACTCTAGCTCTTTTTAAGAAAAAAGTTTGATTGACAGTGGCATTAAAGAAGAGTGTGGGTGGAATGTTCCATTATTATTGACAAGAGATTGTTCTCTGATGGGGCCAACTTCTTCCATTAACAGAGAATCCAGAGGGATTTCTCTCCCACCTGGGGCTATTCCGTTCCATTATGCTGAGAGCAGAGCAAATTTGCTCTTTGCAGAGAGGATTCTGTGAACTGCATGGAATGTGTTTCTGCTGGCAGCACTGAAGGTTTTTTGCCTCGCTGTCTGCTATGGTGGAATTTTATGTATGTAATTAATGATGTAGTTAATTACTTTATCATGACATTAACCCACACCACTGATTTCAACACAGAGGCCATTCATTTCAGTGCAAAGGAAACCAGTGCAAATGGGGTAAAAATGTCATAATTTGCAGACTGAAAACAGCTACAGTGAATGCCAATCATATTCACTCGATTGATTTTCTTTCCGGACATGGGATGAATAAGCAAACACTGGCCGTTTCTGTTCTTGTGCCCACTGGAAATTTCCAACATCCCTGTAGGAGGGAGAGTGCAAAGTCCCACCCAGTAAGAATCTGCACTCCTTCAAAGGAATTATTTTCCCTTCATGAGAAATGAAACAAAACAGCAGCCATGCTTCTTCAGGAAAACAGCGTGGTGGAAAGTAGTATTTTGAAAGCACATGACTTCTCTTTTCCAGCCCCATCTCCTGAATAATCCTAGGAATAATCCTAGGCTTCTGCTTCGGAATAATGGCAGCTGATGCGTCCAAAAAGTGGGAGGTGCTCCAAGTGCCAGGCCCCTCCCACTGCACCTGCCCTCTCTCCAGCTGTGCTGCTAGGAATGTCACTGATTGGCCAGAATAGTTAAACGGAGCCTCTGTGTTCAGCAGCAGCTCTCGAATACCAGGGCAGGTATGATGAGAGCTGGATTCCAGCAACATCTGGAAGAGCACAGGCTCCTCTTTCCTTGACTACGGCAGGTGCAGCCCCTGTGTTACCTTCCTGACATTTTGGATCGCAACTCCCATCATTTGGAAGGCACTCTCTATGGCTACCCCTAGACTAGGGAGTGAGTCCTATTGCTCCTAATGGGACTATTTTCTGGGTTGACTTCAACCGAGACATTATGCGAGCAGAACAACTTAGTGCTCACACAACAGAAATCTTCCAGGGCCCTGGCTCCCCCTATTTTGGGGATTTGAGCTTCCTTCCGCTAGTGGGAGGTGACTGCCCACCCAGGTGCAGTGGTAGAATCCAGTGCAGAGGAACCCTCACCACCAGCAATGCTCTTTGGGCCTGAGGTTTTCTTGAATTGTAGTCTGATTTGACACTATTTTGTGCGTTTATTATCAATATTATTATTAGTATTGTTCCTTTGGGCTTCTCCCCTCTCCCAGATTCTCTTTGAAGCCAAGAGCCAGGCTCACCGGCTGAAGTTTGGCATGGACATGGCAGTACCTTCCTAAAGCAACTCCCTTTGTAAGGAGCAGCTAATACAAAATGCAGCACAATCTACCATCGTTTGACCTCACTGAACTGAACCTGATGCTTCAAGGGCTCTTGATGTGCCAAATAATAGTCCGCAATCATCAATGCAATACCACCAGCAGCCACGAATCAAACACCAGCAACCTCATTGCTTCCACAAGGACAAAGAATGTTCCTTTCTGGTGTATTCCACGATTGGGTCCATTTCAAATCAACCTTGGGAATTTCTTCACTTCTGGTCAGAGGTGACCTGCTTTCCGTGTTGCTGAAGAAGCGCATGTTTTTCTAGGAAAGGCGGGGGGCAGGCATTTATCTCTGCTCACATTTCCAGAGTCTGATTGCACAACACACCCATTCCATCCTGTCTCAAATTGCCACATATTTTTTTCCAAATCACCCTCTCTCCTCCATACTAAAGTTGCTTTATGCTAGGTTGGAGGGAAACCATGCTGAACTGAGAAAGGAGGGATGATGATAATAATGATGATGATGATGATAATTTATTATTTATATCCCTCCCATCTGGCGAGGTTTCCTCAGCCACTCTAGAGGGATGTATTCCTCTTATCTCCTCTCCCCTCTGCCCGCCCCCATTAATCAAGAACGTTTCTGCAACTAGTTGAGACAAAACCATGTTTTGGGCAAGCAGAATCCTGTGGCTAGGAGAGGTTCATCTCTAGACGGCTTGAAATATAAACGGCTGGAGGTCTAAGTTCCTCTAAACTGGGTGACATCCCGCAATTATATACATATATATATTTGATGAGAGTCTTTGGTTTGCTTGTTCCAAGGTTCTACAGTATTTGGTGCTGCATGTAGCAGAGAACATGCAAGATGTTTGAGAGGATGGCCTAAGGGGTCTTTCTCTCTAGATTATAGAGACAGGAGCATGGGATCTGAAAGGCTCTTGTCTGATGCCATGAAGACTATCTTATCATTCTTCTAAGGCCAGATTCTCACATTCTTCCCATTCCTGCCCCATCACTGTATGTGGACTCAAAATTGTGTGTGTGTTTCCCTCCCTCCCTCTCTCTCTCTCTCTCTCTCTCTCTCTGTGTGTGTGTGTGTGTGTGTGTGTTGCAGCTCATCTGTGAAGGTGGGTGTGAAATGGGGCCATTTAAAACTCTGCTTTCAGCATGCCAGAGCTACATTATTCGCACACTGTTTCCTGCAGTATTTGGGCACCCTGCAGTTCTGCTGCAAAAGGAGAATGTGAGAATTGGGCCTTGGTTACTGTGTTTGTGGGAAATGTTTGCTGGGCTGTCTTAAGCAAGGAGCATGGCCAGTCCTTCCAAAGGGCAACTGAGTGCTGTATCCTGGGCAATGAGTGGCAGGGGTGGGCAAATGGAAAAGGCTTTGGCAACCCTGTCTGGCTCAAAGTGGTTCAGAGGAGCACCTTCCTTACTGGATTCCGGGGAACCACAGATTGCCCCGCACCTTGAACTAATAAAAAACCCGAATGGGGTCAGGGTCAAGGCGACACATAACTCTGTCCATAAAAAAGAGGTTTGAGGAAAGATGGGTTGAAAAGGGCTTATGGGGAGGGTGGTGGGGGTGGGGTGTCAGTTTTATCAGGGCCGGCCCTGGTAATCTGGGGGGCAGGGGGGTGGCTATAGGGCAGAGATGGGGAACCTGTCATCCTCCAGATGTTATTGGGCTTCAGCTCCCATCATCCCTGACCACATGGGCCATGCTGGTTGGGACTGGGGAGTTCAACACCTGGAGGGTTACAGTTCCTCCCTATTCCTTGCTAAAGGGGCTGAACTCATACCATGATATAAAGGAGGGGTGGGGGGGTTTCACTGAACCTTTAGAAGTGGGAAGTTAGTTACATTATAGCCTAAAAAAAATCCTTGCATATGATTACTTCCTTTGCCATTGTTTCTCTGCTCGATTTTATAATCTTTCTAATTATTCAAATAAAGTGTTTCTGTGAATGGAGTGGCTGTGTTTAGATCTGGGGAGCGGGGACAGATCGCTTGGTCCAATGTTAAGCCATTTAAATTGTGATCCCATGACTATGCCCTCCTCGTGGGCTGCCACTGGGGCCATGCCTCTGTTCTGCCCACTGGCTGCTAGTGCCCTCTCTGCTTCCTTGTGACGTATACCCTCGTGACACGTATACCCTTGGGGAGGCTTTGCACACCTGATGACCTGCCAGAGCCTCTGTGTGTAATAGAAACTCATTCTCTTCCATTTCTGACACACACCCCCTTGGCCATATGTCAGAACTGTGCACAGGATGCAGCTTGGGCTGAGGCTGGGGGGTGTTTTGCCAGATGTGTGGGTTTGTCATTCTGCTTCTAAATTTGTATTTATCCCAGTCTGTTCCAGAGATTCAGGCAAGTTTCCTTCACCTCCTTATCCTTGTCCAGCAAATGCCAGTTCATTGAATGCAGCCTTTGAATAAGCCACAGCAGTTTACAAAAGATACTTGGTTTCACACATAAAAAGGTAAAGGGACCCCTGACTATTAGGTCCAGTCTTGGCCGACTCTGGGGTTGCGGCGCTCATCTCACTTTATTGGCCGAGGGAGCTGGCATACACCTTCCAGGTCATGTGGGCAGCATGACTAAGCCACTTTGGCGAACCAGAGCAGGGCATGGAAACGCCGTTTACCTTCCCGCTGGAGCAGTATCTATTTATCTACTTGCACTTTGACGTGCTTTTGAACTGCTAGGTTTGCAGGAGCAGGGACCAAGCAACTGGAGCTCACCCCGTCACAGAGATTCGAACTGCCAACCTGATCGGCAAGTCCTAGGCTCTATGGTTTAACCCACAGCGCCACCCGCGTCCCATAGTTTTGCACATAGTTTGTCACAAAATCCACTTGCAGTTTTTCCAGCCCAGTCCCTTAAGGATCTTCTTTTCACCTACCTTCCTGTTATCCATAATGTTGTGTTGATCCCCCAGAGTTGTTCCACACCTATATATACCTTTCTGCCTTGGGTGATCGGATGCCACGCTCTGTGAAACCCTTGCTCCAGCGATGGAAAGATTTTTGATTCTGACCGTACCCACTTTTCAGGTATAGTTTGATGGCCTTAACTCCTTACTCTTTGCAGTCTTGCACATTTGTGCCGCACATAGGAATTCAGCAGATCATGGAGCTTGGTCTGGGCACAAGAGGGGGACAGACTGCATCTTCTCCCTCTGATGGCCTTGGCAAAAACAATAGGATTTTTCGCCTCTTTAATAGCAAACTGCTTGTGATCAAAACTTTTGTGGCTCTTAGGTCTGCAGCCTAAGTCATTTGGGCTCAGCAAGTCAATGTGTGTGTGTGTTTTATAAAAAACGTCAGACATATTTGTGTTTGCATGATGCCACAATTTGGTGTGTCTGCTGATAAGTTAGAGCAAGTGGTGTCGTAAATCCCAGAGGCTAGGACCCAAACCTCAGGAAGAACTTTCTGACAGCAAGAGCTGTTCAACAGTGGAAGGGATTCTCTTGAAAAGTGGTGGACTCTCCTTCCTTGGAGGTTTTTAACCAGAGATTGGATGGCCATCTGTCTTGGATGCTTTAGCTGAGAATCCTGCATTGCAGGGGGTTGGGCTAGATGGCCTTTGGGGTCCCTTCCAACTCTACATTTCTATGATTCTAAGTAGTTCAGCGTTCTTAACATCACACCATCCCCAATATTGCAGGTGAGATGGCGGGTAGAGAAAGAGAGACTTCCTTTGCTCCAGCACCACCTACAGTGGTACCTCAGGTTAAGTACTTAATTCGTTCTGGAGGTCCGTTCTTAACCTGAAACTGTTCTTAACCTGAAGTACCACTTTAGCTAATGGGGCCTTCTGCCGCTGCGCCGCCGGAGCACGATTTCTGTTCTCATCCTGATGCAAAGTTCTTAACCTGAGGTACTATTTCTGGGTTAGCGGAGTCTGTAACCTGAAGCGTATGTAACCAGAGGTACCACTGTACTTGAATGCACGGCAGCGACAAGGTCTTCATGGAGAACTCAGAGCTCAGGCATTTAGGCCTAGCTTTTGCTGTGATGCCCACCTTGTGTCTGAACTGCATCACCACAACTGGCCTCTGACATGGCTAAATGCTCATCCGACGTGGGTGGCGCTGTGGGTTAAACCACAGAGCCTAGGTCTTGCTGATTGAAAGGTCGTGGTTCGAATCCCCGTGACGGGGTGAGCTCCTGTTACTCGGTCACAGCTCCTGCCAGCCTAGCATTTCAAAAGCATGTCACAGTGCAAGTAGATAAATAGGTAACACTCTGGCGGGAAGGTAAACTGCACTTCTGTGCACTGCTCTGGTTTTGCCAAAAGCGGCTTAGTCATGCTGGCCACATGACCCGGAAGCTGTGGACAAATGCCGGCTCCCTTGGCCTGAAAGCGAGATGAGTGCCGCAACCCCAGAGTCACCCGCAACTGGACTTAACAGTCAGGGGTCCCTTTACCTTTTAATGGCTTAAATTCTTTGTGTGAAGGAGCCTCCCAGCACTTGAGCCCTAGCAGTCTGAAGCCCAGGCACAGGTGTGTAACTTCTGTGAACTAGAACATTGTACAGTTGTTCTTTATAACATAACTAATCTCTGCCAAGCGGTAGAAGATTCCCAGGAGTCCCAGGCACTTACCCTTGGGGTGCATTTCCACTGGGATTCAAGGTGCGGTGGAGACTGCTGTGCCATTAAGAAATACTATTTATTCTACACACATTTACACCAGAAGCTTTCAACGGAGGGAGTGCACAGTTTAAAATGTTTGCCATCTCAAGAGGGGCTTGTTCCCCCAGCATTGCAGCCATCTCCCTGCCTCTGTCACAACCTGCCAAGATAGTTCTGCCCTTTGGCCCCCCATTGAGGTCTGCCTACTTCCTTTGTTCTTCCCAGAAACCCGCTGGGAAAAAGCAACTCTTCCCTTTCTCAAAACAAAATAAAAAAATTCCTTCCAGTAGCACCTAAAAGACCAACTAAGTTAGTTCTAGGTATGAGCTTTCGTGTGCATGCACACTTCTTCAGATACACCTGAAGCTAAGGTGCTACTGGAAGGAATTTTTTAATTTTGTTTTGACTATGGCAGACCAACACGGCTACCCATCTGTAACTCTTCCCTTTCTGTTTGCGATTCCAAGTCTAATTTTAAATGGGCACATTCTTCCTGTGTGACATCACGCCTCCCTCCCCACCTGCCAACCTTGGCACCCCTGTTTTGCACAGACCCAAGGATCCTTCTTTGATGGCCATTGTTTCATAGTTTGCATGTTTGGCAAACAAAGTGCTTGCAGCCTGTATTTTCCCTTCAATATCCCAAAGCCTAGACAGCATCTTAAAAAGCAGAGACATCACCTTGCCAACAAAGGTCCGTATAGTTAAAGCTATGGTTTCCCCAGTAGTGATGTATGGAAGTGAGAGCTGGACCTTAAAGAAGGCTGATCGCCGAAGAATTGATGCTTTTGAACTATGGTGCTGGAAAAGACTCTTGAGAGTCCCATGGACTGCAAGAAGATCAAACCTCTCCATTCTGAAGGAAATCAGCCCTGAGTGCTCACTGGAAGGACAGATCCTGAAGCTGAGGCTCCAATACTTTGGCCACCTCATGAGAAGAGAAGACTCCCTGGAAAAGACTCTGATGTTGGGAAAGATGGAGGGCACAGGGAGAAGGGGACGACAGAGGGCGAGATGGCTGGATAGTGTTCTCGAAGCTACCAGCATGAGTTTGACCAAACTGCGGGAGGCAGTGGAAGACAGGAGTGCCTGGCGTGCTCTGGTCCAGGGGGTCACGAAGAGTCGGACACGACTAAACAACAGCAACAGCAAATCCCAAAGGTTATCTAAATACTACCGTTTATTTTTATTTTTTTGTCATTCACTAACAGACTCTTGCAAGATCTATGACATGCAGTGGCACCTCGGGTTACATACATTTCAGGTTACATATGCTTCAGTTTACAGACTCCGCTAACCCAGAAATAGTGCTTCAGGTTAAGAACTTTGCTTCAGGATGAGAACAGAAATCATGCTCTGGCGGCGCGGCGGCAGCAGGAGGCCCCATTAGCTAAAGTGGTGCTTCAGGTTAAGAACAGTTTCAGGTTAAGAACGGACCTCCGGAACGAATTAAGTACTTAACCTGAGGTACGACTGTATGGATATACGGTATATGCTGTATATAAGTCGATAATAGTATTTAAAAATCTACTGTGCTGCCTGCCTGCCCCTGCTGGAAACGCGAATCCCTTGTCTGCAGAGGACCATGAGATGTGTCTGGCTGCATTCCTGCATTTTGTAGCTGATGTGCATTTTGGAGGAAAGGGACAGCTCTTCTGGGCCTCCTTCCTCCCCAGCCCCAAAACACCGCTTCTTGTTTTTCCAAGCCAGGAATTGAAAGCGTGCCTCCATCCTCGCCCTGGGCAGGTGGAGGGAGCGCGGAGCATCTTCCCGACCGCTCCTCGCTGAGCGACCGAGCCAGGGAGGCGAGGACGAGGCGGCCAAGTCAACCTGGGCGCCGGGCCAAGTGGCAGCTGCTTTTGCCTCCGTCGCTGGAGGAAATAAATCCGGGTTTGTGGCATGAGGATGGGAAGAGCCGGGAAGCAGCGTCTCCCTCCCTCGGCGCCCCGCAAAGGAAGGTAGCCAATCTCGGGGAAGGAAGGAAGGAAGGTAGCAGCCCCAGCAGAGGAATGCAGAGAGACTGCGGAGGAAGCGAGCCGAGCAGCCCTCCCTCGCTCCAGAGGGAGCCTGGAACCAGCGACAGGGAAAGCTGCAGCTGCAGGAGCCGAGGAATGCAGAAATTTGCCCAGAGGAGGAGAGGAGCCAAGAGCTGAAAAGGAAAGCAGGGCATCCGCAGCCGGAGGAAGTGGGCGCACGCTGGATTGTGGCGCAAAAGGGACACGGAGACCCCTCCTTCCCCACTTTATCCTTCTCTGGAAAGCTGCTCCCTCGTGGAGGTTGCCCCGGGTGCAAGAGGGCGGGCAGACTCATTGAAAGAGGGCTGAGCCATGCTGGCAGCTCGAGAAGCAGCTACGCTCTACCAGACGGACTTCGTGCGCAATGCCAGGGCGGTGGGCGCTCTCTGGGCTGGCTGCACCCTCTGCTTCGGTGTCCTGGAGGTCGTGGTCCTGATCCAGCCGGCGTGGGTGCAGACAGCGCCGCTCACCTACCAGCTGCCCCCCTCCGGGGTCCTTTTCGACCCCAGCGTCAGCGCCGTGGGCTCCTTCGGCCTCTACCAAGTCTGCAAGGAGCGGGATGGCACCCTCCAGTGCGAGGGGTCCCTGGTCACCCTCACCCCGATCCCATCCTTCAAGGCAGCCGCGGTCTTTGTCCTGATGGCCCTGGTCCTGGTGATGGGCAGTGTGGCTTCCTTGGGCCTCTTCTGGGTCTGCAGCCCGGGGACTGTCTACAAGGTGTGTGCCTGGCAGCAGCTTTCAGCAGGTGAGAGAGAAGGTGCCTCTCAATGGGAGCAAATGGCAGCTTTCCTGGTTGCGATGAGAGCAGGCAGCCCTGGGCTTACCTTCTTTTAGAAAGGAATGGGTGGGAGGGCAATAAATTCATAGAATCAAAGAATCTTTGATTTGGAAGGGACCCAGGAGTCATCTGGTCCAAACCCCTGAAATGCAAGAATCCATGACAGATGGCCATGCATCCTCTGCTTAAAAACCTCCAAGGAAGGAGATCCCACTGCCTCTTGTGGGAGTCTCTTCTACTGCCAAACAGACACCCACCCCTGTTCACCTGGGGTCATATCCTGCAGAAACCAGTCATGTGATTGCTTGGTAAGAAGGCAAACAACAGTGTGAGTCACATGTTGGTGTGACCAACAGACCCAATCCAAGATGAGGCTATGCACCCACAGGCAGGCTTGATTCTCAATAAGTAGGAGTCTGGTTTTACTCCCCACCTAAGTGGAGTCCCCCAGTACTCACCTGCAGTGAGAATAAATCTTGCCTGCTACCCTTGACTGTGGGTTGCCTGGCCTTTGAGCTGTGGGCTCCTTCCTTTTATCTGCCCAGAATCTCCCCCTATGTTCAGTCTTATTGGGCGATCCCGGGTTCTGATATTTTCTGCATCTTATAAATCTAGAACTCAGAGTCATCGGCTTAAGCAGAATGGGGACAGATAAGAGAAAGTCCTTCTTTTTGCAACACACAGTTAAACTGTGGAATTCACTCCTCCAAAGCTTTGTGACGGCCACTGATTTGAAGTGGGCTGGACAAATTCATGGAGGAGAAGACTCTCAGGGGCTTCTAGACATGGTGAGCATGTTGTATTAACGGTACTTCCACTATAAGAGACACAACAGCTCTAAATATCAGGGGAAAAGAATCACAAGTAAGACAGAGCTATTCTCATGTTTGGTCAGGCCAATATGGAAGTGGAAGTGAGGCAGATAAAAAACCTTAAATAGGTGTCCTACCATGACCACCCAAATGTATGTGTTTTAGAATGGGCGATCCTCTAGATGCCATTGGCTTCTCAACTTTTAGGCAGCAAGGCCAATGGACAGGGCGGATGACTACTAGTCATGATGGCTACATGCTTCTTCCAGTAAAAGAGGTACCATTAATACCTTCCCGAATACCAGTCATTGGTATTTTGAATACCTGCCCATTGAGGGACAACAGTGGAGCCACTGCTGGAGAGAGCTATTGCCCTCATACCCTGCTTTGGGCTGACCAAGAGGCACCTGGTCGGCCACCTTCGCAAGCCTTTGTTCTGACTCAGCAGAGATTTCCCTATGAACTATGCAAGTTGAGCAAATTTGCATAATTCTCTTCTTTTGCATAATTTAGTCTGCAATTGTCGCTGTTTCTGAACAATTTCTTCTTCTGGTTTTGCTAGCCACAGAGGAGGGGCAAGGAGTTATGCAGGACTCCAGATCCAATTTAACCATCCATCTTTTGAGATTTCTGCAGATGCCGCCTGCACTCTTTCCAGCATATCTTTTGCTACCCTAAGGGCCAGAAACCTGCTGTAAAGAGTAAAAGCTACTCTTCTTGGAAAGCTGAATTCTAAACCCATTACCATATGCTGTGCTTTTTTCGTGTTCCTGCTCAACTGCAGTATACACAGAGCCCTCTCCATTTCAATGAGGCTTCTGCAAGACAACTTCCTGGTGGATTGTGCCCCTTATAAATTAGCAGAAGGGTGGCACCATTCAGATTTCCTCCTTAAGTACCAAAATGTTTGGGGCAAAAGATGGGGTCCTCTCCTGCACCCCCAGGATTGGAGTAGGCGGAGAGAACAGTGCTAGTTCCAGGATGCTGAGGGCCATAGTGCCCTTCTTTGAGCTCCCCCAAACCTGGGAAAAGCCAGGAAAATTAACCTCCCCCCCCATTATATGTTTCTTGCAAAAGAAAAAAAAATCAAATCAGCCTTCAATTCTTGAATATACTTCCCAATCCTCACTTGCTTCAACTGATTACCTAAACCTCTCACATTAAGAGTTGTACACATAACATTCACGTTCTTTATTCTGTCTTTTCCAACCATCTCACTTCTCCTTTTTCTAAGGCACCTAATCTTCTAGAACAGGGATGTCCAACCAGTAGATCACGATCTACCAGTAGATCTCCAGCTGATCCTGGTAGATTGCGGGATCCTTACAGTGTACAAAAAGTTACAGAGGAAAAGCTCAAAAAAACAACAACCCTCTGTGCAATCCTTCTCCCGAAAAGCTCAACAACTCTGGGCACATCCCTCTTAAAAAATGCTCAATATTTTTGAGCAATCCACCTACCCCACGCACGCTCCTCCTCCCTCCAACAACAATGGGTAGATCACTGCCAATTTTTTTGTACTGCAAGTAGATCACAGTCTCTTGGGAGTTGGACATGCCTGTTCTAGAACATTCTGAGCAAAGTGAGAATTATAGTACTGTGAGGGCAATGGACCTCTGCTGGTCTTCAGGGTCCTGGCAAATGCCCAGTCTTTCTCCCCTCTGGATCTAGCATGGGGAAAGTAGGTCCCAAGGCTATGGGTTAAGCATCAAGATTGGGGGTGGGAATCAGTAGATTATCATCCTATGGAGGTGTATGTGTAATAATAATAATAATGATAATAATAATAATAATAATAATAATAATAATAATAATAATAATAAAATAAATAAATAATAAATTTTATTTATACCCCGCCCACCCTGGCCAGAGCCGGGCTCAGGGCAGCTAACACCAGTAAAATTACAGTAAAAGCATAATGGGGGGGAGACCTAATTTAAAATACAGGTTAAAATGTAATCTAAAATACAGCCTCATTTTAAAAGTAGCCCATAGATCAAAACCATAAGGGGAGGGAAATATAAGGGTCAGACTGAGTCCAAACCAAAGGCCAGGTGGAACAGCTCTGTCTTGCAGGCCCTGCAGAAAGATGTCAAGTCCCGCAGGGCCCTAGTCTCTTGTGACAGAGCGTTCCACCAAGTAGGGGCCAGTACTGAAAAGGCCCTGGCCCTAGTTGAGACCAGTCTAACCACCTTGCGACCTGGGACCTCCAAAATGTTGTCATTTGTGGTCCTCAGAGGCGCATACCACAAGAGGCGGTCCCGTAGGTACGTGGGTCCTTCGTGTAAGGACATCAACTTTATTAACTCTGTCTCTCTCTGTCTCACAGCAACTTGTCAGGCTCTGGGCTGCCTGGTTTTCCCAGACGGATGGGGAGCCCCTGAAGTCAGGGCTCTTTGTGGGCCTCGGGCCAGGAGCTACACCCTGGGTGCCTGCACAATACACTGGGCCTTTACCCTTGCCTTGCTGGGCATAGCCGATGCCCTGGTACTGGCCACCCTGGCTTTCGTCTTGGGGAACCGGCAGGATGCTCTGCTACCAGCAGGCTATGAGCCACCCTCGGGAGGAAGAGGTAAGCAGCAGAATAGCCCCTGTCCCCGTTATTCTGGGCAAGGATGGGAGCCAGCAGATGCTCAGATGCGAGGCTGGCAGGAATGTCAGCTGCTGCCTAGCAACGGCCAATGAGACACAAGGATGCATCTGAAATGGGGGAAAGGTGGAGGAGGCTGGAAGCTGCAGCAAAGAGGCCCAGTCTTCCAGGAACCCCTGAAGCCCCTCCCTTTCCTCCAAACCACACAAATAAAACTGGTAGCCATGCTTCTGCTAATGCATATGTGTGCATAAGTCTCTCCCTTTCTGCCAAAAGCTGGGATTAAGGAATCTGGGTTTTCTGCTGCCTTACTTGCTGCCACCAAAGTGGGGTGAGGGGAGTGGGATGGCGGTAGAGGAGGCACCATTTTCTCTTCATACCCCCTTCCGGTGTTTTTCAAAGCACTATCTAGGTCTCTGTGTAAAGAACTCAAAGTCTGCACTCTGTTGCCTCACTACTGCCACCACCACCAAAAATGGGATTCTGTGATGATGATGTTGTTGTAGTTGATGATGATGATTTTATTTTTTACACCCTGCCCAGCTGGCTGGGTTTCCCCAGCCACTCTGTGAGTTGCAGATTTGCCCGTATTGCTCTTTTTGTACAATTTCAACTGGTTATAGGGGGAAAGTATAGAGCAGGGATCCCCAAACTAAGGCTCGTGGGCCGGAAAAGGCCATTTATCCGGCCCGTGGCAACCCCCGCCGCCCGCTGCTGCCGCCCACTCTTACTGGCGCTGTGCTGCACAGCTGCCCACTTCCAGGTCGGAGGAGGACCAAAAATAGCTTGTGCGCATGCGTAAGTGTTATTTCTGGTGCACATCCGGGTTGGAGGAGGCCCATGCACATGCGCACAAGCTATTTCCGTTCTCCTCTGACCCAGAAGTGTGCCAGAAATAGCGTGTGTGCACGCGTATGGGCACGCGCTCCCCTCCCCTCTAGCCTGCCATGCGATCGGCGCTGGAGACACCTGCCCAAGGCGCAGTAAGTTTGCTGACCCCTGATATAGAGTATACAGAACTCACTCTCAGTGGCATAGCATGGGTGGGGCCACGGGGGGGGGGGGAGTTGCCCTGGGCTCAAAATTCTTAGGGGCACATTTTTTAGAAAAGTAATAATAAATAGACATTAGTGTGCCCCATAGGCGCCGACTCCATGGGGCCTGAGGGGGCCCGAGCCCCCTCAAAAATTCGTTTGGGGGGGCTCTGCCCCCCCAATAATTTAAGAAAATTATTAGTTATATTATGCTTTGTAAAATCACAAAATTATGTTGGTATTTTTTATTTTCCTTGTTTGACGATAGTTACCTTTTAAAATACATTCAGTAATGAGTTAAAACAAAGCCACTCCCGATCTAGAGAGGGGGTGGGGCTCTCGACCCATCAACAATCTCGCGGGGCTGGCGGCTGGCGTCAGCCCCGCAAGAAGCGGGGATTCCCCCTAGCTCATTAATATTCACTGCCCACGGCGACAGCCGATTGGCTGCCGCAAAGGGCGGGCCCTCACAGGTTCACTTAAGGTCGGGGCAGCCCGGGGCTCGCCCCTTTTGTTCCCCCAGCAGCAGCGGTTTGGAGGTCTTGCCCCCCCCCAATATTTTTTATAAGTCGGCACCCCTGGTGTGCCCTTCCCACACAGAAAATCTCGTGTGTTTGCATGGGCAGACTGAGGAGCGGATTTGGGTGATGGCTGGTTACAAGGCTTTAGAAAGATCCCAATCCCCCATCTTGCTTTCCACCCTGCTAAACGCTCACAGGGTGCTGCAGCTGCCACTTGGGTAGGTCGCGGAGCTATTGCCTCTTTGTTCCAACCTATTGGTAGGTAGTACCGAGGATACTTGCCTTGCACCGGCCACTGGCAACCCACGCTACACCACTGCTAGAGGCCTGTGTGGCTTGAGGCACAAAAGGCAGGAGGTCCGCTTGTAGTCAATGCCCCTGTCTTGGTTGTAACTTGATGCCTGGCCTGATCCAAGAGGGTGTGTATTTTCTCTGACCCTGCCAAGCCCCACATGAGATATGTCTTAGGATCTCAGGTCTGGCACTAGAGCACCGGGATATTCACCACCAAGCACAGAGAAGGCTCTGCTCAGTTTAGTTCCTGAAGCAGAAAATCTGTAAGCTACCTCCCGTGCCGGAAAAATAAATTGACTAACTGCGGCTGCATACACACAAATAAATTTTAAACAGACAGCTTCCCCCAAAGACTACTGGTGGGGTGTAGTTTGCCCTTACAGAGCTACACTTCCCAGAATTTTTTTTTTAAAACCTATAGCTCCTAGGATTCTTTGGGGCAAGTCATGTGCTTTACACATGTGGTTTGTATGCAGCCTGACTCTGTGTCTGAAGTCAAGGTCAGCCTGAGAGTTACATAGACTTAGAACATGCAGAAAACAGTGGCATAGTGTGGGGGGTGCAGGGGGGGCCCGGCCGCACCGGGCGCAACATCTGGGGGTTAGGGAAATCCATGGTTTAGGGGGCGCAAATCCATGGGTTAGGGGGCGCAAATCCATGGGTTAGGGGGCGCGAATTACTTGCCTTGCCCCGGGTGCTGATAACCCACGCTACGCCACTGGCAGAAAACCTTTATAGGGAGGAAATGAGAGAACCATTAATTCCTTGCTGGGCAACTGCTCCCACCTCCTCCCTCAATACTTGTAACCCTGACTGACCCCCAGCATGGGAGAAACACTTAATTAAAAAATAACCAAAAAAAAACACACCAACCCTGGATGTATGAAGTTTGTCCTTAAAAAATGCCTTTAAAATAGTGGTGGTGACACTGTTTTATATTTATTTAAAAAACCTAAAAACCTAGGAAAAAACAATAACAATCCTAGTATCCTATAAAATAGAGGCAGCTGAATGTGGAATGTGGAATGCTGGAATGTGATGATAATAACAATAATTTATTAATTATACCCCGCCCATCTGGCTAGGTCTCCCCAGCCACTCTGGGCGGCTTCCAACAAAAATTAAAAATACATTAAAATGTCACACATTAAAAACTTCCCTGAACAGGGCTGCATTCAGATGTCTTCTAAAAGTCTGGTAGTTGTTTATCTCTTTGACATCTGGTGGGATGGTGTTCCACAGGGCAGGTGCCACTACTGAGAAGGCCCTCTGTCTGGTTCCCTGTAGCTTTGCTTCTCGCAGTAAGGGAACCGCTAGAAGTCCCTTGGTGCTGGACCTCAGCGTCCGGGCAGAACGATGGGGGTGGAGATCATAGCTGTCAACGTTTCCCTTTTTTAAAGGGAAATTCCCTTATTCCAAATAGGTTGCAAGACAGGGTCAGAACTGCATTCATTTGTTGCAGGATGAAGCGACTTGCTCCAGGCAGTAGCACAAGGAGCACAGGACAGATGAGGGCATGAACTATTCTCTGACCAGTACATCAAAGAATTGTAGACTTGGAAGAGGGAACCCGAGAGCCATCTAGACCAACCCTCTGAAATGCAGGAATAAAATGTGTTGGCCTTGGTGGGGTGGGGGAATTGGGGCTCTTCTTCAGAGAGCAAATGTCTTGCTTAGGCAGGGACACCAGAAGATCAGTATCTTTCCAGGCCTTTTTTTTCTCATTCCCTGTATGCACACAGGTGTGACTTCAGCACTGACTCCAGACTGATCTCACCTCCCCAACGGACATCCTTCAGAGTCAGTCGCTCGCCACAACAGAACCCTTTTCTTGCTGTGCCTAGCTGTTGCAATAAAGATATTTTTTATTTAAAAAAATGCTACATTGTGGTGTGTTATTAGTAGGGATGTTGGAGAATTCTGCCGGAAACTGAAACGGAAGCAGAAATTGCTGCAGGTTGCATGTTTGTCCAAGTCAGGAACGGAAATCGTGTGAGCAAATATATCTTTTCTATCAGTGGGTGGGATTCAACGAAGTTGCTGCATTTGCTGAACAAGGTCTGTTGGTGCAAAAGGACTTCCATCCCACCCGCTAAATAGTCTCTGGAGGGTTGGGGGGAAACCCAAGTAGATCTTGTTACCAGCCCCCCCCCCCCACTTTTACATTTAGCACTGTGTTGAAGTCCACCCTTTTTTTTAGTTCCTGATCATTGTGTGAACCATCAACCTTATTTTGTGCATAGTTTTTGACACCCCCCCCCCATTTCACTGAAATTAATGATGCAATTATGCCGTCAGCTGTGTAAATTTTTTTTCCAGTTTGGGGCAATAGTGGACAGCGAAATGAACAATTGAGGTTTCAGTGGGAGCCAAACTTCAGGAGAACAAACAGCACTGGTTGTGACAAACACAGGACAGAATGCCTTGGGACATCCTTGGTTATTTCTATAGCTGTTTTCAAAAGGGATGCGGGTGGCGCTGTGGGTTAAACCACAGAGCCTAGGACTTGCTGATCAGAAGGTCGGCGGTTCGAATCCCCACAACAGGGTGAGCTCCCTTTGCTCGGTCCCTGCTCCTGCCAACCTAGCAGTTCGAAAGCATGTCAAAGTGCAAGTAGATAAATAGGTACCGCTCCGGCGGGAAGGTAAACGGCGTTTCCGTGCGCTGCTTTGGTTTGCCAGAAGCGGCTTAGTCATGATGGCCACATGACCCGGAAGCTGTACGCCGGCTCCCTCGGCCAATAAAGCGAGATGAGCGCTGCAACCCCAGAGTCGGCCACGACTGGACCTAATGGTCAGGGGTCCCCTTTACCTTTACCTTTATAGCTGTTTCCATAAGCTTTGAAAATCATTTATCTTATTCATTCTCACTGGAACCCTCCAAAACGGTAAATATTTTACCTGTTTTACAGATGAGAAACTTGAGACTGGACAAAAGTTTTGAGTGGCCTCAAGCCTGTCCTGTAAAAAGTTCCCAAGGGCGTTGAGACTTGAACCTCTGGGCTCCATAGTTCAAGAGAGTGAAGGGTATTTGAAAAAGGTTTGAGAAGATGACACCAATGACGTCAGCGCTACATTAAAATACCTGGTGGGCTCTTTATTAATTCATCAACACCAAAAACTCTGGCCACAAGCAGGATCAAACAGGGCGACAAATCAGCAAATCTTTGTGTAATGTGAATGTAGGTGAACACAAGGCATCTTACAAACCGGACACACACAAGCAGGGGGAAACTGGTGGGCCAAGGGAGGAGTAAGGGATGAGAGACAGGGCTGAGGTAACGGGACTATTAAGGCAGAAGGAAAATCAGGGTGGGTGGGGGTTATTTGAGCCACTTTTAAATATTTTTTTAGCCAAGATGGCCCCCAGCTCTGCGTTTGACATGGGAGAGATGATCACCATCAAACTGCAGCTTTCTATCAGGACGCCCAGAAGGTTTGCGGGGAAAAGAGCCCCTCCCCTTACAATAACAAAACTGGGATTTGGGGAGCCCAGTGCAAGGCTCTCCCCCTTCCTCCTCAGTAATTTGGGGTCACAAGGCAGAAAAGAGGCAGGAACAAACACGAGGTGTCACATTCCACTGACATTCAGAGACTGCCAGAGAGGAGGGGGGCAGGGGCGAGGTGGCTCCCCCAATCTTTTTTATGCCAATTCCTCCTATTCAGGCAGATACCGAAGCCTCTGCATCCCCCCAGAAACCCCCCTCCTCCCGCCGGCCCCTTCCCCTTCTGTCCGCTTGACCCGTTGCAGCTGGGGCTCCCCCCCAGCCTCCCCACCTAGTCGTTTGACCCGCAGAAGATTGGGGGGCTCAGGTAGGTCCCCTCCGTCAAAGATGGCACGCCGCAGGCGCCGGGGAGGCGCTGGGAAACGCTGGGGGGTCAGGGTGCCCGCTCCTGCCAGGATCCGGCCAACCAGGTATCTGCAAAGAAGAACAAGAGAAAGAGGTGAGTCGAACGAAGGAGCTCTCTTCCCACAATCCTTTGCGGGAGCCAAGGAAAGGCCTTGACTCATAAAGTTGACTGCCATCTCCCCTCTCCCAAAAAGGCTGGAGACTGAAGTTGCAATTTCTGATGGTGTACAAGTATACCCTCCCATACTCACCTTGCCCACTAAACCCCACTTTCGTTGACAGAACCCAAAGATGCCATTGAAACTCCCAGATGTGGATTGGTTAGTATGGGGTCTGCTCTTCTAGATTTCCCAGAGATACTAGGACTGGAAATGCCCCCAAAAAGATGCTAGGACTGTTTTTGTATGCCACTACAGTGGCAAGACTTTTTTTAGTCAAAAACTGGAAATCACAAGAAATACCAACAATAGAAGAATGGCAGATGAAGATGTTGGGTTTTTTGGAGCTGGCCGACCTGACTAGAAGAATCCGCGACCAGAAAGAAGAGGAGACACAAGAGAATTGGAAGAAATTTAAAAAATATTTAGCTAAATATTACGATATAAATTAAATAGAAAATTCTTGGAAATGATAAATAGGCTTAGGGGTAGAATAAGAATATGTGGTAGTAAATACTAAGGATTTGAAAATTAATAAAGGAGAAGAGGTTAGTAAATGAAAGGAGTTAATATCAGTAGAAATATGAATTTGGAGACCTTCTATACAGGTGATATAATGAGATTCAGTAAGAGGGGATTCGAGGAAGTCAGTTATCAATGTAATGAGAATTAGGTATTTGAATAAATAATTTTTCTTTGTGTTTAATTTATTGTAGTGTAATGTGTTTTTCTTTGTTGTGTGTTTCGTTAGGTCATTTTTGTGACAAATGTGGAAAATCAATTAAAAAAAATTGGGGGGAGGGGGGAATAGATTTCCCAGAGGTAACACCTGGATTTTTCTCTTCCTTGGGTCTTCCCCTTCTCCATACCCTAGGTTAATGGCTTCTTAGATAAATTGAAAGCTTATCTGAGATTTCTTGCTGACAATATCAATACTGGTATCCAGACTTCCAGGGAAAACAGCTTGCCCCCCGCAGTGACCATCTCCCATTTTGTGTGCCCCACAATACTCTGTGGCTCACTGCGGTTCTACAGATGATAGACAAGCGTTCCTCACCAGCCAAGTCGATGTGGGGAAAGGTTCCCTTAAGGTAGCAAGCACTTGGACTTAGCCATTGATCCAGGGGGCATGGAGAACAGACAATGTCTACTGCTCCTCCTGCCATCCTTCTCCAGACCTCCACACACACAAATTTTGTATTTTTCACTCTATATGACGCACCAGACCATAAGACGCACCTAGTTTTTGGAGGAGGAAAACAAGAAAAAATATATTCTGAAACCTCTTCAGGGCAGCGATCCCTCTTGCTGTTCTGGCTTCTGGGATAGCTGCGCAGCCTGCATTCGCTTCAAAGGCACGCACACATTTCCCCTTACTTTTTAGGAGGGAAAAAGTGTGTCTTATAGAGCGAAAAATACAGTATGCTCCAGTTCCTCTGGAATAGCATGGAAGGCAGTGCAGGGAGCTGTAGGAGAAAGGAGAAATTCCTCCCTCTCTTTTGCACTCACAGAAGGTGCCTCTGCTGCATCAACTAGCCTTTCAGGAATGCATGGACAACATTGGATGCAACCCAAACAGCCCATAATGATATATAGGTAAAGGTAAAGGGACCCCTGACCATTAGGTCCAGTCGTGGCCGACTCTGGGGTTGCGGCGCTCATCTCGCTTTATTGGCCGAGGGAGCCGACATACAGCTTCCGGGTCATGTGGCCATCATGACTAAGCCGCTTCTGGCAAACCAGAGCAGCGCACGGAAACGCCGTTTACCTTCCCGCCCGAGCGGTACCTATTTATCTACTTGCACTTTGATGTGCTTTCGAGCTGCTAGGTTGGCAGGAGCAGGGACCGAGCAATGGGAGCTCACCCCGTCGCGGGGATTCGAACCGCTGACCGGGCAAGTCCTAGGCTCTGTGGTTTAACCCACAGTGCCACCCGCGTCCTATATTGCTATATATCATGGTTTTATTACATTTTACTAAAATTATTACATGCCAAAATCTACCTAAAGTGAAGCAGGTTCCCTCCTTACTAAGAAATTAGTGACTGCGCAGAGCACTAATTAAAATTCCAGAATTCCACCTGCATATAAGATGCCAGATGAAAATCTGGGGACCTACCTGGAATATCCAGGTGGGGGAGGGGCTGTTGGGCAGCATCTTTCAGATGCTTTGAACTACAATTTTCATCAGCTCCCGCTAGCATGGCCAGCAGTCAGGAAAGAGGGGACTTGTAGTCCAGGTCCTCAGGAGGACCTCAGGCTGAAGAAGGCAGTTCTATGGCCCAGATTTTCTACACTGAATATTTCCTAGGCTGTGGTTTTCTTTCAAAATGTAAAAGTGCTGGAGCCCATGCCTTGCTCTTCAGCCTAGCATTCTTGCTCTTTGTTTCCATGTGCGTGTGGCAGGGGCAGGCTGCACAAGTTGTTTAAAACCATGCATTTCCAAAGCATTGTTTGAATCATCTTGAATTATTTGATAATCATTTTTATACTCCAAAAAGCCAGTTCATCATACAACAGATGGAACGTCATTACTGGATCACACCATTTCAGGTGAGGGTTTGCATTGCTGAATGAGTTCCTCTTGCAAAACAAACTCCCTGCATTTGGACAAAGAGCCTGCCAGGGAGAGGGCTGGGTGAACTCTTCTCCACGACAAGGTACTTTTCTATATGCATGGTTAATTTAAAAAAAGTGGAGATAGTCACACATACATAGCCCCACACCTGAAATCTGAAACCAGCCCAGGAAAACGCTTTACTGCGTGATTCTGGTGAAAATATAAACTGCCACAGAAATTTCTTATGTACCACTTCCTGTTCCATTAACTGTTTCCTCGAATGTACTACCTTGTTATTTTAATTATATATTCTATATAAAAAGAAGAAAAAGAAGAAGAGTTTGGATTTGATATCCCGCTTTATCACTACCCGAAGGAGTCTCAAAGCGGCTAACATTCTTCTTTCCCTTCCTCCCCCACAACAAACACTCTGTGAGGTGAATGGGGCTGAGAGACTTCAGAGAAGTGTGACTGGCCCAAGGTCACCCAGAAGCTGCATGTGGAGGAGCGGGGAATCAAACCCAGTTCACCAGATTACGAGACTACTGCTCTTACCGCTCTTAACCACTACACCACACTGGCGGTGTGTATGAAGGCAGCCTGAGTTTATTCTGCGAGAGAAGACGATGTGTGGGCATTCTACACATGCTCATAGGCCATAGCTGTCAACTTTCCCCTTTTCTTACGAGGAATCCTATTCGGAATAAGGAAATTTCCCTTTAAAAAAGGGAAAAGTTGACAGCTAAGTCATAGGCACTCCCTACTTTATTGCTTCCTGTGTTACACAGCTGAGAATGACATTCCAAACAGGTTCTGGGGCTAAGCCCTAGCTCAGAAATGGGACCCCATTCCAGCTACCTCAGCATCTCAGGGTCCATCTCCCCAGTGGGTTCTTCCTCCCCTCCCAGCTCCTCTTGGGGTTCAAATCCTCCTTCTGGGACCCAGTGGCGATTGCGCTGTGCTTGAGGTGGGAAGGAGTTGCCTGCTAAGCCGGTCTCATCATACTCTGGGTACAATGGGGCCCCCTTTGCTTCTTCCCAAAGCCTGAGCAAGTTGGCCAGATAGGCAGACTCCTGGTCCCGGCGATGCCCGTCCTGAAGGAGGCGCTGCAGAGCGAGGGCCAAGCGTTCGTCTGGTTGGAACTGGTTCCCGGGCGGTGCCACCGCTCTCTCTAGCGCCTGGGCCAAGCGGTCATCTTGCAGTTGGTTACCGGAGACGGCCATGGCTCTCTCTAAGGCTTGGGCGAGGTGCTCTTCCTGCAGCTGACCACCAGGGGACGACATGGCTCTCTCCAGCGCTGCCAGCCGGACAAGTTCGGGGTAATACACCTCATTGGCCAATGCAGTCTCGACCGCCTCGTAGGGCACTCCCTGCAGCTCCCGCCGAACCCTTCGGGCTCCCCCAGGTAAGTTGTGGTTCAGCCCTCCACGGGAGCCCCCTGTGGTGGGGAGAGGCTGCAAGAAACAGGGGGAAAGATTGCAAGCTGAATTTTAAGGAAAGGTCAGAAGTCAGGCTGGCAGCAATCGCAGGTAGGGGGACACGATACCACCTCTGCCCCACAGCAACCCAGTCGCTGGGCATTTCGTGGTGTGGGCCATCATACATCAATATGGAACAGTGTAATAAAAAAATTAAGGTCTTATATATACAGTCATTCCTTGGGTTGAAGTAGCTTTGGGATAAGTATTTTCAGGTTGTGCGCTGCGGCGACCCGGAAGTAACAGAGCGCGTTACTTTCAGGTTCCGCCGCTCGTGCATGTGCAGACAGTCAAAATGACATCACATGCATGCGCGGAAGCGGCAAGTCGCGACCCACACACACGCAGATGCGGGTTGCGTTCGCTTCTGGATGCGAACGGGGCTCTGGAACGTATCCCGTTCGCATCTAGAGGTACCACTGTATAATAAATGTTGATAAATGTAACAACCAAGCACGTACATAGATATGTGGACCACACGTCTGGAGCAGCACAGGAAGACTGGCCTGAAACCATTTTGACTCCCAAACTGACCAAATGTTTTCTCTGCAAGGAGGGAGGGGGTGAGGGAACCTTCCCATTGTCTCAGGAATTGGGTAATCACCGTCTCAAAGGAATGGCCAGACTGCCAGGAGAGGCATGATCAGATAACCTGGCAGACAGGACATAAGGGAAGAAGGGCAGATTTTGTTTACAAAAACAGCGAAGCACGAAAAAGCCATTTGATATGTTTAAAGTAACTTAAGAATTAAAGTGAAAACCAAAATGGTAAAGGGCACAATTCAATCGAAAACAAAGCACTTTTACATCTTAGGTAACATCCACACCATACATTTAAAGCAAATTTACAATGGTTTTGACAGTCCTGGTTTCCCCCAAGCAATTCTGGAAACTAGTTTATCCCACATGGCACTACCATTCCCAGTACCCTTAACAAACTACTGTTCCCAGGGTCCTTTGGGGGAAGCCATGTGCTTTAAATCTATCGTGTGGATGTGACCTTGTTGGTTTTAGCAAGCGGAAGCGCTTAGCCTTTGAAACGAAACCAACAAGGTCCTGGCAGGACACAGTGTTGAGGTAACTGCCGCAGGAAGATCATTCTGAGTGTCCCAAAAGAACAGCAAATGGTTATTGAATTTATTGTCATTGTATTTTTTTGACTCCCAGGGAAACGAATTTGTGGGATTTTATGCCTCAGGTGCCATAAAACAAGCTTATTTTCTCCTGCTCCAGAGGGCAGGGCCCAAACCAACGGATTCAAGTTACAAAAAAGGAGATTCAAATGAAACATTCGGAAGAGCTTTCTGACAGTTAGAGCTGTTCAATGGTGGAATGCTCTCCCTTGGATGGCGGCAGACTCTCCTCCCTTAGAGGTTTTCAATGAGAGGCTGGATGGCCATCTGTCAGGGATGCTTTAGCTGAGATTGCTGCTTTGCTGGGGGTTGGGCTAGATGACCCTCAGGGTCCCTTCCAGCTCCACCATTCTAGGATTCTAACTCAGTCAGTCTTGCTCACGATGCACCTTGACTTTTGGAGGTGCAGGTGTCATTTGCTGTTCTGCCTCTAGCAGCAAAACATCTTGGAATGTTTTTTCAGGTTGCGTCCTGCCGACGGTGACCCAGAAGTACCGGAAAGGGTTACTTCCGGGTTTCGCTGCTCGCGCATGCACAGCACGCGCATCTGAAGGCAGCCCTGTTTAGGGAAGCTTTTAATGTTTAACAGACCACTGTATTCACCACCCGACCCCACCCCCACTCATATTTCCCCCCTCCACCTCTTTCCCCCTATTCTTCCTAATGTCTCAACAAATGAAAACGATTTGTAAAAAAAAAAGTTGTTACGTGGAAAACAAAAATACGAGAGAGAGACTTTGCACATACCTTTGTAAATCAAGAAAATCTTTAATAAAAATACATAAAAAACCCCACAGACCACTGTATTTTCATACTTTGTTGGAAGCTGCCCAGGGTGGCTGGGGAGACCCAGCCAGATGGGCGGGGTATAAATAATAAATTATTATTATTATTATTATTATTATTATTATTATAGCACAAAATCACACTTCGCGCATGTGCACAAGTGCCAAATCATGCCACGCACCTGCGCAGATACAGCACTTCAGGTTGCGGGCTTTTCATGTTGCGAACGGGCCTCTGAAACGGATCCCATTCGCAACCAGAGGTACCACTGCATGCTGAATTATGAAGCATTACTCAGTGAGCTTCATGGCTAGGGAAGGCGTGGGAGTGAATACTACAAGCAGAGGCAGATTTAATTTTGAGTGAGTAATTGAGCCGAAAACTGCCTGCACATTTCCTGCTCTGACGTCTAGAAGAACATCAGCTAGAGACTTAAAAAAAATAAAAAAAATAAAATTTAAAAGCCAAGCCAGAAAACTAGACTATGCCTGAGCCCGTTCTATTAGACTCTTTCCAGATTTTTCTCCTTGGTTTCACTCTGGATTTTTGTCAGATTTGTGGGAACTGCAATAAGTCCGAAACAGCCAAAGGACAGAAAATGAGATGGTTTTCTGGTGAGGCAACTGGTTTATTGTATCATTTGCAGTAGATATTCGCAGGACCAGTTGTAGGTACCGAAAAGCTCACGTCACAATAAACTATTTTGCCTCTTGACTGCCATAGTATAGCATTTTTGCTTCTCCCTTTGTAGATGTAGGTGTTTATATTTCTGCATCTCCAGATGGTATAATTGGTTAGAGTCACGTCCATTTTTCTATTTTTCTTCACATTTGTAAAAAGGCTTTGATGAAGACAGAACAACAAAGACTGAATTTGTGTGTGTGTGTGTGTGTGTGTGTGTGTGTGTATACCACACACATAGACAGAAGTCTGTTTCCAAGTTCTGACCTACCAGCCCAACACACACAAATACGATCTATACCAGCCACACTCTTTCCCGAAATTGCAAATTGGTTATTGCAAATCACCACATGTCCTTCATATATAAGCCATATCTACGTAACTAACAGCAGCCAAATTTCAGGGCATTACTAATCATTAATAATGATTAATATCATTGTTATTATTAACATATCAATTTGCACCATGCGCCCATCTCACATCTGGGGACCAGTAACCAAACTTCCTCTGACTAACGCCTACCCAAATGGAGAAATTTACTTGAGCCGTAATCAAGATTCAGGAGCTGAAAGACCCTCTGGAAATGGGGTCAAGAGAGATCTGCCAGTAGAGGAGGCAGATGGGCCAGACTCAGGGCATCTCTGCAAGGATGTGCACAGAAGCCCTTGAGGATGTGTCATGGTGGAAGGTCCTCCGCAGTCTTCCTGCAGAGTTAGTCACAACCACCAGGAGGATGGATGCTGGGAAGCCTGGTTGGTTTGGGTACACTGAGAAATCACTTTGGTGGTTGTGAAGCTCTCCTGAGCTAAGGGGGGCTCCCTTCAGCCTCTCCCACCTCAAACACACATTCTACATATGTACAAAAGCCCAGCAACATCCAATCTACCTCTGGCTTTGTTCAAACTAACCCTGCCCCTTAATAAGGAGTCAAGACTCCTACAGTTGAGATGGGTGGCAGCGCACAGCAGAGAGGCCACTGACATAAAAGCCCATCAATGAAAATTGTGCCTTAATATGTTTCCAGTTTATTGCAGATTTTAAGTATTCTTTGATATATGTTTTCATTCCTGCTTTTAACTCTTGTCTTTTATTGGCATTTAAAAAAATGTTTTAATTTTAATGCTGGTTTTATTGTTCTGCAACTCGTTTAGAGGCTCTATTGATAATCAATTACTATATGAATTTTGTTCAATAAAATGCCCCCAAATACATGCCCTGAATTATTTTTTAAAACGAATAGTGCATGGCATGTATTTCAGTACCCCCTCACTTTGCACCCCCTTTTACACACAAACACACACGCACACATTCCGTCTTGTACAGATGGATAACAGGTGCAAAAATAACGGTGTACTTCTTTTGCGGCCCATTTGCCCACTCGGATATCACACGCACAGACACACCCCGCAATTTGGCTTGCCCCGTCACACCCTTTCCACAAAAGCCCCACAACCTTAGCTCATCCTTAGTCCCCGCACCCACACTTTGTACAGAGCAACGCCCCCCAGAACTCGCTCGGCCCTTTGCACACACGCACACTCTTCTTCTGCTGTGCGTAATTCTTGGAAACGATGGAGCTGAATTCGTAACGCATCCTTACCTTTCCACCCACAAAAGCCCCCAGTTGCTCACAGAGGGAACAGGCATGAGTCACAAGCACACGCACAAAAACACACGAGTGCCCCCCTTTTTTTGATGGGGGGGGGCGAAAAAGATGCACAAATGACTCGCTGTTTTTTGCTTCCCAGCACAGAAACACAGATGTCCTGCACAGTTTGGAGAGCATCCTTATTCCAGATCACCATCATTTAGATGAAAAACGCTCCTCATCCACACACACACCCGCCATCCCCACAGTGCCCCATTAATTGGACTCTTGGGTGCCCCCCCGCGTCCCCTTTCTCCCTGGGCTGCCGACGACGACTATTCAGTCGTCTACAGAAATCAGATGCGCGCCCTCCAGAGCGCGGCTGGCTGCGCAGAGGCAGAAAAGCAGGTGCGCTCCAGAGAGGTGCCGACAGAGCCCAATGGTTCTGGATCGCTCCAGCAAGGAAGCCAAGCCGCAGGTCCAGGGGCTCGTCTACGTGTCCTCTGGGTGTGGAGTCCCCAGATAACCCGGCACCCGTCACGCGCAATATCGGATCCCTCGCCCCCTCCGCGGATGCTCGCCCATCCCGCAAGTGGCTCGCGTCCCCCCGGTCATCCTGCCCGCCCGGCGGGCTGATGCTCCGGCGCCGGTTCTGGGTTCGAATCGCCTACCTTGGCGGCTCCGAGGCCCGAGAGCAGCGCGAGCAGCAGCGCTGGGCCCATCGCTCCCTCTGGGTTGGACGGGAGGCCGAGGCTGCCCAGACAGCGGCGGCGGCGACAGCAAGCGAGCGACGGAGCCGAGCCCGGACTGCGCCAGAGGAGGCGGCGGCGGCGCCAGACAAGAGCCGGAGCTCCGCCTCGCCGCCGGCCCCGCCTCTGCCCATTGCTCCGCGCCCGGGGCTCAAGGACAGCGGGGGGCATATGAGGAGCCAGCGGGGGGAGGGCGAGGTGCCTTCGCCCCCCTAAAATATTTGAGCATATTTGAGCCCCACCCCAAAGTTCATGGGCATTGTCTCCTTCAAATGGTTTTGTGTGCGCCACGTCTTATGATTGATTATTCGGGGCGAGGCTTACCTGCCCCCCCAGCCAATATTTTATTGAAGTTGGCACCCTTGGCGGGGTGCGGGGGGGGGGAGAGAAGCACGGCTACGCCGGTACCTCCGCCTCCGATTTCACTGGCCAAGGACAGGGGCCACCACGAGGAAGGCGGTGCCCCGGAGCGCGTGCAAAGTGCATCCCTTTCAGCGCCAAGCGATCTGCACAGCCTCCGTGACTGTGTAGAAAGGTGTGGGTTTTATTATTATTATTATTATTATTATTATTATTATTATTAAAGAACAAACATTTTTCCTGAAGGGAATCATACTGTTAATCTCTCTCTCTTTCTCCCCAGCTCCACCCCACTCTCTGTGGAGTTTAATTTCAGACAGAACTCGCTTTTGGCCTGCTTGCCAGGAAAAGGGGTGCATTATTATTTAATTTTATATTAGTTGTTTATGAAATTCATTAAATTAAATTTAAAATAAATTTACTAAATTCATCCAAAGATCACAGGGCGCTTTGCAGTTCTCTGGCATAGATAGAGCAATGCTGACCAAATGTTTCTGAGCATGTGTAGAGTGCATTCAGCCTGTCACTTACTCAGAGAGAAAACTTAAATGAAGGAAAAAGCTTCCTGGCGTCTCTTATTTTCACCTCCTGCTTCCAACCTTCCAGCCCTCATTATATTCTCCTTTCATGCTCTCTTTTTCCTTCCAGTGCATCATTTATCCCATCTCCTTTTCCTTTCCTTTTTAAAATGTTTTAGCACCCATGGCACCCACAAAGGGTGGGATAGGGACACCCCATATTAAATTCACAGCAACCCTGTCATGTAGATAATGCTGAGAGTTACCAACCAATCCAAGGAACATCCCGTGAGTTTTGTGGCCAGGCAGCTTCTCGCGTCCAATATGTTGTCCCCTACACAGTGGCTCTGACGTCCCCTTTAAGATATTAGCCAACTCTAAAAGTCTATTTCTGCATTCATGGTGATTTGTGCTTCTTGTGGTTAGTCACAATTCCGCCTTCAATGCTATTTGTACTTATCTGCAAAAGCTTTGGGATGGATATTCTACTTCATTTTCATTTTTTTATATACAAATTTTTTATACAAATTTTATATACAAATTTAACATATTTAACAAATTTAACATATCATTTTCAACAGTAATTAAACGTACTTTTTCATCTTATACATTTTTTTTTACTTCCATCAATCACATCTGAAAATTTTCCAATCTAATCACTTAATATACATTTCTTGTTGTTGTTGTTTAGTCGTTTAGTCGTGTCTGACTCTTCGTGACCCCATGGACCAGAGCACGCCAGGCACTCTGTCTTCCACTGCCTCCCACAGTTTGGTCAGACTCATGTTTGTAGCTTCGAAGACACTATCCAACCATCTCATCCTCTGTCGTCCCCTTCTCCTTGTGCCCTCCATCTTTCCCAACATCAGGGTCTTTTCCAGGGAGTCTTCTCTTCTCATGAGGTGGCCAAAGTATTGGAGCCTCAGCTTCAGGATCTGTCCTTCCAGTGAGCACTCAGGGTTGATTTCCTTCAGAATGGATAGGTTTGATCTTCTTGCAGTCCATGGGACTCTCAAGAGTCTCCTACAGCACCATAATTCAAAAATGATCCCTTCATGGATCACTGCCTTGCCCTGGTGAAGGGGCTTGAAGAACTCAGAGAAGCTATGAACTATGCCGAGCAGGGCACCCTAGATGAACAGGTCATAGTGGAGAGTTTTGACCAAACGTGATCCACCTGGAGCAGGAACCGGCAAGCCACTCCAGTATCCCTGCCAAGAAAACTCCATGGACAAAGACAACAGGCATATAATACATTCCTTACTTTCCCTATTACATTTAAATCTCATAACTAATATCTCTATTCTTTTTCTACTTTGCAACATTTCATCTATTTGTCCTTACAAAACTTCTTGTAGTCCTACTAACGTAATTTGTTGATTACTGTTGCTCTTCAAATAATTCATAAACTTCTTCCAATCTTCTGTGAATCTCTGGTCCCGCAGGTTTCGAATCCTTCCTGTCATTTTATCCAATTCTGCGTAGTCCATTGATTTTGTCTGCGTAGTCCATTGATTTTGTCTTCTTTCATCGGAATTTCTTCTCGCTTCCATTTCTGGGCTAACAATAATCTCGCCGCTGTTGTCATTTCTAATTAGTGCCTGCTGCATATGTTCTTCCTGCTGAAATCCTGGAACTTTCCATACCACAAATGTTCTGTGTTTTGTCCTGCTTTTGTGTCAAGAATATGTTGCAGGCTAAACCCACAATAAAACTCCAGCTTGGAGACGTTCAAACGGCATAGCTACTGGAGCACCCTTGAGGCAGAATACATGTAAGCCAAGTGAGTCTAGCAAGCTCAAGTGTCTTCCAGAGTGAATCTGGTTTCAAGCATTCACCACCACTACCAAGCCCAGTGTAGGTTCAGCTCCTGAGGGTGGCAGACTTCCTGGACACTCTTCCTGGAAGAGCCAACCAAACTACACAGTAGGTCCCATCAGGACTGGGCTTTGGGGCAGAATGAGCAAGAGAGGATCTCAGATGCAGATCTCAGAAGGTCTGCTCCCTTGTCTTTGTCAAGGAAATGTATTGGGCAACTCCCTCTAAGCAGCACTGCTCTCCACTCTGGGGAGCGGGGACACACACCTTAAAAGCAGCATCCCTGCTCTGCTCTCCATAGCCTATATTTTCTAGTCCCAGTGTATCCATCCTCCCCTCCAGTGGCATAGCGTGGGGGGTGCAGGGGGGCCGGCCGCACCGGGCGCAACATCTGGGGGGCGCGCGCTTGCGCTCACACCCGCAGCTCTCTGCTCGAGTGCTAAAATCCACAGGTTAGGGGGCGCAAATTACTTGCCTTGCCCCGAGTGCTGACAACCCACGCTACGCCACTGCTCCCCTCCCTTTCCTGCATCCACCCTCAACCCCTTCAGGCCAGTGATACATTTTCCTCCTATGTATAATCAGCACGTGATGGAACCAGATCTCTCTCTCTCTCTCTCTCTCTCTCTCTCTCTCTCTCTCTCTCTCTCTCCCCTTAATAGTGGGTTCATCTTGTCTTGACATTTGGAGAACTTAGACCCACCCACCTAGAGAGAGAGAGACAGGCTTAGAGAGAGATGATTCTTGCATCCTGTGTCCAGTTTCTGAACATCTAAGGCTTCAGTTCTAAGCACACAATGCCATGAACGTGACATTAAAATCCCCATGACATGCCAAGCTCTCATATTAGGATAAGTCAAAGTATTTTATATGTTAATGTTTTGTAAACAAACACAAATATTAATACATTAGGGTAGTGCTTTGTGACTTGGCTACAGTCTTGAGGCTGCTGGCTTTTGCCTAGGTAAGCAATAATCTCACTTTTAGCACTGGGGAAAACCAGCCAGATGGGTGGGGTATAAATAATAAAGTTATTAAATTATTATTATTATTGCCTATTTCACTATGATGGAAAATCTGGGGTGTAATTCATTCGACACATGAACTTTTCCCAGTTAAATGCAACTTAATGTTATATTTCCCAATCCGTACACAGACACAGACCTGGGATCACAAGAATACTGCAGGCTAGAAGTACGATCAAAATCTAAAGTGTCTGTGGCTCCGTAGGTAGGGAGTTTAACTTGGGAGATGTCAGTTCAAGTCTGCCCACAGCCAGAGGGGCCTTGAACAAATCACTGTCAGCCTCAGTTCTTCCATCTGTAGAATGGGAATAATAGTGATCTGGGCTCATATTAGAAAATGCAACCTTGGCAGCATGCTATTTGCAACAGTTTCCCTCTTTTGGCAGTAAAGTTCCAGGGGCGACACTACTGGGTTCAAAGACTTATTATGGTCTCTTTGTAATATTTCCTTCATTTATGAACATGCAAGCAGGAGCCCGAGTGGAGGCAAACAGCAGGTACTGCTACATGGAGGCAAATCTGCTACTCCTACCCCAGCCTTCAGACAACTCCAGGCAGCCTCCCAAGCACTCATCTCAGCCCCAGCCCTGCAGATGAATTGACCAGTCAGGAAATATCTACAGACTTTGGAAAGCAATGGAAGCTTCCCTTCCAGGGTAAATAGCAGCTTAAGAGCGGGGCAGCATTTTCAGCAGCTTGAAGGAATGCTTTTTTAAAAAAACCCATTCATCTGATCCTGTTGGGCGGGGGGAGCTTGGAGGTTGCATTAAATAAACAAATGAAACTTGAACTGTTAATTGCAGTTAATAACAGGTCTAATTTGGTCTTCAAGCTATTTTGCATCAAATCCCAGATTCTCATTCAAAGTCAGTTTAAGCAAAACTATAGGGATTGATTATTACGAATGAGTCCAACAGCAAATTCACAACAGTACTTCTAATTTAAACAATAATTTTCTTCTTTTAACCATGCATGTTCGAATTTGCAGTTCTTTTTTTTTTTTTTGTATTAGGGGAGAAAAATGCTTTCTGGAAGACCTTGTCTCCAATCTCTATCCTGTTTAGTTTTATCCATCTTTCTGTTTTGAAAAAGGAAGGCAATAACAACAGCATACCGCATGGCGATTGTCTCTCAAATGTATACTGGACCTTCAGTAAAAACACAAAGTAGATTTTGGAATATTGTGCCTTGTCATCTCTCACACACCCCTTGCAACGCAAGCTAAGCTCACTTATGCGCTCTCTGTCCTTCCCTCCCCATTCTTCTCCCAAACAGTTATTGCAATTTTGCTTTCTGCAGCATCCATTGCCATGGAGACGTAATGACTCATTTAGGAATTGGAGCGGGTTGTGGCAGGAGGCAGGTGTGGTGCACGATGGGATTGGCCTGGACTCAGCCCGCAATAAAACAGATGAGTCCCCACTTCCGATGTTGCTCTTGGGATCCAAAGAGATGCAGAACTTCTGGAGACCTCTTGCAGCACAGCCCCACTCCAGCCCAAGCCCCTCTGTCAACAGCCCACAAGTCCCCACATCCCTCCCCTGCTCTCCTTGTCAAGCCACAGGCTCCCTGCAGCTGGCTTTGATGCCCCTTCTCTCTTCCAGCCTACAGCAAGCAAGGGCGTGTGAGTGAGCGGATGCTGAGCTCTCCTGGCCTGTTTCCCATTCCGCCTCAAGTTAATGGCTCTGTAAGTAATCCTAGCCTGGCCTGGGGCTCTGGGAGGCATAGCCCACCCCTGGGAGACTGGCTCTCACACTCTCCTAAGTGGGATGAATTACTTATGGTTGAATCCATTACCTCTTATGCTGCTGTTGTGTCTTTTGGTCTCCCACACAGCTTTCTTCGAACTGCGTGACATTGCTTCCCCGCAGCCAACCCCTCAAATGCTCTTCAGTGGGTGATGATGGCACAGCTGCCCTGTGAGATGGGGGAAATAATTATCCTAAGAACTCCACTGTCAAATGCTGTCACACAGCTCCTTTTGGGCGACTGTTTTGATCAGGGCTTACGGTTGCCAACTTATCTTTTTTAAAACCATTCTCTGCTCCTGTATCTTGAAACAGTGGCTTGATCTGAAGCAATTTGGACAATGGGAAGGTGTCTTATACTGAGTCAGACCATTGGTCTATCTATCTTAGTGCTGCTTACACCAGCCGCCCCCAGATGGGTCCCTTCTTTTGTAATATACAGGCTCTCAGTAGACTCTTCCACCATTTCCCTCTCTCTTTGTGCTTCCTGGAGCAAACAAGAAGCCATGCGACCTGGGCTCCCTGCAAGTCAACTGAATCTCCCTAAAATGAGATTTTTATAGCCTGCATCTTTGCTAATCCAACATGTATTGGATTATTGTGATGTCAACGTGTAGAGACTTGTTTGATACTTCTGGAAACGCTGTGAGTAAAATATTCATTTATTTGTGAGGTGTCTGTGATTTATTCTAGCCTAGGTATTTCCATGGGGAACGTTTGTTTAAAGGTGGATGAGGGCAGATGTAAAATCTAACCAAGTTTTAATGTGCTTAGAACAATCGCCATTGTGTTAACTCGGCTATGAGAGAGTAAGAGCTCTCTTCCATACCTCTCTCTCCAACACTCTCCAAATGTTTGGGACTACAGTTTTCATCATCTCTGACCAGTGGGTGTGCTGGCTGAGGATTGTTGGTCACACCCCAAAGGCAGCTAAGTGAGGAATCCTGCACAAAACAGCAGTGCCAGCTATCCCCAAAGCATCTGTCTCCCAGAATTGAAGAACAGGGCCAGCTCCAGAGGGTGGAAAGGCCAGGACCCCCAAAACAACAGGTGTCCATCCCACCACAGCAGGGCTTCCATTTTGCCCAGAAGATCAAATGCAGGCAAAGATCATTCTCAGTGTTCACATCCCTCCTCTTATGGGCTAGGGAGGTCCACTGAGGTTGCCACACTTGATGGATCCCCAAATCCTGGAGCCAGCACTGTTGGGTAATAATAACTCTGCATAGATAGCTGGGGAGATATGAATAAATTCCTGGAGAACATGCTTGTTCCTCCAGGCACTTCACTGATCATTTTTTGCCTCTTTAGGTCCACCTCCCTGTTTGCATCTTCCTGCCCCTGCACAGACTTTTGTTTTCCTGATTCCTTGCCCTTGCCCTCTGCTGGTAAGCAATGATTTCTTACCCTTTATTACTATTTAAAAAATGCTGATGCTGTGGCCCACATGGAAAAGGAAGGCCACGTCTTTCACTGAGAGCAACAGAACCAGCCAAAGGCCTCAGCTCATGCGCGTAGCTTTGTTCGAGGTGAGAGCCATCTGGCTGCTATCAGGGCCACCCAAGAGACAAGGTGAGGCAGGGTCCACCGAGGCAGCAAATCCCAATGTCGACCTTTCCCTCACCACCCCACCTTCTTCCTGATGTAGATCTTCTCTGGCGGGCAGGAGGGCGCCATTTTGGGGTCCACCTCAGGTGCCAAAATGTCTTGGGCCAGGCTGGGCTGCTGTGCAACCATTTGGTTTAGCAGCGTGGAATGCCCAGAAGCAGCAAACGTCGAATGCAGACAGGAAACCCTTTTAAGCCCCAGGGCCATATTCTCTTCTGAGCAGCCTTTTAGGGGCCACATGCCAGTGGTGGGCGGGGCCAGAGGCAGAAGTGGGTGGGGCAATGAATCAAAATTTGCCCTTTGTACAGTGGGCGAGGGGTGTGGTTGGAGGGGGGGAGTGACTTTGAGAGAGGCAGTGTGGCCTTGGGAGAGTCCTGAGGGGGGCCAAATCGAGAGATTTGGAAGGATGCATTTAATTCTGGCTATGAGGTTCTCCATTCCTGTAATAATACATGCAGGATGCCTGAAAAGAAAGGTGGAAGCCAGAAAGCAACAGAGAGCTATTATATAAAAAGATCCACTGATCTAAAATTTTTTAATTTTCAGTCCCATATGAAAATAGTAATTTTGGGAGCTAATTTGGGAGCGGAAATAATACTGATATGCTACATTTCCTACTAAATGTTCCAAACATATAACGTCATTGTAATCATCACAACAGCCCTCTAGGGTAGGCTGTCATTATTATCCCCAGGCTGTGGAGTAGGGAAATAGTCCCTTGACTGGGGCTACTCAGTGAGCAGGGCCCAAGACATTTTGGCCCCTGAAGTGTATCCCAAATGGCGCCCTCCTCTCCACCCGGAAAGAAGGGGGGAGGGAAGATCTCCATCAGAAACAAGGGCAGGTGGGGGAAAGATCTACATTGGGATCCTGCTGCCTGAGGCAGTCACCTCACCTTGCCTAATGAGTGGGCCGGCCTTGCCAGTGAATTCAGGGTGTGGTTAGACTTGAACAGTGAGTCGTCATTGCCCACCTCAGTAATATTCTTACCAGGGCAGCCCCAAACCAATTATCGGTAAAAGCCCCTGCTGAAGATGGCAGAATCATAGTGATTCTTGTGGGGGATAACAGTCTCTCTCTTCACCCTGAGGACAAGAGAATGGGGACAGTTGTGCCAGCCCATTTCTGACTTCAACTCATTCCGTACAAGTGACTGAATAGAATTCATTTTCACAAACTGGTACGTTCCCTTCCTTTTGCTTCCAGTGGCCAGAGCTCCCAACAATGACTGGGGTGACTCGGTTTCAAATCTACCTTTCAGGGTTTTTGTGAAGACGAAATGGGGTGGAAGGGGCAAAAACCACAATTGCTGCCCTGTGCCCCTCAAAGTACAGGCAAGGCGAGACTGTAACAAATCAATAATACTAGGCATGGGTAGGCAACCTATGGCCTGGGGGCTGGATTCGGCCCAATCACCTTCTAAATCTGGCCCACGGATGGTCAGTGTGTTTTTACATGAGTAGAAGGTGTCCTTTTATTTAAAATGCATCTCTGGGTTATTTGTGGGGCATAGGAATTTGTTCTTTTTTTTCTTTTCAAAATATAGTCTGGCCCCCCACAAGGTCTGAGTGACAGTGGATCGGCCCCCTGCTGAAAAGGTTTGCTGAACCCTGATACTAGGGAACATAAAAGGGGGCTGCAATTTGGGAACAGGCTTAAGAATTTCAGTTCTCCCCCAAGACACAACAAGATGCAAAACTTGTTCTGCCTCGGGCAACAAAATGGCCTGGGAGAAATATATTCCGTAGCAGGAGACCAGATATATTGAGGTGCAGCTGCTTCTACTGGAGGGGGGGGGGCAGCTGTTTATTATGCCAGGCGCTGATCAGTGTCAGTTGCCCCTTGGGTGGAACAGCTTCTAGCCTGGTGGCATTTCGTGTAGAGATAAAACGGCTCTCTCAAACTGAATTTAGCCCACCCAGTCCCTGGACCCCAGCCCAGGCAGGCGCAGGGGAGTGGCTATTTTGTGTGATAGCCGAGGCTATTTTGTTTCCCTCCCCAGCTATCGGGCTGAGCTACAGTCAGGATGTTATGACGACAGACAAGCTGGAGCATCAGCCAGCCCAGAATGGACCGAGTGTGAAAGGCAGGCAGAGAGGGCAGCCTGTGCCAAACGGCGAGTGTGTTTGGCGTGGCCAAGTGCTGTGGAAGAGTGAGAAGGGAACCCGGAGTCCATTCCTATCCTCTGAGCTGCTTGCAGGTAAATCAAGGCTTTGCTAGCACCCAGATTCTCTCAACACCTATCGCCCTCATAATACCCAGTTCTTTTGTACTTAATTGTGACATTTTCCTGTATGATTGTGATCCCGGCAGCTCTTTCCTGAAGGCTTCCCTGCATGCCTTTTGAGTGGAAGTTTATCTCTTGTGATGGGGTCTTCCTTCTGCATGCCATTTAGCATGTCACTGATCTTTGCATGAAAGCTATGTATTCCTTTATTATTTAGTCAGCATTTTGCAAGGTACTTGTGGTCTCTGCACAATCTGCCTTCTTGAATGGCACTCCAGAATCTTCCTGCTCAAACAGCTTGCTTTAAAAGAGGCGTTTATCTCACCTCGGAGGGAAAGCCATCTCTGCTTGTACCATTACTTGCTGCACCGGAGGATTAGGGCTCTAGGAGGTCCCCGGTTCAGTCCCTGACATCTCCAGTTGGACCTGGGAGAGCCTGAAACAATGGAGAGCTGTTGCCAGTCAGAGTTGACAGTATTGGGATGGATGGACTTGGTATACTGCAGCTTCATATACTCCTGTGAAGTGGTTGTAATTACCATGGGCTCATCGAGATGTGTTCTGTGGCAGCGGAGAACAAACCCAAAATACTTGGTTATGCTGAAGGGGCAGTCAAAACAGCCATTAAACCAAATTTGGTTGCTGCAAAGAACCCTGGTAAAATGTATCTCTGTAGGGGAGCAGGGAATACCAGATGTATAACCATGGTTGAGAAGAGGCCTGCATCTGAAGTTTTTCGGGGTCTTAGGTGTACTGGAAACCCTACTTTTAAAAATAATCAATAATAAATATTGTACTTGCCCTTTTGAAGTTAGAGATCTATCTTCTCTAAATAGCCCGACACCATCATTTTGTTTGTTTGTTAATATTTTCATTGTTTGCCGTTTCTTCCTTCCCTGTGAATAAAAACAATAAGAAGAAATATCGGCAATGGATCATAGCAATCTGTAGTGCAGCATAATACAGCTAAATTAAATGCAATCTGAACAGCATGAAAAGTGGGGAAAGGGCTTGGTGGAGAGACCTCAATACTAACTTAGAGCAGCGCCTTATGAGAATCTGTGTATGGGAACAAATGGAAATTACGATGGGTTAGGCATTATAAAGAGTTAAGATATGCACACCATCAGGCATTTAAAGCCCACACCAAAAATCTGTGAGCTGTAGTTGGGTATGGGTGTTGTGAATTGTAATTGTGTGAGGGGAAAACTGTAGTTCCCAAGAGTCTTTTGGGAAAAGTCATGTGCTTTAAGTGTTTGGTGTGTAGGCAGCCCTATGGGTGTGCGTTGTTTTGCTGCCCAGTCTCCGGACGGTGTGCCCATAAGGAGGGGTATAGATTGGCTCTATAATATAAAAAGTGCCATTTGACATGGCTGGATGTGGCACAAAGGTTCAGCAACCATTCACATCACTGTGACTGGATTTTGACTTCATATCCTTAACCAGAAAGGCAGCAGCTCCCTTGCTGCTGTACGATGAGCCATTTCTGTCTGTGGATGGAAATACAGAAACCTGGAGCACAAGCCAGATCTGGACACTTTTCATTGATTTCGATGGGAAAGTTGAACACCTGCTGCTTGGGCAGCGTACTGGTTAGCGTAGCCAATTTTTTTCCTCTCTCACCCCCCCCCCCAAGCTTATGTGCTATGAAAGCTGACACGACAACCTTGTAGAATGTAGCAAGTGACTCTTTACCCCCATCTCTGTATCTCCATATTGGGAAAAAGATTCTGCTATTGAATTGGTCATTCATTGATTGAATGAATGGTCATTCATCGATTAAAGGCGCAGAACCCTAGCAGGAAGAAATAACGTTTCAGACCGTCCAAGTGTCCCTGATTCCAGATTCACAGAAGCTGTCCCACTTTTCTTTAGGACATCTCTATTTTCACTGAAGAAATGTTGGAGGATATGGAGTTATGCGACCCCTAAGCCAAGGACTTAAGTAACTATACAACCTTTAGAAGACATCTGAAAGCAGCCCTGTACAGTGGTACCTTGGGTTACAGACGCTTCAGCTTACAGACTCCACTAACCCAGAAATAGTATCTCGGGTTAAGAACTTTGCTTCAGGATAAGAATAGAAATCGTGCGGCGGTGGCACAGCGGGAGGCCCCATTAGCTAAAATGGTGCTTCAGGTTAAGAACAGTTTCAGGTTAAGCTGAGGTACCACTGTAAAGGGAAGTTTTTCAAAAAAATGCTTAATGTTTTATTATGTTTTTTATATCTGTTGGAAGCTGCCCAGAGTTGCTAGGGCAATCCAGTCAGATGTGTGGAGTAGAAATTTATTATTATTATTATTATTATTATTATTATTATTATTATTATTATTGACACCTCTATTTTCATTAGAGAAATGTTGGAGGGTATGTGATGTGCCTGGGCTCCTAGCCCCCTCCTCTGCAGCCCGCTGAAGCTATGATGCCCTCCCTGCCCGAAAACCCTGGAGTCCGGAGGCCCCTCCCGCCTTCTACGTTTTTGTTCCTGCTGTTATGCCTTCCTCTGTTATTCTAGCCCCAGTGGGGTGGGAGGTTAATGGGCCTGTTGTTTCCTGTTTCCCCCTCCCAGGGCTTTGAACTGACTGGATTGGTTGGGGAGGATTGGCGAGAGCTCAGGAAGCGGCAGCCCAGCAGCAGCCTCACCTCTGAGCCCCTCGTGTCTTTCATCTCCGCCCCAGTTCGGCTCCCTGCCGCACACGAACAGCCTGATCCTATAACCCAGTTAAATGGAAATACATGCCAAGCTCACTTGAAGTTGACTTTGACCGGGCTCATCAGTAGGCTTCGGCCCAAAAATGCTTGGCCTCAACTGCCACTGGCTGTTAGGGCTAATACCATATCGCTTTTCCGGTTTCATGTCAGCGGTAGATATTTGGCCAGGCCGATCCATTCATCCTAGAAAAAAGGAAAAGTCAAACTCTTCCCCCAACCCCCCGGCGCACCTCCAGTCTTTCAGGGGCAGCTGACTGACCCCTCCAAGGGCACCGAATGATATTGTGAGGGTCTAATTTTTATGACGTTGTCTGTCCTCCAGTACAACAGCCAAGTTGAAATGTGCTGCAGCAGTGGCGTAGCGTGGGGGGTGCCAGGGGTGCCGGCCGCACCGGGCGCAACATCTGGGGGGGCGCAAGTCCAGAGGGAAGGGACAAGTTCCTTCCTCCGCCGGGCTCCCCGCCGCCACCGCCAGCCTTGCGCCCTAGCGCGCGCGCGCCCGCCGCCACCGCTGCGGCTGCGCTCCACTCACTGCTCGCAGGAGGAGCAGCCGCTGCAGCAGCGCCGACGCCGCCACCAACGCCTGGCCGGGCACGGGCAGCCTCCACACCCCCCCGCCGCCGCCATCCCCTCGGCCCAGCCACAGGCGGCGGCTGCTTCTGCCGACTGGGAGGGAGGAGCCAAACCCTCCGAGAGGAAGCCGGCGGGCGGGCGAGGGTCTCCCGGCGGAAGGGGGCGCCGCTGGCTCCGGCTCTCAGTGCAAGCCTCAGCCGCGGGGGGGGGCGGGGGCGGCGGGCGAGGACGGAGCGCGGCTGGAAGCCCCCGGACCAGGCTGGGGGGAGGAGAGGCGCTCGCCAAGCCCGGATCTGGAGCGCCTTGGAGCGCCCAAGGAGAGGAGAGGGCGGGGAGGCGCCCGAGGGGAGGGGGCTTCGGCTGCCTCGGCCCGCGGGGGCTCCGCAAATAATAAATTTAATAAATTCCTGCTGAGCCTTAAGGGGGGGTCCTTGGTTCCTTCACTCGCCCCCAGCCCCAATGGCGTAGCGTGGGGGGGTGCAGGGGGGCCGGCCGCAACATCTGGGGGGCGCGCTCACATTCGAGTGCTAAAATCCAGGGGTTAGGGGGTGCAAATTACTTGCCTTGCCCCGGGTGCTGACAACCCACGCTACGCCACTGTGCTGCAGTGAGCTGCTGTTCTGGACTCTCCCTTTTCTCTCAGGATAAGGCCACATCCACACCATACATTTTAAAGCACCATGATACCACACACATGGGACTACAGTCATACCTTCAGGTTGCATTTTTTCAGGTTACGGACACGCCGAAATCCGGAAGTACTGGAACGGGTTACTTCTGGGTTTCAGCGGTCGAGCATGCACAGAAGCGATAAATCACGCTTTGCGCATGCGCAGAAGCGCCGAATTGCAACCCGCGCGTGCACAGACGCGTTGCTGTGGGTTGCAAACATGCCTCCTGCACGGATCACGTTCGCAGCCCGAGCGTCCACTGTATACAGCTGCAAATATAACGTTTTAAATCCGTTTTAAGTGCATTATACAAATGTGACACTAGATGGCGATGGTGGGCTTATGGCAAAATCAATATCTTTTTCAAAACTTTTCTTTTTTTAAACATTTTCACAGCATTTTTATATGTGTCTAGATTTCACCATGGATTTCCCCAGAGACTCCTCAGAGAGTGCTGAGGGAGCTGGCAGCTGTTAGGACAAGGTGGTCC
This sequence comes from Podarcis gaigeae, assembly GCF_964106915.1. Classification (NCBI taxonomy): domain Eukaryota; kingdom Metazoa; phylum Chordata; class Lepidosauria; order Squamata; family Lacertidae; genus Podarcis; species Podarcis gaigeae. The sequence continues at coordinate 36,980,480 of NC_139694.1, forward strand.
AAAGCATGGCCCTTGAGGCCATTTTTGGTGGCCCTCAGCAACACTGGGCACCCCCTTTTGCCCTGCCTTCCCAAAGCCAGGAATGCAAGGTGCTGGGCTTTAGGAAGGAGGCATGAGGGCTCTGACAGGGTCCTAGCACCCTCCCACCTCCTTCCTAAAGCCTAGTTCAGGCATAGGCGAACTCCGGCCCTCCAGATGTTTGGGACTACAATTCCCATCATCCCTGACCACTGGTCCTGTTAGCTAGGGATGATGGGAATTGTAGTCCTAAACATCTGGAGGGTCGGAGTTTGGCTATGCCTGGCCTAGTTAGTGCTTTCCCAGCTTTGGGAAGGAGGTAGGTAGGAGGGCTGTAGGATCCTGCCAGTGCCTCGTGCTTCCTTGCCAAAGCTCCTTGCTTACATACCCTCCAACATTTCTCCGATGGAAATACGGACGTCCCATTCCATAATGATAATTTTACTATTTATACCCCACACATCTTACTGGGTTGCCCCAGCCATTCTGGGTGGCTTCCAACATATATAAAAACATTCTAAAACATTAAACATTAAGAAAACTTCTCTATACAGGATTGCCTTCAGGAGGCTTGGAGGTCAGATAACTCCATACCCTCCAACATTTCTCCAATGAAAATAGGGACATCCTAAGGAAAAGTGAGACAAATCAGAAACTAGGACAGCTTCTCTAAATCAGGGGTGTCCCTGGAAAATAGGGACACTTGGAGGGTCTGTGCTTAGGCAGCTTTGAGAAGGCAGCGGGAGGGCTGGCTGAGTGTGTCAAATTCTGGCCTCACTCCCAGCACAGGTTCCATGTTGAAGTACTCTTACGGCCTACTTGGTATGAAAAGATGGACTGCTCTGTTTTGGAGATCCCTATTCCCCTAACAGAGCTACAGTTCCCAAAGTGGTTTAACAGTCAAAGTGGTAATAACAGCCTAATGCTATTTCATGACACCCTTCTGGCTTAAATTATTGCATTCATTCATCTTTCTTTCTTTCTTTCTTTCTTTCTTTCTTTCTTTCTTTCTTTCTTTCTTTCTTTCTTCAAAAGTAACAAAAGGGGACTTAAATGAAGTAATAGTTCCACTCCTCCCGTCCTCTAATGTTCTGATGATGTTCTGATGATGGCAAGTCCATAAAAAAATATTGCCTACTCCCCCCGCCACCGCCTAACTTACCTGTTCCATATTTCCCATGGCAGCCAAAGGCATCACCAGTAATAATATACGGCTGATCAGCTGTACTATGATGCTGACCTGAGAAGCAGAGGGAATGATGGGAAGAATAATGGTTCTAAATTACAAAATGCCCCCTGCTTGGTTGCTTAATGGGCAATGGGTGGTATTAAACAAGATGGTTGTGCTAGTGCAAGGATTAGTACTGGCACAACAGGATTTCCCCCTCTCCCTCTACACACCTGTGTGTGTCCCACACTGTCCCCAAATCTGCTCTGGAGGCTTTTGGGGAAACAGATTCAGGGGGTGCACAGGAGGAGAGGAAGATCATTTTGTTGTGCAAGCAGAAATCTGTGTGCTGATGGAACCATCTTCTTAATGCGATGCTGAATACAACTCAGTTTCAGGGGATCTGCTATCTACAAGCCTAAGAACAATAATAATGGTGGCAAATACCTATGAGAAGGACTGATGTGTAGGGTCATGGAGGATGAGAACATTTCTAGTAGACCACATGTCAAGAGTTCAAAGCACGCCACATGAATCATTTCAGCAATCCTTCTGATGAAATAGATTGACAGTGTTCTGCCTCCCATTTGCTTCTTTTTAGGGAGGGAGGAAGGTGGCTGTGTTGGTTTGCAGAGGCCAAAACTATCATTCACGTCAGCTGACCACATTGCAAGAGACAAAACTGGTAAGAGTTCCCAATGAAAAGGGAGTCTATGTGTTATAGGGTATCAGGGTTCAGCAAACTTTTTCAGCAGGGTGCCGGTTCACTGTCCTTCAGACCTTGAGGGGGGCCAGACTATATTTTGAAGGGAGGGGAATGAACGAATTCCAATGCCCCACAAATAACCCAGAGAAGCATTTTTTTTAAGTACACATTGTACTCATGTAAAAACACCAGGCAGGCCCCACAAACAACCCAGAGACAGTGGCGTAGCGTGGGGGTGCAGGGGGGGCCGGCCGCACCGGGCGCAACATCGGGGGGGGGCGCTTGCACTCGCAGCTCTCTGCCCCTACCTGCCCCTACCTGGGTTAGGGGGTGCAAATTACTTGCCTTGCCCTGGGTGCTGACAACCCAAGCTACGCCACTGCCCAGAGATGCATTTTAAATAAAAGGACACATTCTACTCATGTAAAAACACGCTGATTCCTGGACCATCTGCGGGCTGGATTTAGAAGGTGATTGGGCCGGATCTGGCCCCTGAGCCTTAGTTTGCCTACCCATGGTCTATATCAGGGGTCAGGAAACTTTTTCAGCAGGGGGCCGGTCCACTGTCCCTTAGACCTTGTGGGGAGTCAAACTATTTTGGGGAAGGGAAAAAAAATCCCTATGCCCCACAAATAACTCAGAGATGCATTTTAAATAAAAGCACACATTCTACTCGTGTAAAAACATGCTGATTCCCGGACTGTATGCGGGCCGGAATTAGAGGGTGATTGGGTCGGATCTGGCCCCTGGGCCTTAGATTGCCCGCCCATTTAGACATCGCTTAAAAAGAGGGGAAAATGCATCACCATAGAAGAAGATGCAGAGTTGCAGAGAATTTGCTTGTGCTAGCATATTACATAGATGCCAATTTAGAAATACTTACTGTAATTTCTCTAGAAATGCATCACACCATAGTTGGGAAGACTGCAGCCAGGTGAGCTGTGTTTTTTCTCAGTCTGCTGTGCAGAATGCCCCACATCTGAAATAGAGGATTGACCTCTGTACGGCATGGCCACCCTTGTGACTATAAGTGTTGTAGACCCATCAACAAAATAGAGGGGTGGAGACCATTTGGAACTAAGCATAATACCATGTGGGACTTAACTCCTATGTGATTTTCAACTTCTCCTATTCCTATTTTTAGTTCCCAGATGTCAGCTGTCAACTCAGGTGTCCCTATCAGGCCTGATGGAACAAAGACAGAATCCAGAAGGGACACTGGGGATACTACAAAAATCACCCCCAATTCAGGTGAGTAACCTGATCATTTAATTCAATATAAATTTTTCTGGGTTACAGGTAAGCCAAATGGACTATTCAGCCTTGGTCCCGGCTCCATGCATGTAGAGCACTCTCCCTGGGTCAATTGTTGATGCAAGAGATATTGGTGAGCAACAGAAATGGGGGTTAAGGGCATCTTGCCTTAGAAGGAACTGGCCCAGCTCACGATGTTCTGCCACGCCAAGCACGGCCTGCTCTCAGCTAGCCCCCCTCTGCAGAGGTGGAGGAAGGGAGGAGTGGTGTGCAGGGGCGCCGACTTATAAAAAATATTGGGGGGGCGGGGGCCCATACCGACTTATAAAAAATATTGGGGGGGCCCAAGACCTCCAAACCGCTGCTGCTGGGGGAACGAAAGGGGCGAGCCCCGGGCTGCCCCGACCTTAAGTGAACCTGTGAGGGCCCGCCCTTTGCGGCAGCCGATTGGCTGCCGCCGTGGGCGGTGAATATTAATGAGCTAGGGGGAATCCCCGAGATTGTTGATGGGTGGAGAGCCCACAACCCCAACCCCTCTCTAGATCGGGAGTGGCTTTGTTTTAACTCATTACTGAATGTATTTTAAAAGGTAACTATCGTCAAACAAGGAAAATAAAAAATACCAACATAAATTTGTGATTTTACAAAGCATAATATAACTAATAATTTTCTTAAATTATTGGGGGGCAGAGCCCCCCCAAACGAATTTTTGAGGGGGCTCGGGCCCCCTCAGGCCCCATGGAGTCGGCGCCTATGGTGGTGTGTGGGGGTGGCAAAATGCCAGGCAGCACTTACTGTGGGGCCTGCAGTACGCCCAAGTCACGCGTCTCTCCTGGGAGCGCATTGCAGTAGTCCAAGCGGGAGATAACTAGAGCATGCACCCCTCTGGCAAGACGGTCTGGCAAGACGGTCTGCAGGCAGGTAGGGTCTCAGCCTGCGTACCAGATGGAGCTGATAAACAGCTGCCCTGGACACAGAATTGACCTGCGCCTCCATGGACAGCTGTGTATATATAATTTTTATTTATTTTCCATTTAATATTATGCATTCACATCATTATCCACTTTACCACTTTGGCTCTTTAGAGCCTATCAATTTCCTTCCCGCTGCACAGCTTCCAAAATTGACCTTTATATCACTGCATTTGCACGTTTTCCAATTCTAATTACACTCATTACAAAATAGCTCAAAATTTAAATGATAATAGAAAGATAGAAAATTTCTCATTATAAGTCTGCAGACAACCCTGCTAGTGATGTTAATTGCTTACAATAATCTTTCACATATCGTATAAATTTACTTGATCAATGCTGGTTTCGGATTTTTTCTGTCAGCTTCGCCAGTTCTGCAAAGTCCATCATCTTCATCTGCCACTAGGGCTGCACAGTTCTCCCTCGCCCACCCCACAGGCAAAGCCACGCAGGGTCTCTGTTGTAGAGCTGTGTTGTGCTTGCACCTTCCTCCAGCTACTACTTAGCAATGTCGTTGCTATTGAAGCTGGTGGCACTAATCTCTCGAAAGGCAATTTGAGGATCTAAAGCTACAATTTGTTATTTGATGAGACTCGGCACAGAAGCAAATCTTTTCTTTTTTAATAAAAAAAAAAACCCTTGAAATTGTAATTAAAGTTAATTTAAAAGGGGCAATTAGACTTCCATTAAGTGCCTTTTAATTCAATTTTTAAATTTCGGCTTTTACTATGCATGGAGTGATTAATTGGATCTTTGCATTATTCGTTCAAAAGTATGAAAGCTATTATTTTAAAGTTTCACATGCTCTCAGTAAGGGCACAATTTTCATAACTAGGAAAGCTGCATTCCGGAGAGTTGCTGGATAGAGAGTTGAGCTGAGTCAAGCAAGGGTGGACCTAATTGCGCTCCCATGGGGGAGCATCAACAGCGCAAAAGGCACCTTGCCAATTGCCATGTGCAATGCCTGGTGTTAATGCTGCAGACAAAATGCCTTTGCTTCCCACTCTGTGATTTAGAGTCCCTCTGAGATTTTGGGCACTTCCAGACTCACTAGTTTCAGGTGGGATTCAGTCACATACCAGAAAATTCAGATTGCACAATTAAAGTTGATTTGATGCTCTTGCACAGCAAACCTATACTCTGCAGAAAGTGTAAGATAACATCTGCTTGAATGCGATGGTCCCTGCATATAAATCAGAATGAATGCTCAATAAATAGCTAATGTTGCCTAATCTGCTGACAAACAAATTGGGATGAGTGCTCAATAAACAAGTTCTGTGGATGTGACCTTAGCCCAGGGGTCGGAAAGGTTTACATGAAGCCGCTGGGAGATATCATCAGGGGATTTGGCCTGGGTGTCCATCAATATGCGGATGATACCCAGCTCTACCTCAGAACCAGCGAAGGCGGTGAAGGTCCTGTGCGAGTGCCTGGAGGTGGTTGGAGGATGGGTAGCGGCTAATGGATTGAGGTTGAATCCTGACAAGACAGAAGTACTGTTTTGGGGGGGGACAGGGGGTGGGCTGGTGTGGCGGACTCCCTGGTCCTGAGTGGGGTAACTGTGCCCCTGAAGGACCAGGTGTGCAGCCTGGGAGTCATTTTGGACTCACAGCTGTCCATGGAGGCGCAGGTCAATTCTGTATCCAGGGCAGCTGTCTACCAGCTCCATGTGGTACACAGGCTGAGACCCTACCTGCCTGCAGACTGTCTTGCCAGAGTGGTGCATGCTCTAGTTATCTCCCGCTTGGACTACTGCAATGTACTCTACGTGGAGCTACCTTTGAAGGTAACCCAGAAACTACAACTAATCCAGAATGCGGCAGCTAGACTGGTGACTGGGGGCAGGCGCTGAGACACTGGTCTTTGTTTAGTCATGTCCGACTTTTGGAGTGAGGCTCAAAAGCCTTTGTTTGTATTTAGTCAAGAAGGGGAAACTATCTATTGCATAATGATTGTGCAGGGTTTTTGTGTCAGCACCATGTGGGTAGGTCCTTAAGCAAACTCATCTTATGTTGTTGGCGTTGTTGTGACTGAATTTTCCAAAAAGAAACAAATACAAATAAAGGTAAACAATACAAACTAAAAATAAGTAAATAAAGGGGAAATTAATCCCCCCCATGGCCGTGTATTCCCAGAGCATTTTTGTGGTTGCTTTACCTCATAATAATGAGCAGTCTAAGTGGTCCTGAAGAATAATCACATAGTCGAAAGCGCAGGGGAGTGGGTTCAGCCCTTCCTCTGCCCACTCTTCCCTCAGAGACACTTCCTTTCCCTCCCATCCTTTCCTAAATGATGTGCGTTCCAGGGCTGTGAAAACAAGATTAGGCGGCATGTAGCGCTATCCTAGGCATGTCCACTCAGAGGTAAGTCCTGCTACGTTCAGTGGGACTTACAGGTATATGTGTATAGTGTGGGATGTGAAACACAAGAGCAGTCAAGTACAACATTTGCCAGAATTTGTGCTTCTGACATGGGCTGCCATATGTCCAGATTTTCCTGAACATTTCAACGTGTCACACACACACACACACACACACCCCGTTTAAGAGGGCAGAATACTGTATCGGCTATGTCCGGGAAATTCTGGATGTATGGTAACCCCAATTTAGGAGCCATTTTGGCATATAAGCTGTATATAAATCAATAAATAAACAATAACAATTCCTTTTTTCAATTTCCAGAGCATGAGGAATCATTTGGAAACATCTCTTTCCCTGAAAACCAGAGATACTCGCCTGGGGAGTTTAATTCCAGTGAAGATTTCTCCCTCATTCCTTCTGCCCAGATACCAAAGAAAGCGGAAAATGGTAAGATGAAAGTGGGGGGGGGGGGGGAGTGGAGAGAGTTCATAAGCAGAGGAAGCTAAGAACCAAGAGCCTAAATAGAGATCTTGGTTTTATTGGATTACGGTAATGGTCTGTAATCCCCCTGCTGTCCCATTATTTATTTACTGTAGCCCTTTATGTATTGATCAAGCCACATGCATTGAGTCTCTGCACACAGAAGCTGTACACTTGCTTGCAGCTCTGCACTCGGGGGTCTGTCCCCAGGGGACAAGGATCCCAATTCCATCACCCCATTCATTCTTCGTGCTTTGAGAAGTCTGCCTGGGGCTAAGGTGTGTTGTGGTATATGGTATCGGTGTGGCAATGATGAGGCAGGCAGAGAAGGGAAGGAGCCTGGCATGGCCGCAGCCTGCAAAAGGATCGCCATCTTTGGCACCTCTGTCATGACCAGCCTGGCCACCCTGGCGCAAGCCATCAAGGTTGGGGAACAGATTCTGGTGCTGGTGCGTGACCCAATCTGGCTTCTGTTGCAGGAATTTATGTACAGTGGTACCTTGGGTTAAGAACTTAATTCATTCCAGGTCCGTTCTTAACCTGAAACTGTTCTTAACCTGAAGCACCACTTTAGCTAATGGGGCCTCCTGCTGCCACGCTGTTGTGCAATTTCTGTTGTAAACCTGAAGCAAAGTTCTTAACCAGAGGTACTATTTCTGAGTTAGCGGTTTCAGTAACCTGAAGCGTCTGTAACCTGAAGCGTCTTTAACCTGGGGTACCACTGTATGGAAGGGACGCGGGTGGCGCTGTGGGTTAAACCACAGTGCCTAGGACTTGCCAATCAGAAGGTTGGCAGTTTGAATCCCCGCGATGGGGTGAGCTCCCGTTGCTCAGTCCCAGCTCCTGCCAACCTAGCAGTTCGAAAGCATGCAAAAGTGCAAGTAGATAAATAGGTACTGCTCCGGTGGGAAGGTAACCAGCGTTTCCGTGCGCTGCTCTGGTTCGCCAGAAGCGACTTAGTCCTGCTGGCCACATGAGCTGTACGCCGGCTCCCTCGGCCAATAAAGTGAGATGAGCGCCGCAACCCCAGAGTTGGCCATGATTGGACCTAATGGTCAGGGGTCCCTTTACCTTTACTAGCTTTTAAAAATAGTAATAGCCACTACAGCATGGGGAGATGAGAAGGATCGGGACCACAGTGTGCAAGGAGGAGGTTTAACCATTGCCCTCCGTCAATGGTGCCGGCAAAAGTTGCCCCCTTCTAAAACTGCTGTTGGCCATTTGCGAGGGAAGAGTTATTATTCTTGCAGCATAAGCTTTCTCAGACTAGAACCCGCTTCACCCAGTGCCAACGTTGCACCTGCAGGCTTCAGGTTACCTTTCCCTTTCTTTGCAGAGCGCCCCCAGTCCGTCATCACTGGCATCGCCAACTCCTCTTTCCAGCCAGGGAAGGTTGCCCTCCATCCCGCCTACTGCGCCAACGGCTGTGGGCTTCCCCCGGCTTCCGTGAGGCAGCAGCCGCGAGTCTCCAAGAAGCAGCGCATCAACTCCACCGCCTCCGTCTGCACCAACAGCAGTAAGAAGAGCTGCAAATCCACAGCATCTCAGATCCAGGAGGTGGCTGGGGATGGTGAGTGCATGGGCACTGAGGGTGGGAGGTAGATTGGGAAGGATGGGTCAGTGGGTGGTGTGATAGGAATTTTGAGGTCTTAGGTATATGTTAAATGTTCAGAAGTGTACCAACCAAGCACGTACATAGATCAGCACAGGAAGACCGACCCAAAACCATTTTTGATTCCCAAACTGACCAAATGTTTTCTCTGGAAGGTCAAAGGAAAATGGAAAAGCCTCTCCATTGTTCCAGTTACAGATAGGTAGCCGTGTTGGTCTGCCATAGTCAAAACAAAATAAAAAAATTCCTTCCAGTAGCACCTTAAAGACCAACTAAGTTAGTTCTTGGTATGAGCTTTCGTGTGCATGCACACTTCTTCAGATACACACTCCACCTCTCCATTGTCTTTTCCTTCACAAATCCTGTCTTAAGGGCACATTTAAGATATGAATAGGGTGTGAGCTGTGACCTGGCTCAGGAACTAAGTATTTATCATTACAAAAGACTGGCCAGGCTCCCCAGGCAATCCAATCAGTGACCATTAAACAGGCAACCTGTCAGACGAGATAAACAGATTTCTGCTGTAGACTGCCTTTTCTGTGATGTAGGTATGATGTATCTGGGGGGTGGTCTTAGGTTACACCCCTTCTGTGGTGTATGTATGATGTATGGAGGGGTGGTTTTGAGCTCCAGGGCAGGGAATTTTAAAAGTCTATATAAAGGTAGAACAAAAAAAATTCCTTCCAGTAGCACCTTAAAGACCAACTAAGTCAGTTCTTGATATGAGCTTTCGTGTGCATGCACACTTCTTCAGATAAAGGTAGGCACACCTTTGTTCTGGGTCCTCCTTTCCTGCCTGTGAGGGGAGCACCCTGTTGCAACAGATCAATAAAGATCAGGCTTACTAGCTGCTTTGCTTCTCAGTATTCTCTGTTGGCCTCTGTTATTTTCCTCTACCAATAGGGAACCTATGTAAGGACTCTATATGGGCTCTTGGATACCCCATAAGGGGGGAAAGGGCAGATTTTTGTTTACAACAATGGGACACCGCAGAAGACTCCGATGTAGAGTAACAGGCTCAAAATAGTGACATTGGGGCTTAACTGGAGCACAGTGGTTGGCCATAGGCATTGAGACACTGGCAAAGGGCTCTCTTTAGCCTCTTCCTTTCCATTGTGAACACTGGGATACAATGATTATGGGAAAGGGCTGTTGGCCTTATGTGCTCTTGTGAGCATCTAGTTGGCCATTGCTGAGGAAAAGGATGCTGGACTCGATTGGTCTTTGGGTTTAACCCAGCCGGGCTCTTCCTATGTTCTTCAAGTCTACCTGCCCATACCCCTTCCCTTCTTTGCTCATAGAAAACTTCAGCCAATCACTGCCAGTGACTTTATCACCCGCGCAAGCCTCATCTCATATTATGACATTTTGCGATATTTATTTTGGTTGTATTATTATTGTAAGACCGGCTTATTTTACCTTTAACTTTCTTGATTTGATTTTTGATGAGAATAACAATCCACGCTACAAATACAAGCAAGAAGAAGAAGTCCCAGCAAAAGTAGAATGGATACAAAAAGCTTGTGGAATATGCAGAAATGGCGAAACTTACCAGAAAAATAGCAAATCGAGAAAACAAACTTTTTATAAAAAGAATGGAAATGGTTTATTGAATATTTACAAATAAATTGTAAACAGATAAGAACATTGGTAGGATTATTGTAATAGCCTGCAGTTTTATGAGTATATATTTAAAGTAGATGAATAAATGAGTAAATTAAGTTAATTTGGATATGAAGAAAATATTAAAAATAAATTTAAAGAACCGCAGAAAGAGGGGGAAGGAAGTCAAGTTTTGAAATGTTAAAATGATTACAAAATTATTGAAATATATAAAATTGAAAATAATAAATAAAATAATAATAAAAAGATACAAATACAAGCGACGTCCCATCTTATAAAACTGACTACACTGGCAACAGTGAGGCGTCTTACGTTCCCTAAGAGACCTCCCACCGCTTGTGTACTCTGAAACAGGCAAAAGAGGCTCTGATCATTAGCCAGCTCACCCTGGGAAGCCCAGAGGTTAAAGAGCAAGGCGCTCTCTACCCAGCGGAGCAGCTATGCATGCAATCTCCTTCCCCACTGGTGGCCTTCAGTGGTGCCCTTCCAACAGTGCTGCACCATGTGACTGTTCTGGCTTCAGAGGCCAACTCTTCAGGCTCGGTGTTGTTGAGTGTCTAATGAGTTTAAAGAGAATCAAGCCAGATGTTTCCCAATTGCCTCCGCAGGCCTTAAGATAAAGAGGTCTGCAGCGGGTGCTTCGGCTGTCATATGAGCCTGGCCCCCAGCTTCTCGGATGAAATCATAGAATCATAGAGTTGGAAGAGACCACAAGGGCCATCGAGTCCAACCCCCTGCCAAGCAGGAAACACCATCAGAGCACTCCTGACATATGGTTGTCAAGCCTCTGCTTAAAGACCTCCAAAGAAGGAGACTCCACCACACTCCTTGGCAGCAAATTCCACTGTCAAACAGCTCTCACTGTCAGGAAGTTCTTCCTAATGTTTAGGTAGAATCTTTTTTCTTGTAATTTGGAACCATTGCTCCGTGTCCGCTTCTCTGGAGCAGCAGAAAACAACCTTTCTCCCTCCTCTATGTGACATCACAAATGTGCATTCCAGCAAATTTTAATGGCAGTTCAGCCACTGGTTTTTCCTCTTGTATGCTTTGAAGTACGTTTTCCACTTTTTTAATTCACTTGTTGCTTAAAATAAAAATAAAAGCAAAACTACCCAAGGGATTGGAGTTCAGAGACAGACAACTTCATGACTGCATACAATAATACACAGCTGGCTTCTGCTGGAGAAAGGCATAGCTGGTATCTTCAGAGTCTGACCTGGAGAGGAATGATGCTTTAGAACATTGGTAGGCAACCTAAAGCCCGGAGGCTGGATGCGGCCCAACCGCCTTCTCAATCCGGCCCGCGAACGGTCCGGGAATCAGCATGTTTTTACATGAGTAAAATGTGTGCTTTTATTTAAAATGCATCTCTGGGTTATTTGTGGGGCATAGGAATTCGTTCATTAAAGGTAAAGGTAAAGGTACCCCTGCCCGTACGGGCCAGTCTTGCCAGACTCTGGGGTTGTGCGCCCATCTCACTCAAGAGGCCAGGGGCCAGCGCTGTCCGGAGACACTTCCGGGTCACGTGGCCAGCGTGACATCGCTGCTCTGGCGAGCCAGAGCCGCACACGGAAACGCTGTTTACCTTCCCGCTGGTAAGCGGTCCCTATTTATCTACTTGCACCCGGAGGTGCTTTTGAACTGCTAGGTTGGCAGGCGCTGGGACCGAGCAGCGGGAGCGCACCCCGCCGCAGGGATTCGAACCGCCGACCTTTCGATCGGCAAGTCCTAGGCGCTGAGGCTTTAACCCACAGCGCCACCTGCGTCCCAATTCGTTCATTGCCCCCCCCCCCAAATATAGTCCGGCCCCACCCCCAGGTCTGAGGGACAGTGGACCGGCCCCCTGCTGGAAAAGTTTGCTGACCCCTGCTTTAGAATTACGCTTTGCAGAGGTGTTTCCAAATCAGCCCTCCTGCTTGCCTTCACACTCTTCTTCCTTTCCACAGAGCTGTGTGCCACCCTCCTCTTAGCTTGCCTCTTCTGCCGTTTCTCGGACATCCTGCCTCTTTTCTCCGGGCCCTTCTGCTCTTGCTTCCCTCTGCCCTCCTGCAGCTCCAGGCTCCTGGGCTTTTGCTCGGACCCCCAGGGCTGCTGCTGCTGCTGCTGCTGCTGTCGGTTTGAGGAGCCGGCCCTGGAGTTATGCTACCAGACTGGTGACTGTCTCGAACTTGCATTAGAAGTGTCTGAGCTGTGCTATCACTGACTAACTGGCTGCCAAAGATGCCTCCTACTAATCTTTACTTCTTCCTGGGATCCTTATGGCAGGTGAGCAAACTTTAGTCTGAATATGTTTAATTCGGATTGGCTTTTGGGTGCACACTTGTCTTTGCAGGCTTGGATTGTTTACATTTCCGGGCATATTTCTCCAGACTATGGGACTCTCGCACCTCAGAAGTGCCTATGGCTTCTGTGCTGTGGATTTTAATTTATTTTAAGAAATACTTTTTTAAAAGTGACCTTTTCTTAAGTAAGTGCCCCCCCCCCGAGAATTATGTTACTGAATATAGTTGATATATTAATCTCTGTTAGCTGTTTCAATTAGCCTTTTTAACAACTGTTCTTGCTGCTGCCTTGTCAGTTTTGATTCTTGTTAGATTGTTCATTGCATGAGTTGCCTCGGTGGCATATAGATGATTGAATAATAACTAGTTATGCAGTATCTACATTGACTCTAACCCAGCCTGGTTGACACATGCCTGGCTCCAGAGGCTGGCATGGCTGAACGTTTGTTGGGGCCTCAAGGCTGCCCAAGGGCAAGTGGCCCTCACATCCCTGCCACCCTCACATTACATGGAGCACCCCAGATGACCAGAGATTGTGGGAGACCATTATCCCTATGCATGTCCTGAGATCATTCTCTCTCTGCATGTTCTGAGGGCAACTTCTCAGAATCCAAGAGCCAGCCTTGAGCAGCTCTCACTCTCTGGCCGATTTGTTGGTTAGGACCATTGGTGGGGAGCCTTTGGCCCTCCTGATGTTGCTGAACCACAACTCCCATCAGCCCCGGGAATCATGGCCAATGGCCAGGGGTGGTGGGTGCTGCAGTTTGGCAGCATCTGGAGAACCAAATGGTCTCCACATCAGGATTTGCAAATCTAGGCTCGGGGAGCAAGCTGTTTCTGATTTTCATCCATTCATTTCGCCTCAAAACAAAAAATATGCCTAGCTGAGTTTCTGGCTCCATGCAAAAGTTCAGTGGCGCTCTGAGGTCAGTATATACCTGGAAGGCAGTTTCTGCTATGTAGGAAGTTTGGGAAACTTTGGTGAGATTCCCAGATTCTCATCTTCTCCCTTTCTCTCTCCTCCTCCAGATCGCTGTGCACACTGTGCTCTTGCCTGCCTCTTCTGTGAGTTTATGTCCCTCTGCTCACTTGCCCTGGACTGTGGGGGCTGCGGGGGCTGCCTAGAGGCTTGCTGTGGTGGAGAAGGAGGGGAATCCCTTGCCGAGAGCTGCTGTGGGGAAGCAGGTGGAGGAAATTGCCCCTGTGGGTTAGGCTGCGGGATGTTGCAGGATTGCTGCGGCTCCTCTGACTGCCTTGAGATCTGCCTGGAGTGCTGTTCTATCTGCTTCCCAGCCTGAATTCAGGGACTGGGAGATCGTGTCTCTCTGTCCTCCATGATTCCGGACTGCGTTGGGATGTGTGCGTTGGGAATCCCACCCCACCAAACTACAAAGCATGATTAATCTGGGCCTCTTTTCTTACCAAAGCCCCAACTCCTTGGAACATCCTCAGGCCAGCTCCTTCCTCCTTTTTATGTCATGGTAACAGCCCAAAACGCATTGCTTGTATGCACACAGCTGGGGCCTGCTGTTTGTATTGGATGGGATGAGGCCCGTTAAGTATTGTTTCAGTTGTGTGATGTCACACCCAGACACTGTGATGATGTCCCCAAAAAGGCTAAGCTGCATTCGCACTGAAGACAGGATAAATTCCACTCACACTACAAAATCCTGTCAGGTCAAGCCTATTCTGCTACGCACTGTAATGTTACAGAAAAATCCGTGCCATGCATTTTCGACAGATGTCACCATGCAACTGTGGATGGAATCTCTCTCTTTTTTTTTAACTGTGACCAAAAAAAATTTACATTGATGCTGTGAGATATCTGAATGGACTGAAGCTCAATATCCCCCAGAGCCAAAGAAATTCCTCTTCCTGTGCTGAATGCTTCCAGGTGACCCACCTATTGAGCATTCATCCTTATTTGTTTGCAGGGAGATTAGACAAGGTTGGATATTTAATGAGCATTGCTTTTTATTTGATTGCAAGGAAGTTAGAAGGCTTTGCATTTTTTTTTAAAAAGTCTTGTCCCACACTTTCCAGTGCATTTTCCTGTCTCTTTCCTAATTCCAAAAAGTCCAGTTGTTTTAGGGAGTGGGTTTTTTGTGCAAGACCTCCCTGAATTTGCCAGTGTGTGATTGAATCCCACCTGAAAATAGCTATGCAGTCTGGAAGTGCCTGGTGTGTTTCTGATGTGAACTTTAAATGGACTATAGGCTCCAGGCTGGTGTTTCTCACATGACTTTGTGCCTGGAAATATATTGTTGTGTTGATCGGGATGCCTGACTGTAAAATAAATTTAAATTAAATTAATGAAGCCAGCATCTGTTACGTCAGCTTTATTTCTGTACCACCATTGCTTGCCCCCAAAACTCTCACATCTCCCCCCCCCCCTCAGTGGTTTAGACCACAGCACCACCCACATCCCTTGGTTGGAGCATGGTGCTGATTCTGCCAAGGTTGAAAGTTTGATCCCTATAAGGGATAGCTGCATATTCCTACATCGCAGAGGGTTGGACTAATGCAGTTCTCAACCTGTGGGTCCCCAGATGTTGTTGGACTACAACTCCCATCATCCCTGAGCTCTTGCCTTGCTAGCTAGGGGTGATGGGAGTTCTAGTTCAACAACATCTGGGGACCCACAGGTTGAGAAAGGCTGATAGATGATCCTTAGGCTCTCTTCAACTCTATGATTCTGCCCTATGGGCAGCTTGAACAAGGAGCTGAAATTCAAAAGCATCAATTTAAAATAGCCTCTTCTAAGTTGCTTCCAAAATTCCCCACTTCCCTTAGCATAGAAAGAGACCACGAGTTTGGTAAGTTAAAAATTGTTTACTTACAAACAAATCAAAGCTCAGATTCAAGTGCTTTTCCATACAGCAGCAACAAAAGGCAGGCAGCATGACTTAGCTTCAAAATGGTAAATATTTCTAAAACAATTGTATAGAAACACAAGGCTTGCTTAAGCTACACAGTTGAAGCTTGGAATACCCAGTTTAGATACCCTTACTGGTAGGGTTCACATAGTGGAAAAGAAAGAGAACAAATAGTTTGGCAATGCTTCCTTCCGAGATGAGGGGGTGTAACCTAGCTAAGTCTGGCAGGACAACTTACTCTATGGTCTTAACTCCTCATGCATTAATCAGAGTTAAGCCATGGTTTTCCCAGTATAGTTAAGTCATGGTTTTCTCAATAGTGATGTATGGAAGTGACAGCTGGACCATAAAGAAGGCTGATCGCCGAAGAATTGATGCTTTTGAATTATGGTGCTGGAGGAGACTCTTGAGAGTCCCATGGACTGCAAGAAGATCAAACTTCTCCATTCTGAAGAAAATCAGCCCAGAGTGTTCACTGGAAGGACAGATCCTGAAGCTGTGGCTCCAATACTTTGGCCACCTCATGAGAAGAGAAGACTCCCTGGAAAAGACACTGATGTTGGGAAAGACTGAGGGCACAAGGAGAAGGGGACGACAGAGGACGAGATGGTTGGACAGTGTTCTCGAAGCTACCAGCATGAGTTTGACCAAACTGTGGGAGGCAGTGGAAGACAGGAGTGCCTGGCGTGCTCTGGTCCATGGGGTCACGAAGAGGCGGACACGACTAAACGACTAAACAACAACAAAAGGAAAAGTGGGACATTCCAGCATCAAATCAGAATCTGGGACGGCTTCTCTAAATCAGGGACGTCTTTCGAAAATAAGGACACTTGGAGGGTCTGCCAGCCCCATTCCTGTGCCTCAGAGGACCTCATGAGGCTGTGCTTCCTAGAAAGCAGCGGTCAACACCAAAGGGCAACACCAAAGAAGAGCAAAGATGAGGGCCAGGAGTCCCAGGGAAACACCCTTGTCAATGTAGGGACATCTCTGTTACTGAGACCATACTTAAAAGCTGTGTCCAGTCAAGTCAACCTGCTGGTGCAAGAAATTATGCCTGTGCAACATGTTCTCTCCCCTGTTGCTATGGGGCGTCCCTGGCCCTTGAACTTGCAGATTCCGCCCAACAGGATGCCTTTGAATCTGCAAGTTCAATGGTCAGGGAGGCCCCATAGCAAATGGGTGTAGCCAGGGGCGGCAGCTGCACCCCCTCCAAATCAAATAAATAAACAAAAATACTTAACTAACTGACCAATTGTGTCACAGATAACTCGGTTCTGCCCCCCCCCAAACATAAAGCTTGCCCCTCCAATAAATCCTGGCTACGCCCATGTACAGGGATGCGGGTGGCGCTGTGGGTTAAAGCACAGAGCCTAGGGCTTGCCAATCAGAAAGTCGGCGGTTCGAATCCCCACGACGGGGTGAGCTCCCGTCGCTCGGTCCCTGCTCCTGCCAAACTAGCAGTTCAAAAGCACATCAAAGTGCAAGTAGATAAATAGGTACCACTCCAGTGGTAAGGTAAACGGCGTTTCCATGCGCTGCTTTGGTTCGCCGGCTCCCTCGGCCAATAGAGCGAGATGAGCGCTGCAACCCCAGAGTCGGCCACGACTGGACCTAATGGTCAGGGGTCCCTTTACCTTTACGCCCATGTACACAACACTTAAATTTAATTTTGTTGCAAGAATCTTTGGTAAGCCGCTTTGAGAGCCTTTGGGGGATACAAAGGAGGATGCAACTCCTCCCAAGGCACAGTGAGCAAGAGAGAGCTTTTCTGTGCCATTCCCTAGAATAGAGGCTTCACCTCTCTTTTCCAATGGACTCTTGACTACGCTACCAATTGGAGTTATTCCTATGGGAAGCTTGAGAAAAATAAGTACATTGTGAGTGATATGGTCACCTTAACGCTCTTATTAATATCGTCCGTAAAACAGTCACAGTTGGGTTTATTATATTCAAAACAATTATAGTGGTACCTCGGATTAAGTACTTAATTCGTTCTGGAGGTCCGTTCTTAACCTGAAACTGTTCTTAACCTAAAGCACCACTTTAGCTAATGGGACCTCCTGCTGCTGCCGCACCGCCAGAGCATGATTTCTGTTCTCATCCTGAGGCAAAGTTCTTAACCCAAGGTATTATTTCTGGGTTAGCGGAGTCTGTAACCTGAAACGTATGTAACCCGAGGTACCACTGTACTATACTTCTCTTCCTTGTCAGTGGCTGCAATCTCTTTTTTTTAAAAAAATGATATTTATTAAAATTTCAAAAAAGTTACAAGAATAAAAAAAAGAAAAGAAAAAGAAGGAAAAAATACAAAACACAAAAAAATCAAAACAAATCAACCTTTCCATATCCTGACTTTCATTTGCTTGTTTCCCTGACCTCCTCGCACCTCCCTTTTTTGTATTCTAGTTCAATTAGTTATTTCAGCAAATCCTTTCCATTTTTGCTTTTATCTTAATAATTTATCTTACTATATTATAACTTTACATTCTCACCTATTAACAATCCATCTTTAAATACCCCTTTATAACATTACTGCTAAAACCACATAACTTCATTCCAACATCCTTCTAACATTCCTTAATTTTACAATATTTCTGTAAATAGTCTTTAAATTTCTTCCAATCTTCTTCTACCGACTCTTCTCCCAGGTCTCGGATTCTGCCATTCTTCCCGGGTGGGTAGGTCTTGTGTCTTCCAATACTTTGCGATGAGTATTCTTGCTGCTGTTGTGGCATACTTAAAAATGTTCTATCCTTCTTTAACACCAATTGGCCGACCATGCCCAGGAGAAAGGCCTCTGGTTTCTTCAGGAAGGTATATTTAAATACCTTTTTCATTTCATTATAAATCATCTCCCAGAAAGCCTTAATCCTTGGGCACGTCCACCAAAGGTGAAAGAATGTACCTTCAGTCTCTTTATATTTCCAGCATTTATTATCGGGCAAATGATATATTTTTGTGAGCTTGACTGGTGTTATGTACCACCTGTATATCATTTTCATAATATTCTCTCTTAGGGCATTACATGCCGTAAACTTCATACCTGTGGTCCATAACTGTTCCCAGTCAGCCAGCATAATGTTGTGTCCCACATCTTGTGCCCATTTTATCATAGCAGATTTCACCATTTCGTCCTGAGTGTTCCATTTCAACAGCAAGTTATACATTCTTGACAGAATCTTAGTTTTGGGATCTAACAGTTCTGTTTCCAATTTTGATTTTTCCACCTGGAAGCCAATTTTCTTGTCCAATTTGTATGCCTCCAATATCTGATAATAGTGAAGCCAATCTCGCACTTTGTCTTTTAGTTTTTCAAAGCTCTGCAATTTCAATTTATCTCCCTCTTGTTCCAAGATTTCCCAATATTTCGGCCACTTGGCCTCCATATTGAGCTTTTTCTGAGCCTTCGCTTCCAGTCAGTGGCCGCAATCTCAGATCAGGATGCGGAGCTTTGCTGCCTCTTGCTGGGCAAAGGAGAGCATGGCATTCTGATGGAGCAAAGGCCTTTCTGCACAGAGCTCACTTAGTAACACTCAAAGGGGCACACCATCTCAAAATTCATTTTTGGGGTAGGAACCACACAAAGTTTCTAATGACCAGGTGATGTGCTGTTTCCCCGGGAGCTAAAATCTGCTTTCCAACTAATGCAAAAAGGCTTTCTAAATTGGTTACATGTGCATTTGCCATATCATGTTTTGGGGTTTATCCAATTCCCCCAATCTCTTCACTCCTCCTCTGGTTGGTTGTGAGGGATCTTAGAAGGAATGGGGGGGGGGCCCTCTCACCACTGACATCCAACATCTGCCACGAAGCAGATGTCTAAATTTGCCTAATGAAGGGACATTTTATCATGCTTGGTGGACCTGTTTAAAAAAAAAGCTTTTTTAGCAAAACTGACTGGAAAAATTAGAGGAGTGTCAAACCAGAAGATTTATAGGGAATGGAAAATATTTGAAGAATATTTAAAATCGTACTGTATGAACAGTAAGATACTTGCAGAAATAGAGCGATACTGGTAAGCAAGAATTACATAAAATATAATATTGGATTATATATACATATATATGGAATGCAGGTTTTGGTGTCCTCGGGTGTCTTCCCGTGTAAAAGTTGGGGTGTCTAGGCGACGTTTCGACGAGGTCTCACTCGTCATCTTCAGGCTGGTGCTTTCGGCTTCTTGTTACTGGAACAGAGCGGGATCTCAATGTTTGAGTTCCTATAAATACTGTAGAGGGGGTGTGGTGTCTAGCCTCCAATGTTCTGGGCAGAGAGGAAGTTCCCAGGCTAGTGTGCCTTTTCTTCTTTTGTTCCTTAATTACTTGAGAGATACCTTGAGTGATTTCTTGAGTGATATCCTGAGTACCACTTAGGTGGGTCATTAGGTGTGGATTAGTTGCTAAAGTCTTTGTGTCTTGACCTCTTGAACTTTGTGAAGAGTTTTCCTGAGAAGATGGCTGTATTGCACTTAGTTGTGCTTTGGCTTGGCTTCGTGTATAGGGGCGAGCTGTGGTTTTGTGGCTTGTGTCAGCCAGATCTGTGTAGGGATTGCAGGGGGGTGCAGCATCCGGAGGTGCCACCATGGATTGGCTACTGGATGGTGTCAGTAATTCATCTGTGGAGAGGGTCTGGGTTTGGGTCTGGTGTGGTTGATTGGTGTTGGCGTTCTGTGTGCCTCTGGATCTGGTGTCAGTTTTTGTGGGGAGGGCTAATTTCCAGATGTCTGGCAAGCGGGATGTGTCGTCACGCTTGTTCATGTTGTGAGGGTGTTTCACAACATGAACAAGCGTGACGACACATCCCGCTTGCCAGACATCTGGAAATTAGCCCTCCCCACAAAAACTGACACCAGATCCAGAGGCACACAGAACGCCAACACCAATCAACCACACCAGACCCAAACCCAGACCCTCTCCACAGATGAATTACTGACACCATCCAGTAGCCAATCCATGGTGGCACCTCCGGATGCTGCACCCCCCTGCAATCCCTACACAGATCTGGCTGACACAAGCCACAAAACCACAGCTCGCCCCTATACACGAAGCCAAGCCAAAGCACAACTAAGTGCAATACAGCCATCTTCTCAGGAAAACTCTTCACAAAGTTCAAGAGGTCAAGACACAAAGACTTTAGCAACTAATCCACACCTAATGACCCACCTAAGTGGTACTCAGGATATCACTCAAGAAATCACTCAAGGTATCTCTCAAGTAATTAAGGAACAAAAGAAGAAAAGGCACACTAGCCTGGGAACTTCCTCTCTGCCCAGAACATTGGAGGCTAGACACCACACCCCCTCTACAGTATTTATAGGAACTCAAACATTGAGATCCCGCTCTGTTCCAGTAACAAGAAGCCGAAAGCACCAGCCTGAAGATGACGAGTGAGACCTCGTCGAAACGTCGCCTAGACACCCCAACTTTTACACGGGAAGACACCCGAGGACACCAAAACCTGCATTCCTGTACCCGTGAAAATCTACGAAAGCATATATATGGAATATATACACACACACACACACACACACACACAATGGTACCTCGGGCCAAGAACTTAATTCGTTCTGGAGGTCCATTCTTAACCTGAAACTGTTCTTAACCTGAAGCACCACTTTAGCTAACGGGGCCTCCCGCTGCTGCCGCATGATTTCTGTTCTCATCCTGAAGCAAAGTTCTTAACCCGAGGTACTATTTCTGGGTTAGTGGAGTCTGTAACCTGAAGCATTTGTAACCCGAGGTACCACTGCAATATGAATCTGTGCAAGGAATACAGATAATCTAAGTAGTATAATGAGAATTATTGGAAGTTATATATTTTAATTTGTCATGTAAGTGTAATATATTGTATTTGTTTATGTTTATTTCTTTATGTTTTCATATTTTATTGTTTCTAGCCATTTGTAGTGTTTTCTGTTTTGTATGTTATGTATGTTATGTAATTCATATATATTTGTCTATGTGAAAATTAATAAAGAATTTCTTTTTTTAAAAAAAGCTTTAAAAATGTGATCCAAATGCACACATTGATACAGAAAAATTTGAAGGTTAATGTTCAACTGAAAGCAGAACTCCTGCTGGGATTAATTAGTCCTGCTGGGACAAATAGTTATACAACTAGAAAAAAAGTATAAAAGATTACTGCAATATATGATCACAGTGGCGAGACTCTTTTATGCATAAACATGGAAATTCTTATTATTATCTACTAGGGAAGAATGGTTACTGGAATTAATGGATTTGGCTGTGGTGGGAAAGCTGACATGTTTAATTAGAGAAAAATCATTGTTGACATTTATTAATGATTGGAAGCCCCTTGTGAACTTCTTAAGTAAAAAGGAAAATGAGCTTGTAATATCTGGGTTTAAAGTCTGAAAAAAGGTTGGTTTATGGAAAGTAGGAGAGTTTGATGCTATTATGGAGCAAGGGGTTTGCATATATTTATAAAGCTGATAGACAGGCAAGTCTTTTCTTTCTCTTTTCTTTTATTCCTTTTTATTAATTTTCTTTCTTTTTGTTCAGGCTTCCTCAACCTCGGCCCTCCAGATGTTTTGAGACTACAATTCCCATCTTCCCTGACCACTGGTCCTGCTAGCTAGGGATCATGGGAGTTGTAGGCCAAAAACATCTGGAAGGCCGAGGTTGAAGCCTGTTTTAGTTTTTATGTTGACAAAATGTTTGGTATTTGATGTTAACTTTTGTATACTGCTTTTTCTTTGTTGGTTCTTCATGTGTTAATAAAAATAACTTTCAGTGAAGAAGAAAAAAGGTCATTCATTCTGATTTGTTTGTTTCCCATTATTTGTGCTTTCCACACTTTTCAGTCCATTTCCCCCTTCACTTTTTCACATTGCAAAAAGTCCATTTTTAAAACAGTGGATTTTTCATGCTAATATGGCAGAGTTCTTTAATCCCCATTAACTGCACAAACCTAAAGATCTGGTCACTTGAAGGCCTCCTGCAAAATAGTGATATATACTTCCTTTAAAAAAAATATATTTTATTTTATTAACATATAAAACACATACATATACATTTACACAATACATGTACACAACACACTACCTAATTTTCATAACATAAAACATACCTACATTACTCTATGCCACAACTGCTGCTTGAATTTTACTAGCTAAAAAGTGGAAAACGCAAGAATTACCAACTGTGGAAGAATGGCAGATGAAGATGATGGATTTTGCGGAGCTAGCCGACCTAACTGGAAGAGTCCATGACCAGAAGGAGGAGGAGTATCAGGAAGAATGGACAAAATTTAATGATTATTTAGTTAAAGTTGTTAAGTTAAACTAATTGGAAATAGCTTGCAGGTATTTGATTGGCTTAGGATTTTATATAAGTTAAGTGATGAATTGATATGTTTAATTTAGAATTGAAAAGATGTAAGGATGTTAAATGATTAAGTTTATAAGAACTCTGATTTGGAAAACCATTAAAAGGATACGCATTGTAACGTTAGTGGCATTCAAAGAAGCTCTGTAAAAGTTGAAGAAATATTGCAAAAAAGAAAAACAGGCATCAAAGAGTATACTAAAAGGCAATAGTGAATTAAAGAAATGTGTATTTTAAAAATTTAATTTGGATGATTATCAGAGAGGTTGAAGGAAGTCCAAATGTGAAAAATCTGTTAAAGATGAAATGTGATGTGTTATGTATTTTTTATGCGGAAAATTTATTATATAAAAAAATAAAATAAAAGGATACGCATTGAAATTCAACCAAGGGGAATCGAGGAAGTCACTTAACAATGTTAATAAGTGTAATTTTCATAAGGTTATGATTTTTGTTTGTTTGTTTATAATTTTGTGAAAATCAATGAAAATATTTTTGGAAAACTAATAATAATAACCTTGCCGCCGTAGCTGCATACATAAATATTGGTCTGATCCTTCCTCTCCTTTACTTCCACCAAGCATCACAAAGCAACGCACGCAACGCGGGTCTGGGAAGCAGGAAATTAATTCGTGCTCGTACCCAAGAAAGCGTTTTGCAACCCGAGGCCGCTGCTCACGAGGCGCCCCCTAGAGGCTAGAAGACGCGCTGCAGCGACGGGGAGGGATGCGCGCAGGGTGCGGGGTGGGGGCTCCTGTCCCACAGCCTTGCGGATTATCCTCTGCTGCGCTCTGCCATTGGCCAGCGTCTCTGTCTGTCTCTCTCTCCCCCGCCCCCCCCGCCCTCCGCATCACTTTCTGCCGGGCAGGAGGAGGGTAGCAATTCGCGTTGCCTTGGCAACGGCCCATGGTCCCTCCTCTTGCTAACGGCTGCTATTTCGGGCAGCATCAGCATCCAAGGTTGCTCCCAACCTCCTTGGCTCTGCCTGCTGCTGCTGCTGCTGCCGCTGCTTGGCAGGGCCCGCCTGGGAGGTTAGGGGAGCCGAGGCCGGGGGCTGCTGCGAGCCAGAACAGCGCTGGCGGCGGGGGCATCCACAGAGGTAAGGAAAGGGCGCCCCCTCCTCTTCCTCCTCCTCCTCCTCGCTTCTCTTCCCCCAGCATGGCGATGATGGATGGAGGATCAGCCCTTCTAATAGGATTCCCGGGTCTACTCTGCAGGGGTGGGGAGGGAAGGGGTAGTGGGAGGACGAGGAGGAGATAAGTAGCCGGCCTGTAGTGCAGTGGGTTAAAGTTGGTTGGGGGGTTGGGGGGGAGGGGGGAGAACCAGGTGGCTGCCTGCGGGGAGGGTGACGGATGGAGATGGGCTGGATGAGGGTGGCTGCTGATGGGAGGGAAGGGATGAGAGCCGGGGGGGGGGGCAGGGAGGCGGGGGCAGGTGAGTGGATGATGTCAAGAGATGGATAGGACCTGACAGCCGGGCCGGGAGGGGTGCTGGGGACGAGCAGAGAAGGATGTGACAGGCCAGCGAGGAGACGGGTGACTCGTTGGGTGCTGAGTGGAAGTGACAGGGCACTTTCCGGCAGCGGGTTCAGTGGGCAGCAACCCCCCACCCCCACGAAACCACCTGCTTAGTACCTGCTGCAACCCCACTAACCAACAAGGGGGTTAACTAGGCAGACAGCTCTGGGTGGAGAGTGGGGGGTGGGGGTGACCTTTACTCCAGGAGCATGGCCTTTATTCAGGTAAGGAGCAGATCCTGACATGGAGTGATGCTGGGATTTCCCACTCCATATCCTAGGATTCTTTAACTGCTGATCCTGGAACAAGGGAAAGAGAGGAGCTGTGATTTTTCAGCAGAGCATTCGCTCCCTGTTTCCATCCTTCCACCTGACTAAAGGTAAAGGGACCCCTCACCATTAGGTCCAGTCATGGCCGACTCTGGGGTTGCACGCTCATCTCGCTTTATTGGCCGAGGGAGCCGGCGTACAGCTTCCGGGTCATGTGGCCAGCAGGACTAAGCCATTTCTGGCGAACCAGAGCAGCACATGGAAACGCCGTTTACCTTCCCGCCGGAGCGGTACCTATTTATCTACTTGCACTTTTGAACTGCTAGGGTGGCAGGAGCAGGGACCGAGCAACGGGCGCTCACCTCGTCATGGGGATTCGAACCGCTGACCTTCTGATCGGCAAGTCCTAGGCTCTGTGGTTTAACCCACAGCGCCACCGCGTCATGACTAGTTAGGTGCTAAACCCAATCTCTGTTTTCCACTGCTCAGAGTGTTTCCTTTCCTTGGGTCTCCTGGGATCGGACTGCTTTCTAGAGTGTTCCCCTTATAAATTCTGGCCCCTTTCAGATGTTATTTCAGATGTGTAAAGGTAAAGGGACCCCTGACCATTAGGTCCAGTCGTGACCGACTCTGGGGTTGCGGCACTCATCTCGCTTTATTGGCCGAGGGAGCTGGCGTACAGCTTCTGGGTCATGTGGCCAGCATGACTAAGCCGTTTCTGGCGAACCAGAGCAGCGCACGGAAACGCCGTTTACCTTCCCGCCGGAGCAGTACCTATTTATCTACTTGCACTTTGACGTGCTTTCGAACTGCTAGGTTGGCAGGAGCAGGGACTGAGCAACGGGAGTTCACCCTGTCACAGGGACTTGAACCGCCAACCTTCTGATCGGCAAGTCCTAGGCTTTGTGGATTAACCCACAATGCCACCCGCGTCCCTCGATTTTAATGTGTAGAGAGGGAGAAAGTGAGATTGTGTGTACTCAGCTGTGCCACACTTTTCACAGGGCACTTCCAAATACCCTGTTTATTGAGTATTCATCCTGATTTGTTTACAGGGCGATTTGACAACACCCACTATTTCATGAACAGACTTTCTGGGTTTTTTGTGGGGAGGTTAGATGAGGGGGTCTCAAAACCTCTGAAGCAGTAACAGTGATAATGGCTCTGCAATTTGCCCCACCCCCAAAACAACTTGGGGAAATATAAGAAAAATTAGATAATATTGCCTCTGCACTGGCCTTCCTGCACCAACAGCTTTGGAACAATTCCTGCTGCATGACATGTAACATAAACAAAAAAGGATTTCCACATCTCCTCCTTACCCTTCTATTCAAGGAATGCTCTTCTCTGGTTGCTGCCTGCTCAGTGTTCAAAATTAGCCAGGTGCCAGGACTATCGGCCATTGGAACCAAGTGAATATTCCTGGGTGCCAGGAGGGCACCTGGCATCTCCACCATCTGGAGATCCTTGGATCTGGACTGTTTTCACACACTAATACCCCATCCTGTCAAATTCTATGCGTTATATTTTAGCCGCACAATTGGAATGAATTTCTGGGGGGAAACACTTTTTCTGTGCAGCCTGTGTAGGAGCAGTCACTGTTAAGAAAAGATTGTCTTAACCGAGCTCAAGATTGTCATCAGAACTAGCCAGATGTTTAACTGATAATCACAGTCAGACCATCATTTGAAAAATAAGACTTCAGAGCCTTCTTGCCCCAAAATGGCAACTAGACATTCTGTTTTGGCAGCTGTAACCTTGGTTTAAGGAAACATTTGGCACCTACCTTATATATCTGAGTTTCTAACACTGTGTCTGCTGCATGTGGCAGCAAACAAAACAAAGGTAGCAACAATGGGTTTCATTTCTTCCTGCAACCCCACCTTTTCAAAAATGTCCATCAGGCAGCTTCCTGCCACATGGCTGACAGGCAGCAAAATGAGCCAACAGGCAGTTGCCATGCTTGCCCCTGACACACACCCCACAGTTGTTGTTTTTTAAGTAGTTGCTGACCTAGCACTTCATGTGGCTGGCAGAGAGCAAAACAAAACAAGCAGAGCAGGAAAAGGGTGGCTCCTGCGCTTCACAACCAATTTTAAAAACTGCTCCAGGGACAGGGCCGCTGCTTGCTCCACAAGGCCAGCAGGCAGCAAAGCAAAGAGGAAGCAAATAGGCTACAGAACTTCCCCTGCCTTTTTTAAAGGCCCTCACCCATGGATAAGAAAGCTTCTCCCCTTTTCAATAAGCCCTTCCATGTACATTTTCTTTTTCATGGTTTGATTCATTTTTCCTGAAACGCTTGACAATTGGGTTTATTTTACTGAGCGGAGTAATTTCAGGTTTCGTTTGTAATTGTTTATATTTGTGATATAAGGTAATGTAACAATACCAGTCTGATATGGTTTCTTTTTTGTGCTCTTCGGCTATCTCAATCCCAGTTTTGTTGGTAATAACCTTGTAAATGTTGCAAACAAACAAATAAGCTATACCTTTCACTTCTCTGAAGATAGAGGGCAGGGCAAGAACCTCCTCATATTCCCTTTGGGTACAGAGGGGGTTCGTTCAGGAGAGTGTGTCACCAGGCTAGGCACAGACCACCTGCTTTATAGGGCAGCCTGTCAGGGGCTTGAGAAGCCCCCTCTTCCCCCTGCTTTTCTGTGGTTGCACAAACAAGAGCAGAACTCAAGGCGGGAATATCAAGCGCTTTGCGGTCAGGAGAAGGTGTTCCCACAAGCACCTATTTGAAGCTGGACTAGCCAGAACCTCTCTTTCATGGGGCCTTTCAGTGCTCCCTGGGCCATGGGGACTCCACGCCACACCATCTTTCCCCAGCCACACTGCTTGGTGACCTTGCTTCACATTCTCCTTGAGTGCTTTTTGTTGAACGACCATTGCTTGCAACTTTCAAAGGTGGAATTTATACTCATTGCTCTGCCCATTTTTGCCTCTGGCCCTTTACACAACCAACGTGCGGCCTCGGAGATTGTACCAAAGGGAAGGTGGCCCTCCAGCTGAAAACGGTTCCCCGCCCTCTGATGTTATGGCTCTCACTGGGTGGTTTTCAGCTAAGCAGGCCTATTGGGGTTAAGGCGCCTCAGTCACATTTATTTCAGTGGGTCTAGTCTGAGTAAAAACTTAGTCAATGCACAAACCATCCTGGAATCTGAGCTGTATGTCAACATTTGTGTCTCTGCGCAGGACAAAGTGAGGCAACCTCTGGGGACCCTACGAAGCTCCCCTATTGGATGTGGGGGACTGAGCTTGGGTCCCCGAAGTGAGATCCCTGGCTGCGCTGATTGTGGGGCAGTCATGGGGGGTGCTGGCCCCCATGTCCACGACTGGGGTTCAGAGAGGATCGAGCCCTGTGGCATCAGGTCAGTCCAATGCGCTACTCGTCCTCCGCCTGAGAGGGCTGATCAACTGAAGTGGGGAGCGAGGGAATGGAGGAGTCTACCTTCCTGAGAAATACTCACCTCTCGTTGTTGTCCCCCTTCCAAAAGCTGCAGCACAAGACAAAGCCCCCAGGTGACTTGTGAGGCTCGTGTTCCTGCAACAGAGACCACCCCAGCTGCAGGAGGTGAGTGTGGAGGGTTTTTGGGTGTTGTTATAAATAGGACGCCCTACAGTGGGGGTTGCAATTGGCAATTGATTTTAATGGGGTCCTTTTCAGCCCAGTAAGTGCATAATGGTCAGCAATATTGGCTCTCTAAGACCAAATCTGCATTGCACATTTAAAGCAACATTATAGCACTTTAAACAGTAATGGCTTCCTCCAAAGTAACCTGGAAACTGCACTTTCTTAAGGGTGCTAGGAGACCATTATTCCCCTCACAGAGATACAGTTATCAGAGTGGGGTAACAGTCAATCCCTCCTTTGTAGGAAACTCTGGAATTTGTTGCTCTCTGAGGGGAATAGGAATCGCCTAAAATTTCTCAACACTCTTAGCAAACTACAACTCGCAGGGTTCTTTGTGGGAAGCCATGATTGTTTGAAGTGATATGATACCAGACCCTCCGAGTGTCCCTCTTTTTCCAGGGACATCCCTGATTTAGAGAAGCCGTCCTGGTTTCCGATTTGATCCCAGAATATCTCACTTTTCCTTAGGATGTCCCTATTTTCATCGGAGAAATGTTGGAGGTTATGGAGTTTCCCAGCCCCCGAACCATCTGAAGGCAATCCTGTATAGGGAAGGATTTTTTAAATGTTTGATGTTTTATTATATTTTTATATATGTTGGAAGCTGCCCAGAGTATCTGGTGCAACCCAGTCAGATGTGTGGGGTATAAATAGTAAAAATTTCATAATGGAATGGGATGTCCCTATTTTCATCGGAGAAATGTTGGAGTTTTTGAATATGTGATACTGCTTTGAATGTGATAGTGCAGATGGGGCCTTTTCCCACTCAAACCAAGATGGAGGCAAAGGACTGTATTCCCTCCACCTTGCAGGCTTTGGTAGAGCTCTTCCTTTTGAACCCGGGTCTGCAAAGTAGGACCTGTGTGTGAGAAACAAAATCCTTTCTTGGGACTTGCTCCTCCTAATATATTTTAAATCGAGGAGTGAGCTTTGTTTTGTTTTTGATTCTTTCGTTTTTGGGGGGGTTATCGCTTGTTTTTCCCCTCTGCGTGTTTTATTTGTTTTGAGGGGGTGTGTGGTTGCGGGGTTTTTTTTGGGGGGGGGAGTCAAAGCATTGCCAGTTTTTCTTCTGTGAAATGGGTATGTCTGTGGTGCCCACAACCATTTATTGGATTTTGGGTCCCTGTCCCCCCAAAGGCTGAGTGAGGACCTCTGCTTGAGGGCCTTCTCTTTACCATTTCCTTGTATCTTGGTTTGCATGTGATGATGAGGAGCTGAGGTGATTTAAGGAAGAGCACTGCCAAAGCTACTTCTGCTGCCCAAGCTGAAAGGAAGGACTTAGAATCCCTCACCTGCCTCTCAGCTTGGGAGAACATCAGAGCCTACTCTGGGAACCAGAAGTAAAGTGGATTGCAGGGGGTGGAGATTTGTCCCCTGTGTTTCCTGTTGCTGATCCTTGAGTTAGAGTTTGTGTGAATGCCACCATCAAGTCATGCTAGCAGGAGAACCTACTCTCCTCCAGTTGAAGCATTCTTGTCAATAACGGGTTGCCTGTGGCGAACAAGAATTCCCTGAAGCCTTTAGAAAAAAACTGTGCACACACCTTTAAAGCACATCCACGGCAGGTTCTTTTTCTCCAGTAATTCTGGGCCTTCTAGTTTAACCTCACAGGAGTCACAGTTCCCAGCGACCTTTAACAAGCTATTCCCAGAATTCTTTGAGGGAAAGAATGTGCTTCAAACGTCCACCAAGCCTTTGGACATCAGATATGGCAGGCAGGCTAGGGAGACATTTTGTGGACTTGTGTGCAGGGCTGTGCCAGGGCTGAACTTTGCTGTATGTTCCAAAACGTAGCACCGCCGTTCCTGCCCAGCTTCACCAAACGAAGCACTGTAGGGCTTTCTTAAGAACATGTGCCCATTGCACATGCTACAACGTGACCTCCTTGTCAGAGCTATGGCGGTTTCTCCTAACCTTGCAAAGTTTGTACACCCCAAATGTAACAGCCAGAATTGCAGCCTCTCTCCTGAAACACAGGCAAAAAGAGAGAGAAGCCTGAAACATTGAAAGTTTCGTCTTGTGGAATAAAACCCATGCTTTTTGACTTAAAAAATATTTTTCTGGCAGTAGAGTCAAGACCAGGCATGGGCAAACTCGGCCCTCCAGATGTTTTGAGACTACAATTCCCATCATCTCTTATTACTGGTCCTGTTTGCTAGGGATGATGGGAGTTGTAGTCCTAAAACATCTGGAGGGCTGAGTTTACCTATGCCTGGTCAAGACGGTCTGTTTTAATGAAAGAGAACTGTCTGGGAACCATTCTGTAGAAGCATAGGTGCCAACTCCCTGGGGCCCCAAAGTGCCCAAGCACCCACAAAATTCCCCATGAAGGGACCGGGCACCCCCAAATTTCATCCCAAGGCCATGCACACTGCATGGCACCCACAGCCCCGGGGACCCATGGTGGCAGGGCCAAGCTGGCACTCCTGTGTAGAAGAATCATATCTGTTTATTACAACACAGCACAACTACCGTATTTTTCGCTCTATAAGACGCACCAGACCACAAGTTTTTGGAGGAGGAAAACAAGAAAAAAAAAATCTGAATCTCAGAAGCCAGAACAGCAAGAGGGATCGCTGCGCAGTGAAAGCAGCAATCCCTCTTGCTGTTCTGGCTTCTGGGATAGCTGCGCAGCCTGCATTCGCTCCATAAGACGCACACACATTTCCCCTTACTTTTTAGAAGGGAACAAGTGAGTCTTATAGAGCAAAAAATACGGTACATTCCACATTATTTAGGATTACCCGGAACAGTTCCTTCGTAGCCACAAATACGGCAATGTGTTGCAATCCCAAACCAGTGCTCTCAAGCCTACCTCCAGGGGAAAATCACAACACCTCATCTTCAACTGTGGTCATGTCTGATGCTCCTGAGAAAGGATTAAAAATGTCCAAGGTCTTTGTGGCAAGGGGAGAACTTCTCTGAACCCAAAGGGCCCCAATGAGATATTGGAGTAGGAAATCATGATATACCTGTTACCAATGTATCCAATTCTGTTTTGCAGTCAATGGGTATCTTGGCTCCTGCAACTGCTCCAAGCAGACGATTCCAGAATATTAGTCCTTCTAAATGTATGAATGGCTAGTTTATAACGAGTTTATGGCCTTGCATTCCATAGCAATGCCTCATCTTGCCTAGAGCTGAAATGGGTATTTGAAATTCACTGAAATTTCCAATTTCACCATTTTTACATGTGCATTTGGAATGTGACATTGTGCCTCTGAATTAGAACTGTTTAGATTTGCTGGCATCTCTTGGTGCTTTTGGCAGGCATTTCTTTGTTTATTTACACATATATACTTCGTTAAAACCAGCTCCACTAGATTATTAAAGCCGCTCATGACATACATCCATAATACAGTATAAAGAAATACGAAACCACATAAGCTGTCAGCTGTCAAATACTTAACACCACAGCATGCCATCTATCAAATGTTATTAAATACTAAATACCATTACATGTCACTTACCAGATACAATCAGATACTAAATACTATTGCTTGCCAACCATCAAATACTAAATCCCATTGCTTATTAGCTGTTAAATATTATTGACTACTAAAAAAAATTAAAAATGTTGCATGCCAGTTATTAAATGAAGTACTAAATACCATTACATGTCACCTAGTTCCAAATAATACCAAGCAGCGTCAAATATCATAGGACGTCAAATGCAGATATCAAATATCGGGTGACTTGTTTGGCAAATGAATATTTGACTAGATTTCTGCAGAATCTGGAAGAGATTTTGTATGGCGGACAATTTGTTTCAGCCCTAATCTTGGCTCTGAAAGGTACTGTCTTGCTGCCTCTCTTTTATTTTCCTTCCACCTTTTCAGTGAATGTCGTAGTAGTGGTGGACGGGAACTGCATCCTGCAATATACCCATCGCCAATCACCTTGCTCCTGCCTTTCTGATGGGGAGCCTCTCCTGTCCCGACGCCCTCCGCCAACGTACGGGACTGTGCCCCCCAGCCCCACTGTCCCCAGGGGTCCAGCCTGCGGCCAAGAAGCTGGCCCGCCCCCATCCCGCAGGACCCGTGGACTCAGCGTCCGCTGTTGCACCAAAGCCTGCCTGGGCGACGAAGAGGAACATGCCGAGCGGCACCTCCACCGGGGGCCACCCTGCAGCCGCCTCACCCCAGTGCCCTTGCCCTGCAGCCCCTCTGGCCCGTGGTTTGGAGTGGGGTCTCTCAGTGGGGGCAGGCCGGGGGCTCGGGTGGTGAAGATCTGGGACCGACAGCGATGCCCCTTGCTGGAGGAAGGGGATGTCATTGCAAAGGTGAACGGGGCTGACGTGCGGGACCTGAGCCCGGGAGAAGTGGAGAGTGTCTTGCAGGAGCATACGCGAACAGGAGATGTGATCCTTCTGGTGGAAAGGAAAGGTGAGCCATGACAGCAGGCAGGGCCACCACGAGGTTTTGTCACAGCCCTGGGCAGATTCAAGTTTCCCACCATCCTCCCTCATCTTATCCACCTGCTTCGCAACATTAGCGCATGAATGGCCAAGGGTTCGCCAGGATTATCTTGGTTTGCCAATTCCAACGGCTCCTATAGCAACATCTCACCAGAGTGGTGCATGCTCTAGTTATCTCTCGCTTGGACTACTGCAATGCGCTCTCTGTGGGGCTACCTTTGAAGGTGACCCGGAAACTACAACTAATCCAGAATGCGGCAGCTAGACTGGTGACTGGGAGCGGCCGCCAAGATCATATAACACCGGTCTTGAAAGACCTACACTGGCTCCCAATACGTTTCCGAGCACAATTCAAAGTCTTCGTGCTGACCTTTAAAGCCCTAAATAGCCTCAGTCCAGTATACTGGTCTCGGGGGCGGCCGCCGAGACCACATAACACTGGTCTTGAAAGACCTGCATTGGCTCCCAGTACGTTTCCGAGCACAATTCAAAGTGTTGGTGTTGACCTTTAAAGCCCTAAACGGCCTCGGCCCAGTATACCTGAAGGAGCGTCTCCACCCCCATCGTTCTGCCCGGACGCTGAGGTCCAGCGCCGAGGGCCTTCTGGCGGTTCCCTCATTGCGAGAAGCAAAGCTACAGGGAACCAGGCAGAGGGCCTTTTCGGTAGTGGCGCCCGCCCTGTGGAACGCCCTCCCATCAGATGTCAAAACGATAAACAACTACCTGACATTCAGAAGACATCTTAAGGCAGCCCTGTTCAGGGAAGTTTTTAATGTATGATATTTTAGTGTTTTCTGGTTTCTATGGAAGCCGCCCAGAGTGGCTGGGGAAACCCAGCCAGATGGGCGGGGTACAAGTAATAAATTATTATTATTATTATTATACCTGAAGGAGCATCTCCATCTCCATTATTCTGCCCGGACACTGAGGTCCAGCTCCAAGGGCCTTCTGGCGGTTCCCTCATTGCGAGAAGCAAAGCTACAGGGAACCAGGCAGAGGGTCTTCTCGGTAGGGGCATCCGCCCTGTGGAACGCCCTCCCAGCAGATGTCAAAGAGAAAAATAACTACCAAACTTTTAGAAGACATCTGAAGCCAGCCCTGTTTAGGGAAGCTTTTAATGTTTAATAGGTTACTGTATTTTAGTGTTTTGTTGGCAGCCGCCCAGAGTGGCTGGGGAAACCCAGCCAGATGGGCAGGGTATAAATAATAAATTATTAATAATAATAAATAATAATTAATTGTATTTATATCCCGCCTTCCCCAGCCAAAGCCGGGCTCAGGGCGGCTAACAACAATAAAATAGTACAACATTCTAAAATCATTTCATTATAATGTGTGGGGTATAAATAGTAAAATAGTAAAATTATCATTATGGAATGGGACGTCCCGATTTCTATCAGAGTAATGTTGGAGGATGTGAGTGCCACAGTATTATCTCCTCTCTCCCCTCCCCCAGTAGCAAATTCATGGCAGATGCACTGGGTTGAAAGACCTGTTACTCAGGACTCTCAAGCAGGTATACGGTTGTTTAAGTGTGAAAAACCAGGGCTGACCCAAAACATGTTGCTGCCCAAAGCATAGCAGCAAATAGCGCTCTTCCCATTGCACCCCCCCACCCCTCCAAGTCAAAGTGTATAATACCCAAGGCAAGCTAAGTTAAAGATAAAAATGCAATTATAATACATTAGGAGATAATGAGTGGAGATGGTTTCATTTGCAAGCTGAAACAATTGCACTGACTGAACGATCAGAAGAACGCAATGTTAAATTCTCATGAAATGTACTTCCTGAGACGTTCACCTCACTCCATCAAATGGTTGAGCTTGCCCTACAAACAACCAAATGATCTTTAACAAAAAAAAGAACCCCAAACTTTTATACACTGAGTGAAGGGGGGAATCAGAATGCTTTCTTACAGTAAAGAGGGATCGCATATACAAACATTCCAGTCATAAATCCTTCTTAGGCCAAATCCTGTGTACCCTATTTTTCAACACAAGCCATAAGCCC
Organism: Podarcis gaigeae; assembly: GCF_964106915.1. Taxonomy (NCBI): domain Eukaryota; kingdom Metazoa; phylum Chordata; class Lepidosauria; order Squamata; family Lacertidae; genus Podarcis; species Podarcis gaigeae. The sequence continues at coordinate 37,015,023 of NC_139694.1, forward strand.
ATCGGGATGGGGCAGGGCAGGTGGTTAGGTATGTGGTAGTATTATTATTATTATTATTATTATTATTATTATTATTATTATTATTGAAGTGCTGATTTAATGAATTTTTTATTTTATTTTATAGATTTGCTATGTTTAGTTTTTTGTTTTGATATCATATTTGGCCATTGATGAAGACCTTTGTGCCAAAATGCGCTTGGTTTATGTTGCAATATAATGTCCAGGATTTGGTCTGTTAAGGATTTGTTACTGGAGTGTTTAAGTAGGCACATCTATTGTGATTCGTGTTTAGCGTATTTATAGCAAAAAGCCGCCATGTAAATCCTGCACTTGCAGTCTGTGGTTTGGAAAGTATGAGGCCCTTAGCCTCAAACACCATCTTAGCATAGGGATAACAATACAGTACCAGCTTGTTGTAATGCTTGCAGAGATATTCTCTCTGTAAGTGCTATAAAAATGCTTTATTTGTGTATACATGCAGCAGAGATCAGATCCAATATTTGATTGTAAGCCATCTTAATTTGATTGTGAGCGTTGACCTCACAGGCTTGTGGGAAAGGTGGGGTATAGATGTGGGAAATAAATAAACAGCTTGCCTGTGGCACTTGCACCATCTCATTCCATGCACTAATCGCAATCACAACCAATAGTGATTTCTGAAGACGGCTCACATTTTCCCAGGTAAAAAGTAGTAAATGCTCAGGAAATGAGACAGCCCCAAAGTAGCATCTTGAAAGAAAGATGTGCAGTGAGACCAATGAGAATTTGCTGGGCAAAAAAACCAAAAACCACCACCATCATCTGATTATACAGAAAACAGTGCAATTTTTTTTTTTCTTAACTGAAGTTCAACAAATCTAAAAATGCTGACTTCAACATCTGATTCCCTCCCCCCAATCAACATTTGATTTTCAAACTCAATTTGTTACATCAACATTTGCAATTTAACTGTTTTGCTTAGCGTGTATGTGTTTTTTTAACCTACTGAAGGATGGGATTTTTTCCCCATGCTTGGGTAAATAAATGAATTATTTTAGTACAAAATGTATTAAATGCCACTGCACACCAACTGTTAAATACTGTCAGATATTGATTGGTACATGTAAGATACTGTCAAAGCGCTGTCTCTTCCTGCATGTCAGCTGCCAAATACTGACGGATACTGTAAGTCTGACAGCTACTGAAAAGATCACTGGATGATGAACGCTAATGTGGAATATCAAATATTCCGTGAACGTGCACACATGCAGAGGGCTGTGATCTGAACAGGCATGAAGTCATAAACTTTGCTGAGGCAAGCCTGGGTCTGGTCACTGTTAGATGGATTTAGATGAGTAGGATATTCTATTTAATAACTACCCTTCCTTTTTTCATTTTTGTGAGCATGCAAATATCTATTTTAGCAGAGTTAAAATCACTATCCGTGCACAGCTTATCTCTAGAAGCTATTAGGACAAGGTTGCATAACCTTCTAGAACAATTGTGATATCCAAGGATGCAACAGGCAAGCTTGGATTATTTTTTTCCTGTTTTATGTTTCCCTGTTAAGAAAGAAATCACTCTCAGACCATTTAGTAAACAAGAAAAATACAAGGTTTACTCACATCAAAAGTCTTGTCAGGATTCAACACATGCAGTCAGGCAGGCAACAATCCTTAAACATCCTAGAGTCCCTTGTGTGTGACTGTTTAGCCACCATGCAATCTGTGATTTGCCTGCAGATCCACAGTCAGTACGTGGATGGCAGACCACTTGGGATCCATATAGATCCCACCTTAATTGAAGAAACGTAGGCTATAAATGTAATCAAGGAACTATTGTCTGTCAAAATTCACACAGGATAATTTTAGAGGTGCAAATTCATTTCAGCTGCAACAGAAAGACGCTACCTCTTACAAAATGAATGTCATGCTTAGCTGCATTGTTGAAAGCCACGACCTGTTTTTTCCTAGCAGTTTGCCAAATGGACAGAGCAGTTACACACACAAAACACCTGTAACTGAAACAAATGTGAATTATCAGAACTAGGATGTGATTCTGATAGCTAGAAGTGGATATACAGTTGTACCTCTCGTTACGTCAGTCTCTGGTTGCATTTTTTCAGGATACGAACACGGCAAACCCGGAAGTGTATACTTCAGGGTTTCACCGCATGCGCAGAAGCGCTCTGCACATCTCACACATGTGCAGAAGTGCTCTGCGCGCCTTGTGCGTGCACAGCAGCACTCTATCGCACTGCACGCATGCGCAGAAGCGGTGCTCTAGTTGTGGACTTTTCGGGCTGTGAACTGCACCCCAGAGCGGATTGAGTCTGTAACTAGAGGTACCTCTGTACAAGTTTGAGGTGAGGGCTTGCTAAGCACTGCAAACCCCAGAGAGACCACTGTGGTATGTGATGGGGTCTGGTGTCAATTCAGACCTACTCAACCCTACCTTCTTGTCCCTACAGGTCATCATTCTCGGAGACATCCCCAGGAAAACTGCTCTTTCCGACGAGAACACCTCTTGCCTGATTCTTGCCACAACAAAGGAGTTTCCCGAGATACTCCTAACACTTGGGGTGCTCCCCCGGCTGACACTTTGGCTGTGACCAGTTTTGTGGGCCCCGAGCCCCGGGATGTACTTGTGTGTCCTGCTCGTTGTTCCCAGAGGCTGAGGAGGCCCCGGCCAGCGGGAGGGGCTGGGGAGCCCACAGGAGGTGTGGATGGCCCCAAAGAAGACCATGGATGCAACAGTGGCATCGCCATAGCAACAGATGGAAGTGGAGCTGTGAGAGCAGGTGAGGCTGTGGGAAAAGGCACACCCCCTTGCAGCAGGGAAGTTCAGTGGTGACAGGTGCCCATTGGGACTGGTTGGGTGGAAGGAGAGGAGCCCAAACAGTAGGTGGAGCCAGGCAGAGCCAACTCATTCTGGCTTTGGCCCCATCCTCTTCCCCACTGAGTTCCACAAAGCCAACACTGAGACTAAAGGCTCAGATATACAGCTGCAAATAAAACGCTTTAAGTGTGTCTGAAGCGCAATATACAATGTGACACGAGATGGCGATGGTGAGCCTTATAGAAAATTCAATGTATTTTTAAAAAACACTTTTAGAAAAAAAGCATTTTCAGAATGGTTTTTATATGTGTGTAAAAAAGGTAAAGGGACCCCTGACCATTAGGTCCAGTTCTCACTTTATTGGCCGAGGGAGCCGGCATACAGCTTCTGGGTCATGTAGCCAGCATGACTAAGCCTCTTCTGGCGAACAAGAGCAGCACGCAGAAACGCCGTTTACCTTCCCACCAGAGCGGTACCTATTTATCTACTTGCACGTGCTTTGAAACTGCTAGGTTGGCAGGAGCAGGGACCGAGCAACGGGAAGCTCACCCCATCGCGGGGATTCGAACCACCGACCTTCTGATTGGGAAGTCCTAGGCTCTCTGGTTTAACCACCCACATCCCACTATATGTATGTAGATTCCACCTAAAAAGGAGGATGCAAACCGGCAGAGCCACTCTCTAGGGTGACTGTAAGAAAGAAGGCAGGCAGGTGGGGGCTTGCTGAGGGCATACACATGTTGGTGGGGCCCCATTCACCGTAATGGACCTATCTCTACTGAGGAATAGTTTGCGCCTACCACTACCTCCCCATTCCAAATTTTGCATTCAGTCTGCTTCAAATGGGTTCTGCATATCTGAATGACATGTTTTAATGTGCTATTCATTTAAATGCCGTATTTTTCGCTCTATAAGACTCACTTTTTCCCTCCTAAAAAGTAAGGGGAAGTGTGCGTGCGTCTTATGGAGCGAATGCAGGCTGCGCAGCTATCCCAGAAGCCAGAACAGCAAGAGGGATTGCTGCTTTCACTGCACAGCGATCCCTCTTGCTGTTCTGGCTTCTGGGATTCAGAATATTTTTTTTCTTGTTTTCCTCCTCCAAAAACTAGGTGCGTCTTATGGTCTGGTGCGTCTTATAGAGTGAAAAATGCGGTAATTACTTTAATACAGAATCAGTAAAATAGCACGTTTGCTCTTTTATCTTTATGTTTTAAGCCCACTGTGTTGTTCTACCAATCCCTCAGGGTGGTTCACAACATGCCGAGAACAAAGGCGAATGTAGGGGAATGTGGCCAGTTTGGATGCACCGGCTGCAGAGCTTCTGGGCTGGGGGACCACAGCTATGACATCCAGCGGAAGGCAAGACCAGGGGGGCACCGGATGTTGGTGTCAGGCCGATTGAAATTTGAGACGCCGAGGTCCGCCGCTGCCAAGAGACATGGGAGAACACAAGATCGCAAAATCCCATGTCAAATTCAGCTGCTTAAAGGCAGCATGCTAAAGAAAATTAAATAACCTAAAAGCAGCCCAACCGCATCACCTCAAATTGAAATCAGCCATCCTCACTCTCTCTTGCTTCGAAAGCCAGCTGAAATAAAAAGCTGCCCCCCTCTGAATCAGACTGAAAGTTAAAGCACAGCAAGTCTTTGGGAGGGAGTGCCATTCAGAGCGGTCTGTGCTGCAAAGGGCCTTCTCCTCGTTGCCATCAGTCTAGTTGGGTAGAAAGGGGGGTTATAACAGGGTCCCATCTAGAAGATATTGCACAGTGATCGATGGTAAAAGGCTGAACAGAAAACGGTGGCACCCAGCAACTTGAAAACTATGGATTGCTGTGCACTGAATAGAATCCCTATTCAGTGGAAACTTCCAAGCTCCCCTTTGATTTGTGGGTCAGCAGACACAGCCTGTGCATTAAAAGCCTAAATCCCTCCATAGCCCTGCTAGGCTTCCAATGTAATGTATGATGTAGTTTCGATGAGGGGCATGATCCTTAAATGCTCAGGAAGATCTAAAGCAGGCATAGGCAAACTCGGCCCTCCAGATGTTTTGGGACTACAACTCCCACCATCCCTGATCACCAGTCCTGTTAGCTAGGGATGATGGGAGTTGTAGTCCCAAAACATCTGGAGGGCTGAGTTTGCCTATGCCTGCTTTAGATCTTCCTGAGCATTTAAGGATCATGCCCCTCATTGAAACTACATCATACATTACATTGGAAGCCTAGCAGGGCTATGGAGGGATTTAGGCTTTTAATGATGCCTATAGAAAGGAAAGGGTCAGAGTTCAGTGGTAGAGAATTTGTTCTACCTGTAGAAGCTGCCAGGGTCAATCCTGGCCGTCTCCAAGTCTGAAACTCTGGAGCTGCTGCCAATCAGTGTAGACAATACTGACACAGTATGAGGCAGCGGCTTCCTGCACTCCTATAAAGAAGCTGCTTACGTGAACATATGGATAAGGTCTGAAAACTAAAATTTATTGCATAATTTATTCAAAATAGGACAATGCAAAGAGTCACCCAAAAAGCAGAATATGAAGCTTCTCCTGAACAAAAGTGTGGCAAGTGATCTCTCACTTGCCAACATTGACACCAATATATAACTACAACTTGTTAATGTCTGCGTCCATGTGGGTGGCGGGTGGCACTGTAGGTTAAACCACAGAGCCTATCAGAAGGTCGGTGGTTCGAATCCCCGCGACGGGGTGAGCTCCCGTTGCTCGGTCCCTCCTCCTGCCAACCTAGCAGTTTGAAAGCACGTCAAAATGCAAGTAGATAAATAGGTACCGCTCCGGCGGGAAGGTAAACGGCATGGTTCACCAGAAGCGGCTTAGTCATGCTGGCCACATGATCCAGAAAAACTGTCTGCGGACAAACGTCGGCTCCCTCAGCCAGTAAAGCAAGATGACCTGGTCTACTGCCTCTAGTAATGCAAGACCCCCACAAAAGCAAGTGGTTCAAAACTGTGCATCAAAAACTTCTTACATGCGGTCTGCATTCACAGTCCCTACTATCAATGGGCCTCATTAAAGCAAAGAGTCTAATAGGCCAGCGCCTGAAAGACATTGAACGGCAAAACAACCTGACTATCTTAAAGAAACTGTGCCCATGGTATACCTACTTTCCCCCTTCTCATTTTGACTCTCCAGCTTCATATTTGTTTAAGTTAACCATCCCAAAATATAGACGTGCCTTTACATTGGCTAGATGGGATGTTCTCCCTTCTGCCGTACTCGAAGGTCGCTACCAAAAGACTCCATTTGAAAAACGACTCTGCCCATGTGGAGATGGTAACACGGAAACAGTGTCCCACGTCTTCCTATCCTGCCCCCTTTACAAAGACCTAAGGAATGAGATTATTACTCCACTCATTCTCTCCAACCCCGGCCGTTCACCAGACATCACACTGTATTTCCTCTTATCTGATACGGATAGTCAGATAACAGAGAAGGTCGCGAGGTACATCGAAAGAGCTATGAAATTGAGGGCCACCATCTGAGTGACAGACTTGTTCATCTGACGGACCTCCTTTTGCTTGTTCTTTTCTCCCTTCTATCCTTATTTCTATTTTTAATTCTTGTATAGCTGTGGCCTGTTGGCTTTGCTAATAAAGTTTTGATTTGATTTGATTTGATTTGACCGACGCAACTCCAGAGTCAGCCAAGACTGGACCTAATGGTCAGGGGTCCCTTTACCTTTTACCATGGGGGTGTAACTCCTGGTTTGCCATCCCCGTTGGGCACATATATGCTGCAGATTTTAAAACTGGTGTCATTTTCCAGCGTGTTTGGGTGCACCTGACAAATGAGCCTGTTTGTCTTTAAGGTGCCACAAAACCCTTTGATGGACTAATTTTGACATCCATTCCTTTTCCCCGCGGAACTCGGAGAACTCCAGCTCTTGGGTCCTGGGATCAGATAGCTAACGATTGTCAGGCTCCTTGCTCCCAACTCCCAGAAACTGATATAAAAGCTTATGCAAGAGTGTAGACATAAATTTTTGTCTCCTGTCCGCGTGGAATAAAGGCAGAGTTCTCTCCTCCACAGTTCTTGATGGGGAAATGGCAGCTTCCGCTGCTTTTGAAGAAGCACCTGTCTCTCACACTGCCTTGCGCTTGGGGAAACTGGAGCAGGAACTGTTGTAAGTGGCGTAACCAGGAACTCTCATTGTACGCCCAGGGAACAAAATGTCCCTCGTGGCTCTGAACAGGTTAAGCTTCAACCACTCCGCCCCCACCCCCAAAAGCCCTTGGCTTATCAGGCAAATCCTTGTGCGGAGGAATTCCTGTGAAGGGGGCAGAGGAGAGGGGTGGGGAAGGGCTGCTGGAAAAGCAGGCGCAGCCTTGGGGTGGGAGGGTGGCAGTGGATTTTAACCCACTCCCCACTCTGCCCCTGGACCTGGCCGCTTCCCTCCTGCATCTACCCTGAAAATGTTTGAGCAAGTCCAAACCTTCCTGCGCCATATCCAGGACTTCAAGCGTAAATACCTAACTCCTGCCGCCGCTTTCTGCTTTGTAGTCGAAGGACGGGAGGGAAGTGTTACCTTGTAGAAAGTGTGGCGGGGTGCGCAGCAGGGAGGAATACTTAAAAGTGATTTAGTCTGTCTTGCCAAAGGGGGGGGGGAGGGGGCTCTCTACTTATAAGGGTGAGACCGGGGTGTTGTGGTTTGTTGTGCGGGAGAGGAAGTAATTGGGCAGGTTGGGGTGGTTGCATATTGTTCACATTGCAAAGTGGGTGATGTTTATCTGCAACGAACCGGAGTCACGACTTTAGCCTTGCGAAAGCCCTTTGGTCTTTCTAGTTCAGGCAAGTCAACTAATTTTTTTTGGGGGGGGGAGGTGAAGCTGAAGAGCCAGTGAGGGTGTTACGTGAACCCACCTAAGAATGGAGGATATGCTAGAGGCCAGGTGAGGCTGAAAGCTTTTCCGAGGGGGGAGTTGTGGGCAGGGTGCCCATAGCATTTCTGACTTCTATCATTAAAGCTACATTGTTCAGCAGAACATGGCTTTGATGTGAACTTGGGTCTCGTCCACTTTCTCTTGGCAAAGTTCATCAGCATCACCTGTTGTGTGGATGAGAAAGCAGCCGGAACCATCCTGGAGAATCCCTTTAGTGTTTAAAGGTTGTATGAAGTTTGTACTGAAGACAAGAGAGAGAGTGACTGTGTCTTAGGGTGTGTGTGTGTGTACGTGCATTTACTTACGTGAATTAAGGACACGAAACCAATGGATTTGAGTTACAAGAAAGGAAATCTATCAGGCATATCTTTCTGATAGTAAGAGCTGTTTGACAGTGGAGTTGTCTCCCTCAGGAAATGATGGACTCTCTTTCCTTGGTGGCTTTTAAGAAGAGGATGAATGGCTTTAGCTGAGATTTCTGTATTGCAGGGGTTGGTCTAGATGACCGTCAGGGTCCCTTCCAACTCTGCAACTCTTCAGTTCTATGATTCCATGACATAAGTGTGTCTGCTTGTGAGAAAGCCCCAGCACTGAGTTAAATTTTCAGGTTCTGGCAAGTAAACATTGACTGGAACAACACCCTGGGCAGGGTATGTGGAAAGGGGAAGTGCATTTTTGGAACATGCTTGTGTTTTTGTTTCAAAGGCAGCTCTTGTTTTCAGTATTTTTGGGAGAGAAGAACTACAGGTATGTTCACCTTTTCCCATACTCCACATCCTGTGTGCTCCCACTGCCTTTTTTTGAAGCTCCACACTCATGATGTGAGCCACAGTCCATACCAATCCTGTAGTTCACGGGTAGGCAAACTAAAGCCCAGGGGCCGGATCCGGCCCAATCGCCTTCTAAATCTGGCCCGTGAATGTTCCGGGAATCAGCATGTTTTTACATGAGTAGAATGTGTGCTTTTATTTAAAATGCACCTCTGGGTTATTTGTGGGGCATAGGAATTTGTTCTTTTCCCCCCCTTCAAAATACAGTCCGGCCACCCACAAGGTCAAGTTTGCTTACCCCTGCTGTAGTTCCTTGGAAAACACAGCTTTTTAAGCCACATTCATTTTATACTTAAGAATGGCACATACATTTTAGTCTGCTCTGAGTGGGCAACTTAAGAAAACAAATAATATTTTTTTGTTCCTGAAACACATTTTAACTTTTATCTCCCTATAAACTAGATAGTGTTCCAGCTATCCTGATTTCGTTCACTTTCCCCCAGCCTGCTCTCCCAGGAACTGGACAAGACTGGAGGAATAGCCTTGCCACTCACCTGCTTTCCACCCCTTTCCCTGCCACCGTTGTGGCTGTCAGCCCCAGGAGGACGGGAAGGGGGGTTGACCCTTCAAGGACATGCATGCGTAACCTTGCTGGTGCACACAGTATTGCACAGATTTTTTAAAAAGAAAAAAAAAGTGTTCAGGCATCAGTGAAGCTGCCAAGTCCCTCTCCTGTTCCTGCCAGTTTCGATGGAGAACAGAGAGTTCGATTGCATCTGGGTCATGTCACAAGGCAGTGGAGACCAGAGCAGGCAGATTGGGGAGAATCTTCTTCCACATAAGCTCAAGGGGATGCAAAGATATTTAGAGTGAGAAAAGCACGATTTGTGAGCTTTGGTGATGCAAGGGAAGATTTCCGAGTGACAAGTGAGGTGATTCAGAATGCATGTCTGATTAGCAGCTTTGGGTGAGAAAATTTCCTGGCAGACCGAGACCAATGTTATTGGGCGGACGCAGTGCAATGCTAGACCATGGAACTCACTGCCACAATAGGCATCAACGGCCAACTGGAATGTCTTTAAAATAGGCAGGTTCTTGAAGGAGAGAGCTATTGAAGGCTACTGGTCATGGGAGCTGTGTTCTGCCTCCCCACCCCTGCATGATGCCTCTTTCTACCAGTTACTGGGGGCCGTTCCATCGGATAAGTTGTCTTGCTTCTAATGAATTTCTTTTTCTTTTGTTAAATCGTTTTTATTAATTTTCCAATAAAAAACATCCAATTAACATATCAATTCATAATCCAATAAAAATAATAAAATAAAATAAAAAGGGTCAAATTATCTTCCAAATTATAATTATTTATTTTTCGGGGCTTCCCATAGTCTGGACCTTGAAGCATATTTCCAAATCTCGGCCCTGCCTCTCCTTGTTGTTTCCATATTTTCCACATCTCGATTTTAACGCTTTAAACTTCTCTGTCTCTGGCGCATCTGATGAATTTCTTAAGTGAGTTCCCTCTCGAACTCCCAGTCTGGTACTCAACTCAGGTGACTTCACGGGCAGAAGATTCTGGTGTGGGGGCCATAATCCGTGGGGCAGGTGGGTCATAGCTGCAGTGTCTTCAGCTGGTGGTTTAGCGCTCACAGCTGCTTCGCAGCCTAACCCAAAGCAGGCCTGTATAAGGGAGTCATTGTCGCACCCCATAATTGCCTAACCTTGACTCCCACAGGTTCAGGTTGGGGGGGTCACAAGTGTTATAAGAATTTTAAGGTCTTTGTTGTTGTTGTTTAGTCGTTAGATATATATTAAATGTTCATAAATGTACCAAGCAAACACGTATATAAATATATAAACCACATGTCTGAAGCAGCACAGGAAGACAATACTGAAAGCATCTTAACTCCCAAACTGACCAAATGTTTCTCTGCAAGGAGGGGAGGAAATGGAAAAAACCTTCCCATTGTCTCAGGAATTAAGTAATTACCATCTCAGAGGAATGGCCAAACTCCCAGAAAAGGCAACCAGATAAGGCATTATCAGATAACCTGGCAGACAGGAAAAACAACAACATTCAAATTTCTGTTGTAGACTGTCTTTTCTGTGATGTAGGTATGATGTTTGTGGGGGGTGGTCTTGGGTTACACCCCTTCTGTGATGTCTGTATGATGTATGGGGGGGTAGCCTTGAGCTCCAGGGCAGGGAATTTCAAAATGGATATATAAGGCCTTGTGCGCCATTGTTCTGGGTTCCTCCTTTCCCTCATGGGAGACCTTGTTGCAACAGTCAATAAAGATCAGGCTTACTAGCTGCTTTGCTTCTCAATATTCTCTGGTTGGTCTCTGTTACTTTCTCCTACCAAGAGAGAACCTACAAAAGGACTCTATTTGGGCTCTTGGGTACCCCATAAGGGAAAAGGAGCAGGTTTTTTTACTTATATCACAAGCAAGAGACCTCAGCCAGGAGATAGAAGCAAAACAGCAGCCTGTAGGCATGATCTTTATTGCTGCAACAAGGCTTCCCAGTACCGTAGAGATGAAGCAGCCAGAAGCCCTGCGCAATGGTTACATCCGTATTTTAAGTTTCCCAAAGTTTCCCATAATACCCCTCAGGATGCATCTTCAAGACATCATAGATATGTGACAGAAAAGGTTTGGCCTCAGGTAGAACCTGAGATCCAGGCATGCCCCTGAGACTCAAATATAGTCTTTCACACATATGTGAGTTAAGTCAAATACACCCCTTTGTCTTGTCTGGTCTTCATCCCACTACGGGGTGGGTAGGCATCGTGATTGAGATGGTTGTGATTGAGATGGTCTGACACTCATCATGGCAGGATATCATCTGCCATGACTCCTTGGGAAGGTCCTGCTGATGTGGGGATTATGGTGGGCTCACTAACCTCCCCTTAGACATCACTTCCCTGGGTCCTAAATGTCATTGGAAGTGAGAAGATCGATACAACAATGTGATTTCTGATGAATTTCTAAAGTTTTCCCACTGAACCAGTACATAGATACATTTATCTGTGAATTTCTACATTTGGTAGTGGGCAGCAGAGGCTCTTTGTCTTTGCCTTGTACTGTGGAGAGGCAAGGTTCATGGGAGGAGGTTTCTCACCCCCCCCCCTTTCCAATTTCCTGGTAACAGCCACACCAGCAGCGCTGTGGCTGAAGAATGAGTCCCCAAATGGACCTTGGGGCTCATCATGTCTCCTAGGTCTGAAAAAGTCAAGTAAGGTAAAGGTAAAGGGATCCCTGACCATTAGGTCCAGTTGTGGCCGACTCTGGGGTTGCGGTGCTCATCTCACTTTATTGGCTGAGGGAGCCGGCATACAGCTCATGTGGCCAGCATGACTAAGCTGCTTCTGGCGAACCAGAGCAGCACATGGAAATGTCGTTTACCTTCCTGCCGGAGCGGTACCTATTTATCTTCTTGCATTTTGACGTATTTTCGAACTGCTAGGTGGGCAGCAGCAGGGACCAAACAATGGGAGCTCACTCTGTCACGGGGATTCGAACTGCCAACCTTCTGATCGGCAAGTCTTAAGCTCTGTGGTTTAACCCACAGCGCCAAAGAGTGGGAGGCTGTGCTTTGATCCATCTGCTCTCTCTCCTCCCAGCCAGCTCCCTGTTGCCCAATCCAGAAGAGGGTCCCTCTCATCAGGAAGATGGTGGGCTCTTAGCGCGGCTATCCCACGGCGATGTCGGGGGCATCTTCCGGCAGGCGGGGAGCCGGGTGCGAATGAGGGTCCGGAACCGCAAGGACGCGGGTAAGCAATTGCAGTGGGCATTTGGGGGAGGGGATGGTGAGGGGCATAAAGTAAGGAGCAAAGGAGCCTGGGAAAGGTGAGCAAGGGTAGAAAATGGGGGTTGGTGGGAGCATTGCAGAAGGAGGCCTGAGGGAGGAGGAAGCAGTGGCGTAGCGTGGGGGTGCAGGGGGGGCTGGCCGCACCGAGCGCAACATCTGGGGGTTAGGGTTATGGGGCGCAAATCCACGGGTTATGGGGCACAAATCCACGGGTTAGGGATGCAAATTACTTGCCTTGCCCCGGGTGCTGACAACCCACGCTACGCCACTGGGAGGAAGGGCAGGCGTTGAGGGATGGAAGGAAGGAAGGAAGGAAGGAAGGAAGGAAGGAAGGAAGGGGAGAAAAGGTGACTCATGCTGACTCTTTTGATTCACTTCCAGGAGTTTCCAGCGATTTGAACACAGCTGATATTGATGTAGGCGAATGTCCCCGGAGCCCCACCTACCGCCTCTCCCAGCCCCAGGTATTGAAGACCCTGGGAATGGGTAGCTGGGGACCCTGGATGGAGAAGGGGCCTTCTGGGTGCTGGGTTTGAAAGGTGGTCAGAAGTGGGGGAAGATGGAGCTAGAGCGAAGGGTGAGTCAGGGCTGGCAGGTCTATGCCCCAGGCAAGGACTGGCCCTGCAACCCTTTTCCGATTCCACCCTTGGCGCTCTGCACTTACTTTCCTGCTGGCCTGTGTGTGCCACTCAGTTTCTCGTGTCTACAGTGACCTGTGGGCTCCATTGTCTTTGCCCGCTCCACTGCTGCTGCCTGTAAGAGATCCAGGATTGGTGGAGCCAGTCAGACTTCACTTTGCATAGGGGAAAGGCAGACTTATGGTTATTGTGAAGAAAAACGGTGTCGCTCAGTCAAGGAGCGCGTGCCTCCTGGCAGTAGTTATAATAACCACAAATTAATGTAATAAAGATGGGGCAGGTCAGACAAACAGAAGTACCGTATTTTTCGCCCTATAGGGCGGACTGGCCCATAGGGCGCACCTAGTTTTTTTTGGGGGGGGGGAATAAAGAAAAAAAAATCCTCCAACAGGCTGCCGCCCCAAGCCTTGCGCGCCTGGCAGGAGCTCCTGCCGGGCGCGCAAGACTTGCAGACACCCGAGCTTCCCCCGACCCCAGCCCCCAGAACAGGCTGCTATCCGCAAGCCTTGGGAGCCCAGCAGGAACTCCCGCCGGGCCCCCAAGGCTTGTGGATAGCTTCCTGAAGCCTGGAGAGCGAGAGGGGTCAGTGCGCACCGACCCCTCTCGCTCTCCAGGCTTCAGCGAAAGCCTGCATTCGCCCCATAGGACGCACACACATTTCCCCTTCATTTTTGGAGGGGAAAAAGTGTGTTCTATAGGGCGAAAAATATGGTACTTATTTATGCTACGACACAATGCAGTAATAGCCACCTTGGAGGGCTTTAAAGGGAGGTGAGAATGGCTACAGGTTGTCCCGATGGCTTTGTTCTACCTCCAGGATGATGGGCAGGAAAGAGATGAGCTAGAAGATCTAGTACGTTGAGAGATGAAGTGATCTGATTGGGTGTTGTGCCAGCCTAAACCGTAGTCAGCTCATCTCTTTCAAGAATTGGACACAGTTCCTTATCCTGGGTCATACTTTACAAAGGACGCCTGCCCCTCACTTCCTTCTATCTGGGTTGTGAAAGAGAAAGCTTCTCTTGTGATACCTCTGCATCCTAATCTGTAGAAGAAAGGAGCAAATGGCTTCGTTTTAACATAATGACTCAAGAGCCACTAAATTCTTGTTTGGATTAGGTTGCTGGGTTGCACTATAATTCAGGTTCAGTTCTGAGCCAAGTGGGAATGCCACCACAAGGTATGGCGATGCCTTGGCATTGGCCCCTCACACTGGTGACTTGCAGGTGTGCATGTACCATTGCAAACCTATTGCCACAGTCTGGCACCTTCCATCACCTCCTGCATTCAGGTGTGAACAGGCCCTTTAGATCAGTGTTTCCCAACCGGTGTTCCGCGGCACACTAGTGTGCCGCGAGACTTTGCCTGGTGTGCCGTGGGAGGGAGGCGGGCTCCATGTGCTTAGAGCAACAGGCTGCCGCCCCAAGCCTCGCGCGCCCGACGGGAGCTCCTGCCCGGCGCGCAAGGCTTGCAGACACTCGACCGAAGCACGGGGAGCCCTCCGTAGGGCTCCCTGTGCTTCGGGCAACAGGCTGCCGCCCCAAGCCTTGCGCGCCTGGCAGGAGCTCCTGCCGGGCGCGCAAGACTTGCAGACACTCGCCCGAAGCACCGGCAGCCCTCCGTAGGGCTCCCTGTGCTTCGGGCAACAGGCTGCCGCCCCAAGCCTTGCGCGCCTGGCAGGAGCTCCTGCTGGGCGCGCAAGGCTTGCAGACACTCGCCCGAAGCACGGGGAGCCCTCCGTAGGGCTCCCTGTGCTTCGGGCAACAGGCTGCCACCCCAAGCCTTGCGCGCCTGGCAGGAGCTCCTGCCGGGCACGCAGGGTTGCAGACACTCGCCCGAAGCACGGGGAGCCCTCCGTAGGGCTCCCTGTGCTTCGGGCAACAGGCTGCCGCCCCAAGCCTTGCCGCCTGGCAGGAGCTCCTGCCGGGCGCGCAGGGTTGCAGACACTCGCCGGAAGCACGGGGAGCCCTCCGTAGGGCTCCCTGTGCTTCGGGCAACAGGCTGCCGCCCCAAGCCTTGCCGCCTGGCAGGAGCTCCTGCCGGGCGCGCAGGGTTGCAGACACTCGCCCGAAGCACGGGGAGCCCTCCGTAGGGCTCCCTGTGCTTCGGGCAACAGGCTGCCGCCCCAAGCCTTGCGCGCCTGGCAGGAGCTCCTGCCGGGCGCGCAAGACTTGCAGACACTCGCCCGAAGCACGGGCAGCCCTCCGTAGGGCTCCCTGTGCTTCGGGCAACAGGCTGCCGCCCCAAGCCTTGCGCGCCTGGCAGGAGCTCCTGCCGGGCGCGCAGGGTTGCAGACACTCGCCCGAAGCACAGGGAGCCCTCCGTAGGGCTCCCTGTGCTTCGGGCAACAGGCTGCCGCCCCAAGCGGCATATAGTCAATATAGGCACAGAGTTAATTTTTTAAACATTTTCTAATGGTGGTGTGCCTCGAGATTTTTTTCATGAAACAAGTGTGCCTTTGCCCAAAAAAGGTTGGGAAACACTGCTTTAGATAGCTTTGAAAAAGGACTGGGGAAATTTGCAACTATTCACACCTGTTGCCCATGTGGAAGCAGCCATGATCTAGGGCAGTATTCCTCTTTGAGTATCAGATGAGGGGAGGCTACAAGAAGTGGGATGATTAACACCCTCAAACCCTCCTTGTGAGCATAGGGGCCAACTCTGTGGGGCTGAGGACACCTCAGCTCCCCCCAAAAGTATGTGGGGACTGGGCTGCGATGGTGGAAAGCCCTGTCGGGACTCCCCACAGTGGTGGAGGGCCCAACCAGGCCTTCCAACACACAATAAGCCCCCAAAGTCAGCCGTAACTTGGCGCATGCACTTGTGAGCTCTCAAAAGCACCCATGGCTGCCGCAGTTGGAGACAGACTGCTTCACTACAGTAATGGGGAAGCTGTGTCCCTGCAGATGTTGCTTGGCTGCAGCTCCCACCATCCCTGACTATTTGTTGTGCTGGCTGGGGCTGATGGACTCCAACAACACCTGGAAGAGCCACAGCTTCCCTGCCCTTGCTGTACCCCATAGTCTGATACAATAACTCGGGGCAATCCTTATACCTGCCTTTGTGGCTTCTCGCTCTCTGCTCTTCAGGAGACTGGCCAATATTCTGTGGAGCTGCAAAGAGGACCCAGCGGCTTTGGCTTCAGTTTGAGAGGCGGAAGTGAATATAACATGGACATCTATGTCTTGGCCCTCATGGAGGGTGGACCAGCCCAGCAGTGTGGCAAGATTCAGGTATGTGATGCGGTCTGGGAACACCCAGTGCTGCAGGCAAGTGTGAACCTGGCTGGTTCCTTGAATGCGAAACCACTAGGAGAGCCTCACCCCAGAACATGACAGAAATGTGGTTCTGCTCTAAAAATGAGATCTGTGAATCAGGTAGTGCCCAGTTACCATCACCCACAAACTTGCTAAGTACCCTTAAGCAAGACACTAATCCTCAACACACATTCCCCCCCCCCACCAGGGATAATTATATTGGCCTACCAGACACGCTTTAAAAAGAATACACAAGAATAATGCATGTGGAGCATTCTGAACACTCAAAAAGTGTTACTTTAATGCTGCAAAATGAGATTATCAGGTTCCCCTGAATGGGCACCAATATGTGTGTGTTCTGTGTGGAGCTGTGCATATTCTATATTCAGCATATTCTGCATTCAGCATTACAATTATTATTATTATTATTATTATTATTATTATTATTATTATTATACCCCACCCATCTGTCTGGGTTTCCCCAGCCGCTCTGGGCGGCTTACAGCACATAGAAGATAGTAAAACATTAGACATAAAAAATTTCCCGCTATAGGGCTGCCTTCAGATGTCTTCTAAAAGTCAGATAGTTGTTTATTTCCTTGACATCTGATGGGAAGGCGTTCCTCAGGACAGGCGCCACTACCGAGAAGGCCCATTATTGTCATGCCTATCCAATGTGTGGAAACACATTGTGAAATCTCCAGAACAAAGCAAAACCCCAGCCAGCTCTTGGCAGTGATGGTGAGTTTTACACCGTGGCAGGTGAGCGACCAGCTGGTAGAGATCAACGGAGAGCCTACAGCAGGAATGACACATGCTCAAGCTGTGGAGCACATCCGCAACGGGGGGAGCCGGATACGCCTGGTGCTGAAGAGGGGCAACGGGTTCGTTCCTGATTATGGTACGTCCATGGTCTTTTCTGCCCATCGCTCTCTTCCTCCACAGTAGAGATAGGTTCAAGCCGACCCCACGGTTAATGCAACACGTGAGAAATGATCACAGGGGAGATGGGATGGCCCAGGTGGAAATTTCAGGTGGAAATAGTCTGGCACGCTCCCCACCCCACCAGCAAATTTCCCCCTGACCCTTAAGGGAGAGGAGGAAAACCACAATTAGTTTCTCTGTTTCAAGAGAGGTGCCGTAACCCAGGATGATAGGCCTTGTAATGGACTTCTCCCAGTTTCTTTAAAAATATGCTTATATGCTGCTTTTCTGAGCAAAGTCTGTCCAAAGGGGCTTACAACAATAAAAAGTATACATACTAACACTAAGGACAAAACAGATTTTCAAAACTCCCCGCCTTTTCTCTGCAGAGAGGCAGGTTCTGGGTCTGCAATATTCACCCCTCTCTCCTCTTCTTTTTTCTTTCCTGCCCTGCCGTCCTTCGTCCGTCTGACCCACCATACACCACCCTGACCCACTCATGGTGTTGTCTGACCCCCCTCCCCCCCCACTTCCTGCCTAATCTGTGCCAACCTCACCTTAACCTTTTCTGGTCTGCTTTGCCTTCCTGGTCTGTGATGGCTCCATCCCCTAATCCCGGTCTGTGCTGACCTTGTAACTTCCCTATCACTTCCTCTCTCTCCCCCAAAGTCTCCATCTGTCTCCGCCCCACAGGGCAGCCGCTGGCCAGTCTGGCTCTCTGCGTGACCAACTCCCCCCGGGGGGAGCCCTGCTTCTGCCTCGTGGGACGGGTCGAACATAAATGGTGGGTGTCCAGCCCCCAGCCGGACCAGCAGAACCACTCAGCCCAGTCCCTTTCTCTCCCATAGTCTCCCAGGGAATCGTCCTCAAACAACAAGAGCAACGAGAACTTTGCAACAGGTGGAGCCACCTCTCCTTCTTCCCCTCACTTCCCACCACCACATTAGGACCCTTCTCTGGTCTCCCTGCTCCTGTTTCCCCAGCATCACCCCAACAGACCTCCCCCCCCCCCCCGAAGCCAAAGCTGTGTGTATTCTGCAGTTCTGCACAAGTACAGAAAAGGAGCAGAATTTTAGTATGAGCTGCATAATGCAGCCGCTTCAGACTCCCGGGCTGAAGATAGACGTGCCCTTTTCATAGCAAGGGGGCACATGTGCGTTCTGTCCAAACATACTTCCATTTTGCAGGGCTGATTGCTAAAATAGCAGAAGCCAGCCGCGAGCAGCACTGCTTGGTTGGTGGTTGTAATGTCACAGAGCCAATTCCCCGCTTGCAATCGCTTGTTAAATTGCAAGTCTTGGCTGAGTGACACATTATAATTTCTCTTTTAATAGCAAATTCCTTACCCTTGGGGTTTTGAAGACCGTCTTTAAAGCATGCGGATGGTGCTTGCTAAAAAAAAACTTAAAAGGCAGATACTTCTGTGCCTTGCGGAGGCTATTGGTTAGTAGAAACAGAATAAATTATGCAATCTAAATATTCACGCTTGCATAATTCAGCTTTCACAGTGCAGAATTGTTATTTTTTTTGTGTGCCCTGGCCATAGCTACCATTGCCTCTGGTTGCCTCCCCCATTTTCCATTTCTCACTGATTTGTCTGGAATTCCTCCTCCACATATTAGCACGTTGTGAAACGTTCTAGACCTGTCTATGTAATACTGGATTCCTCCCCAAACCTCTTTCCAACTTGCTGTACCCACCTAGCTCCTCCCCCGCCCCTAGAAGCCTCCCTCCAGCCCAGCTAGGACATACACAAACCGCCCAAGTGCCATGTTGCCAAGCTGGCCTGTGGTGGCACCCCCAAGGCAAAAGGGAAGTTAGAGTAGGATCCTGCCTCTAGAAGCCCAAAGGGCAGGAAAGCAGCCTGGGAGATGTGAGGACGCTTCCCGGGGTTCCTTGGAGGGAAGCCACAACAGCTGAACCACTTTAAACTGGTGGGGCAGAGAGGCCTTCTCAGTGGAAAACATTTCAGAGGCAAGTTCTCATACTCCTAGAGCCTAGATCCAATCTGGAGACCTCAAGGGGCAGTAGAAGAAACCCAAGGGAGCTCTCAGGGATATCCCAGAAAACAGCAGATCTCTCCCCCACCCCCTAATAAAGCAGCCTTCCCCAATCTTGAGTCCCCATATATTGTTTGTGGCGCTGTGGGTTAAACCACAGAGCCTAGGACTTGCCAATCAGAAGGTTGGCGGTTTGAATCCCCATGACGGGGTGAGCTCCTGTTGCTCGGTCCCTGCTCCTGCCAACCTAGAAGTTTGAAAGCATGTTAAAGTGCAAGTAGATAAACAGGCACCACTCCGGCGGGAAGGTAAACGGCGTTTCCGTGTGCTGCTCTGGTTCGCCAGAAGCAGCTTAGTCATGCTGGCCACAAGACCCAGAAGCTGTACGCCGGCTCCCTCGGCCAATAAAGTGAGATGAGCGCCGCAGCCCCCGAGTCGGCCACGACTGGAACTAATGATCAGGGGTCACTTTACCTTTTTACAACCCCCATCATCCCCAGCCAGCATGGCCCCATGGTCAAGGATGATGGGAGATGTAGTCCAACAATACCTGGGGACCAAAGGTCAAGGAAGGCTGCCCTAAGGTTTCAGAGATGAGGGGTCGTATCAGAGTATCCTGAGGGATGTGGATTCCTGGGCAGAATTCGACGCTGGAGCTCCACAGCGTTGCTCCAAGGCAAGCTTCCACAAACGCAGCCCTCCAGATGTTTTGAGACTACAGTTCCCATCATCCCTGACCACTGGTCCTGCTAGCTATGGATCATGGGAGTTGTAGGCCAAAAACATCTGGAGCGCCGAGTTTGAGGAAGCCTGCTTCAAGGAGTATTTTTTAAATATAGCTGGTGATTATTTTAGGTAATGGAGAGGCAGCCGCATTCCACATTCTGTCCTGTCTCCACCCCACCAGTATCTGCCCGCCCTGGCGCTACCTGCCTGGCCTTGCCCAGAATGCCAGCATTTTGAAATCAAACCTTGGCAACTTTGCCCCCAAGGCAGGGTGTAGCTTGGGATGAGAGGTTTTTCTTTTGTCTCCTTTCTTTTTCAAAACAAAACCTGCACTCCATGTAGCCCACCTTGCCTTATACCAGGCGTAGGCAAACTCGGCCCTCCAGATGTTTTGGGACTACAACTCCCATCATCCCTGACCACTGGTCCTGTTAGCTGAGGATCATGGGAGTTGTAGTCCCAAAAACACCTGGAGGGCCGAAGTCTGCCTATGCCTGCTGAGGAAGGATGTCTTCAGGGTCTAATCTCTCCTGTTCTGTGTTTTTCTCCCCTCAGACCGAGAGTACAGTCAGAGCCCTGCCAGGTTGCAGCAGGCGCCGGAGACCGAGGACAAAGGCAGGCACCGGCACCGGAGAGCAAACCCGCCTGGGGGTCCCCAATATCTGGGTCAGCCCCCCTGTGACGGGGGCAGCCGGGAGGCATCGCCCAGCAACAAGCAGCGGCTCCAGCTCCCCAAAGCCCGCCAGCCTAGCTGGCCGCACCGCAGCTCCACCAAGGCTCCAGGGGAGGAAGACGAAGATGGAGAAGGGGGCTGGAGGCTGCGGGAGCAAGGGAAGGGCGTGGAGGGAGGAGGGGACAGCTGCAAGCTCCTTTCCCCCAGGCCGAGCAGGAAGCTGCGCTCAGACCTGGTCCCTGGTCCCTGGCTGGTGCCCAGCAAGGAGCGCCTGTCGCGGGCTCTGTGGGGCGTCTGCATGGGCCAGGGGGAGGAGGAAGAGCAAAAGGGGGACTCGGGAAGAGGGAAGAGCATGGAGGTGAAGAGGCGCAGCTAAGCCCAGCACTCTTTGCGGCTCCGCAATGCAGAACTACTCAGTGCCTGGGGCAATGGCCCTGTCCACCCCCGTCCGGACTATGCAATAAGATTTTCTTTTTTCCTTTCTTTTGCCCGCTCCCCGTATTCGCACTATGCAATGGCAGCTTCCGTCTTGCGCTCCCCGGTCCCCATCCATACTATGCAATGATTCAACACAAACACAAGCCTCCTTCCCCACCTTCCTTGTGATTCTGCGAGGCAAGCTTCCGTTTTGCTGCTGCTTCCGCCGCTCCCAGGGACTGCGGTGGTAACATCCCTTATGCAGCCCCCCACCCTGGGCGGACTAGAACCTATTGCAGTGCTACTGAAGCTGCGCTACGAAGATCCCAGGGGGCGTTATGAGAAGTTTTCTCCAGGAAGAAGATCCATAATGGCAGACAGAAAATGGGCTTGCCTGCGATTGCCTACCCTGAAATGCCTAGCGCCAGAGGAGGGATGGTGGCCATGTCCCAGGGCAGTGGTGGCGAACCTGCGGCCTAATATGGGCAGCCAGGCCTATTTTATATATGATGTCAGGCACAGGAAACTTCAAACTATGTCTTACAGCTACAGAAGAAAGCACCTGGTTTTTAAAAGGTCAACTTTTGCCTGCAAAGGCAGGAATTGGAAGTGCACTTAGGGTACACTCCTCATTCTTCCTTTGTGGCCCCTGATCAAAATTTGTATGGGAATGTTCAGGAATGCAGGAGAGGATATGTTGTTTGATTATACCCTTTCCAACTTGTGTTAACAAGTTCTATAATTTAGCAGAGTAACATTCCCCTTTTAAACTTGCACAGCGGATGCGTTTCCTCAGGCTCGTTAAAGCCTCTAAAATAAGTGTCATTGGTAATTTCCCCTTTAGGCCCTCATAAAAAGATAGACATGACACAGTCTTCTTTAAAAGTATGAAAAGAGTTTACTCACACATTCTGTTCACAAATGGATCCTAGAAGGCAGACTTAAGTTACAAAAGTAATATACAGCTGGAAACTATCCCATAAGGAGACAGCTCCTTTGTCCTCTCTTGGCTGCATCTTAGGCTAAGCAGATGTTGCTTCTTTGATGAATGTAGTCAGAGAGAGAGATGGCTGACCAGTCCTGCTCTTTTGTTACCTGCGCAGGTGAAGTCACGCCCACCTCTAGTCACATGCAGAGGAAGTCTGTCCCAGACTAGGAGAAACAGGAAGTTCCGACTGGCTGGTCCAGGCATCCCCTTTTATGTCCACTCTAGGGATGTTGTACTTGACTGCTCTTGTGTTTCACATCCCACAATTTGTCTACTTGCACTGGCATGCTTTCAAACTACTAGGTTGGCAGGAGCTGGGACAGAGCAATGGGAGCTCACCCTGTCACAGGGATTTGAACCACCGACCTTCCGATCAGCAAGCCCAAGAGGCTCAGTGGGTTAGACCACAGAGCCACCCGCATCCCTTCAAAATTAATATTACCAGACATCAGGTGATTGACAGCAGGGTGGAGCTTGCCACTCTCAATGCGGCTGATGGAGGGGGCGTGTCACCTCTGGATCACCTGACACAAGGTGTCTGACAGGTGGCTGCTGCGACTGGCCCTCCATCCACATCCATTTTCCTGCTGCGGTTCTAGGCTTCTCTCAATTTGCGCAAGGCAGTTGCTGCATCCGATGGGTCTCATTGGGACTTGGCACAAACCGAAGGTGCAACGCTGCCAACAACAAGCCCAGAATGTTCTGTGGGAGGCACACTGGAAGTCTGTCAGCAGTTAGTTAATGGGAAAGGGTTTCTCTGAGACTTGATCATTTCAAAACCGCTGACTCAATGTTCCATTCACAAAATCCATTGAGGCTCGGTAACAGAGTGTTGGGGAGCCCAGGATTCAAATCTCTGGGTGACCTTGGGCAACTCATTATCTTTCAACCTAACCTATCACTCAGGCTGGACACGGGTGGCGCTGTGGGTTAAACCACAGAGCCTAGGACTTGCTCATCAGAAGGTCAGCGGTTTGAATCCCCGCAACGGGGTGAGCTCCCGTTGCTCAGTCCCAGCTCCTGCCAACCTAGGAGTTCAAAAGCACGTCAAAGTGCAAGTAGATAAATAGGTACCGCTCTGGCGGGAAAGTAAACGGCATTTCCATGCGCTGCTCTGGTTCGCCAGAAGTGGCAGAGTCATGGTGGCCACATGACCCGGAAGCTGTATGCCGGCTCCCTCGGCCAATAAAGCGAGATGAGCGCCGCAACCCCAGAGTTGGCCACAACTGGACCTAATGGTCAGGGGTCCCTTTACCTTTTACCTTTATCACTCAGGCTTGCTGTGAGGATGAAATAGCAGGGAGGAAGTAGGTATGGTGCTTTGAGCTCCTTGGGTATAATTGCAACAGATCAACAAACAAACCAACTCCACAGTGGCTCATCTACTAAGGAACCCCTAAGCACCTGTTGTTCTTTTTTTGAAAAGCCCACATGTTTCAGAGGATTCTATAGAATTACTTTAGGGCATGCAGTCAGTTACCCCACACAAGCAAAGCACATTGCTGGAACATGCCCCACACTCCTCCTTTGCAGGGAAGTTGACAATTGGTTGGAGTGGGCAATTCTGGGGCAGCCTCTTCTGCCATGACTGACCTTCTCCCAGAAGACTCATGTGCTTCTGAGGGAACCTCTGGAGCATGATTTGAAAACCACCGGTCTAGTGTCCCTTATCACATCACTTCCCATGACTGTGCAGTGTGGTCTGTGCCACTCTGCTGCTGAACCACCTCCCCTTCGCTGCCCCTTTGCCACAGTTCATTCTGCTCCTTCCCGCAGGCTGTGCAGTGGTCCACCAGCCTCACGGACCTTTCTACTCCACTGGTGCCTCAAGCCACCCTACGATTGCATGGGCTGGTGATCCTTGCCCAGTCGCTCAGAATGCATGGTCCTCTTCACTCTGCTAGTGCCAACCACGGTGTGCATGAGAGCCCTCATGCGCTAAAACGCAGACTTCGCATGCCAGAAGAGCCATGTATTTCTGTGCCATGTGCACACCCAGACATGCCACCACCCATTGCTATGAAAAGAGTATAATATATAGATTCTTGTTAATTGGCGAAGGAGAATGTATTGTTCCGGGCAAGCTATTTCAGCTTCTCCTAATCAATCACGGGCACCGTTTGCTCCTACTAGTGAGCATTGTTTGGCCTTCTGTTCTGCAAAGGCACAGCAAACATGGGGTTGTTGTGTTGGTAAAGGATTGTGGGGTAAAGAAGTGAGACAGCACACTCCTAGGTTTTTTTTGCAGGTGGCATGATGGAATTAAACGAGAGAAATTTACAATCTAAATTTCTCACTACTTTTTTTTAAAAAACTGTGGTTTCACATTGCATCTCCTGTTTCGCTCTCAGTTCCTTCTCTGATATATATCTGTGCGCAGACACTTCGCAGCATATCCGGAGGTGGTGCTAGCACAATCCTGGGGCACACAGGCCAAAATTGTGCCTTGTGTCACCACCCTTTGTCTGGGGAGGGTGGGGGGTGGGAGGTCATACGCATTGCATGCTGTATGCAAAACATGAACTGACATGAAATGTGCATGTGTCCACAGGGTGCATTTGGATAAACTCTTGGCAGGGCTTCTGGCTTTATACAACACTGGGGAGGGGGATTCACATAAATGGGCACATGTAAGACAAACCCATGGGGAGATGCATGTCAAAGGCCATGGCACACCTAAGAAGCCCAGCCCCGTTGCATTCAGGAGGCCTTCAGTGGACCCAGCAGTCAAGCTTGAAACCCACCATGCAAAGCCCCAGAAGCTATCTTATCATGGAATACTACCACCCACACAATGGGCAAAGAGGTGCTGGGTCACAATTCTGCCTGGAGGCTGCATCAAAGTATCCTCCTGGCACCTATTTCCTGGTGCATTTATAGGAGTGGGTCATCTCAGAGGTGAGAAGGAACGGCTCACTTCACGTGCTCAGAAGCATTCTGCAATCCCAACCCACAGTTTTAAGCAATGCATGACATGAGAGTCTTAAAGCTCTAGGACCTGCCCTGGTTGAACCCCCACTTACAAGGACTGAGGTTGGTTCTTCTACTGTTCCAGATGTGGAAATAGCTGGCTTTTGGCTCACCTGATAATTGTGCAGGTGCCATTTGGAGCCTTTTGGGTGTAGGTGGGAATGTCAGTGACACAAGAAATTGCTTTAGATATGTCTGGCAGTGCAGTTATGCCATAGGAATTGTTCTTCTTTTTTAAAAAATAAATAAATAAAAATCTTATAAAATCTATCAATTAAAAGATTCTGATTTTGTTTAAAAAATTGCTTTTGGTTTATTGTCTTCGCTTCCTCAAACTCATAATTCATGATCGAGGTTCTGAACCCTTTTTAGGGATGCAAAAATCACTGCTTAGGCCTGGTGAACTCGCTGAATGAATCAAGAGCAATAAGGTGAGCTGTAGTTTGCAGAGGATAAGAAATGCCCCAATCCAGCTTCAATCCTGTGAAACAACAACAGCGAACAGTTTTTATGTTATTATGTTTTAATATATGTTGGAAGCTGCCCAGAGTGACTGGGGCAAGCCAGTCAGATGGGCAAGGTATAAATAATAAGATTATTGTTATGGAACAGGACATCCCTATTTTCCTTGGAGAAATGTTGGAGGGTATGTAACTAGGCTTTGGGAAAGCGGTGGGAGGACTCTAGGACCCTGTCATCTTCCCAAAGCCCAGTGCCTCACCTGGCTTTGGCAATGAGGTATGAGGGCTGGGGCTGGGGGGCGTCAGACTAACCTGATCTCGTTTTTTGACAGAATTACAACCCTGGTAGATGAAGGGAACGCAGTGGATGTAGCCTACCTTGATTTCAGCTAGGCATTTGACAAGGTGCCCCATGATATTCTTGTAAATAAGCTGGTAAAATGCGGACTTGACTATGCTACCACTCAGTGGATTTGTAACTGGCTGACTGACCAAACCCAAAGGGTGCTCATCAATGGTTCCTCTTCATCCTGGAGAAGAGTGACTAGTGGGGTGCCACAGGGTTCTGTCTTGGGCCCGGTCTTATTCAACATCTTTATCAACGACTTGGATGATGGACTCAAGGGCACCCTGATCAAATTTGCAGATGACACCAAACTGGGAGGGGTGGCTAACACCCCAGAGGACAGGATCACACTTCAAAACGACCTTGACAGATTAGAGAACTGGGCCAAAACAAACAAGATGAATTTTAACAGGGAGAAATGTAAAGTATTGCACTTGGGCAAAAAAAAATGTGAGGCGCAAATACAAGATGGGTGACACCTGGCTTGAGAGCAGTACATGTGAAAAGGATCTAGGAGTCTTGGTTGACCACAAACTTGACATGAGCCAACAGTGTGATGCGGCAGCTAAAAAAGCCAATGCAATTCTGGGCTGCATCAATAGGAGTATAGCATCTAGATCAAGGGAAGTAATAGTGCCACTGTATTCTGCTCTGGTCAGACCTCACCTGGAGTACTGTGTCCAGTTCTGGGCACCACAGTTCAAGAAGGACACTGACAAACTGGAACGTGTCCAGAGGAGGGCAACCAAAATGGTAAAGGCCTGGAAACGATGCCTTATGAGGAACGGCTAAGGGAGCTGGGCATGTTTAGCCCAGGTTTAGCCCAGAAGAGGAGGTTAAGGGGTGATATGATAGCCATTTTCAAATATATAAAAGGATGTCACATAGAGGAGGGAGAAAGGTTGTTTTCTGCTGCTCCAGAGAAGCGGACACGGAGCAATGGATCCAAACTACAAGAAAGAAGATTCCACCTAAACATTAGGAAGAACTTCCTGACAGTAAGAGCTGTTCGACAGTGGAATTTGCTGCCAAGGAGTGTGGTGGAGTCTCCTTCTTTGGAAGTCTTTAAGCAGAGGCTTGACAACCATATGTCAGGAGTGCTCTGATGGTGTTTCCTGCTTGGCAGGGGGTTGGACTCGATGGCCCTTGTGGTTTCTTCCAACTCTATGATTCTATGATTCTATTCTATGATTCTATGAAATGTTGCCAAGGGCTGTCAAAAAGGCCTTGAGGGCCACATGTGGCCCTGGGACCACATGTTGCACCATCCTGGTCCAGACTAAAGAGTTGGCAAGGAAGTCAGAAGCCCTAAAGCATGGGTAGGCAAAGTAAGGCCCGGGGGATGGATCCGGCCCAATCATTTTCTCAATCCAGCCTACGGACGGTCCAGGAATCTGTGTGTTTTTACATGAGTAGAGTGTGTCCTTTTACAGTCATACCTCAGGTGACAGACGCTTCAAGTTGCTTTTTTTCGGTTTATGGACCGCTGAAACACGAAAGTACTGGAATGGGTTATTTCCAGGCTTCGGTGGTTGCGCATGCACAGAAGCGCTAAATCATGCTTTGCGCATGCGCAGAAGCGCCGGATCGTAACCCGCGCGTGCACAGACGTGCCACTGCGGGTTGTGAATGCTGCGGGTTGCGAACGTGCATCCCGCACAGATCACATTCGCAACCCGAGCATCCACTGTATTTAAAATGCATCTCTGGGTTATTTGTTGGGCATAGGAATTCATTCATTATATAGTCCAGCCCCCCACAAGGTCTGAGGGACAGTGGACCGGCTCCCTGCTGAAAAAGATTGCTGACCCCTGCCCTAAAGTGAAGATATGGAGAAGCGCTTCAGTTTCAACCTGCAACCTGGAACACCCCATCGAAGGAAACACCTCCTTACAAATCAGAACACAATTTCAATGGCCAGAGACAACTCCTGCTCTGCTGGTTAGATTGGTTTTCTAGGAAAGGCTCCTGCCTGCCACCTCATAAACTGGTTTATTCAGCATGAATTTCCAAAGCCTTGGGAAGGTACCATGTTGTTCCTTCCAACCCTAAAGGGTTCCCAGAAAAGGGTTCCCACATGTCCTCGTTTCCCGGGGACAGTCCCTGGATTTGCAAATAAGTCACCAGACAAATTCCATCCCCAGAATGTCCCTGGATTTCATCTAATGTCCCTGGGAAACGCAGCAGCGGCAGTCTCACCAACCTGGAGCAGTTGGCTCTGGCTGGCTTCAGGAGCTGCTCGGAAGTCCCCATATGATGGTGGTTCAGGGGCTCTCAGATGCAGCTTCTGGGCTGTCTCCACCTTCCTGGACCCCATCAACTAAGCTGCGAAGGGAGGCTTCATGCTGCCTATCGGAGCAGCCTCCCAACTCTTACTTGCATGCAAGCAAGCAGGAGGGGGCAGGGATCTCTCAGTTAGGCAGCCAGAAGCCTCCCTTCCCAGCTGAGGGATCCCCGCCCCCTCCTGCTTGCACACAAGTAGGAATGGGATTGGGGCTGCTCCGATGGGAAGGGAGGTATCACGCTGCCCAGGCCTCGCCGCCACCGCTCTTGGCCCTCCTTTTCCGCCTTCCATGCCTGACCCACTGCACACTGTTTCCCCACCACCACCACCGAAGAACCAACAACTCAGGGGCTGCCCAGGCTCATGGAGAAAGGAGATAGAAGCCTTGGAGGAAGTGGCGGTTGAGGTCAAGGCGGCGGCCGCCCCTCTACCACTGCCATAGGTGCAGCATCAACATCCCAAATGTGTATTTAGGAGTTCCCTTCCAGGACAGACTTTGCTCGTGTGCTGAAGACATCGATTCTATAAAACATATTTTGCTGCACTGTGCAAAATATGAGCAAGCCAGGGCTGAACTGATATTACCCTTGCTGGTACCTTTCCTGGGAAAATCAGAGGCTCACTATGTCAGGTTCCTATTGGAAGACCGGACAAACACAAGAACATTAGCAGTGGCAAAGTTTTTATCGGTGGCTGCAAGAACCAATGAGCCCTATCTTCAAGTCTGAACAAAATGCTTGTTTAACCTGGATGTAGGCTGTCTGAATTGTGCATTGATTTAAAATGATTTGTTGGGTCTCTGGACCGTAATAAAGATTGATTGATTGATTGATTGATTGATTGATTGATTTAAAGTGTCCCCAGATTCATTGAAAAAAATCTGGTAACCTTATCCCAGAAATATATCTGAAGGAGATGCCTGCCAGGGGCCGTCTTAGGCATATCTGGCACCGTGGTGCAAGGATCCCTCCAGCGCCCCCCCCTCCACCCTCAAGTTTCTCTCTGGGTGGGCAGCAGCTGGAGGACAGCTCCTCCGGTGGGGTGGAGGCTCCGGGTGCGGCGCAGCATGGTGGAGACAGGCAAGGGCGGCGAGTTGATGCCAGGAGGCACCGCGTCCAACCTCCGCCTCTTCCCTGGCACCCTTCAGAACTTGGCACCCTGGCGCTCCACGCCACTAGCCTCAATGGCTAAGACGGCCCTGATGCCTGCCCTGATGTGCTGGTCCTGGGGGTAAGGTACCGTGGGCGTAAGCAGAGTCCACACGAAGAGGGGCGAGGTCCGAGGCGGAGAGCCGGGCGGGGAACAGGAACGCTGGAACAGGAGACCGAGCAGGGCACAGGAACACCGGATGGTCAGGAACAGGAGGCCGAGCAGGGAACAGGAGCACCGGATGGTCAGGAACAGGAGGCCGGGCAGGGAACAGGAGTACCGGATGGTCAGGAACAGGAGGCCGAGCAGGGAACAGGAGCACCGGATGGTCAGGAACAGGAGGCCGGGCAGGGGTCAGGAGTACCGGATGGTCAGGAACAGGAGGCCGAGCAGGGGTCAGGAACACAGGAAGGTCCGAAGCCAACAACGACGTTGCTCCCGCAACCTGGGGCCGGGCTGACTGGGCTTTTATCCTCTTCTAAGGCCAGGGGCGGTCCCGGCCCCCAGGAGCCCCGCCTCCCCTGGCCTTAAGGCGAGCACTCCTCCTGGGAGCAACCAGTTCCCTTCGCCTCTCTGCCCTAAGCCTCTGCAGATCAGGAGAGGCCGAAGGGTTACTGGGCCCTGGAGTAGGCTCACCTGACGCCACTGAGTCCTCAAGCACCTCTGGGGCCAGAAGGGTTTCACCTGGGGCCAGCTCCTGGTGCTCTGCCACAGGTGCAGGCTCTTCAGCATCTAGGCCTTGCCCCAGTTCAGCTGGCCCTGGAGGCGGGGACTCCTGTGCAGGCTGGGATTCCTCTGGTTCATCCTCTGAATCGGAATCCCAGGCCATCACACCTGAAGCCTTTTGCTGCAGTGGCTGCCACAGATTTCAGGGGGACACAGATCCACTCAGGGCCACCAAGACAGCAGACTGTTTGAAACTGGCTGTGGAGGACACAGCAGAAACAACTCAGCCACTGCCATGCCACTCGAAGTGTAGGATGCCCACTGCAGGGGAAAGATGACCCACTTTAAAGCAGAGTACAATCTTAAATGAGAAAAAGAAGCCGTTCAGTCAGCACATATTTACCACCCAAGGATTAGTCCAATTAATCTATGAAGACCAGTCCTTCCACTGTGTCCAGCCATGTCCCTGACGCTTTGTTAGGGAGTGGATCGATACTAACTGGAGGTCAGACAGGCCCCCTCCCTGCTGAACTTCCAGCACTTACTGAATAATTCTTTATTCCAACATTTTAACGGAACTCAGATTATCATTTTAACTCAATTTTATTTTCATTGTGCTGAATTTTTTGTACACCGCCTTGAGGCACTGTAATTAGGCAGTGCATACATTGTTGAAACAAAATAGAATGAAATGATCGGCTGATCTCTGCTCACTGGGTACTGCAGGATTTGACAACAACAACTCAATGTGTCTTGAAAGTTGGAGAATCTCTCCCCTGCTTTCAGAGGGTGACCTCTCAGAGGGAGGGAAAGGCAGACTGTTCGGAGCCAGATCTGATGGACTCATCTACACAGCTGCAAATAAAACGTTTTAAATGTATTGTGAAGTGTAATACACAAATGTGATGCTAGGTGGCCGCAGTGAGCTATGCAAATTTCAATATATTTTTCAAAACGTTTTTTTAAAAAAAACACATTTTCACAGCGGTTTTTTATACGTGTGTAGATTCCACCTAAATAAAGAGTAGGTCAGAGACAGGAGCTAGCCAAAGGTGAAAGCGCTTGGGGTGGCCCCTTTCTGGGAATTCGAGGATAGGTTAGTGGATCTATTTCCTGCTGTTAGGAGTCTTACATTGCTACCATTGCACTCCACTTTTAATTTTGTCAGTGAATCCACAACTATGGAAAAGACAGCATAAATATCCAGTGCACTCTCACCCGTGGGAAACTAAATCCTGAACTGAAACTTCAGAGAAGTGAGTGTGTTCTGTTGTTATTGCTGTTTTTAGGAGGGTTTGGGATGCCCAGGAACAAATGGCTTCTAAGTTTTAATGGCTGAGCTTTTGTGTCACTGGGGCAGTGAACTAATGAGAGGGGCAGGGGAGGAAGTTTAGTTGCTGAACACATTAACCGTTAGGGAGAACCATATCTGAGATTAAGACTTTCCTAAAAAGTTAAAAAGACAGCCTCAGCTTGCCCCCCCACCTCTTCAGATCAGTTTCGTGGACTTGAAAGAGATGGGTTTAAAATCCCAGTTCATTCCCTACCCTGCCTCGCCCATTTGCTCTGCAGTGGAAAAATATCAACGCACCCATATATAGTACTAAGAATGCTTGCACTTGCAGGGCCAAAAGCAACTTGTGGTGAGAGCTTTAAATCAGGAGAATAAGAGCTAGCTCAGTTGGTGAGAGTGCAGATTCATTTTGCCTGCCCTATGGCAGCTTTTAGAATCATAGAATCATAGAGTTGGAAGAGACCACAAGGGCCATCGAGTCCAACCCCCTGCCAAGCAGGAAACACCATCAGAGCACTCCTGACATATGGTTGTCAAGCCTCTGCTTAAAGACCTCCAAAGAAGGAGACTCCACCACACTCCTTGGCAGCAAATTCCACTGTCGAACAGCTCTTACTGTCAGGAAGTTCTTCCTAATGTTTAGGTAGAATCTTTTAAGTTTTTTAAAAAGGGGGAGGGAGATCTTTATCACCAATCTCTGACATCTCATCTATTTTGCCCCTTACTGATACCCTGTGAACTCTTGCAATCCTTTCCCTACCTGCTTTTGTGAAATTTCATTCATCTTAGAAAACTGCCTAAGTCATTGTGGCCAACTCACACCTGCAGACAGTAAGAACAGTAGCAAAAGATGTACATCTGTTTTGTTGTACATGTGTCTGCCGCTGAGACAATGATTTTGTCTAAGGGGCAAATAACTACTTTGTTTTGCTTTTGCTAAGGACAAGATGATTGCATAATCATTTGAAGTGCTTGACAGGAAGATGAAGACAGACTTTGTAAATAACTAAACCGTGTATCATCTTGACGTCAGTGTGCTGCATAGTAGTTATTGTCAGACTAGCACACATTCAAATCCCCACCAAGCCATGAAACTTCTTGCGTTGCCTTGAACCAGTCATAGTATTGCAGCCTAAACTACCTCGCAGGCGTGTTGTGAATAACCAGAGAGGGGACAGAATTATGTACACTCCCTTGAGCGCTTTCAGGAAAGGTGAGATACAAATAAAATAAGAGTAATAATCTTGTATGCTCTTAGTTCTTTGTAACCTTTTTTTTCAATAGCTTATGACATATATTCTGCTCTTATATGGATGTCCCTGTGATCATAGAATCATAGAGTTGGAAGAGACCACAAGGGCCATCGAGTCCAACCCCCTTGGCCAAGACCAAGTACAGCGGTACCTCGGGTTAAGTACTTAATTCGTTCCAGAGGTCGTTCTTAACCTGAAACTGTTCTTAACCTGAAGCACCACTTTAGCTAATGGGGCCTCCTGCTGCTGCTGTGCTGCCAGAGCATGATTTCTGTTCTCATCCTGAAGCAAAGTTCTTAACCCGAGGTAATATTTCTGGGTTAGCAGTGTCTGTAACCTGAAGCATATGTAACCCGAGGTACCACTGTAAATGGTCTTGTTTGGGATGCAGCCAGAAGAGATTTGGAGGGCCAGACAGACAGTTCTTGAGGTTGCATTTGGCCCTGGGGCTTGAGGATTCCCACCCCTGCCAAAACATGGTCAGCCAGTATGAGTCCCAACACACCAGCAGGCGCATGACATGCTTTTAACAGTGCAGAATTCTTTCTTCTGTGTAGCCCACAAACACAAACTAGATCTATTGCTTATCTTTTGGTCCCCAAATAGTGTTCTTGAGAAACTGGTTGCGAATCTGAAAATAAAACCTCGTTGCGCATTGAGTCTGTACAGTGTGTCAGTTTGAAAACAGATGGAGGCAATCCCACCAATGGGGGGGGTGAACCCCCACACCCCAATGGCACTGGACATAGACGGGAGAACATTTTATAATTTTATTATTTATTAAATTTCTATGCCGCCTTCATCTGAGGATCACAGGGCGGTTTACAATATAAAAACACAAAAATGCATCACATAGTAACAAACATAAACAATAACACCCCAAACACTTTTTAAAATTATTATTTAATATTTGCAGGGCCTGCTGGATGAGATCAATGGCCCGTCTAGTCCAGTATCCTGTTCTTGCAGTGACCCAGCCACCTGCCAAGATCAGAAGCACTCTTTTGAAAGCACATGAGACCATGTTGCATTTTCTTTTTTCTTTTTTCATACATTTTTATTGGGTTTTTTAACATATCATTTCCAACAGTCATATAACATAACTTTTCATCTGTTTTAGACTTCCATCAACACCTCTGATGATTTTTTGTTCTTTATCACTTATTCTGCATTTCTGAATTTCACTATTACTCTTAATTGTCATTAACTAATAATTCTCATAGTCTTCCTTGCAATATTTCGAATAATCCTCCTTACAAAACTTCTTGCAGTCCTACTAGCGTAATCTGTTTAGTACAATTACTTTCCAAATAGATTGTATATTTACTCCAGTCTTCTAAGAATCTCTGATCCCGCAGGTTTCGAATCCTTCCAGTTAATTTATCAAGTTCTGCATAGTCCATCAATTTCATCCTCCATTCTGCTCTTGTCGGTAATTATTCTTGCTTCCATTTTTATGCCAATAATATTCTTGCTGCCATCATTGCATATAAAAACAACTTACAATCCTGTCTGAGACCATGTTGCATTTTCTTGGCAATTGCCCATCTACATGCCTATTCCATTTAACAGCACGATGTGATCATATTCCAAATTGCCTGGACAATGCGGACATCTCGCTCCACATCCTGGACACCACTCAAGATGAAGTCCAGGGTCACTGTGGTCAATTCCATGGCCAACTGCTCTGGTCATAGTCATTTAAGTATCTAGGAAAGGGTCTCCTCTGCTTTTTCCAATTTCCTCGTGAGAGATGATTTGAAAACATATGCGTGTATTTCATCTTCGTCCGCTAACTAGCTGGTTAAAAGGCAGGTGACTAATCAACAAAAATGCTTGGCTCTGTTGACAGCAGCACTCTGCAAAGACAGCTCCATGTGATGCTCCCAGTGCCAGCTGCCAAATCCATACTGACTGCAGCAGCTAAGGAACAGCGAGCGGATGCCTCTGGGACTGTGTGGCAGATGGCACATTACAGCGCAGCCTCTGGGTGTAAATCAGGATAGAAACCGGCCTGCTGTTTATACATGGTGCAGCTCAGCCCCGCTTCATTCCGCTCACATGTCCTCCGCTTTAGTTGTGTGAATTGGCCCTTACAGGATCAGAAGAGGGACCCACACAGGTCTTCCACCTAAACGTTAGGCATGGGACACTCTGAGCTCTGCGTTTCTTCTGTCTGTGCCATTCCACTTTCGTTTCCTTTGCAACAGGCAAGCTGCAGCATGCCAGCCCTGGCAGGTTGCCCGTTCTTCCATGCCCCTCCCTTGCCAGTGTTGAGGGTTCCAGTGGAGTTCCAGGCAAGCGAGTTGGGACCCATCTGAGTCAAGGAGGAATGCAGAACAGGGAATCCTGTTGGTCCTGGGAATGGAGAGTCCTGGAGGGAGTGTCTGAGGAACCAGCGCACCTGGGCTGAGTCATTGCACGGAGACAGGATTTAACAAGAGGTGGGGCAAGGTTGTAGCTTTTTCCATTCTGCATAAATATACTGAAGTAGATACACATTCAGGGCCAACTGGCCTTGAGCTCAAAGGGGCCCCCAGATTTAGACACTTGTGGGTTTTCCTGCATTTGATATGTTTTGCAACATGTGTTTTTATGCACATCAGACTAAAATGTGATATTCACTGCTTAGAGATGCAAATTTATGCAAATAATGTAATTTGACGGAAGATATACTTTTTGTTATGTGATACAGATTTTTGTTAATTGCTATTGTTAACAATAATTGTTAATAGATACTTTTTATTTGAAAATTCTGATGGCACAAGCTTAGATCATGATGTAGCAGTGCATGTTCCTCTCTGATCAGCTGATTATATAAACAAACCTTCCCTTCTGCAAAGGGGCCAGGTGTCTCTGACACTCTGAGAGGTCCTGCATACATTTGAGGCAATTGTGATGCTCGTGAATTTCTGAAACTGTGATGGCCTGACCAGGGGGCTGCATATACACCATCCATTTAAAGCATACTCCAAGAAATTTGGGAATTGTAATTTCCCCCCTCTCAGAGCTACAATTCCCAGCACCCTTAAGAAACTGCAGTTATCAGAATTCTTTGGTATGTGTGTGCTTTAAATGTGCTTTAAATGCATAGTGTGTACACAGCCCAAGGGTGTGGTGTGGACTTGAGCCCAAGGTATTTTGTGCAAGGCTACAAGAAGAAGAAGAAGAAGAAGAAGAAGAAGAAGAAGAAGAAGAAGAAGAAGAAGAAGAAGAAGAAGAAGAAGAGGAGTTTGGATTTGATATCCCGCCTTTCACTCTCCTTCAGGAGTCTCAAAGCGGCTAACAATCTCCTTTCCCTTCCTCCCCCACAATAGACAATCTGTGAGGTGAGTGGGGCTGAGAGATTCAAAGAAGTGTGACTGGCCCAAGGTCACCCAGCAGCTGCATGTGGAGGAGCGGAGACGCAAACCCGGTTCCCCAGATTACGAGACTACCGCTCTTAACCACTACACCACACTGGCTCTCACAAATCTCCTGCCCCTTCACTTCTTTTAAACACTTAAAAATAAAATTAAAAACCCTTTGCTCACAAGGTGGCTGGGCATGTTACAAAGTACCACTTTGGGCTGTGACATCCCAGCCACCTACCAGAGTTTCATACTTGTGGGGTCACTGGAAACTCATCTCTCTTATTCATGTCTTCATAGTACAAAAACACAGCTATAGAAGGTGAAGTCAGCAAAGTCCTGTTGTTATTTTAGAATTTAAAAAAATAAAATCATACATTACCCAAACCAAATGGAAAACATATGCTCTTCTAACTGAGCACACTTTCCATAGTTACTCAGCAAAATGATACCATGATAATCATCTCTGCGACAGTTAATTAAAGCAGCTAATTTGCTAGTTCTGCCCATCTAAAGTGATTTCTGCAGCCATTCTGGAGCATGTTAATGACTTCCAATGCTTCACTCCAACAATCTTGTTAGCCACTGAAAGACTTTTCGATAAGGGTCTTATTGCTACAAGCATCTGAATGTGTTTAAGGATCCTGCCTCACCTTAATCCCAGTCTTCACAAGAAACGTGCCAAAGCTCTTTGACTCGTGGGTGCTCCAGCCACCATAGAGCTATAAACTCCCCATAATTTGGGTGTAATTACCAGCAACTGAGTAAAGTAGTTTTGTCATCAAGAGGGCTGTCTCTGGTGCTTTTAAACATACTGAAATCTAAAGGTAAAGGACCCCTGACAGTTAAGTCCAGTCACAGATGACTCTGGGGTTGTGGCACTCATCTCGCTTTACAGGCTGAGGGAGCCGCCGTTTGTCCACAGACAGTTTTTCCGGGTCATGTGGCCAGCACGACTAAGCTGCTTCTGGCAAACCAGAGAAGCACAGAAATGGTGAACTCCCGTTGCTTGATCCCTGTTCCCGCCAACCTAGCAGTTTGAAAACACATCAAAGTTCAAGTAGATAAATAGGTACCACTCCAGTGGAAAGGTAAACAGCGTTTCTGTGCTCTGCTCTGGTTTGCCAGAAGCGGCTTAGTCATGCCGGCCACATGACCCGGAAGCTGTACGCCAGCTCCCTTGGCCAATAAAGCGAGATGAGCGCCGCAACCCCAGAGTCGGCCACGACTGGACCTAATGGATAGGGGTCTCTTTATCTTTACCTAATTTATTGACTGGAGGAGAAGGTTGTCCTCCTCAAGGTTTCCTAGAGCTGGTGGTATTTGCGGTGTGTGTAACATGGTGCTCACAACTACTGCCCTGGTCAACTGTGCCATGGCCTGTTGGCCAGCTGAGCTTACGCTTCTGGTTCCCACCTGCCAGAAGACTTCAACATACAGCTACGGGTTGAACAAGAGACTAGCGCAACATGCACAATGTATATTTAAAACACTAGGTTACCGCTTTAAACAGTCGTG
This sequence comes from Podarcis gaigeae, assembly GCF_964106915.1. Taxonomy (NCBI): domain Eukaryota; kingdom Metazoa; phylum Chordata; class Lepidosauria; order Squamata; family Lacertidae; genus Podarcis; species Podarcis gaigeae. The sequence goes on from NC_139694.1 coordinate 37,052,220, forward strand.
GCTTCCTCGAAATAATTCTGGGAGCTGTCATTCATTAAGGGTCCTGAGGGTTAATAGGAGACCCCTATTCTACTCACAGCACTACAATTCTCAGAGTGGTCTGACACTCTATCCCTCTGCCCAGGGAACTATGGGAATTGTAGCTCCGTGAGGGAAATAGGGATCTCCTAAAAACTCTCAGCACTCTTAATGAATTACAGCTCTGAGAATTCCTTAGGATAAGCCATGACTCCTTATAGTGGTGCCATAGCGTTTTCAATGTAGGTCACGAGTACGGCCTAGATGTATTCTGATGGAGCACCGGGAAGTGTGTAGTGATTGTTGCTTCATGTATTGTGGGTTATTTATTTGTATGTACACTGTGACTAGGGTGTATCTGTACAGGTAGCACCTCTAGTGTGGAACACACCGTGCTCTTTCTGGAGTAGTTTGTCCACCTTTGGTCCCCACCCTGCACTCAGCTCTCACCTGTCGCTCCTAGAAGCTGTAAAGGTAAATGGGACGTGGGTGGCGCTGTGGTCTAATCGACTGACCCTCTTGGGCTTGCCAATCGGAAGGTCAGCGGTTCGAATTCGCGCGACGGGGTGAGCTCCTGTTGCTCTGGCCCAGCTTCTGCCAATCTAGCAATTCAGAAGCACATCAGTGCAAGTAGATAAATAGGTACCGCTGCAGTGGGAAGGTAAATGGCATTTCCATGCACTCTGGCTTCCATCATGGTGTCCCATTGTGCCAGAAGTGGTTTAGTCATGCTGGCCACATGATCTGGAAAAGCTGTCTGCGGACAAACAGCGGCTCCCTTGGCCTGAAAGCGAGATGAGCACCGCACCCCATAGTCGCCTTTGACTGGACTTAACCATCCGGGGGTCCTTCACCTTTACCTAGAAGCTGTTGGCATGCAACAGTGGCCACCCCACAGAAATAGCTTTGACTGGCCAGCTAAACCAGGTGAGGGTAGCTGATGGATCTCAAACCCTCATTGAGGTAGGGACTTCCCCTGCATGCAAAGACGGGCTTGGGCAGATTGAGTGGATGAAACCAATGGTGGGTCCAACGGTCAAGAAGGTGGTTTCTGCATGTGCTGCAGAAGGAAGTGAGGGGCAGGTGGGGCTCGTCCACCTGGGAAGGGAGCTCATCGAAGAGAAGGAAAACTCTGATCCTAAACCACTGCCTTGTGGGATATCTCTGGGAGAAGAAAAGGCTAAGGAGTAAACCCTACTCAGTTCCAGAGTGGAGTCCCTAAGACAATTGAATGGCGTCTTGTGTGCCTCCTTCTGGCATCTCCTGCAGCCAAGTTGGTGCCAAACATATTGCTCTGCTTTCCTTTGGACCACACCCATGAGGCGGAGAGGGGTATTGTCCAGGGTTATGAAAAGCATGAGAGAAGACTCCTACGCTCATATCTCCAATAGGATTTCCATCTTTTCAACTGGCCACAATACTTGTGTCTTTAAGGCAGGTAGTTTTTATTTGCGCAGACATTAGTTGATGATAATGTTTGTTAGCGGTGCCATACGGAGAAAAACATCACCTGCTGATTTCTGCAGACCATCCATCATTTGGCAATCCTGCTCTCTGGTGAGGCAGTCAGGTGCTTAAGAGACACTGTAGAAATAATTGTTGCCTTGTTTCTTCTCTCTGGGGGACTGGCAAAGCTGCCAGATACCTGGACAAGAGCAATAGCCTAGAAATGAAGAGGTGGGAGAAGTATCATCTTCCCTGGCTGTCCCCGTTACGCCTGCAATTTCCTCCCAAAGGATGCACTTTGGGGAATAAGTGAAGTCCCATAATGTGGGAAAGTGCAAAAGAAATATGGCCAGCTGCCTGAATTCAAAAAGCATTTGGGACTTAGACACATTCACAGAACTGCTGAATTGCAAGGGACCCTGAGGGAATTTATTGCCCAACATGGGGCTCAAACCCACAAACCTGAGATTAACAGTCTCATGCTCTACAGGCTGATTTGAGTCACTCTTTAGCCAAAAGAGCCCCCAGAAGAGTTTAAAACAGAAATATGTGCAGTTGATATCCCAACGCCATAAAGTTCCATACATACACGCATAAACGCGCACACAGCTAAAAATGGTCCTGTGGGCTTGCCACCTTTCACTTCTTATTTTGCAAAATGAAATTAAAAATTAAGAATGGACCTCCAGAATGAATTAAGTTCTTAACCTGAGGCACCACTGTACACTGTTTTAATTGAAGTCAGCAATTTAACACAATACAATGTATTTTGTTATATTCAGGAATATATAACTGTGGCGGCACAATTGCTGCTCACGCCGCCGCACCCGGGCCAGGGCGGCAGGGTGAGTACCCCACGGGGTGATGCCTTGTCACCCTCCCAGATGTGGAACCCGAGGCGATCCACCTCCCACACCCCCGTTGCGACGCCACTGACTTGGGGAGAGGAGAGGACTCAGTGGTGATGAATGAGCACCCCTTGTGACTGCTTTCTGGATTAGATTGCCTAAGGGTACAATCCTATATGCATTTGCCTGGAATAATTCCCACTGCACACAGTGGGATTTAGTTTCACATCAGGACGGGGGAGAAATTTTGATTCTGTTCTCATTTAAATCCAAGCCCGTAAAATTTGCACTTTCTAAAACAATGTGAGAACCAACCTTTGAAATTCACACTCAACCGAATGTTGTGATGTGGTTCTCCAACCAACCAAAGTTTACAAAAATGCACAAAGGCAAAGTGTGCACCAAAAGGAAATATATTCCTGAATATAACAAAATACATTGTATTGTGTTAAATTGCTGACTTCAATTAAAACAGCGTACAGTGGTGCCTCAGGTTAAGAACTTAATTCATTCTGGAGGTCCATTCTTACCCTGAAACTGTTCTTAACCTGAAGCACCACTTTAGCTAATGGGGCCTCCTGCTGCCGCCGCGCCGCAGGAGCATGATTTCTGTTCTCATCCTGAAGCAAAGTTCTTAACCCGAGGTAATATTTCTGGGTTAGCGGAGTCTGTAACCTGAAGCATCTGTAACCTGAAGCGTATGTAACCCAAGGTACCACTGTACAACAAAATGTGAAATTTGCACTAAATAATAGTAATCACAAATTGCTGTAGAAATCTAGGGAGCTGAATTTACTACTGGAAAAAATAAGGAATTAAGAGAACGGCAACTGGCAAATCTTTCCATCTCTGCATGCACAGAATTGTGGTTGTTTGTCCTGTGCAAATTGGGAACTCAGACGCTTTTGCACGGGGGACGGGTGAACATTGCACAGGACTGCACCTGTAGAAACTTCCATTTCTTTCCCACTATTAAAGATGCAGACACCCGGTTCTCTCTTCCATCTAGCCCACTTCCCCACTGGCTGCTACCCGCTTCTCTGCCTTGTGTGGTGATGTTGGCTTCCTGTCTGAGGGCAGGAAGTGGAGTCAGGCTCTGTCAAATGCAAACATTTCCACCCTGTTTGACTAGATCCTGATTGATTTCCGTGTCACTCTGCCCTGCTGAAAACCCTGATAAAGTGTCGCTACCCACATTGGTTAAACTGGCAAAGACTTTATATGGAGGCGTGGTGATTTAAACCTAGTACATTTTCGAAAGATTGAAATAATCTGGAAAAAGAGAAAGAAAATATTGTTATGAGTTTGCAGAGGGGGACAGACCCCTCGTAATCTCTACATTCAATGATTAGAATTTGAGCAAACTCATAAATTCAAGGATCTAGCAAGGGCTAGAAATAATACAGGCTCTCTTCCTCTTTAGGCCAGTGTGGGGTGAGTTTTTGAAGAAATAAAAGGCTGATAATGACCTGTTTTGTTTGATAACAGTAAAGGTAAAGGTAAAGGGACCAGGTCCAGTCATGACCGACTCAGGGGTTGCGGCGCTCATCTCACTTTATTGACCAAGGGAGACGACGTACAGCTTCCGGGTTATGTGGCCAGCATGACTAAGCCGCTTCGGGCAAACCAGAGCAGCGCACGGAAATGCCATTTACCTTCCCGCCGGAGTGGTACCTATTTATCTACTTGCACTTTGACGTACTTTCAAACTGCTAGGTTGGCAGGAGCAGGGACCGAGCAACGGGAGCTCACTCCATCACAGGGATTCAAACCGCCGACCTTCTGATCGGCAAGTCCTAGGCTCTGTGGTTTAACCCACAGCACCACCCGCGTCCCTTTATAATAGTAAGCCACTGGCAAAACATAAGACCCGCTGCCCTGTAGCTTCTGGGGTAGGTTTACCATTGGCCTGATGTAAGCAACAGGAAAAAGTGCCTTTGCAGTGGGCTGTTCCACCTCTGGTGGGGCCAGTTGTGCACCTCTAGATAATTTGCCCACCTTTGGTCCCCATCCTGCCCTCAGCCCTCACCTGTGGCTCCTAGAAGCTGTTGGCATGCAAGCCGTTGGGAGGCAGAGACATGAAATGGCATCAGAGGAGGGAGGAAAGGAAAGAGGGACAGAGGCCAGTGTTGTCCGCTGCACCCCTGACCATCATTCAAGGTACCAGTGGAATTTGCTGCCAAGGAGTGTGGTGGAGTCTCCTTCTTTGGAGGTCTTTAAGCAGAGGCTTGACAACCATATGTCAGGAGTGCTCTGATGGTGTTTCCTGCTTGGCAGGGGGTTGGACTCGATGGCCCTGGTGGTCTCTTCCAACTCTATGATTCTATGATTCTATGATTCTATTCTATGATTCTACCTTTGCCACAGCACACTGGTTGAAAACCACTGCCCTACACAAATCCAGAGTGAAGTTCCTAAGGACTTGTATGCCTCCTTCCAGCAACTGCTGCAGCCAAGCTGGTGCCAAATGTATTACTTTCCTTTCCTTTGGACCACATCAGTGAGGGGGGGGTCTTGTCATCTGGGCAGTCCCAGGCTTGCACCCTTGTACTTTGGTGCTGCAAATGCAACAAAAATAATGTGGGAGGCAGCAGTTATGAGTTATCAGTTCAACCTGATTGGCATGAAGTACAAGCACTACTAAAAGGGATGTGGGTGGCGCTGTGGGTTAAACCAGAGCCTAGGGCTTGCCGATCAGAAGGTCAGCAGTTTGAATCCCCGTGACAGGGTGAGCTCCCGTTGCTCGGTCCCTGCTCCTGCCAACCTAGCAGTTCAAAAGCACGTCAAATTGCAAGTAGATAAATAGGTACCACTCCGGCGGGATGGTAAACGGCGTTTCCGTGTGCTGCTCTGGTTCGCCAGAAGAGGCTTAGTCATGCTGGCCACATGACCCGGAAAAACTGTCTGTGGACAAATGTCAGCTCCCTCGGCCAGTAAAGCGAGATGAGCGCCGCAACCCCACAGTCATTCGCAACCGACGTACAGCTTCCAGGTTATGTGGCCAGCATGACTAAGCCACTTCTGGTGAACCAGAGCAACGCACGGAAATGCTCCCTCAGCCAATAAAGCGAGATGAGCGCCACAACCCCAGAGTCGGTCACGACAGGACCTAATGGTCAGGAGTCCCTTTACCTTTTTAAGCTCTAGGCTATGGTTTTCCCAGTAGTGATGTATGGAAGTGAGAGCTGGACCATAAAGAAGGCTGGTTGCCAAAGAATTGATGCTTTTGAATTATGGTGCTGGAGGAGACTCTTGAGAGTCCCATGGACTGCCAGAAGATCAAACCTCCCCATTCTTAAGGAAATCAGTCTTGAGTGCTCACTGGAAGGACAGATCCTGAAGCTGAGGCTCCAAGACTTTGGCCACCTCATGAGAAGAGAATACTCCCTGGGAAAGACCCTGAAGTTGGGAAAGATGGAGGGCACAAGGAGAAGGGGACGACAGAGGACGAGATGGTGGGACAGTGTTCTTGAAGCTACCAGCATGAGTTTGACCAAACTGCAGGAGGCAGTGGAAAACAGGAGTGCCAGGCGTGCTCTGGTCCAGGGGGTCACGAAGAGGCGGACACGACTAAACGACTAATGACAAGTTGTTGTTCTATAGTCGATTACTTCTCCTTTCAGGGATCTTCACGGTCATTTCTTTTGTTCTGTGTAATTTCGTGGTTCCGTGACGGTCTGTTTTTTCACCGGCCCTCTTCCTCCGGCTGCCCTTAAAGAGGCAGCGGCATTACCCAAGACGCCCTGCCCAGCCCGCCGCCGCCGCCCCACCCCGCGGCCGCCCTCCCCGCCTCCCTCGCCTCGCGGAGCCCGCGCTTGGCAGGAGGCTGCTGCCAAGAGAAGGAGCAGAGCCGCGGCGGGAAGCGAAAGCGACGTCTCCCCTTTCCGAGCAGGGGCGCCGCGCTGCCATGGAGTCGTCCAGCAACGCCGAAGGGTGCATGGGGCAATGCACCGGCTTCATGCGCACCCACAAGGGAATGATCCTGCTGGCCGAAATAGTAAGAGGGCGCGCACGGGCCGGAGGGATGGCGCGATCTGCAAAGGAGGCGGGGGGGGGGGCGCCCAGGGCAGGAGACGGGGGATGGTCCCTAACTTCGCGGGGCGGCGGACGCTGCGCTTTGCCCAGAAAACTCCTTCCCCGCGTTTCCATAACCCGTCTCCCTCCAGACCCCACGTCCAGCAAATCGACGAAGTTCAGGTTTTCCAAAGTGGTTGGGAGGGATAAGTTGCAGCTGGGGCACTCCAACATGACTGTGTGGGTCGGGCGGAGTCTGCCCCCCACCTCCCACTTTATAAGTGGCTGGGCAAGAACAGGCGGTCACGTCCGTTAGTGGCGCCCGCCGAAAGTTGTTGGCATGTGTGGCACCGGGCGGAGGGGCTTCCCTCGAGCCCCTTGCCACCCAAACCTTCCCCGGTATCCTCGATGCCCGTGCCAGCCCGCTTCCCCGCGCTGGGGATGGAACCCAGACGTCTGGGGTGACTTCACCGGCCCCGCTGGAGATTGTGCCGGGCGGGGAAACGCCCTGACGGGGCAGACAGCGCAGCGCTGCCTCGGCCGAGGAAGAGTTAAGGAGGAGGGGCGGCGGACGTGTCTCCCGCGCGTCGTCGGGCTGCGGGTGGAGGAGGGTCACGGGACGGCTGCTGTCCAGGGGGGGGGGGAGAGGGAGGGACGGTGTTGGGAGACCGAGCGGGGCCCCCGCAAGCCCAAAGGGGATGGATGAGCGAAGGGCAGTTGTCCCTTAAGTTTCTTCCAACGGCAGTGAGCCCTGGACGCCTGAAGCGCGTCGGTTTGCATTCGCTGAGCCCCGCTTTTCCCTTCCTGCCGCTCGCTGCGCTTTCCCTTCCTGTTCCCTGTTGCAGCTCGATCTCGCCCTGGCGCTTTGCTTTGCGCGAGTTCGGCATCGTTAAGCTCCGCGGGGCAGAGACCCATCGCTTGCTGCGTCCCCTGGGCATGGCGAGCATAGGGAGCCGGGCTTCCCGGGTCCTCCCCCACCCCCGCCCCCTTGACGCCTGCAGGTTTGGAAAAGCGGCGAGGCAGAGGAGGAAAAGGTGCTTTGCAGTCCCAGGCAGGTTCCTATCCCCGCGGCTGGCGGTTGTTCGACGGCCTTGGGGTGCCCGAAGTCTGGCTGCTTGCCTCTCCCTGACCGCGCAGGGCCTTGGTTTTGGGTGCGGCTGAGCGTGTGCCTCGCTGGTCGCCTCCCCGGAGCGCCGGGTGCGCGCATCGCGGGTGACTCACCGTTCCCCGTCTCTGGGCACAGATTGTGTGTGTCTGGCACGGTAATGGGGAGTGTCTCTTTGCGGTTTGAATTTACAGCAGTAGTTGCTAAACAGTTGCAAGCTTGTAGGACCATGTGGTCCTGCTCCACCTCCCTATGACATATATGGGAAAGGATAGGTCCTCCCCACCCTTCTGAATAGCTGTATATTTATCCTCACTAGTTGTCCTGGGACTTAGTACAGCTTTTATTTTTCTGAAAATAGAGCTGAACATGCACCACCCATCACACGGCCTCTTGCTTTCAGAGGGGTTCTTCTCGCTGAATTCTTGCTTCTCACGTGGTTGTTCAAGGGGTACAAGTTTCTCCAGAAAAATAAAAGTGACAACCCTCTTGCTCTCTCATAACTTGCCCACAAGAACTGCTTCCAAGTAAACCTATTTTGGCAATGTAAGCCAGAGCAAGGAAGCCGCGCTGCCTATTTCAATACCAGGGTTCAGCGCTGGAATATGTGGAAGGGATGAGGGTGTTTCTGAGCATGAGGCGGGTAATGGAGTCACACCCACACACCTGGGATTAGGGGGGTGGGCACAAGGTCTTTCAGACCAGAGGTTGGCACTACCAGGCAGCTTTGCTCTGTATCCCTTGGGGGTCTTAAATCCCGCCCCCAAATGCTTATTAAAAAGCCTCTAGACAAATCATTGGGAGAATAGGTCTATTAACAGCAAGACAAGGAAGTAGAGCATCCATGTTCAGTGGCAGTAATGTCAGTGAATACCAGTAGCCAGCTGGCAGGAACCCTGAGCAATGTACAGGGGAACGTTTTGCATTGGGGAAAGGCTGTCACTCCGTGGCGGAGCATCTGATATGCACGCAGAAGGTCCAGGTTCAACCCCTGGCATCTACAGACACAGCAGGGAGAGATCCTGAAGCCCTGGAGAGCTGCTGCCAGCCAGTGCAGGTGGTCAGAGGTCTGATTCAGTCGAAAGCACCTTGCTACGTTTCTGTGCAAATCCCACTTGTCTGTTCTTTACCTACCCCTGGAGAGTGACTTTTAGGAGTGGGGCAGGATCCTCCCTTAGTCTTTTCAAAGAGGGATAGGACAATATGGCTTCTGTCTCCATTATGGGTGTAGCCCTTTCTTTGCCATCTGTGGCAGAGAAGTTGTTTCTCTCCCCCCTCCCTCTTTCACAAATCTTTGCCACCTCCATTAATAATTAACAGAAACCGTTTTTTCTCATTCAGTTTTTCAGCCCTGAGAATTGGAAGCAGAACCTGGACATCTTGAGTCCTAATACGAGTATTTTACCTTCACAAACTGGAGGATCTTAGGAATGTAGAAAACTGCCTCATGCAAAGTTTTGGTTGGTCCAAAAAGGATGTGCTTTAGCCAGCTTTTTAGACGTCTTTGTTCTAAGGGCTTAAAGCACAGTTGCGACTTCCCTCCTTTTGCATGATTCCTTGTTTGCCATGTTATCCTCACAGCAACCCTGTGAGGTAGGGCTGAGGAGAGCGACTGGGCCAACAACTCTCACTGAGCTTTGTGGCTGAGTTGGGTTTATAATTTGGGATTTTGCAGTCTTAATCCAACCCTCTGTAACCGCAGCACCACACTGATTCTGTGTTATGGAAACCAAACAGGAGATTGCTATTACTCAAATGCTGCAGGACCAATAATCTACTTTTAAATCTTAGAAGAGAGCATGTTCTTTAAGGCTGCAGGGCTGGGTGTTGTATCTGCGTGGGAATGACAGAGGGTTTTCCTTTTTTCAAAAAAGCGGGGCCTAGGAATAAATAGCAGGTCCCAACAAGGCCCACAAGGAAGGTGAAGAGAACAAGGGAAGGATTTATGCTTGCCTGTGCCGTGCTACGCCCTGTCACTCCCAAGGGCTCGGGGTGCAGGTGCGAGTGCTGCCTTGCCTTGTTTTTAAAATAGCAAGCAAAGACCACATGTTCATTGAGTCAGTTTCTCTTTATCCCTTGGAAGCCACAGTGGCTCCCATCTTCGTGGGATAAACAAAACAACACTCTCTGTGTCTGCCCCATTAAGGCCCAAATACAGAAGAGAATGTGGATTTGTTCCATATCGATTGAGGTGAAATAAGTCCTACTGCTTAGTCTCCGTACAGTTGCTGTGTCAGATTAGAACATGGGTAGGCAAACTAAGGTCCGGGGGCCGGATGCGGCCCAATCACCTTCTAAATCCTGCCTGTGCACAGTCCGGGAATCAACATGTTTTTACATGAGTAGAATGTGTCCTTTTATTTAACATGCAACTCTGGGTTATTTGTGGGGCAAAGGAATTTGTTCATTCCCCCCCAAAAAAAATATATAGTCTGGGCCCCCACAAGGTCTGAGGGACAGTGGACCGGCCCCCTGCTGAAAAAGCTTGCTGGCCCCTGGATTAGAATCACACCAGTGTAGTGTTTGGGGATGAGGAACATGGTGTGCTCCAGATGTTGCAGGATTGCATCTCCCATCATGTCTGAAGGTGGTCCCTGTTGGCTGGGGCTGATGGGAGTCAGAGTCCAGCGCTGCTTGCAGGGCTGGCTGAGAAGTTGGAATAATGTAGCAGCTTAATGTCACCTAAAACCTGCTCCTGTTTCACTGGAGATGCCAGGCATTAAACAGGGGAGATTTTGCATGCCAAACAGATACTCTACCACTGACCGGTCCGATGGCCAATCATAGCATTGTAGAATTGTAGAGTTGGAAAGGGACCATGAGGGTGATCTAGTTCAACCTCCAATCTTTGGCCCAACTTGGGGCTCAAACCCATGGCCCTGTTCTCCCAACTGAGTTACCCCTTCTTATATATCAGGTTCCCCATCCCTGATATGGCAAAGGAAAACTATTATTTTAAACCATTCAACCCATTCTTTACTTTTACCCAGTCTTTTGTCAACAGTGTCTTCTGAATGTATTCCTTGCCATGCTATATAAGTGACACACATTCAAGGATGGTTCTGAGACTGTGCAAGGCTGTCATTTGGGAATCGAGAGGAAATTGCTCCTGCTCAAGGTTGCAGTTAGGCGATTTCTGACTCTGGTCTTAGAGTTCCTCCAGACTTCCTTTTGCTTTGTGCTTTCCAGACACAACTCCATACTTTAAAGCTCTGCAACCAAGTAGGGTTTTGTTTTATTTTGTTTTGTTTTGTTTGTTTGTCCTAGCACTTTCCTCAGGAAAACCTATGTTTTGCTGCTGAACTGGAGCAAATGGCAAGCTGCAGAAAACACACACCTCTCCAACATCTTTTAGTCATGTTTCGGGAGTGGGGGGGAAATTCCAACCAGCTTTACTAAGGACCAGTGAAACAGCAAACAGTGAACTATCTTTCAAGTTCCATAGAAATATCCTTCACGCCTTATGTTAAAAGGGGGGGGGGGGGAGAGTGAAGGAAAATACATTCCTGGTAGAATAAATCTGAGAACCCCTGTCTGCAAATATCCACAAACTAATTTGGATCAGCAGTAGCTATTATTATACGTTACAGGAAAGTAGATTCTGTTATTAACAGAAGTTGTTAACATTATACATTACACAGTATTTTCATCGTTTTGAGACTTGTGGGTTGAATTAGGTTAGTTAGTTAGAACAAGACGCACTCTCTCTTTTGGAAAATGTACAAGCATGTAGTTAATTCAGTTAGCATTCATTGGAACTAATGGGTTCCTTGTAATTCTGAGAGCAAGTATGAAGATATTTGGCTGGTTCTTGGCCTATGAAACCTGGATTAAAAATCACAGGAGGGATGGAATCCACAGAAGCCAAATTGGGTAGTATAGCTTAGTAGTTGGAGGGCCTGTAATCTTCCCCCACTCACTGACACATTTCTATTATTTAAGCTAATTTCCCAGTCCTGTGATTCCCCTCCTCCTGTCAGGTAACTAAATTCAGAATTACCCAAAGTAGATAAATAAATGCAGGCACAAGCATTGATTCACTAGGGGTGGGTGGGGAGAACACTTTCAAATATCACAAAACTTCTGTTAGGACTAACTAAAAACCACACTAGTGTTTGAATGTCACCGTCTCCCATAGGGTTTGGGTTTGCTTTGGGGGTTTTTAAACCAGCTCACGCATCAGTATTTGAAAGCAGCTCAATGCGCAGGAGATAATGGCGACTGCCACTCAGTCACAAGCTTCACTTGCTTATATCTATGCAACAAGCAGTGGTTGGTTGGCCTCATCTGATCAAGAGCTTATATCCGTTTCTGCACAGTTGGCAAGATAACTTCAGTTGTCTGTTCCAAGCCCTTTAAAAAACCCATTTCCTTTTCTCTCTCAACTTTGCCCATGTAACAGCTCTGTATCCCGTGCCTGGGGTGGAGGACATACGTTTAATTCCTTTCCTTGTGTTATGGGGAAACTCAACATATCCCACCTTTTGCTGTAATTACAATGATTTGGCACATACAGGGATTCCCTGGTGCTCAAAGCACCTCCCATACATTAGCTTGATAGTAATCCAACTGCTCCTGTGGATGAGAGTGTTTTGGTGACCTAAGGCAACCTGGTGAGTTCATGGCTCAGGGGGTGTTTTTAAACTGGGGACGGTCCCAGCTTGCATTCTTGGTTCATCTGTCAGGATTATGCCTGAGGGGGTGCATGTTTTCTGTCCTTGGCTGCTATCTGCTTATCTCCCGCTTGGACTACTGCAATGCACTCTACGTGGGGCTACCTTTGAAGGTGACCAGAAACTACAACTAATCCAGAATGCGGCAGCTAGACTGATGACTGGGAGCAGCTGCTGAGACCACATAACACCGGTCTTGAAAGACCTACATTGGCTCCCAATACGTTTCCGGTCACAATTCAAAGTGTTGGTGCTGACCTTTAAAGCCCTAAATGGCCTCGGTCCAGTATACCTGAAGGAACATCATTCTACCTGGACACTGAGCTCCAGTGCTGAGGGCCTTCTGGCGGTTCCCTCACTGTGAGAAGCCAAGTTACAGGGAACCAGGCTGAGGGCCTTCTTGGTAGTGGCACCCGCTCTGTTGAACGCCCTCCCACCAGATGTCAAAGAGAACAACTACCACCAGACTTTTAGAAGGCATGTGAAGGCAGCCCTGTTTAGGGAAGCTTTTAATGTTTGATGCATTACTGTATTTTAATATTTTGTCGAAAGCCACCCAGAGTGGCTGGGGAAGCCCAGCCAGATGGGCGGGGTATAAATAATAAATTACTGTATTATTATTATTATTATTATTATTATTATTATTATTATTATTATCCCTCTTCAGCTCTATCTTGTGCCTTTCCTTTGATTCTGCCACCCCCTATTTTAGAAGTTCTGTCTGTGCTTCTGCTTTTAACTCTTTGGCATTCCTCTTGGGCTCTTCCCGTGGCAATTCTCTCCCCGCTCTTTATTTCTGGCCTGTGAAAGTGGAGGCCTGTTCCTTTACGTTTTTATTCTGGACCTTGGCATACTTGGCAGGAGGCTCCTAGTTTGTTTAGCTGTTGCCCCAGTGATTCCCTTCACACACACACACACACACACACACACACACACACGCTGCTTCCGCCTGGCGCGCTGGCAACCCCAGTGTGCTGACGAACAGATTGGCCCTTTGTTTCCAAGGTCCACAACTGGAATGTCTAGCTGTAATTGTGTCTACCAGTTGCCACAGCTGGAACATCTCCTGCAAGTGCTCTTCCTTCGTTGGAGGAGAAGCCCTGTGCCCTCAGACATCTTTGGAGAATGCATGCCTAGGAAACCCATGTTAAATCCCTGGCATGTTTAGCTTAAAAACGTATTTGGTAGCAAGGCTGGGTGGTGGGTGGCGGGCAGGGAGACCCATGCTTGAGAACTGGAGAGGTAGAGACTCTGCCATCTATATATAGAGAGCACAAGTGAGTGAGACTTGAGGCCAAGGCATGCTTATTTTTCTCTCTAAGATCTGCCCGTAAATAGAATTCTAGTCCTTCAGGCTCTGGCAGGTTAATTTGCCACAAAGCAGATGGAAAACCCCTTGCCCCAAGGTACCTATGTAGCAGCAGTCCCCACCACACCCAGATATCCTTTGGGGTGTCCCTCTTTTTTAAAAAAAAAATATTAGCAATTTCAACATAACAAAGTATCAAAACATATCATATTCTTTATTTTCCCCCTTTCCCCCACCCCCATCAAACCTTCCCTCCCTCCCCCAGAGACTGCCCTCAGCTCCTCTCTCTGATTTCTCACCACATATTGCTTTCTGCATGTTAAAAAAATTATACATATCCTTACATTATCTCTCTGCCATGTTATCAACCAATAAATTTGTGGGTGTTTATTCAAAACATGCCAAGGAGTTCAGTTCATTCTGTTGTCTTTTTAGATAATTTGTAAAAAGCTCCCATTCTTCCTTAAAGTCACAGTTGTCCATGTCCCGCAGTTTGTATGTCAATTTAGCCAACTCTGCATAGCTCAATTTTTCTTGCCATGGCATGTCCCTCTTGATAATAAATGGCTGCTAGATTATGTTACCAAGCTAGAAAACTTTTTCATTTTACATGCAGCATAATGTCACTTTGTAGCTTGCGTGTGTGTGTGTGTGTGTGTGTGTGTGTGTGTGTGTTTACACAGACATACTGCCAGCTACTTGGAATGCAAGCAAATACATATCTCTGTTTTTTGTTTGTTTGGGGGCTGGAAATCCACTAAGCTGTTAATTTATCTTGGTGCCCAACATACTGGTTTCGCGCAGAGAAGCAAGGCCAGGTAGGGCCTGAGAGTGAGAAATCTAGTGTGCGTCCAAGCCACGCTTTGACAGTCTGCCTTCAGCAATCTCTAAAGGCGCCCATCCCTTTCATGGGCTGTGTAAGTAGCTTCATTAATCAAATTCTTGGCAAGGAAAACAGGCCCTGATGCCGTCGTGCACAACTCACTGACTCAGAGTTTACCACCAATTTCCTTGGTTCGTCCACCTTCCTACCAAGAATGGTTCAGTTCCACCAAAGCCGATCTAAGTGAAATTGTCATGGTCACTTTTGGAGACAGAAGTTTGGCAGACTGGACCAAACATCTCCCATGTAGGGAAACCTGAGGTTAGGCTAAAAGGTAAAGGGACCCCTGACCATTAGGTCCAGTTGTGGCCGACTCTGGGGTTGCGCGCTCATCTCGCTTTATTGGCCGAGGGAGCCGGCGTACAGCTTCTGGGTCATGTGGCCAGCATGACTAAGCCGCTTCTGGCAAACCAGAACAGCACACGGAAACGCCGTTTACCTTCCCGCCGGAGCGGTACCTATTTATCTACTTGCACTTTGACATGCTTTCGAAATGCTAGGTTGGCAGGAGCAGGGACCGAGTAACGGGAGCTCACCCCGTTGCGGGGATTCGAACCGCTGACCTTCTGATCGGCAAGCCCTAGGCTCTGTGGTTTAACCCACAGCACCACCTGCGTCCTGAGGTTAGGCTATACTAGTTTAAAATGCAGGTGAGGATTATGGCTGAATGCTTCTTTGTCAAAAGCGTCTAGGTTGTGCTATGCTAGCATACTGGGGCAGGCAGAGATGTACCCAATGCGCTGGAGTATTTACAAAGAAAAGATCTGAGCGTATCAGACCACCCTGCTCAACAGGGCAAGCCCAAGACATTTTGGCACCTGAGGTGAACCGTAAAATGGCGCCCTCCACAGGGAAGATGGGGTGAGTGAAGATCTACATCGAGAACAAGGATGGAAGGAGATCAGCAGAACCTCCAGTTTGCCAAGAGGCCACTACAGTGGTACCTCGGGTTACAGACGCTTCAGGTTACAGACTCCGCTAACCCAGAAATAGTACCTCAGGTTAAGAAATTTGCTTCAGGACCTGCCAAGGAAACTGAAGAACATTTTCATGTATGAGACAACGGCAGCAAGAGTCTTAATAGCACAAGGATGGAAGAATGAAGAAATCCCGACCAAAGAACTGTGGCAAGAGAAACTGATGGATTTTGTGGAACTGGCGAAATTGACACACAAATTGCGTGATATGGGCAACTGTGACTTTAAAGAAGTATGGGAACCTTTTAAAAACTATTTAAAGAAACAACAAAATGAACTGGACTCCTTGGCAGGTTTTGAATAAACATACACAAATTTATTATTGATAACATATAGACAGAGAAATTGAGGATCTTTACGATTTTATAATATGCAGAGAATAACATGTGCTGAAAAAAACAGAGAGAGGGGCTGAGGGAAGTCTGGGGGAGGGTGGGTTTTTCTTTTGGGGAGGGTGGAGGGATAATGGGGGAGAGAAATGATGATGACATGTTTACGATAAATTGTTATGTTGAAATTTCTAATAAAACTATTTTTAAAAAAAGAAAGAACTTTGCTTCAGGATGAGAACAGAAATCGCGCACTGGTGGTGCGGTGGCAGCAGCAGCGGGAGGCCCCATTAGCTAAAGTGGTGCTTCAGGTTAAGAACGGACCTCCAGAACGAATTAAGTTCTTAACCTGAGGTACCACTGTATAGAGGTGGTGGCCAAAGAGGGGGCAGATCCAGCCTTGCAGAAGCATGCTGCAGTCGTTGCTGCCACTGCAAGAGCAGCCGTGGACGGGGCATTCCTTGGAGGCTGGATCTGCTGTCCCTGTCAATCCTGCTGCCTGGGGCAGCTGCCTCACCTTGCCTCATGGTTGGAGCAGCCCTGTTGCCCAGGCATTCCAAGTGGCGCAGTCCCAAGAAGGCTGCTGAGTGTTTTTCATTTCTTTGCTTTCACACCGGAATTACTAACGGTTTATACTGAGTCTCAGCTAATCCTGCAACAATCCTAGTAATACCTGACCAGGTATCAGAGAAATAAATTGTCTACTGCAACTATATACCAATATTTTATATATATATATATATATATATATATATATATATATATATATATATATAAAATAATTATATCTATATATCTATATCTATCTATCTATCTATCTATCTATCTATCTATCTATATATAATATTTATTATTATTATTATTATTATTATTATTATTATTATTATTATTATTACCCCATCCATCTGGTTGGTTGCCCCAGCCACTCTGGGCAACTTCCAACACATACAAAAACATCAAACATTAATAGTAACAATCTGATCCAATATAAAAAGTCACAATAACTTTAACATAAATTATATCAAAGAAAGCAACATTCAACAATCCATCAGAATCTAATAGTAAACAGTAAAATTAAACATCAGCAAATAATAATTAAACAGTTTACACTTATAAACCACAAGAAGGCATTACCAATCTATAAGCAATAAAAATAACAGCAAATCGCAGTGCATAAAATACCATGAAACATACAAAACCATGAAAAAAGATCGAATTGAGAAACAAGGACACACAACTTATAAAACTATTTAAAAAAAACAACAACCCTGAACTCCTCTCTTCCCAGCTGCTGATCTGGGAAAGGCTTAGAGGGCTGGAATATGGGGCAAGGCAGGTGGAAATGGCATTGCCTGATAAGGAGGAAGAAAGTCTCTCTCCCCTCATAAAATGATATGTCATTATATTACCTGTTTACAACAACTAACTAGGGCTGCGTGATACCCGGTTTTCAACATTGTGATATATCGCCATCTAAACATCATGATATATTGATCTATGCTGGGGTAGGAGTGAGGAGATTGTTCCACTGCGCAAGCAGAAATGCTCACACTGACAGAACAATCTCCTGAGCACGATGTTGAATTCCACCCACAGGCTCCATCAGTGGAGGGAGAATATAGCCGTTGTGGCTGCTGGCTGAGCAGTAATAGCAATAGGGTACGGCAAAGGGAAATACCTGCCTGCCTAGCTATGTTTTTAGGCACCAGGCAGAATTATTTCTCTTTAATCAGGCCTTTGGCTGATTCTATGTCCTTTTAAATGTGTTTGTGGGAGGAAGCATTACTGGTTTGGCTTTGTTCTTGCTTTTATTATGTATTTTGTGATCTCATTTTGCATTTTTATGTTGTGAACCACCCTGCGATCTTCAACGGGCAGTATATATTATAATTTAATAATAATAATAATTTTATTAATTATTAATAATTATATAATATAATATTATTATAATTATTAATAATTATATTATTATATTGTTATTATATTATTAATAATAAATAATAAATATATACTTATTATTATTATTATTATTGATGGAACAGGTAATTTTCAGTCCCAGGGTTTCACTTCTGAACCCCAACCTACAATATTAGCTCTTTGAAAAATGCTTCATTTATGATTACTATTAAGTCTATTATTTGTACCCCACCCACCTGACTGCCAGTTCTTCTCTCGGAGCTTGTCTTCCCCGCTCCTTTTCATGAGTTCTGCCCTTTGACGGCTCTTTTTCTCCGTTCTCTGCCAGATTGCGTGCATCCTCATCCTGATCTGTTATGGGGCCTCCGTGACACCAGGCTACTCGGGTTTAGCCTGCTTCATGCTCATTTACGGCATTGTCATCTTCATCTTCTTCATGTGTAACTTGCACCACCAGATCACTTTCATCCACTGGGGATGGACGGTAAGCTTCTCTTCTGCCCCTGGCACTGGGGTGGGGCAGGGCATTCGCACAGCATGCCCAAAGGGCCTGGGAATATGGGGCCCACGTCACTTTACAAGAGCCTTCCCCACCTGGGACTACAACTTCAATCACCCCCAGTCAGCATGCCCAAATCATCTGGATTGTGGGCGAGAGGGGGGGCAGATTAGGTTGTGGTTTAGTGGGGGAGAGCAGCTTGCATGCCTCTGTTGCTTAAAAGTATAGGCCAGGCATAGGCAAACTCAGCCCTCCAGATGTTTTGGGACTACAACTCCCATCATCCTTGACCACTAGCAGGGCCGGGCAGAGGCCCAGGCCAGGTAGATAATGTGCCCCCCTTTTTTTTTACCCTGGGGATAACTGAAGTCTTATAAATAAATAAGTATATAAATAATTTTCACAAAAGTTATGCTGACAAATATTTATTTCAAGGCTTAAACCATATATGCATATAAAGACAAAATGGAAAATATGGATATACAATAGTGCTTTTTAAAAATACATAGGGAAAAGGATTATTTTAAGTATTTACATTTAAAAATGCTTTCCTAGCTTTCGTTTCTGCGAATTCTTGAATTACACAGGAAAAATCAAGCAACTTTGCCTTATTGTGGTTTATGTTTATTATTGCTAAACCATTTAGGCGAGCCATTGTTGATCGAAAGAAAGACTTAATATGCCCCCCCCCCCGTCTGAGCCTGACCACTGGTCCTGTTAGCTAGGGATGATGGGAGTTGTAGTCCCAAAACATCCGGAGGGCCGAGTTTGGGGATGCCTGGCATAGGCTTTGTTCCTGCCCTACTCCTTCCTCTAGTGTGCTGGAGAGGAAACAAACCGGAGGCTGTCTTCAGGTTGCTTGTCAATCAGCACTCATGGGATGTACCCCCAAACTCAAGAACAACACTTTGCACACCAATATGAAATCATTCTGCAGTTTGTCCCCCACCCCACGCTGACTGGCTGAGGGCAGGGAGTGACCATGATCCAAGCACCGTGCACTGAACTGTTGTTCATTTACTTGAAACTGCTTAAAGCATGAGTAGGTAAACTAAGGCCCAGGGGCTGGATCCGGCCCAATTGCCTTCTAAATCCGGCCCGCAGGCGGTCCGGGAATCAGCGTGTTTTTACATGAGTAGAATGTGTCCTTTTATTTAAAATGCATTTCTGGGTTATTTGTGGGGCCTGCCTGGTGTTTTTACATGAGTAGAATGTGTCCTTTTATTTAAAATGCATTTCTGGGTTATTTGTGGGGCATAGGAATTCGTTCATTTCCCCCCAAAAAATATAGTCCGGCCCCCTACAAGGTCTGAGGGACAGTGGACTGGCCCCCTGCTGAAAAAGTTTGCTGACCCCTGGCTTAAAGCGTGGGGTGGGGATGTTTTCCTTGTGGACAACCATGGGCGTAGCCAGGATTTTTGTTGAGGGGGCAGGGCTTTGTTGGGGGGCAGAAACGATGTGATTGGTCAATTAGTTAAGTATTTCTATTGTTTTACTTGATGGGGGGGCAGCTGCCTCCTCTCTTGGTTACGCCCATTTGGTCAACTTGGCTAGTGGCCGTCAGGGCGAAAGGGGTGACTCGTGCCCTTGTAGACTAGGCTTCGTTCCAGCCATGCAAACTTCTGAGGTTTCTACGCACCAGCTCCCCATCTCCACCCAGACGTTGTTGTGGTTCATGGACACTTCCCAATGCCAGATTAAGCCCTGTGGAGGCCCCTAAGCAAGCAAAATCCTGCCCCTCGTGCAGGCACTCTGGTGAGATGACATTGAACTAAGAAAGATTGATTGTACATTTCCTTCAAGATCAAATCAATATTATTTTGACCCATTGTCACGGTGCCCCTAAAAGGCATGGGACCCACAGACTGGTGCCTACTCAACCTATTTGGTAATCTGGTACTGACACTTTCCTACTAGCTGAGGAGAGTGCGGAGCAGGACCAGCGAGGGAGGTGGTCTGGGCATGGACTGGGAAGCTGATTGAGTCCTGGAGAATGGCATGGAGCCCCCAGACCTGAGGAGTCCCACCCCTGGTTTGAAGCAATGAGCAAACTGGGCCACTGTGTCTATCTGTGCTAAGGGTTCACCACTGAAACAAACCAAATTCTGCATTTTAAAACATCCCGCCTACATTGCGCTGAGTAGAACTGGGGAGGGCGACCTCCTGGCAACCCGTACAATGTGTTTGTATGTTCTTTACTTAGCTATTAGGGACGCGGGTGGTGCTGTGGTCTGAACCACTGATCCCCTTGCGCTTGCCAATTGGAAGGTTGGCAGTTTGAATCCACGCAACAGGGAGAGCTCCCATTGCTCTGTCTCAGCTTCTGCCGCCCTAGCAGTTTGAAAGCATACCAGTGCTAGCAAATAAATAGGTACCACGGCAGCAGGAAGTTAAACGGCGTTTCCGTGCACTCTGGTTTCTGTCACGGTGTCCCATTGCACCAGAAGTAGTTTATTCATGCTGGCCAAGGAAAGCTGTATGCGGACAAACGCCGGCTCCCTTGGCCTGAAAGCGAGATGAGCGCCGCAACCCCATAGTCTCCATTGACTGGCCTTTACCATCCAGGGGTCCTTTTCCCTTTTCCCTTTATAATTCGCTATTTAAAAAAAGCAAGGACCCTGTCCTCTTTTCTGTTGGACCACCTTAAGTCTCAAAAAAAAACCCCATCTACCTTGAAGTTATGGTGGTATTAAAAATATGTATCGAGGATTGGCTCAGAGGTAGGTGGTTGGCTCAGCTAATCCTGCTTTAACTTCTTTGATAACCCTAGTTCCAGTATTAACTTTTTTCTCCCTTTCTGTTGCCTCCTTTTAGGATTTCATGAGGGCTCTCATTGGGGCTGTTGCTTTCCTCATCACATCCCTTATCGTTCTCATAGGACACAGAGATGGAGCTGGCATCGCAGCTGCGGTACATAGAAGCTAACAAAAATTCATGGAGGGGAGGGAAAGGAAGCTGGAGTGCTGATTTGGCTAGCAGCAGGAATATGTAGGAATGTTGCTGTGAACGGGGAGACACGAGGCACATTTGGGCTTTGCTAGTTGGAGAACTCCTATAAGGATCTCCTCTACACCCATTTAGCAGGCCCCTTTGAGAAAGATACAATAAGAGGGCTCTCTGCAGGCACAGCTATATTAAGGTTACCAGATTTTTTTTCAATGAATCAGGGGACACTTTTCAACTTCAGTAGGAATGAATGGATTTTGTCAGGGAACTGATTTGTAAACCTGGGGACTGTCCCCGGGAAACGGGGACGTCTGGTAACCTTAAGCTATATGGCATGCATGCAGTAAGTGGGGAGATAAAAGTTGTTCATCACTTTGTGGACATCCAACGAAGCTGAACTTTGGAAGGTTTAGGACAGATAAAAGAAAGTGTGCATTCAAACTATGGAAGTCACTCCCCAGGAGGCAGAGAAGGCCACCAATTTGGGTGACTTTAAAAGAGGATTAGACAAATTCGCAGCCCTAGCAGCAAGCAGTCTGGCTTAGTCTCCATGAACCAGTTGCCTCCTTCAGTATGTGGCTAATTAGCCAGCATGGACCACTGTCTTGTCAATATGCATGAGTAATCCCCAAATCCTGTGCCTAATTGGCTGTGCAAGATCACATGCCTCCGTACCCAAAAGAGATCACTATGTATGGTCCTTCAATGTTTAAATTTGGAGCCTTTCTGAAACAATGCAAGAATGATTGGCTGTGCCTCTGCACTGTGAATCCTGTATAAAAACACATCTGGGGCCCATTGTACTGCATACACATTATGCTTTCAAAGCATATTCAAAGCACATTCTTTCCCTCAAATAATTCTGGGCACTGAAGTTTAAGGGTTCCTGGGAGTTGTAACTCAGAAGGATAAACTGCACTTTGCAGGGTCTTCGAAGGTCCAGTGTGCACTACAGCTTTGTGTTGCGCTGGGTATCCTCCTGTTGAGTTCTTGGGTCTTTTCTTCATCTCCCAAACACAAAGAAGTTAGCTTATGGCTTTTTCACTTTTGCAGTCACCATTTTGCCAAACAGGAGTCTGAAACAATGGATATACTGTTGGGTACTTTCAAGCCATGCTGATTTTTTTGGTGAGCATGCACTTTAAATCACTCCCACTTGAACTCAGTGGGACTTCAGAGAGCTTAACTTTGTCCAGCTCATGCCCCAAATAAATGCACAATCAGTGCAACCGAATCAAAATTGCCATGCCTCTTGGCGCAAGTAGCTACTTTAATTTAGAAGAAGCAAAATGAAGCTTGACAACCCAAATAGAACAATATTCTACCAAAAACAACTGCCAATAATAATATAAAAAGCCCACTTCCTACCTGGAGTACAACTGCAGAAATGTACTCTTAAAAGCAGATAGAGGCCCATACTAAACTTCCACTTCCTTCCGACAGGTGATTGGAATGCTGACAGGAATCCTTTTTGGCTATGATGCCTACACCATCTTACCAACCCTCAGGAAATCACATGCAGCAGCTCCCACTGGTAGGTCTTCTCTGTGCAAGGAAGAGTGTGATCCTGTGGCAATTGGCGGCTCTTAGATGGCTTTTGCTTGGTGCATCAGCAATCAGCCAGCCAGCCAGACATAAGAGAACTTGCTAGCTAGTACACACACACAGTTGAAGGGTTTGTTTCATTTGCAAGCCTCGGCCTTCCTCACTCAAGGCCCTGGCTGAGTTACCATTCAAGTTCTAACTGCTCAGAAGCTGGGTGCCCTTTCCTGTTTACTCTGCATCCAATTCATTCCCATTGCCGGCGTGGTAGTTTGTGAGTACCATAAACACTGTGCTTTGATATGTTTCCCTAGCAGGGGCACCATGTAGAAGGGGCTGAGGGGGCCCCAAAATTTTCAAGCAGGTGACGAGGTCCTCTCAATATCCCACAGCCTACCCATGGCAGGTATGGCCCTCATCGGGCCTCCCCACAGCTGGAGCTTCCCTTTTAAAATGCAGTGGTACCTCGGGTTACAGACGCTTCAGGTTACAGACTCCGCTAACCCAGAAATAGCACCTCGAGTTAAGAACTTTGCTTCAGGTTGAGAACAGAAATTGTGCGGCGGCAGAAGGAGGCCCCATTAGCTAAAGTGGTACCTCAGGTTAAGAACGGACCTCTGGAATGAATTAAGTTCTTAACCTGAGTTTGACACCAGAGCAAATTTCTCTCCACTTTTACTGTGTGAGGTGATGTCCATGCTTGCAGACCTTCAAATTGTAGTTGTGATGGATTTGGGATTAGAACATGCAGTGAAACCAGATGATGGAGAAGCAGGATGAACAAGTCAGGCAAAGAAGAGAAGAGGGAAAACATTGTGAAAGAGCAGCCAGGTCCTATTCAACAGTCCAGGAAAAAGGGAAGTTTTGCAAGTTGATCTTGTGATTTTGCAAGTCACACAGACTAATGTTTTTGCTGCTTACACCACTTGTCTAATCTCCCTTGTTGAAGGTTCACAGTTCCACTTGGGGGGCAGGAGCTATGTTTTGTATGGTATTACAGTCGTAGTGGCTAAGCCCCTCTTCTGCACTGCAAGGTGCAGTCATTTGTAGGTTGATCATTGCACCACTCACTTGACGGTGCCTTGTCTGTGTTTCTGCGATGGTTGTTCATTTGTTGTTGTTGTCTCGCACAGTCTACACGATGTTTAACTGCTATATACAGCCTTAGAAATTAGCACATTTTGCACCTGGCTTTCGACCAAGTGAAGATGCCTGGATTCCAGGATGGTGTCTGACATATCCACCACCTGGAGGTGCATGCCTGGGGATCCTTGGATCTGGACTGTTTTCACACACTAATAACCCTTCCTGTCAAATTCTATCCGTTATATTTTATCTGCCCAATCGGAATGAATTTCTGGAACCAAAATGCTTTTTCTGTGCAACCTGAGCAGGAGCAGTCACAGTTAAGAAAAAGGGGTCGGAATAGGCCAATATCTATGTGGACTGTCCCTGGATCAAGTGCCTTTTCTTCTTTAAGTTCTCCAAGCTCTTAACTGAGCTCAAGGTTGTCCTCTGAACTACTCAGATGTTTAACTGTGAACCAATCCCAGTCAGTCCATTTGAAAAATAAGACTTTAAAGCTGTCTTGCCCCAAAATGGCAACTAGACATTCCGTTTTGGCGATTGTAACCTTGGATTAGGGCAGGCATCCCCAAACTCGGCCCTCCAGATGTTTTGGGAGTACAATTCCCATCCCTGACCACTGGTCCTGTTAGCTAGGGATGGTGGGAATTGTAGTCCCAAAACATCTGGAGGGCTGAGTTTGGGGATGCCTGGTTTAGGGAGACATTTGGCCCCTAGCTTATATATCTTAGGTTCTAACACTGGCTTATATACTAATGCCATTCCCAGAAGACCCCCATCTCCTTAAGTGTAACTAGATATACTCAAAGCACTTGACCAAATTGAATGGTCATTTGTGTTAAAGATACTGGAGATACTGAGTGCGAAGAATCACTTTCTTCATGTAGCAGTCATGCAAGTCAGTGGTGTGGTGTCTGCCTCTTTTGCCCTCCAGAGAGGACTGCCATCTCACTTCTTCTCAGTATTAGTGATAGAGCTATTTTATCTTATATTATTTTCTGCCGATTCTGTTGTTCCTTGTTCTTTATCATTACTTGTTACATTGAAAACATGATGATTTTGGCATTTTTCTGCTCCTTTACAGGTCCTTCAGATGGGATCTGAAGACACGCCGTTCTCTTGCTTCCACATCATGACTAGGCCCCAATCCTGGATCCATCACCTTTAGTTTCCTGCTGGATCTCCTGGTAGAAAACTACCCCAGTCTATAAATTTGACAATGTCACCCCTCTCTTCTGGACGTCTCAGTGAGGTTCACCGATTTTTGAGAAAGATAATTCCACTCTCATTTCCGCCAACACTCTCTCCTATTTCTGACTTACCGTAATTGTGGAAAACAAAGGTAGCTTCTGTCAACTTGATAAAAGAATTATTGGCCCCCAATAAATGGGCTCATTGAGGGAGGACGGAGAGGGGAAGCTTCAAATCAGTTTAGGGGCTCAAGCAGTTTACACAGTGGGCTGAGGGGGGAGGAAATGGGACCCCTGGATTCTATCTCCAGTTCTAGGAAATGTGGGGTGGAGAATGGAGTGGAAGAGAACTCCACAGAATCATTTTAAGTGCCTTCCTTTTTCTGTGCCTCAGTTTCTCCTCATTTAAAATGGGGAGAGCGGACCAGAGGCTGGTGCTTGCATCTAGTTAGCTTATGCTCACTCTGGGGTCTCCAGCCTAAGAGATCACTATTTTTAAGAAACATAATAAAAAAAGCTTAGGGAGCATGTGTTTTGATGACTCTAGAAGACAATGGACCTAGTTCCTTTGAATGTTGTTGAGAATTTATTAAACCACCTCGACTGCCAATTATAATGGAAGTGATTGCCTTTTTTGTTGTTGAACTAACACTCAAACTTCATCTCTCCCAGGCAGCCTTCAGCCAACCTGCCCAATATGGATCTGTCTTCTCTCCTCCTTCCAGGCACATTTTGCTAAAGATATTCTTTTCCTTTCACCTCACACCCAGTTACCCAGTCTGCCCTGCCCCAAGATCCCTCTTAAATGGGCCATCAACACATTTCTGCCATGTTAGCCCCTCTATCCCAGGTGAGGCCCTGGCTTGGAAAAAGATTAGCCCGAATTTTTGCGCTGGACTGCAGTTTTCCCTTTAATTCCAAATGATCAAAATCCTACCATTTATTAATTTCTAGGATTTAGGGGGTTCCCCCAAAAAACTCACAACTATATAAAGTCACTTCCCCACCACTCCTTGCGCATCTGTGCTTCATGTTCTGCAATTCTGCATAAACAAAAATGTGGTTGCAAAGATGTTTTGGAGTTGGGTGGGTGACACCTGCTGAAATTTTATATCGGGGGGGGCGGTCCTGAGTCATATCTTGGGGGGCCAGCGAGTGAGGCTCCAATGCTCTGCTTAGCTTTATTTCCTCTTAGTTTATTGCTTCCACTCTAATGTAAAATGAGCAAACATTTCAGAATGGGGAAATAGATGCAAATATGCCCACTTTATACCGGTCACAGAATCCAGTTTCCTTGGAAGAAAACTTGAATTGCTTTGGTGTAGACCTTCTGCTTTTTATTTTGGTGTCATGCAAAGTGGTCATAGCCTTGATTATGGGCTCTGGGTGATATAGATATATATAGATATACAGTGGTGCCTCGCAAGACGAAAATAATCCGTTCCGCGAGTCTCTTCGTCTAGCAGTTTTTTCGTCTTGCGAAGCATCCCTATTAGCGGATTAGCACTATTAGCGGCTTAGAAAAGGGGGGAGGGGAGGGAAAAAACTCGCAAGACGTTTTCGTCTTGTGAAGCAAGCCCATAGGGAAATTCGTCTTGCGAAGCGCCTCGAAAAACGGAAAACCCTTTCGTCTAGCGGGTTTTTCGTCTTGCGAGGCATCCTTCTTGCGGGGCACCACTGTATATGCAAACAGGCAAAAGGGTACAGGTGCTTTTTGCTTCTAGGGGAATGAGGAGCTGTCATGAGGAGCATCACATTATCCTTAAGATTATATCTTTGTGGGCAGAGAGAAGGGAGGAAGGGGGGAGGTATGTTTTCCCTAGCCCACCCTCACTTCTCTATTGCTCTTTCTTCCCATTCCTATCTGTCCCTCATGCAGCTTGATTTTGTGTGTGTGTGCACGTGCTTGTTCAGTGAAACAAATGTTTTAAAACGCAAATAAAACATGGCTGAATTAGTACTAACATCTGCTTGCTCTTTTGAGTGCCTTTATAATCACTTCTGGCCACATACAGAATTTTCTGTACAGCCCGCTGTAAGACTTTCCTTGCTGCCCTTTGGAAGAAATTCTGTTTTAAAGCACACGGTGTCTAGCCCTCGTGAAGAGATAAAATTCTGATTATACAGACAAGGCACCATTCTGCAGGGTCCAAAATCACTGCACTCTGTGACTTATTTATCCTTCTCCTCCTTCTCCCACCCACCAACCTTCTTTCCCTCAGTCTAGTTTCTCTGCTGCCATGAGGGCCAGATGGAACAGCCAAATGTGGCCCCTGGAACAGCTTGGCAGGGCTTGTTTTTTAAATCTCTAATTGCATTGGATTTTGTGCATGTGGTGGAAAGAGAAGTCTCCTAAAAGATCCCATTGAGAAGGATAAGCGTGAGCTCTTTGCTTGCTCCCATCCCACTGAAGACCTCCTTTAAGTTGTTGCCATCTCAGAGGGGCTAGATTGGTGTGGCCATTGCCGTTCTACACTCATAAATGCTTGGGGCTAGGAAGTGATCCAAAGGTACTTTGCTGAAGTGAAGCAGACTCTACAGAATGCCTGAGACCAACTAAAAAAACAGATACGTGCTGCACACAGCACCCAAAAGGAAAAGTAGGAAGTGAAAGCGTTAACGAAGGCCAGGCCAGCTCTCCAATCCCCAAACTACCTACACAGGGGCTATCGTCAAGCTCCATGTTCTTTGATGACATGGTACAGTGGTACTTCAAGTTACAGACGCTTCAGGTTACAGACTCCGCTAACCCAGAAATAGTACCTCAGGTTAAGAACTTTGCTTCAGGTTGAGAACAGAAATCACGCAGTGGCGGCGCGGCAGCAGCAGAAGGCCCCATTAGCTAAAGTGGTGCTTCAGGTTAAGAACAGTTTCAGGTTAAGAACAGACCTCCAGAACAAATTAAGTTCTTAACCCGAGGTACCACTGTACATGCAGAGTATCATAAAAAAGAAGGCAACTCACAGGGTGCAGGAAACAGCAGCTACAGCACTGGATTTTGGGCCGGATCTGTGTTCCACCATGAAGTTGGCAGAATAGCCTTGGTCATTCTTTGGGTTGTTTACTGGAAGACTAAATTGGCATAATATTCTCATGCGTGCTCCTTTAGCAAACAGGAGACAAATGAAGATGATAAAATGTGCTCAGATAGAATGTGGGGCAGAGGGAACTCCAAAACGGCAACAACCTGGCTGCAAATTCAGCACTAGTATGCCAGGGATGATGGTTATAGCTGGGGCTATGAATCTGGCACAGGAGCATAAATAATAAACAAGGGGCTGCCCCCCTAGAAGGAGGGAAATTCTCCATGGAGGACTAAGTCTAACTTAGCAGCACACTGTGGCTATATTGAGCTTAACTCTTCTGCGTGAATGACTGTGCTTTATTTTTATCCTTAAACGCAAATGCCTTGAGAGCCAGCTCACACACCCAAGTGCTGTGTACACAAAATCTCCACTAAATAAATGGGTACAAGCCTCCATTGAGTTCTTTGAAACTTTCTCATTACTTAGTGTCCTTAGTCTACAGCAGGGGTGTTCAAAGAGGGCCAGATTTGATGAAGTGAACATGCGTGAGGGCCGTGAGCTTTTTTTAGAATTGAAGTTGCTGAGGATTTTTTTGGAATTTTACCTCACAACATATACTGCCACGGAAGCCCGTTTAAATCGACCAGCGGGCCAGATTAGGTCCCTGAAACGGACTTTGGACATGCCTGGTCTACGGTAATTAAAGCTGAGTGTAAAACAGAAGAGGAACAAAGGATTTACTCCGCAGTAGCCTGCCATACAGAGAAAATTGCCTTGTACAGTTTTACCTCTGGATGCGAACGGGATCCATTGCGGAGCCCCGTTCACATCCTGAAGTGAATGCAACCCGCGTCTGTGCGTGCGCGGGTTGCGATTCGCCGCTTCCGCGCATGCGTGTGACATCATTTTGAGCGTCTGCGCATGTGACGAAACCTGGAAGTAAGGCGCTCTGTTGCTTCCGGGTCGCCACGGAGCGCAACCCGAAAAGGCTTAACCGGAAGCGACTTCAGCCAGGGGTATGACTGTATGTTTAGGTTAGCTTCCAGGGGCTTCGTTATGAAACTAGTGAAGAGTGCACTGAAGTGTTTTGTCTGTTGCTCCTTGGTTCAAGACAGGGATGCAAGAAGTCACCATATCCCTCCTGCATAGAGGACCATTCTGCATGTTCGCTGCACAGCATCCCGCTTTCCTTGATTAAGGCCCAACATCCTGTGACGATCCACTGCAGCACACAAGTGTTTTCATATATTTTTATTTAAATTTCAATTAAATTAAATCCTCAATTAGAAAAAAACCCACCCAAATTTTAAAAATTGCAAACTCAAGAGATGCACAAAGTGCAAGAAGACAGGACAGAGAAGAGTAGTTTGAGGTGGATCAAGAAGATCTGTTGCAGGCTTTGCCCTATAGAGGACACCTGGTGTCCATCTTCGATTGGGTGCAAACCTGTACCAGATGTAGAAAGGAGTTCACCACCCACAACATATACACACACCAAACACCTGATCTATAGAGAAAAAAGCACCCAGAGCTTGAAAGCAGGCAATTAATAATGGCAACTTGAAAGTCAATGATCAACAAGGGTCAACCCAGGAGAGGTGAGATAAGTTCAGAGGTCACAGTGGAAAGGTCAAAACCAAAGTTCAAGGGTTCCCAGGTAAGATACTGCAGTTGGAAGTTCACAGGGCACAGTGCAGAGGTACAAAAGACCATCACTCCGAAGGTTCAAGACAGAAGGGTTAATTCATGTTCAAAAGGTCACAGTTGAGAGGTCAAAAGGCCACAATGGAAAAGAAACACAACCAAAGTTCAAAGACCACCAGAGAGAGGAGATAAGGTTCTTCACAGAAGGGTCACATCTAAAGATCAAAGGTCACCATGGAAAAGAGAGCGCTCAAGGGTCCCTGAGGAAAGGTGAGGGGATTTCAACGGTTGCAATGGAGAGGTCACTTGAAGAGGATCCCTGGCGAGGGGTCGTGAGTCAAAGCAGTCATGGCGGACGGAGCAAAGGTCCGTGGTTCCAAGCCTAAATCCTGATTTCATACTTGGATTCTTGTGGCCAAAGTCCATAAGGTGGAGGTCAGGTCTACGCAACGACGCAATTCTTGTCCCGGACCACACGCAGCCTTCGGCGCTGCCGCTTACGTATCGAGTCAGTGGGTGGTGTGGACTCTGTGGGGCTAGCTCCGCCTCGTAAATGAGGGGGCAGGGGTATCGGCTCCCCCAGAAAATAGCCTTCCTCCTCCGAGGAGGAATCGGAGGAATCGGAAGAGCTGAAGTCCCATCCCCGGGGCGGGTAACGCCGGTGCCAGGCAGGAAAAGCCCCCTCGGAAGCGGAGTAGGAGAGGCTCGCTCCTCTGCCCTCCGCTGCACCTTTCCTTGGCGGCCGCCAGCCCTGGCTCCCCAGATTGAGAGAGTTGTCCGAGGTGGAGCGAGGGTGTCCCCGGCTAACGCTTCCGTTCTGAAGCAGCTGGGCATCGACGGAGGTCTGCTCAAGACCAGGAGCACTGGGCTCCCCCGAGACCAGGGGCTCCCGGAAGCTAACTCGGGGTGCCCCTCCCCGGGCAAAGCTCGCCATCCCCAGCTCAGACCCCTTGCTGGGTCGCAGCTGGGCAGATGCTTGGAGTTTGGAAGCTGAGCTGCTGCTCCAGTCTGGAATCTTGGAGGGGTGGATGCCCAGTTCTGGCATAGAATGGCGCAAGGGGGATGTGCGTTGGAAACACGGTCGCTTCTCAGTCCCTGGGGGAGGGGAGAAACAAGACTGTTAGAGAAAGAGGCCCGGACTCCAAATAATAATAATAATAATAATAATAATAATAATACTACAGTGGTACCTCTGGATGTGAATGGGATCCGTTCCGGAGCCCTGTTCGCATCCTGAAGCGAACGCAACCTGCGTCTGTGCGCCTGCACGGGTCGTGATTTGCTGCTTCCACGCATACGTGCCACGTCATTTTGAGCGTCTGCGCATGCGCGAGCAGTGAAACCCAGAAGTAACGCATTCCATTACTTCCGGGTCGATGCAGAGCACAACCCGAAAACACTCAACCCGAAGCTACTTCAACCCGAGGTATGACTGTAATAATAATTTTACAATTTACAATTTACGATTTTATTTATATCCCGCCCTCCCCAGCCGAAGCCAGGCTCAGAGCGGCTAACAACAGTAAAAATAACACAGTTTACAAAAAAATCATAATCATTTAATTGAAATACATTCTAAAATCAATTCATTCTAAAATCAATTCAGAGTCAAATTAATGGCAACCATTGGGCTAGAGTTCTATGAGGATTACAAAAGGAGGGGGGGTCAGACTGTGCCTTGGCCAAAGGCCAGGCAGAACAGCTCTGTCTTGCAGGCCCTGTGGAAAGATATCAAGTCCCGCAGGGCCCTAGTCTCTTGTGGCAGAGCGTTCCACCAGATCGGGGCCACGGCTGAAAAAGCCCTGGCTCTGGTTGAGGCCAGCCTAACCTCCCTGTGGCCCTGGATCTCCAAGATGTTTTTATTTGAAGACCATAAGGTCCTCCGTGGGACATACCAGGAGAGGCAGTCCCGTGGGTACAAGGGTCCTAGGCCGTATAGGGCTTTAAAGGTTAAAACCAGCACCTTAAACCTGACCCTGGACTCCACCGGGAGCCAGTGCAGCTGGTATAGCACCGGGTGAATGTGATCCCGCGGCGAGGACCCCGTAAGGAGTCTCGCCGCGGCTTTCTGCACCCGCTGGAGTTTCTGGGTCATGGGTCAGCCTCAAGGGAAGGCCTTCCCAAATAACATCCAGAAGTTTGTGGTGGTGATAAGATGCCACGTTCCCTCCCAAAAAATCTACCAACACACTTGGTTCTGCCTCACCTGTTCCTGGCTCCTGGTCCACGGCTGGTGGTGGGCAAGTGGAAGTACCCCGAGAGGTGCATTTGACGGGCTCCTCACAACTCTGGCTGCAGCCTGAGCCGTTGCTATCTGGATCCGAGAGCTCCTCTGTTTCCGTCGGCACCTCTTCCCCTGCTCCAGATAAGCCGCTCCAGCTCCTTCGGATCCTCGGGGCCGAACTAGCGGGTGCCGGCTGCCCTCCAAAGGAAATGGAGCGGGCGACATGGGAGGAGGAGGAGGGCGAGCGCTGGGCCTGAACCCGCCGTTGCTGCCAGCTGGCTCGCCGGGAATCTTGGGAGCGGGCACTCTGGAAAGCCGAGTCGCAGGAGTCCGAGCCGTTGGGGTCCTCGCCCAGGCTGCAGGCCCGAGAGCAGAAGATCTGGCCCTGCTTGGGGAGGAAGGGTTTCCCCAGCAGGGGCTGGTGGCAGCGGGAGCAGCTGAAGCAAGCATCTGTGGCATGCCAGTGCTGGCCCTCGTAGGTCATCTGGCCCTGGTCAATGCCTGCAGGGAAAGGAAAAGGCCAAACCAGGGGACAGGTCAGTGCTTCATTACTACACAAGCACACAATCAAAGATCTGGGGACAGGGTGGATAAAAATCAGTGATTTAAAAAAACAAAAACAAAATCAGATTATTTTTATTTACATCAGTTGTTTTTTTTAAAAGAAAATCAGATTTTTTTAAAATTTAAATTGTATTTTTAAAATAAAATGCTTTTGGAGGAAAAATCTTTCTAAAGAAATTTTTCCATTTAAGTTACATTATAGTCCAAAGGCTATTCATCTGGAAATAAGGATTTGTTTTAAGTTTTTCATGTGTGCTAAAACTCAGTCTAAGTTTTTTTAAAAAAACAACAACAAATGTTTAACCACATCAGTTAACAAACATAGATACATATGCTATAATGTTACTGTTTTAGTCCAAATATACACAGTTAACTTATTAAACCTCACAATAATTTCATAATTATTGTCAGAGCCACCCGTGGTCCCAGCTCACAAGAGACCAAAGTCCAGTCCAAGTTATATACAAAAGGTTTTATTGAAGCACATTGTTGGCATTACATCCAAGCTCCGTGGCTCCGGATCTGTTACTCTTAGATCGTAGAAGTCCCCTCTGAATCCGTCCCGCCTCTGCACCAGTTTAAGAGGCTTGTACTGCTCCACCTTTTCCTCTCCTTCCTTTTCCGCAGGGTCTTCCTGCCCCCCTGTGTTCCCTCCCTCCGGGACTCCCCAGAGGCTGAGTCCTCCGACGCCTGCTCCCCCCTCCTTCGCGCTTTGGGACCAGGCTCCTCCCCAGGACTCTCCTCACTTCCGCGCGCCTCCACATTTGAACTTGGCGCGCGTACGTTGCCTCTGACCTTCCTTTCGACAGTTACGCTGCTCTCGGTGCTACTCTCCACCCCTCCCGGCAGGACGTCTTGCTCCGAACTCTTTCCCCCCTTTGTTTCCTGTTCTGCTCTTTCTGACACACTGGTAACTCCACCCCTTCCACTCCGTTCCGACAGAGGAGCCGGTCCCGATCTCCAACTCCCACTGGGGGTTCCCCCTCCGCTCTCCTGCTTCTGACTGCTTCCCCCTCTATCGCCCCTCGGCCTGCCCAGGGGGGCTCCCTTTTGGGAATCCTCCGAATCGCTTGACGGACTCTGAGACAACCTCGGGTCGTTGTCGTCCTCCTCCTCATCACCCTGGGACCCTTCCCCCTCGCTCTCTGTCTCTGAAACCCTGACAATTATCTATGTATTTCTAATAGTATAACCAAATCTGTAATTTTGGATATAACTGTAAAAACTACTCTGAAAATTTATTATTCCAAAAATGAAACCTTCATCAGGTTGTAAATATTAAGATTATACCAGCAAGAATGAATCTTTCTGTTAAAAAAATGATTTAAATCAAGTCTTACTGCCTAATGATTTAAATTAAGTCTTACTGACTAATGATTTAAATTGAGATTTAAAACATGATTTAAATTGATTTGATTTAAATCAAATCCGCCCTATCTGGGAATCACGTCATCTCTGGGCTGGGAGCAAAGGTGAGTTTCGGGGGAGTGTGACAGGTTTTTGCCCGCCCTGGGCACCGAGAGCTCACCACAACAATGACAAACACTGCAAGGTGAGAGGCGCCAAATTTTGGCATCTCACGGGGCGCTGCTGAAATTCTAAACCCCAAAGTCTGCCACTGCTGGGAGTTTTTCCCATTGCAGCTGTCTGTGGCTGCACCGCAGCTGTAACTGAGTTTTCCCAATGCTAAAGAAACACTCTGCAAACTCAGTATTCAAGTTGACTGAGTCCTGGCATGGAAACCATGTTCTGGAGACAAACCTTGCCTTCCTTCCCCGTAAAGCATAAAGGTAAAGGGAACCCTGACCGTTGGGTCCAGTCGTGGCCGACTCTGGGGTTGCGGCGCTCATCTCGCTTTATTGGCCGAGGGAGCTGGCGTACAGCTTCCAGGTCATGTGGCCAGCATGACTAAGCCACTTCTGGTGAACCAGAGCAGCGCACGGAAACACCGTTTACCTTCCCGCCGGAGCGGTACCTATTTATCTACTTGCACTTTGACGTGCTTTTGAACTGCTAGGTTTGGCAGGAGCAGGGACCGAGTCACGGGAGCTCATCCCGTCGCGGGGATTTGAACCGCCAACCTTCTGATCGGCAAACCCTAGGCTCTGTGGTTTAACCCACAGCGCCACCCGCGTCCCACATGAAGCATAGCCTGATCCAATTATCTGATAATTCATAAAAAGGAACCCACAAATGGCCCCCCAGGAGAACCCTCTTCCCAAACTCCCCCCTTGCCCAGTGCCCATCTCATCTATTGCCCCATTTCTTACAAAAAGTCCACCTGGAAACCTTAGTTCTGCCAAATAAACTGTGCAGAAAGCACCCGCCTATTCAAAATAGCTCTGGGCATCCATACCAATGTGCTCGCCACAGGCGTCACAGTACTCTGCGTAGAGGCTCTCATAGCAGCGGCAGCAGTAGGGGCGGCTCTGGCGCATGATGTACCGCTGCCCACCCAGCGCCTCCTCGCACTCGAAGCAGCAGAAATGGCGCATGTGCCAGTGGCGGCCTTCAGCCTCTGTGCATTCGTCTGCAAAGATAATCTGTTGGGCAGGGCAAGAAAGGGAGCCACAAGTCAGCGGGGAGGGAAGTAAACAGAAGGCAGGCGCCTGCAGCCCTTTGTGGGGAATCCCACTGACATGCAAAACAACAACTTTGAGCAACTCAGACAAGTGAGCCAAGGGGCAAAGAGGAAAATGTGGGGGAGGGGAGCCCAACGGCATTAAGCCAACCAGAAAATCCCTTCTGGAACTCAAGGCACAGCAAACAGTTACTGCCTCTTCATGAAGTAACGTCCCAGGAGAGCTATAGCAAGTGCCCTTTCTGAACACGTAGAAATCTGCTCTGCCAGGGAGGTTTGGGAACCTGAAATACACACCTCTTTCCCTTTGGTTCCTCCCTGGAAGTGGTTTACAATAATAAAAACGACAGGTGTTTTTTTAAAAATCAGCATTACTAAAATCAAGAATGAAACAGTCATAGAAATAAAAACAGACTCCAAATTCCAATGACATGATTATGATCCATCAAGGAAACAAGGGCAAATATGACTTGAGTCTTGAAGGCTTTCCCAAAAGGCAAGGTTGCAGAAATGGGATGGCAGGTGTAGATACTAAATGAGTTAAGCCAAAAAGTCCCTTATTTTAAGATTAAGAAGAGTCCAGCTGGATCAGGCCAAAGGCCCACCCTAGCAGAACCCGAGCTCAGCGGCTCTATCCCAACTTGTAACTCTCAACTAATGGTATTCAGAGGCTGACTTCCTCTGATAATGGAGGTTTTATCCTCCATGAATTGGTCAAAACCCCTTTACCGCCAACACTGTAAAAGGCCATCACTACACTTTCTAGGGAGATGTACAGTGGTGCTTCGCAAGACGAAATTAATTCGTTCCGCGAGTTGCTTCGTCTTGCGATTTTTTCGTCTGGCGGAGCGTGGATTCCCCGGGTATTAACGGTTTTACAAAAAAGGAAGCAAACCCGCAAGACGTTTTCGTCTTGCGAAGCAAGCCCATAGGGAAATTCGTCTTGCGAAGCACCTCGAAAAACCCTTTCGTCTAGTGAGTTTTTCGTCTTGCAAGGCATTCGTCTTGCGGAGCACCACTGTAGTTCCGATTTCACGCTTTTGTGCTTTATATTTACATTGGTTTTCATTGTAAGCCACCCAGAAATGTTGTGGAGTGGCATAAAAATGCCACAAGTAAGCAAAAAAGTGTGTGTGTGTGTGTGTGGACCCATATATATATATGGGTACAAAAATACCCAGGAGGGCACTTGTTCCTCTTCGCCCTTTCTCAGCTTTCCCTTCCGTCATAATAACTAATGACATCCAGGGGTGGTGAACCTGTGCCCAATTTTTGCTTTTAAAACTAAAAATTAGTCATCACCCCCCTGTCCCACAGTCATATCTCCTAACATTCTGCGTTGGGTTAAATCATTTAAAACTGAAATAAAAATTTGCTTCTTGACTCAGCAAAAGTAGGTCTGATCAACATCTGGCATAAAAGCATGCGACCTGGTGCACAATTTGGAGAAGAAATCTCAAAACGTGTGTGTGTGAGTGCGTGTGTGTGTATCAGGACTGCCATCTTTCAAAAAGTGAAAATCTGGACCGACATGGGTTGCCATACTTATGGATTTTCCCAGGCATTTTAGAATAGAATAGAACAGAATTTATTATTTATACCTTGCTCATCTGGCTGGGTTTCCCTAGCTACTCTGAGCGGCTTCCAACAGAGTATTAAAATACAGTGGTCTGTTAAACATTAAAAGCTTCCCTAAACAGGGCTGCCTTCAGATGTCTTTTAAAAGTCTGGTAGTTGTTCTCTTTGACATCTGGTAGGAGGGCGTTCCACAGGGCGGGTGCCACTACTGAGAAGGCCCTCTGCCTGGTTCCCTGTAACTTGGCTTCTCATAGCGAGGGAAACGCCAGAAGGCCCTCGGCGCTGGACCTCAGTGTCCGGGCAGAATAATGGGGGTGGAGACGCTCCTTCAGGTATACAGGATCGAGGCCGTTTAGGGCTTTAAAGGTCAGCACCAACACTTTTTTGTTTTTTGCCGATTTCTGCCCAGACACTGCTTCCGACTGCAGTACAGTGGTGCCCCGCAAGACGAATGCCTCGCTAGACGAAAAACGCGCAAGACGACAGGGTTTTCCGTTTCTTGAGTTGCTTCGCAAGACGAATTTCCCTATGGGCTTGCTTCGCAAGATGAAAACGTCTTGCGGGTTTGCTTCCTTTTTCTTAAAGCCGTTAATACCCGGGGAATCCGCGCTCCGCAAGACAAAAAAATCGCAAGACGAAGCAACTCGCGGAACGAATTAATTTCGTCTTGCGAGGCACCACTGTATTCTGGGTATCTCTAGGAAATTCCAGATTTATGGCAACCCTAGTATCTATCCATCCATCCATTCACCCACCCATCCATCCATCCAATATCCCCACCCTGTGGCCTTCGGAGTGTCTGCCACAAACCCTCACCTCATCGCAGGCCTCACATCGCGGTTTGAGGCGCTCGGCGTGGTGACGCCCACAGTAGATCTTGCCGCCTTGGTAGAAGTAGATGAGGTCAACGAGGAGTTCCCGGCAGGTGGTGCAAACAAAGCACTGTGGGTGCCAGCAGGCGCCATGCCCAGCCCGGCTGGCAAAGACTGCAATGTCCCCACCACATATCTGCTTCCCGCACTGCCAAGGGAAGAGAAACCAAGAGCACTTAAGACTTACATATCACTTTGCAAAGGGTTTGAAGCACCACAATACGTTACAGAAGCCACAGGTTCTCTATCTCTGCTTTAAACCCAAACTGTTCAAGGCAGTGGTCACCTTTCGAGACTTTTAATTCAAGGTGCTGCTTATTCGCCAGAGTGCCATAAATCAGACAAGGCCCTAACCATGCTACTGTTTTCTCCCATATAAACCTATGAGACTAGAGGCCTTCAGAGAGGGGCATTTCCTCTTCAGAAATAAGACTCCCCAAGGCTCACGGCAGGGCCTCCTCAGGGGTGGCACCACAACTGTCACCCTCCATTAGGAAGCCATGTTTCTTCCAGGGCTGCTCACAAAAACAGTTTGGTTTACACAGGAAGTTTTATGAGGGTGAGTGTGCTCTGAAATGACCTTGTTGCTGCTCTATTGCTTTTGTGCACAGTTTGTGTTTCTAAACATTTCTTGTTTCATTTGAGAATTTTCGCTGAAAGGCAATCAACAAGATTTAAATAAAAAAGAGAAGAACAGAGCCGAGGGTTGGGATTTTTGTGTGTATTAAAAGAGCCAAGTACCTCATCTGAACACTAGATGTTGCTGTTGCTCCTCCAATGTATTTTAACTCTCCTCTTGTATCAGGAGCCAAAATTCAAAATTTCCATGTGGGAGGTGCAACTCACAGCCCACATATTTCCTCTTCCAAATTTTTTAGAGACCAACCCTTCCTGTGTATCACAGAATGCAAATACAGTGGAACAGAGCTACCTTCATAACTTTCTTGGGCAATTGCCACGTGTGTGTGTGTGTGTGTGTGTGCGTGTGCGCGCGCGCGCACACACACACACACACACAGAATCCAGGAGCCATAACACACTGCCTACTGCAGCGTCTGCCAGCATGGTGCCCTCCAGTTGCTTGGGGGGCTGTAACTCCCCCCTGCAACCATGTTCACTGGGACCGATGGGAACTGTCATCCACCAACATGAGAGGGCGAGGAAGAAGAAGAAGAGTTTGGATTTGGTATCCCGCCTTTCACTCCCCTTCAGGAGTCTCAAAGCGGCTAACATTCTCCTTTCCCTTCCTCCCCCACAACAAACACTCTGTGAGGTGAGTGGGGCTGAGAGACTTCAAAGAAGTGTGACTGGCCCAAGGTCACCCAGCAGCTGCATGTGGAGGAGCGGAGACACGAACCCAGTTCCCCAGATTACGAGTCTACCGCTCTTAACCACTACACCACACTGGCTCTCAGGAGGCATGTGGCAGCAACACGAACAGAAGGCTGGAAGGAGGCTCTCAGCTACTACTGACTGTAGTAGCTGTCAGAAATCCCAGCTGCTACAATAGTCCAGGTTCACAACAAGGAGTGAATCAGAGCCATGCCAATAATTCTTATCTCCGACATGCAGAGATGGGTGGAGAATGGAGCTCTTTACCAACACACAATGGCCCAGGAATGACCCGGAATAGAAGCAAGGGTGTGTTCTGGGATCACCCTGGAATTTGCTGCCCTTGCCAACAGATCACAACCCTGATTCAACTTCCAGTGAAGCAAGCTCAGCATCGAAAGAGCAACTTATGCAAGCCCCACTCGTGTAGAATTCCCTAGAGCACCAGCACGACTGGCATGGGAAGGAACAGCATGAATCAAGAGACCAGCCTAAGTAGCGCTTGCACGCATGAACACAGAGATGCTGGCCCTGAGCACCAGGAAAGACCATTCACACCACACAAATTGGGCCTAAGTATGGACGTGGGTGGCGCTGTGGACTAAACCACTGAGCCTTGGGCTTGCCGATTGGAAGGTCGGCGGTTCAAATCCCCACGACAGGGTGAGCTCCCGTTGCTCGGCCCCAGCTCCTACCAACCAGCAGTTCAAAAGCACGTAAAAGTGCAAGTAGATAAATAGGTACCGCTCTGGCGGAAGGGTAAACGGCGTTTCCATGTGCTGCTCTGGTTTGCCAGAAGCGGCTTAGTCCTGCTGGCCACATGACCCAGAAAAACTGTCTGTGGACAAACGTCGGCTCCCTCGGCCAGTAAAGCGAGATGAGCACCGCAACCCCACAGTGATTCGCAACCGGACTTAACTGTCAGGGGTCCTTTACCTTTTTATCTTTATGAATCTAATTATGAAGCCCAACTGATAAGATCTGAACTTCTGGATTCAGGTTCAGCCACAGTGGATTTAACAAGCCACCAGAGGTTTTTTAATGGCTTCTACACATTGAGCTGAACCCTGAGAATCTGCTGTTGCGAGTGCTAAACTAGACATTGGATGGAATATTTTTGTTTAGTTAACATGTCTCCCTCTAAAAACCAGTATGGGGCGGAAGCAAGAAGAAATCTCGACGAAAGAAGAATGGCAGACAAAATTAATGGACTACGCAGAATTAGATAAAATGACAGGAAGGATTTGAAACCTGCGGGATCAGAGATTTGTAGAAGATTGGAAAAAATATATGAACTATTTGAAGAGCAATTGTAATCAACAAATGACGCTAATAGGACTACAAGAAGTTTTGTAAGGAAAAATATATGAAATATTGAAAAATAGAGAAAGAAGAGAAATTAGTCATAAGATTTAAAGGTAATAGTGAAATTAAGAAATGTATATTAAGTGATTAGATTGGAAAATTTTCAGATGTGACTGATGGAAATCCAAAAAAATTGTATAAGATGTAAAAGTATGTTTAATTACTGTTGAAAATGATATGTTAAAACTAATAAAGAAACCAGTATGGGGCAGAGGAGGAGGCCACAATTTGAAGGGCACGAGTGGCCGCTTCTCCCTGCTCTCCTCCCCTCGGCCCAAGTACACCATGTCTCCTACGCCATGTCTGGAGATGCCAGCTGGGCAAAGTTGACCCAGGGAGTGTGGAACGCATAGTGAGAAGTGGCAAGCAGAAAAAGGGCTAAGTAAGTTTCTCCCACCTGCCACTTACCCTCTCCAAAATCCCAGACCCTCTGTGCTGCTGCTGCTGCTGCTGCTGCTTTCTCGATGTTCAGCAGCGTACTGGGCTGCCAGCCCCACTGGTCTTCTGCCAGATATCTAGCTTGGCTCTGAAGACTTCTCTCCCAACCATTCTTCAACCCTGCCCTGGTTCTCAAATTGTGTTGACACTGGCAGTGCCAGAGTGAGGCCCAATACCTGCTCACAAATGGCTCCGGTTATGGTGACGGGGAAGAGGCGGACAGTCCCACGTCCCAGGTTCTCTCGCTTTCGTTGCTGTGAGAATAACTTCAGTTCTTTCGCTTCTTCCTCTTCCAGAGAGCTGCAATACTGAGCCTGTGCAGAGATTTTTTGGGGAGAGAAGAGTTAGTCAATGAGGGCCCAAAGCAATGCTGTCAAGATGTCCTCTCGTCTTTGGGGCAGGGTGTCTGCTGCTGTTCCAGAGGCGCTTTGCCGGTGTCCCCAAAGGGAGCCCCCAAAGAAAAAGACATGTTGTAATTAAAACCAAGACCAAAAAAAGAGGACTCAGCTGCTTAGCTCTCACTCTGGTTCCAGGCCTGGGGCACAAAGATCAAAGACAGCAGCAACCAGTAGAGCCACACAGCCCTGCAGCCAGGCAGTGACCCGAGGGAAGGTGAAACTTTATAAGAAGGAAAATAAATAAAATGTTTGCCCTGCAAGATGAAACCGCACAGCACGTCAAAGCGGGAAAGAGATGTCAGCGCATATCTGAAGGTCTTTTTCCAGACTATGTCTTAACACAGAGTATTCACCGTGGTTACCCATACAATCTGCAAATGGAGGTGGGTGGGATTCAGATAGTGCTGCCTCCACCATCAAAACTGTCCCTGGAAAATCGTATTTTTCCTGCACTGAAGCTGCAAATTGCTAAGAAAACACAATTTGCCCCTTTTGGAATGATGCTGTTATTATTTACAAAGCACCACCGACGTAACATGGCGATTTACAGAGTTAACATTAAGAAGCAAGGCAGGGCTCTGCCCCGAGGGGCTTACCATCTTAACTACTGTACAGCATCTAATGGTGTCTGTGACACAGCAACAGGGGAATGGTGCAAGTCAGCGCCATTTTGAAATGTCTGTCTTCTTTCCCAGTCCCATTCCCAAGTGCAGATTGTGATAGAGTTCACCTTCAGCTTTTGACAATGACAGGGTTGAGTTTTTTTGAGGGGGGCGGGAGAGATTCTGAACTTGACTCTTAGCTTGTGTCCCCCTAACAGCCATCGCCTCAATCACAGGTTGTGTCTTACTTTTTGAAACCTAAACTTGGTTTTTAGTCCCCGTTTAAAAATGTGGTGAGATTCAAAGTGGGAACTCTAGGCCAGGTCCTGGAGGTAAATAAACTACAGAGGCCACCTTAACCCTCCCTCCCTCCATTCCTTCCATCCTGATTGGCTGCCAATGGACGGACGTGGGACAGCGCCTATAGAAATCTCTTGGGTTGCGCAGCGCTGCAGTTCCCATCAAATGCTGGCCTACCTGTCTCGTCCTTGCCCTACCCTCCTTCCCTACCTGGGGGAACCTACCAGATACTCAGTCTTGGGCTCCAGCCAACCATTGCCCCAGGACAAGGCACACCCTTGGAATGGCAGCCCAGCTTTGTTAACCTGGCACCTGTGGGATGAGGGCTGCAGTCCTTGCCTGGCACTAGCTGGCCTTCCCAAAATCCCTTGGCAAAGGGCCATGTTGTTTTATAGCTCCCTGAATGAGGAAATCACTACTGTACCTTTGTTTCCAGAATGCTGAATGGCATCATCGGGCGTCTTCCAGCCCTCTCATTACAAGGAAGGATAAACCGCAGTCCCCACAGCTGGCTTCTCTAATACCAATCAGGATATCTATCTGATCCTTTCCCCCCTCCCCATCATCATTATCATCTTGGGAAGGTTCGAGAGCCCTAATCTTTTTCAATCTCTCCGTGTGCAGAAACTCTTCCAGTTCCCTCATCTCCCTGTGTTTGCCAGCCTTGTTCCTTTGGTTTCAGAGAAAGGACCCACAAAGTGTTTGGGGGAAAGCAAAAGCGAGGTCTATACAGGGTGGAAAGGCACAGGCCTCCAAAGACGCCATTTTTGTAGGAGTCAGGTGCCTCTTTGCTGCGAAATAATCCCAGCGCCACCCTTATCAGAACTTCCAATATGAAGAGAAGTGGTTTTCTAGCGTAACACCAAATACAGAGGATTTTCACCTCAGAGTCGCCAAGGGATAGCAATGCCACTCCGCGCCTGTAGGAATCATGGCCAGTGGCAGCTTTCTTACCAGAAGTTCAGGTGCCAACTTTTCCCTGCTACCTCTACAAATCTCACAGAGTCCTAAAGTTTAAGGTGTTTCTGCGTTTTGTGTGTCTACACCAGGGATGGGGAACGTGAAACCCTCCAGATGTTGTTGGATTACAACAGGGGTCGGCAAGGTGTACCTCACCTGGGCCGGTTCACTCCAGTGGAGATCCCTCTGTGGGCCGGATTGCGTGTGTCTGAGCGCGCACCCGCAATTTCCGGCATCTGCATCTGCGCAGACACAATTTCCGGCGTCTGCGCATGCGCAAATGAGATTTCTGGCCCCACAGAAGCGAGTCCCCATGCCATGCTGGTTTAGCACAGCGCGTGGGGTCTTACCGAGCGGGTGGCTCATGGGCCGGTTAAACAACCGCCATGGGCCTGAGGTTGCCTACCCCTACACTACAACCACCATCATCCCTGGCTATCGGTGATGCTGGTTGGGTTGATGGAGGCCACCACAAATTCCTCACCACCGATGTAAATGGAGAACCATCCACTCACAAGGTGAAGCCGGGTCAACACCACCCGGCAGCCTATCAAATCCAGACAACTAACGGACAGAGCACCAGTTCCTGATAACAAGCAAGTATAAAGAGACCCCAAGCACAATGGAGAAAAGAAGACCATCTTCCAATATCTAAAGGGGTGCCACATGGAAGATGCAGCAAGCTTGATTGGTGAAAGACGAGAATGTAAAATTACAGTATATTAAGATAAATTATTAGGATAAAAACAAAGCTGGAAAGG
Organism: Podarcis gaigeae; assembly: GCF_964106915.1. Taxonomy (NCBI): domain Eukaryota; kingdom Metazoa; phylum Chordata; class Lepidosauria; order Squamata; family Lacertidae; genus Podarcis; species Podarcis gaigeae. The sequence goes on from NC_139694.1 coordinate 37,095,647, forward strand.
ATTTGCTGAAATATCTGATTGAACTAGAATACAAAAAAGGGAGGTGTGAGGAGGTCAAGGAAATAAGCAAAGGAAAGAAAGTTATGTAAAGGTTTGATCTGTTTTTTTTTAATTGTTTGTATTTTTTCTGTTTTTTGTTTTTTTTTCTTTTTTCTCCTTGTAATCTTTAAAATTTGAAGATTTTTTTTTTATTTTTTTTTAAAAAGGAAGATGCAGCAAGCTTGTTTCCCGCTGCTCTGGAGGTCAGGACTCAAACTCATGGCTTCAAGTCACAAGAAAAGAGATTCTGGCTAAAAATCAGGATAAACTTTCTGACGGTAAGAGTTGTTTGACAGTGGAACGGACTCCCACGAAAGGTGGCAGACTCTCCTTCCTTGGAGATTTTTAAGCAGAGGTTGGATGGCCACCTGTCGTGGATGTTTTAGCTGAGATTCCTGTATTGCAGGGGTTTGGACTAGATGGCCTTTGGGGGTCCCTTGCCACTCTACAATTCACCCAAGCAACCCAGCACACGTGTGCCCGTAATATCACAAAAACAGCCAGGTGAAGACCCCAGGCTCCTAGCAAGCGAAAAGAGAGGATACAAATAAAATAAAAACAGCATTTTACATTTCCAGTCAGTTAATGGTCACTACGCACCATCTGTCCGCGTCCCCATCATAAGCCAGCCCTTCCCCACGACTGCGGGGAAAGTGTTTTGCTGGCGACGTCCTTAGCCGCACATTGTGCAGACCCGGCCTGGCAATTTCGGGCAGCGAGGCTGCGAAATGGCATTGTGCTGCGCCTCTCCTTTGGAGAGTACTTAGCCTAATCATTAATCCAGCCCCCTGGGAGCAACACACACAAGAGCCTTATGAATGGGAAGGGCAAAGGTATTTAGCACAGCAACCTTCATCCGATTACAATCTGAAGTGGAGGAGACCCCCCAGGCCACAGATCTCCCCCCTCCTTCACTCTTTCCCTGCATACATACAATCAGCGCTGGGAATGCTCAGCAGCCCTGTTCAAGTGTGGAAACTGTTTCCCCTCCTAAGACATGGGTAGGCAAACTAAGGCCCGGGGGCCAGATCTGACCCAATCGCCTTCTAAAGCCGGCCTGCGGACGGTCTGGGAATCAGCGTGTTTTTACATGAGTAGAATGTGTCCTTTTATTTAAAATGCACCTCTGGGTTATTTGTGGGGCCTGCCTGGTGTTTTTACATGACTAGAATGTGTGCTTTTATTTTAAATGCATCTCTGGGTTATTTGACGGGCATAGGAATTTGTTTACATATTTTTTTCAAAATATAGTCCGGCCTCCCACAAGGTCTGAGGGACAGTGGGCCAGCCCCCTGCTGAAAAAGTTTGCTGACCTTTGAAGACCTCTAGTTTTCATTAAACATTTCTAGCCCTTATTGAGACGTAGTATGTGAACCATGCTTCGTGAAAAGTGCCCAAAGTGAGGGGGCAATGCATGGTTTTTACATTCTGACTTGCATGGTTTTTACATTCTGAAAAGCTCAAATTCCCCTTGATGAAAGATCTGGATTACCTTGGTGAATAATTTTTAAAAAGGAAAGCAGTGGGGAAACAGACTACATGAAGTGCTGTGCGTTAATTAGCAGAACACACAGGACCCGTTTGGAGAAGAATGCCTGCTTTTTTCTACCCTGATTATCAGCCTGTCACACACACAGAGATTAATCCCAGTAGTGCAGATTGCAAACAGAGAACAAGAGGGAACACATTGCCTGCAGAGCAGATACCTGCTGATGACTGAAGGCAGGAGGACAAAAGCAACGCACAGAAAGTGAGAAGGCAAAAAATATATAAAAAGTAAAAATCTCCACCTCAAGCAAGCAAGCTAAACAAACACAACCACCCTGGGGAAATTCCTTTCCCATTCTATAGTTGGCAATTGTTAAACCTGCTGCCCTCCAGATATCTTGCTGGACTCCAGTTCCTATCAGCCCCAACCAGTATAGACAGTGGTCCAGGGATGATGGGAGTTGTAGTCTAGCAACATACAGAAGGTCACTAGTTTGCCACCTCTGTGGGCTCTTGGTGTGCATGAAAGGATCTATAAACTCCCCCATGCCAAATGGATGGCAAGCCCAAGTTGGGGGGGGGGGGGAGATCTCGAAAAATGAAGTTTGGAAAGAGAAGTAGGACTGTTTATTATTATTATTATTATTATTATTATTATTATTAATTTCATGAAATTTATATACCACTTGATTGTAAAAAATCAACACACCACCCCCAAAGTATTTTATAAAAAAGATAAAAGCAAGAAAAAATTACAACAGTACTTTAAAAACATACCAAAGGTTAAAATTCAAAAATACGTTAAAATTCACATCAGCATTTCAAAGCAGCTGGTAAAAAGGTAAAGGACCCCTGACAGTTGAGTCCAGTCGTGAATGACTCTGGGATTGCTGCGCTCATCTCGCTTTACTGGCAGAGGGAGCCGGCGTTTGTCCGCCCTTTTTCCTGGTCATGAGGCCAGCATGACTAAGCTGCTTCTGGCGAACCAGAGCAGCACACGGAAATGCCGTTTACTTTCCCTACTTGCACTTTGATGTGCTTTCGAACTGCTAGATTGGCAGGAGCAGGGACCGAGCAACAGGAGCTCACTCCGTCACGGGAATTTGAACCGCCGACCTTCCGATCGGCAAGCCCTAGGCTCAGTGGTTTAACCCACAGCACCACCTGTGTAGACTTGCCTAAATGAGGATGTTTTTAGCTGGCGCTGCCACATTAAAAAGATCAAATTCTCACGAATATGGAATGGGTATTAATGTGGCACCTGTAGGATAAGAAGTTCAAAAGCAATAGGTGTGGGGAGACAAGCACCCCCACGTGCATTCCCTAACATGTGAGGGAGAAGTGTGCCAAACCCCTAGACTAGCCCAGCCTGCAGCCCCCAGCTATCCAGCAATCCCACATACAACATTAATAATAAAGAATGGTACACATAGAAGCCTCTTCCTTGTGATTAAGAACCCTGGACTGCTAATAGAAGTCTTTTGCAAACTTGCTCTATAAGGTCTTAAAGTTTGGATTTGGACCAGCCCTCTAGGGGGATTTTCTACAGCTGTGGGGCAGCCACCAAGGCCTCTGTACACGCCCTTGCTGTTCAAACACAGTGCCTGGATTGTGACAGTCACAAAGGTGCTCTCAGTAGATCTGAAAAGGCAAAGATGAAAAGCAGAGAAAGCAGTTTCTGAGGTATGCAGGCCTGAAGGCCATAAGGCCTTTATAAATCAAAAGTCGCATACAGAATTGAGTCCTGAAAGTCATGTGAAGCCGATGCAGACATTGAGCCCTAACTGATGTGCTCCCAGCAATTTGCCCCAGCCGGGACTTTGCACGGAGACCTCCAGGCAGTCATCAAGGGCAGCCCCACATAGGAGGGCATTGCCGCCTTTGAATGAATGAACAAATGAACAAAGGAATGAATGAGAGTTGCCAGCTCCTAGTCAAAGAAAATGAATGTTAATTTAAAACAAAAAAGTCTACCCTGCTTTTTTACTGTATGGGGGAGTTCTTAACATTCTATTATGTTTTTGTATATGCTGGAAGCCGCCCAGAGTGGTTGGGGCAACCCTGTCAGGTGGGCAGAGTACAAATAATAAAATGATTATTCAAAAATATGTTATTATCAATGCACTCAAAGCGATTAATAAAAACACTAATCCAGCAATAAGGAAACAGCAGACACAGAGAGAAAATCTGCAACAAATACGTGTCTGAAGAAAACTTTCCAAAACCCACCTCACAAATGGAAAGAAAGGGAGCCTGTTCATATCTGTCAACTTACAGATTTGAAAATAAGGGACCAGCAACCTCAAAAATAAGGGATCAGCTGCCAAAATAAGGGATCAACAATTACGCAACAATTGTTGCGTGCAAATGGCTTTAGATACCTATTAGGTCCATAAATTACCATATAGCATATATTCAACACAAAAAAGCAACAATTTGTTGTTGACAAAGGACAGCTGGACATAGAAAGGGCCCCATTACCTTCAGTAGCTTATTTAAGGGACATGCAGCGGGACCATGGCACTGGGATAAGGGACTGTCCCGCCAAATAAGGGACGCTTGATAGCTATGAGCCTGTTTGATCTCACCAGGGAGGGAGTTCCATAAATGTGAGGCAACAACACCAAAAAGGCCCGGTCCCTAGCACCTGCCAGCTGTATTTCTAAAAGTAGTGGACTAACAGCAGGGCCTCAGTTGCAGCCTTCAGTGACGGAGCTTGCAGAACGTACATCTGTTCAACACCCACAGGGTTACCTGTAATCAACCTGTTGGCCTACAGATGTTGTTTGACTGCAATGCCCATAATCCCCAGCCAGCACTGATGAGAGTCGTCGTTTGAGCCCAGTTTACAGCATCCTTTTGAATTCTGCTGCAAAATCTGTACAGTGGTACCTCAGGTTACAGTTGCTTCAGGTTACAGACTCTGCTAACCGAGAAATAGTACCTCAGGTTAAGAACTTTGCTTCAGGGTGAGAACAGAAATTGTGTGGCGGTGGCACAGCGGCAGCAGGAGGCCCCATTAGCTAAAGTGGTGCTTCTGGTTAAGAACAGTTTCAGGTTAAGAACTTAATCCGAGGTACTCTGAGCTCGCAAGCACACCCATTCCCTCTTAAACCATCCTGTTCCTTCTCAGCATGGAATAATAAAATGCCCTTCTCACCTCGCTGTCATGGGGGGGAAGTTGGTGGAGCAGCTGCCGAATGCGGTACCTTTCCCCAGGGCTGTTGACGTAGGGGACTTTGTCCTCTGGGAGGCAGCTGAAGAACTGATAGACCTGGAGGTAAAGAGAGCCATTAGTGGGTCAAATAGGGGAGACCAGAAGTGAGGCTCACAAGCGCTAGAGTCCTGCTGCCCAGCAGCCCAAGCAGAGGCCTTCTGCTCCGTCTCCAAGTTTTCCAAGAGTCCAAGGAAGGTAAGTTCTTTACAGGAATGTTCAAAATGTGGAAGCGAATTTGGATTGACGCAGTGATCTCCTTCAGGCTACACCAGGCATGGCCAAACTTGGCCCTCCAGCTGTTTTGGAACTACAACTTCCATCATCCCTAGCTAATAGGACCAGTAGTCAGGGATGATGGGAACTGTAGTCCCAAAACGGCTGGAGGGCCAAGTTTGGCCATGCCTGGGCTACATTCATACCACATGTTTAAAGCAAAATGATGCCCCTTTAACAGCCATGGCTTCCCCCCAAAGGATCCTGAGAAGTGTAGTTTGCTAAGGGTACTGAGAGTTGTTAGAAGATGCCCTATTGCCCTCACAGTTCCAGGAGTGGTTTAACTATCAGTCCTTCTTCACAGGGAACTCTGAGAATTGTAGCTCTATAAGGAGAACCGGACTCCTAGCAACTCCCCAAACAGTGCACAGGGAGAGCTACTCAGGTGCAGGGGATAGAGACCACTCTGAGCTCAGAAGCTCAGCGCATGGCCTCAGAAAAAGCACTCTCTCTTGGTCAACATGCTCCATGAGTTCTCCTGATAATCAACAAGATAAGCAGGGTAAACACCTTATACAATGAAAGTCTTAAAGAAATGTTTCTCAGTAATCAGCTTAAAACAAGAGCTGTGCTAATCAGATTACAGCCTGGCCTTGCTGAAGTGATCAGATTTCACAACACACCCCCTACAAAAAAAGGCAGCAACTAGTTTGTAATTAAATTGACACCGCCTCTTTTTAAAAACTTCCTACCATTTTGTTCTGAACAATCCTCAATTTTATTAAGGTAAAGATCAGACACCAAATGACTTCCTTTAAAATAAAAAGTGCACTGATTATCCTAGCCTGAAAATTCTAGAACATCAGTTGACCCAGTAAATTGCTCATGGAATTTAGAATATCACTTGATCCACTGATTTCAATGGGACCTAAGTACAACTAAATGAATCTGCAATTCTGTGCTCACTCACCTGAGAGTAGATCCCATTGAATTCAATGGGGCACACTTCTGAATACACTCCTATGGGGTTGCACTGCTAGTCTGGATCCAACCCAATGTCATCTTTGCTCTGGGGATGAGTGGAGGTCTGAATTTGCATCTTACAGAAGTAGTTTTTCTCCTCACTAGAAATGTGTCCCTGAATGCATTCTATTAGTCCCCCTTCTCAATACACAAAAATTGCTGCCATTCACTATTATGGGTTAGTGAGAGAAGGAAAACACTTGCGACAAAAGGAAAAAACCAACCCTTCGTACATTTATTTGGAACATTTATATACTGCTTTTCAACAATGAGCTCTCAGTGAAAAATTATTACCCTTTGCAACAGGACTTCACTCCCACTGTAAGCCCCCTAAATCTCTTCTGGGGGTTCCCCTCCAGCCCCCCAGAGCAGATTTGAGGAGGGTCCAGGGTGTGTGTGGTGGGAGAAGAAGTGGGGAAAGTCTCGTTGCACTAGTGGGAATCCTTGCACTGACAGGTCAAGGGATTTTGATCCCACACACAGCCCATCATAGTTCGCACGTCATAGCAAGCCAGGAATAATCCACGGCTTATTGTCTAAGTGAATTGCAGCTGCCTTTCTCCTTACTGCTTGTGATGGAAGGAAACAAACCAAGATCCCTGGCTTGGCATTACATCTGAACTAGAAATTGTGGTTTGCTTTGTCCCAACGAACTATGATCTGTACTGAAGATTTGCTCCAGTTTATTGATTGTCGTTTGTTGATATGAAACAGACCACAATCCTTGGTTGGGCTTAATTGTTTTCTCTGGATGCGAGCAAATAAGAGATAAACAGTCCAGGTAGGTGCATTACAGTAAACCATTCACTGATTTACCATGGCGTGTGAACATGTTCATAATGATTAGTATTTGCTAGTTATTAATGGCCCTAACTTACTAATGTCTGTTCATTTCAGTGGGTCTACGCTGAGCAGAACCACCTCGGTTCCATTCCCCACGCGGTCAAAAAAATGCACTGGTTGACTTTAAGGAGATTAGACAAGTTGGATGTTATTACGGAGTACAGTGGTACCTCGGGATGCGAATGGGATCCGTTCTGGAGCCCCGTTCACATCCTGAAGCGAACGCAACCCGCGTCTGCACATCTGTGGGTCGCGTTTCACCGCTTCCGCGCATGCACATGACGTCATTTTGATCATCTGCGCATGCACGCGCGGCGAAACTCGGAAGTAGCGTGCTCCGTTACTTCCAGGTTGCCGCGAAGCACAACCCAAAAATACTTAACTTGAAGCACATTAATCCCGAGGTATGACTGTAAGAGTTTTAAATAAGTTTTTTAAGCTGATAGACGGAGAACGGGAAGTCTGTTCTTTTTCTTTCTTTTAGTTTTTCTATTAAAAAAATGCTTGATATTTGATGTTATTTCTGTATATTGCTTTTTCTTTGTTTTTCGAGCTTTAATAAAAAATAGCTTTTGGGGGGGAAAGTTCTCTGGGTGACTTTGGGCCAGTCATCATCTCTCAGCCTAGCCAACCTAACAGGGTTATTGTGAGGGTGAACTTGAGGGTAAGGATTTATGCTGCCGAAGGTAGGCGATAAATACCGTATTTTTCGCCCCATAGGACGCACTTTTTCCCCTCCAAAAATGAAGGTGAAATGTGTGTGCGTCCTATGGGGCGAATGCAGGCTTTCGCTGAAGCCTGGAGAGTGAGAGGCATCGGTGCGCACCGACCCCTCTCGCTCTCCAGGCTTCAGGAAGCTATCCGCAAGCCTTGCAATCCCGGCGGGAGGTCCCGCCAGGCTTGGGGCGGCAGCCTGCAGCCCAAAGCACGCGGAGCCCTCCGGAGGGTGCCCCGTGCTTCGGGCAGGTGCGCGCAAGGCTTGGGGCGACAGCCGCAGCTGGGGGAGGGGAAATAATATTTTTATTCATTTCCCACCCCCCAAAAAATGAGGTGCGTCCTATGGGCCGGTGCGCCCTATAGGACGAAAAATACGGTATATAACAAATGTCCTTCCCAAGTGCTTTCCTGACTGCACTTTCCTTTTCACCTGTTCCTAAGGTAAGGGGTTCTCCCTCCGTTCAGTTGTATGAAATGAGGGGAAAGGGGTGGGGAGATTCCCCCTCCCTCTCCAGACCAAATGACCCTGAAATGAATTGAGTGGGTGGACAGAGGACTGGGCTCTCCCTAGAAGATTTTCCTGGTTAACCTGGAGCCTGTGGAATTCTACCCTCCAGGGCAGCTGCCTGCACTCCCTACCAGGTTGAATTGGCTCCTGTCTGGCGGTGGATCTGATTTAACTCCTTAAGGAGAACGGGAATCCTGGATCCCAAAGGCCAGCGTTTGTGTCTCGGTGTGGTTATTTACCAAAGTCACCAGCCTCTGCTTTTCCCTCCCCCTTCTAACAACCAGCCTTAATAACACAAAGAGAACAGCTTGTAGTTTAAAGGGTATTATTATAATCTTAGATTATCATGACGTGGCCAAGGGTGTAGCAAGACTTCTGGGTCAGAAAGGCCCAGAGGGGTTCATAAGAACTGCCTCCTCTTGACTTAGCAGGGCTCCAACAGCACAGAGCATATATTTTTCTCCTTCTGAAATTTACCAATTACTTCCTCACTTATCTCCGTGACCTCCTTCAAAGAGAAAAGCTACGTGACATGAAACTGCAGCTTTGAAGGCCTCCAATTTACGCTACAGACTTAAACTAGATTTGGAAGTCATTCCCTCCTCTTCCTGGGAACTGTAGTTCCAAGTTGGATGGGAAGACAAGGGCATCTGACGTCGCTCAGGACACTCACCAAACTATGGCCCCCCACCTGTGGATAGTGTGTGTGTGTTGGGGGAGCCATGACAGTCACACTGGGACAAAACTGAGACCAAAGTAGACAGTTTTGCATTTGAGGACACAAAACCTTAAGATATAAACATGACAAAAAAAATACCCTAATTTTCCATCTATAAGACGCCCCTGTGTATAACACGCCCCCTATTTTGGGGGACTCAAATTTAAGAAAATGGGGGAGATGGCACAGAGTTGTTCAGCTTTTTTTGCAGAGGATTGCCATGGGATGTTGAGCTTTTTTTAGGGGGTGTTGCGAAATCCACCTTCCGTCTGTCCCATCACCGGAAGAAGCTGCCAATCACCCGCCCAACTGCCGGAGCATCAGCCAATCAACAACACCTTTGATGCAGCAACCAATAACACGCACAGTAGCCACTGACAGCTGCAGCAGCAACCAATCAAACGCCCACCCTATGCACTACCAATGTATAAGATGACCCCCAATTTTTAGCATGATTTTAAAAGAAAAAACCGTACTTATACACAGAAAAGTACGGTGATTCAATAATAAGCCTATTATTTGTTTGCAAATAATTTTAAAGATACAGTCATACCTTGGGTTAAAGATGCTTCAGGTTGCATTTTTTCAGGTTACGGACCGCCAAAACCCAGAAGTACCAGAACGGGTTACTTCTGGGTTTTGGCGGTCGCACATGCGCAGAAGCGCCGAATCGCAACCCGCATGTGCGCAGACATGCCGCTGCGAGTTGCGGACGCTGTGGGTTGTGAACGTGCATCCCGCACGGATCACGTTCGCAACCCGAGCGTCCACTGTACAGAAGTTCCAATCCTGGATCCCAAACAGACCCTGCTCTAGGGTTACCTGCTCAGGCTTGAGTCCTGGGGGCACCCAGGCGTACTCCTCAGAGGCGCAGCCAGAGTCGTCGTCTGAGATCGAGTGGCGCTGGAAGTCAGAGATGAGGCGGCACATCATCCTCTCCAGGTCGACAGGCACCATGCGCACCGCATGCTCCTCCCTTGGGCACTTGCAGTGTTGGCAGATCTTCCTGCAGAGGAAGGGAAACGTAATGTCTCCAGGGATCCAGTCCCTGAACACCAACTAGACCCTGAGACAACCAAGCTGCCCAGCAAAGCTCTACTGCTGCCTCAAGATCCTCAGCGCTTTGCCATAACTCGCACGCCTGTTGAGCCCTAAGAGACACAACCCTGACAAATATAAAAGGTGCACCAAGTCTACACGGAGGCAGAGACCTCAAATGTCGCTGTGACCACCAGTTATAAGTGAAAAACAGGATGTTTGAGTAGCCGAATAACAAGATAGGTTCAAACTTGAAGGTGTGAAGAAAGCAGGGTGGTGGTGGGGGACCACTGTGCTAATTCATCCTTAAAGGTAAAGGTAAAGGGACCCCTGGCTGTTAAGTCCAGTCGTGGCCGACTCTGGGGTTGCGGCGCTCATCTCGCTTTACTGGCCGAGGGAGCCGGCATACAGCTTCTGGGTCGTGTGGCCAGCATGACTAAGTCACTTCTGGCGAACCAGAGCAGCGCACGGAAACGCCGTTTACCTTCCTGCCAGAGCGGTACCTATTTTACTTTGACGTGCTTTCAAACTGTCATGTTGGCAGGAGCTGGGACCGAGCAATGGGAGCTCACCCCGTCGCGGGGATTCGAACTGTCGACCTTCTGATCGGCAAGTCCTAGGCTCTGTGGTTTAACCTGCCCCACTCCTTCATGCAAATCCCCCAAGGGCGGCTTCCAGTACAAGTTCCCACGTTTGTGTTTTACCACGGCCCCTGCAATGCAAATGACACAGACCACACTTACTTCCCATGAATTGCCCACCCCTAATCGCACTGTTAAGCACAAGTACATCATGAGAATTTCTCCAGCCCCACAAAACGGGAACGCAGGAGTGGGGCGAAAAGGCCCCAACGGCAGGCTGTGCTATTCCTGCAAAACGGGGCCATCAGCTCATTAAAGAGAGAGGAAGGGGAGAGATTCCTGCCTGCCGTGTCTTACAGTCTCTGCGGGCTGCAAGACCACAGCGAGGCAACTGCGTGACAAGTGCCTGGAAATGAACGAGGACAATGAAAGATGCAGGGTGGGGGCTACGCCAGGGCGGGGGACAGGGGGTGGGCGGAAATGAAGTGAGTGATGGAAAGAGACAGAAAGGAAAGGCTCTTCCACTCCACTGCTTTCCTGCTGAAATTCAAATTTTTGGGGGGAGGGGAGGCTGGATGTGAAAAAGAGAGAAAAATGAGTCTGGACTGATGTGTCTGCAAAAGGAAGACATGAATGCGAACAGAGAGGCAAGGGGCAAATTAGAGCTACGAATAAGGATGTGGAATAAAGAGAATCCATAGTGACAGGAGGAAAGGGGGGGAGGTTTTAACTTGCTTATCTAGATTTCTGTTCAGAAAGGCTTGAGGGGCAGCAGGCAGGGCGCTAAGTACAAGACAGGAGGGATGAAAGGCGGGCAAGACAGAGCGAATCAAATCAGCAAGGTAGAAAAGGAGGAAAGAGATGCACACCCTGCAGTTTCTCCTCTTGCTCAGAAATCCATCCTGCCGTCTTCAATGGGACTTACTCCCTAGGAAGGAGATGGCAGCCCGAAAGGCCGTGGATCCACAGGGGTTTGGATCCAACTGTGTTTCTCTGCCCATAGAAGGCTCTTGAATCCAGCGGAGGCTTCCATGGACAGCTGGGGGAGAGGCCATTTTTTGCTTATTCCCCCCTTTCCTTCTGCAGCCCACCTCCCCAAATGTGCTCCAGGGGGTTGGGGAGCCTTCGAAGCAGCATGGGAGGTGTCAAGTGAGAGAAGGGACCCAGTTAGATACAACCCATGGCAAAGGACAAATAATCCCTAGAGGTCCAATAAACAGGGAGACAGTTGGGGAGGGGGAGATCTCATAGAGGATGGAGGGAGATTTGATGGAGGGAGGGGCAGCACATTCTCCTACCTCCATCCATGCACTAGGAAGCCTGGGCACTGCTCTCCGCACCTCTGACACGGTTGGCCCCGGTCAGGGTCCTCCACCTCAGGCAGCTGTTGTGGGACAGAGGGACAAGTCGTCAGCAGCAGAAACATCAGGAGCACCAGCATCCACCAGTATCACCCTGTACAGCCCTGTATCGGGAAGCTTTTAATGCTCGATATTTGACTATATTTTTATAGATGCTGTAAGCTGCCCAGAGTGGCTGGGGGATCCCAACCAGATAGGAGGGGCATAAATAATAAAATTGTTAGTATTATTGTGACAGTGCACACTCCTACCCGGAAGCCAGCATCTATCCATCACAACAATACAAACACAACACGTAGGCTCATAGTTAGTAGAGAATATAGAATAGAATAATGATATCATTCAAATTATAGGAATAAGCCAATCAAAGTTCTTATGTACAATATAAGAGAGTGGTAGCGAGGACGGTCGAGCCCTGTGTTCAAAACAGATGTCTAAGGGCAGTCTCACAATAGTCTTTCAAAAGTTTCGATGGAAGACGTCTCAAAAGCCTCAAAAGGACAGTGTCTCCAGAATGATACTACTGTTTTATAATAGTCTTCATCAACTGGAAAGAAGATACAAGGCAAACAACTGATGAATGATAACAAAACTGAGCTACTTCAGTAGTATTGGATTATTCCTATAATTTGAATGATATCATTATTCTATTATATATTCTCTACTAACTATTAGCCTACAACTCGGGCTTTCAGAGGATCTCCTGGGCTTTCCCAGTCGCCAAGACCATGTTAAAAACTAGGCTGTGGGACATAGATCACCAGGAACTAATCTCAGCTGCGGAAAAAACATGCCCCCTCTTTATTTTCGACTCTCTTGGGCGCAGGAATTTAATCTTAATTATTTACAATTTTGGTTTAATCCGCAAGATTAATTCTAATCCTTCTAACTTCCTTTGGGGCAGGTTTGTGGGTTTGGCAGAAGGAGATAGGATCTGCCCATGCGATGCCCACCAGGTGGAAACTCTAGCTCACATGGCCCTTAACTGTAAAATGTATGATGATCTCTGCCAACGATTTCTAGACCATCTATGTATTCCAACATGGAAACCAGAGACGGAGGTTATGCGCTTCTTATTACAGGGGAGAGACCAGGAGCTCACCAAGACAGTAGCTAAGTTCCTCTATTTGATTTTTTGTTGCTGAAGATCCTGCCCTTGCTGGAAACCCACGAAGATGAGTTGGATTGCTCGCCTCTTCTGCCCTTTGGCAGGTGACTGTGCTGTTGGGGTGGCGACGAGATCGCACTGGCCTAGCTATTTTAAATGTATTCTGAATGTTCTTATGGGATGCCAATAAAGGTTACTTGACTTGACTTGACTATTAGCCTACATGTTGTGTTTGTATTGTTGTGACTGGTTCTTATTGCAACACAGGGGTTTGTTTTTGGTTCAGCATCTACCCATTCACCAGGTGTGTCACCAGGTCTGCCAATCCCGCCAGCACACCCTCATCGCTATGGTTTGCACCCGTTGATTGCGATCAATATGCAACCCCCATTTCCATCAGTATTGACACCAGCTCTGTCCATCTGCTCCCATCGGTCAGGAATCCTGAATAACCAGGAATCGACAACCACACACCAGTTTCCTATTGACACCAGCTATACACACCTTTGTGACTGTTCCCATCTTCGACCATATATTTTGGTAATTTGCTATGCATTTGGACTGACAGCGGCTAAGAAAGCGGTAACTAAATTTTACACGATGGTTCCTGAGATCAAGGAACTCTGGTTTAAAACACAGGTTTCAAAACTGCACTGATTTTTTTTTTGGGGGGGGGGGGGTTTCTTAGAATTCTCAGGCAATGCTGGGTACAAGGCAGCTAGGAGAAGATATTCAGCATTTATTTGTTAATTACTGTGTTTATATCAGCATCATTTCTCCATGGAGCAAAAGTTGGTGCACATGGCCCCGCGCCTCCTCATTTTATTCTCACAACAACCCTGTGAGCTGGGTTAGGCTAAGATATACTGACTGGCCCAAGGTGAGCTTCATGGCAGAACCCACTCTGTGGCTGCTGCACTGTCTCTTGGAACAAGGGTCTGCCGTTGCAAAGCAGATCTCATGAAGCCTCAGACCTTCAGGCAGCAGCATCTTAAGCTTAGAGACATTTCTACAAGGTCCCCTGACTGTGGCCCCAGTGACAGGGGCCTGTACCAACATGGGCAGGTGCTTCCAAAATCAGGACGCCCGCGCATATTTGTTAATGGCAATATATTCCCTCACACCGGTCCTGTTCAGAAAGTGGTGTTGGGGGATGAGTGTTCAGGCCCCTGGGCTCTCACTTGTGGGGTGCCTCAGGGTTCCGTCCTCTCCCCCATGCTTTTCAACGTCTACATGAAGCCGCTGGGAGAGATAATCAGGGGGTTTGGCCTGGGTGTTCATCAGTATGCGGATGATACCCAGCTCTACCTCTCTTTCAAATCAGAACCAGTGAAGACAGTGAAAGTACTGTGTGAGTGCTTGGAGGCGGCTGGAGGATGGATGGATGGCGGCTAAAGGATTGAGGTTAAATCCTGACAAGACAGAAGTACTGTTTTGGGGGGGACAGGATTTGGGCAGGTGTGGAGGACTCCCTGGTCCTGAATGGGGTAACTGTGTTCCTGAAGGACCAGGTACACAACCTGGGAGTCATTCTGGACTTGCAGCTGTCCATGGAGGCGCAGGTCAATTCTGTGTCCAGGGCAGCTGTCTACCAGCTCCATCTGGTATGCAGGCTGAGACCCTACCTGCCCGCGGACTGTCTCGCCAGAGTGGTGCATGCTCCAGTTATCTCTCGCTTGGACTACTGCAATGCACTCTATGTAGGGCTACCTTTGAAGGTGCCCCGGAAACTACAACTAATCCAGAATGCAGCAGCTAGACTGGTGACTAGGAGTGGTTGCCGAGGCCACATAACACCGGTCTTGAAAGACCTACATTGGCTCCCAGTAGATTTCCTAGCCAGTTCAAAGTGTTGGTGTTGACCTTTAAAGCCCTAAACAGTCTCAGTCCAGTACACCTGAAGAAGCGTCTCCACCCCCATCGTTCTGCCCGGAGACTGAGGTCCAGCGCCAAGGGCCTTCTGGCGGTTCCCTTGCTGTGAGAAGCCAAGTTACAGGGAACCAGCCAGAGGGCCTTCTCGGTAGTGGCACCTGCCCTGTGGAACACCCTCCCACCAGATGTCAAAGAGATAAACAACTACCAGACTTTTAGAAGACATCTGAAGGCAGCCCTGTATAGGGAAGCTTTTAATGTTTAACAGACTATTGTATTTTAACATTTTGTTGGAAGCTGCCCAGAGTAGCTGGGGAAACCCAGCTAGATGGGCGGGGTATAAATAAATTATTATTATTATTATTATTATTATTACTCCTGACTGTTAACCGCAGCAGCTGGAGACTCGTGGGTGAAATCCTGTCTGCACTTTGGCCTAAAGAAGGATTTGTAAGGAAGCTAATTCCCGTCTGAGAGCAGCAAGGCACTGTGGGAGAAGCGTAACTTCATTTGGGTGCCGGAAGCCACCCACAGGCCAGGGCTTGCTTCAGCTCAGTTCAGCAAGACATAAACAGGCCAGATGTTGGCTTCCTGCCACCGCAGGTGGCTGAGAAAGTGGGCAGCAAAGTGCCTCAAAAAATAATAATTAGGGGGTGAAACAGGGTAAAAGTGGAAAGGCCTCGATGCGGAACAAGAACTTTCCTAACTCTCCCTTCCTGCCACTTTTCATCCGCCTTGCCTCTATGGTGTGGGTTTCTTTGCGCCAATGAACAGCTAAGATGACACACCAGGAAGGGGGGGGGGGAGAAGGTGCCAGGAGCCGCTCCCACTTCCCCCAAGGCAAGAATCGCTGAAGCAGTGCCTGGAAACTGGGCAGGAAAAAAATCCCTTTGGAAAAAAAGGACAAACCGAGCACAACAGAGTCAAGATGGAGGCAGTAGAAAAGGCTAGCTCTGGCGCCTCAGTGAGACATTCCTGGCACCCCTGGACACCCCCCCCCCCAAGTCTGAAGTTTCACTTTTAACTACCTGCTCTCAACTCTATATATTGTTCTCATTTAAAAAAAAAAAATGTGACCCATCTCAAGCTGTGGAAAGGCAGCGCGAAACTTTTAAAAATAAGGAAAAGCAAACTAGGGAACCATGATCTCTACCTGGCCAGAATTTTTACCCATCTACCAGAATTTCAGTCTTCAACTCTGTTGCCGCAGCATAAAGATGTAAAGCAAATGATCGTTTGTGTGTTAAACACATGTGTTGTTATGAACAGAAGAGTGTGCCCTTCAGTTTTGAGAAGCACTCTGTATATGCTCAAAGGCTCTCCCGTTGCAGCAACTTTAAAAATGAGCTTGCCATCAGAAAGGAACTGTCTGTTCATAGAGAAACAAATGTGACCCTTTGATTCATATATAGATATAGATGATATAGATATATCTGCTCAGGAAAAGGCCCCCTTACCCATGCCCACAGAAATAAGGTTTTTGGAACGAAAAGATGACAGCCACCACCAGGAAGAAGCAAAACTGTAACCAAAACTTATTCCGTGGTGCTAGAGAGATTGCACCGTATCCACAAGCAAGATGATTCTTTCCCTCTCACATCTGCCAACTGCTGCCGCTACCCATCCTTCTGCAGCTTAGAAGGGATTTCAAGGAAGGCGGAGATCTATTTCATCAGATGCAGCTTTGGGAAATCAAATCTGCCAGGGCTGACGTAATAAGCAATCTCCCCCCACCCCACCCCCAAATCCCAGATTTGGGATACATCGTATAGGACCCCTATGCTTTCTCCCACACAGCAGTTGCTCCCTGTTCAAGAACCCCTTCACCCGCGCCACCCCCACCAGCCCTCTACCCACCCCATGGCCCAGCATGACCCCAAAATGCCTTAAATAATCCCAACGTTAACTGAAAGGGAAAGACTTCTCCTGATCCGTTACGGCAGGATTTGGGTCTGTGGCGCTCCCAGCTGCAGCGTCGCACCGAATTACGAATTGTATAGACAGAGAACCCTATTGAACTCCTGCTCCTACACAACCTCTCTATCCTTTTCTCTTGCTCAATCTCAACCCGCCCACCAGCCCCATTCGACACCTACACACACAATTTTGTGAGTCTCTGGGCCCAATTTCACCTTTGGATCTCCGCCCGCTGCCAATATCTTGCTCCAAAACCCACATCTACGTTCCAAGAAAAGTAGATGGAAAACAGAGAGGAGGAGCGGGTCAGTTGGCAGGTAGCCCGTTGGGGAGGCAATCATGCGGGGTCGAGCTTTATGCACCCACAAAATGTGTCCACTGCAGCTGCCGAACTGCACCTGTCAACCCCAAGCCCTCAAAACCAAACAAGAGGTGTGGACCTAACCTGGATTGCTCTAACCAGGTCAGCTGGGAGGCCAGTCAGAGAGTTAACAACCTGGTCCCCATTCACCCCAAGGCAGAGGCAAGGCAGGAAAACAACAGAAACCTCCACTCCCATGGACACCCCAACACTGGGACATGAGCTCAACAAATTAAGGGCTACAGGTGAGCGTTCAAGTAAGTCTTAATTAGTGTAGACCCACTGAAATTAAGTTAGACGCATTAATTGCTGAATACTGCCCTAGCTCTCCTGCTAAGGGTCTACAATAAGTCCACCTGAAGAAGGCCCTGAAATGACAGCATCTCCACATCTGTTGCCATGGCTACAGGGGAGCCTTCTCTTGTCCAACACAACTTTCATATTTCTTACTGCTGGTGCATCATCTCCTTCTGGGCAGCTCCAGCGTAGGAACCGTTCCTGTATAATTGCCTCAATTGTCTTCTTCAGGAACAGGGTCCCCATCACCCCAAACCCAACCTTCTCAGGCTTGATTTCTCATTTCCCACCTTATTTCCCTGCCTTTGCGTCCGGAGAGATCCCAGCCAGCTGCGATCTTCACTCCTTCAACTCCACGACTTTGGGGTTAACTGCCGAAAAGTCACCTGCTCTCTTAAACACCTCCGCCCATTCTCTCTTTGCCCCTTAGGCCTTGGTTGGAGAACGCCCTCCCTCTCACAACACAACTCGCCACCTTTCTACCTCTTCTGGCAAACCCCACCTCTTCCATTAAGCCTTTGGTTTAACTCTTTAGTCCTCATCTCCAGACTCCAGCTGAAGAGAAGTTAATAGCACCAGTGGGAATTTCATTCCCCCCACAAGCCTTGCAGTCATTGGGGTGGGGATAGGGAGTTTGCAGCTGGAGCAGGAAGAGATTAAATCGCCTCTTCCTGTGCTGCAGACCCCAACAACAGGGCAGGGTCGGATGTCTGTAATGAATTGCACACAGAGGCAATTTTAAACGTTACTTTGCCTGTTAACTCATTTAGTGTCAAGAGCGTCATGGCACTTGACCAAGGGGATACAAAATGCTATAAGAACAACACAATCCATACATTGGGAAAACTCAGTGTCAGCCATAGCGGCAAGATTTAGGGACAGACGTATATCCTCTGCAAAATAGGAATTGAAGAGACGAAATCCTATAATTTTTGTAGAAGCTCCAGTAGCTCAGAGACCCACAGAATCCCTCGAGAGCCCTGGAAAAGACCCCAAAGGATTTTGGATCTCTTGGCAATGTGATGCTCCACAGCTACCTGCACATACACACAATTATATTTTTCTGTTCAGCCCTTGGAGAGCCGCTGTCAATCAGTGCGGACAATATGGGCCTAGATGGGCTAATGGCCTGATCCAGTAGAAGGAAAGTTCCTATGTACCTTGCCTATAACGTCTCAGGTTTCAGAGCACTGATATATCAAGACTATGGTTATATGCTAGATATAAAACAACTAAAGGCAGCATTTCATAGGAATATGCAACATATTCCTATGTATTAAAATAAACACTTTCATATTCCCAGCCACCAACTGCTTCCCCACCTGCCCACAAATACAAAGGTTAGCATTGTCTCTGGTGCGGCCTTCAAGAAGAAAGAGGCCCCATGCAATATTCTATCCACATGGCATTGCTGCTCAAATTTAGGACAGCGGTGGTATGTGCAAGCGAACGCTCTTGGTTATTGGTCATGATGGAACATAGGTGTGGAGGTTGTACTTTAGAGGTATGCAGGGACCAAACCACTGACACTGAAGTAAATTTGCTGCAGTCCTCAAGTAAGCTGACGTTACTCTTGCATGGCCCACTCCAGAAATTTCTTTTAAGGCCATAAGAATGCACACCCAGGACCTCTTAACACTAAAGGCAGCAGTAGGCAACATGTTACCCTACAGAAGTTGTTGAACTACAACTTCCATAATCCTTGACCGCTGGCCATGATGGCCAGGGCTGATGTGAACTGTAGTCCAGCAACATCTGGAGGGTTACTCCGGAGTTCAGGAATAGCTATTCTGATCCTTAAAATATGCTTTTGTTTAAGAACAGTCTTCCTGGATGAAACCAAAGCCTCTCTATAACATTCTTTGCAAGAATCCCAATATCTAGCAAGTACTGTCCAAGTACCTCATGAACACTTTTTGAGGATTCTGCAACACAGTACCCCATAGCACCTCATTAGGGCCTTAGAGGGCCCTGGCACCTCAGAGTAAGCCATTATAATCACCTTGGGTAACAGCTACAACAATCCTCATCAGAATTCCCTCAAGTCATGAACCACAGCTTAGTTTCTATAGGGTGTGCAAGGTCACACACACCACCAAACCAAGGAACACAGGAACCAACAGCATTTTCTGCAGCAGCAGTCCTTCCATGAGCTGGGCAACACATTATCCCACAAGGCTCCATATTGCTCTAGAGAACATCTTACAATGTTTCTAGGCCTCAACCTTTCTCAGCATCTTCTCTGGTCCATAGAACGGAGGGGGAAGAGATCCTGGTGCCATATAACTCCTCTGAAATGCCTTGGGATGCCCATGCAATGGCACAAGACAGGGGCCCACTGAACCCTATATTGCCCAGAGTCCCGACATCTGTAGCAAGCCTTTAATAACTCTTACAACACATACTCCCTGTACCTCAGTGTCCCACTAAACACTTAGACCTTAACATCTAACCTATATTGCTTTCATAGCCATCTCCTGTAACTCAGTACCCCATAGCTTCTTCTGAGCACAGGAAAGGGAGGCCCTTGCACCACATAGGGACCCCTGACCATTAGGTCCAGTCGTGGCCGACTCTGGGGTTGTGGCACTCATCTCGCTTTATTGGCTGAGGGACGTACAGCTTCCAGGTCATGTGGGACTGAGCAATGGGATTCAAACCGCCGACCTTCTGATCGGCAAGTCCTAGGCACAGTGCTTTAACCCACAGCACCACCCGCGTCCTGTACCACACAGTAGCTCCATAAAAAAGGTAAAGGTAAAGGACCCCTGACAGTTAAGTCCAGTCACGGATGACTCTGGGGTTGTGGTGCTCATCTCGCTTTACTGGCCGAGGAAGCCGACGTTTGTCTGCAGACAGTTTTTCTGGGTCATGTGGCCAGCATGACTAAGCCGCTTCTGGCGAAACCAGAGCAGCACACGGAAACGCCGTTTACCTTCCCGCCGGAGTGGTACCTATTTATCTACTTGCACTTTGACGTGTTTTCAAACTGCTAGGTTGGCAGGAGCAGGGACCGAACAATGGGAGCTCACCCCATCACTGGGATTCGAACAGCCGACCTTCCGATCGGCAAGCCCAAGGCTCAGTGATTTACACCACAGCGCCACCTGCGTCCCCAAATAGCTCCATAGAAAGCCTTATTTATGGTACAACAGTCCTTTTAAAACTCTCACAATATGTCAGTGCAAAAGAGGCCTATGCCTGAAGTGGCTTTTTTTTAGCAAGGCTGTGGTGACAGAGGTAAACCTTATTAACAACTTAAAAATTAGCACAATGCTGAGCCCAGATGGTATCCACCTAAAAGTTCTTGAAGTACTCAAATATGAAATTGCTGGTCTTTAACAAAAACATGCAACTTCTCCCTAGAATTGATCTCTGTACCTGAGGACTGGAAGGTGGCAAATATAAAACTATTTAAATAAGAGTAATTGGGGGAATCTAGGAAATTACAAACAAATTAGCCTAACATCTGTTCTGGGTAAATTTGCTGAAATTATTAAAGATAAGATTATCAAGCATATAGAAGAACAAGCCTTTCTGAAGAAGAATCAGCATGGCTTCTGCAAAGGCAAGTCCTGTCTCATTATCCTCCTAGAGTTCTTCAAAGGTGCCAACAAATCTTTGTAGAAGCTGTGTTCTTGGGTTTTTATACAGTTTTCACAACGTTTCTCACAAAATCCTAATTGCACTTAAACCTTATCGGGGTCTGAACTAGTGATGCCAGACCACAAAAGAGGCTGTAAGGTTGTGAAGGACAGGTCAGTGAAAATGCTGTCTTGACATGTGGCAGCTGTGAAAAGGGTGAATTCCACCTTAGGGAATCATAAGGAAAGAAATTGCAAATAAAACTGTCAATACTGAAATGCCCTTATACAAGCCTATGGTGGAACTACACTGGGAATACGGTGTATAATTCAGGTTGCAAAAACTCAAAAGGATATTGTGGGGCTAGAAAGGATGCAGTAAAGTGCAATTCAAACGACCAGAGGACTGGAGGACAGTGTTTGGGGGTTGGGAAAAAAGGTGAGTAAGGGGTAGGGATATAACACAGGTATATAAAATTACACCTAGCATCGAGTCAGTGTATAGAAACAAGCTTTTCTCCCTCTATTATAAGATGAAGGGTGGGAGATTCGCGACAGACGAGAGGAAATTCTGCTTCCCACCCTGGATTGCGCTACCACAACACGTGGTAGTGACCACCTAGGTGGTTTTTAAAATGGACCAGGCAAATGCATGGAGAATAAATCGACCCACGGCCCCTGGCCACGACGGAGATCAGAAGCAGCCCGCCGCGGAACAGCAGGCGCTGGAGAGGCCGGTTGCGCTCCCGTCCGGCTCGGGGGTCGCCTCCCGTAAGGAACAGGATGCCGGGCGAGACAGGCCTCGGGTCTGATCCGGCACAGAGGTCCCGATTCCCTCGGAGACAAGTAGCCCTTGGGGAGAGGAAATGGGGGGAGCAACGCCCCTTAGGGACCCCCCTCTCCGCCCTCCGAAACCCCCTTCCCCCGAGCCTGGGGTGCCTTTGGCCCGCCCGCCCCTTCCTGGCCAGCCAGCGCAGCACCGGCGCGGGCCTCGTCGGCGTCCCGGCAGGCTGGCTCCCCGCCTCGCCTTCCCCGCAGGGAGAAAGACTCACGGCTCGGGTGGATCGGCGTCGCCGCGACCCGCGCTGAAACATGGCCCCGATCCTGCCGTCTCCAGCGCCCGGGCGACGCGCCCACCTCCAGGCTCCCGCTTTGCGCCCGGGCGCTGCGGCGGCGGCGGCGGCGTTGCTGCTCTTACCTCCCCAGGGGAGGAGGTGCTGCGTGCCGATCCCTCCCCGCCGCCCGACACCCGGGCCCGCCCCTTCGCCTGCCCTGCGACGCGCAAGGCTCCCGTCGATCCGCCCCGCAGGATCGCCCTCTCCGCGCGCCGCTCTCCTCCTACCGGCTTCTCCAGTTTGCTGCGGGAGGCGCGCAATGGCGAGGCTCTGCAGCCGGACAAGAGCGCAAAAGGATCCGGCGAGCGATCCTCTGCGCGCGCGGTGGGGCGGCCTCCCGGGAAGAGGTCAGGGACCACCCGCCAGGCAGGATTGAACCCCCGAGTAGCAGGTGGCTTTACATTGCGCCACCAAGCTGGCCGGGGCTCCTCCAGTCCCTCCAGCCCCGTCCTCGCCGGTCCTTTCCCGCTGTCACCTCCCATCCATCACCCTCCTTCGACCCCTTCCCCGCACCCTTTCTGTGCCCGCTGCTGTCACTTCCTATCAGCGCGATCCGTTTTCCCTTCCTCTGGCCTCGCTGCCACATTCTTCCTATCCAGACCCCCAACCACTCCTTCCCCCACCACCTATGAACAAGCCACCTGCCCTCTTCCATCCTTGCGTTTTTACGGGCCTCCTCGGCTCTTACCTACTTATCTTACCTATTAAGATGTTCTTACCTATTAAGATCTTACCTATTAAGATGTTTCGTTCAGTTTGATTACTTTAGCCACTAGCCCCTAACAACATGCCATGCGGCACAAACCAATGGCTTATTTAAAACGCTGCTTTTCTCCTTAATTTGCAACATGATGGTAAACAAATTCAGAGTCAAATTTTGCTATAAAACACACACACAAACAAACAAACAAACAAACAAACAAACAAACAAACAGATAAAGGCACTTTAGAAGATATCTCAGTGTTTACCTAGCAAATTTCAATATATAGTCCAGTAATTGATTTTTAGTGTACCTGGGAGAGAGCTTCTTCTCCAGCTCTGTGACTGTGGACTCTAGTAAACAAAGAGCGAGGAAGATCTAAGACAATTACTATCACAGTAGCGCAAGTGAGACTTTTATGGAATCCTACCAAGTCTGGGCTGTTACCAAAGATGGCATCATTTGGAGACTTGCCAGTGTAAACTCTCTCCTGAAGCAATGTTTAAGTATATACTTCTAGCCCATATTTGTACTTGAGCATATTAAAACAAGGGAGCGAGCAAGCCTAGATTTGCTAATGGATGCCATTATAATTGTGAATAAGAACATCTTGGGAGTATAATTTTAAATTCCATCTTTGCAGCCTGCAGGTTACACTGGAGAAGATGGAAAATCCCTTCCTCTGCAGGAGATAATTCATATTTTGCTATCACCTACTACTGTCATCACCAGCAGATTCGTTGGGCAGTATAATAGGTGGAACATTAGATTTGGATGGACGAAGGGAAACCTGGGTCCAAATCTCCACTGGGTGAACTTGGCCCGGTGAGCTTAGCCCATTACACTGTGAAAGCTGTGAGAAAAACCCTGAACTCCAGGAGGAGTAGCAGGATATAGGTTGCATGCACACCATACAATTAAAACACCTCTCAAACAAGAATCCTGGGAGCTGAAGTTTGTTAAGGGTGCTGGGAATTGTTTCTCTGTTAGGGGTAAACTGCAGTGCCCAGAATTCTTTTGGGGGAGATGTGCCTTAAATGGGCTTTAAATGTACTGCATGTAAAAATATGTACATACAAACAAACAAACATACAACAAACTGGTGGACTCAATCTAACACAGAATTAAGCATGCAGCCAATTAAGAGTGTAAAACGCTATAAGGGACCAATGCTTATAAGTGCGATGTCAGTTCACAAAACGAACTGACCCTGTATAGATGTTCTAGCTCCTTCCCACTTCTCCCTTCCCTTCTAATGCACAAATCACACATTTTCCAGAGCTTGAAGGCAGGGATGCTAATCCACAAGAGAGTAATGGTAGTTATATTTGCGTACTCCTAATACCTCACCTTTATTCAGCACCTTTTTTACATGGCAGTTGGAAGTACTGTCTATAGTAGTTCACGTACATCCTATGTTCTCGTAGCAAACTCAGTCCTCTGACTGTGGATCATTGTGTATCTGTCATGGCACCATCCACTTATTAGAGGGAGGCATCCCTAGGCTTGAATAAACCCAGAGGTCTGCAGAAGTACCAAAAAAAAAAAAAAAACCCTTCAGGAAAAAAAGTTCTAAATGGAGTGGGAGCCATCCCAAAACAGTCCAGTAGGGACTGAGCATGCTCAATGGCCCTGAACAGGGCTGCCTTCAGATGTCTTCTATATATCAGGTAGTTGTTTATCTCTTTAACATCTGGTGGGAGAGCGTTCTACAGGGCAGGTGCCACTACCAAGAAGGCCCTCTGCCTGGTTCCCTGTAGCTTTGCTTCTCGTAGTGAAGGAACCACCAGAAGGCCCTCAGAGCTGGACCTCAGAGTCCGGGCAGAACGATGGGGGAGGAGACGCTTCTTCTGGTATACTGGGCCGAAGCCATTTAGGGCTTTAAAGATCAACAC
This sequence comes from Podarcis gaigeae, assembly GCF_964106915.1. Classification (NCBI taxonomy): domain Eukaryota; kingdom Metazoa; phylum Chordata; class Lepidosauria; order Squamata; family Lacertidae; genus Podarcis; species Podarcis gaigeae. The sequence continues at coordinate 37,120,243 of NC_139694.1, forward strand.
CAACACTTTGAATTGTGCTCGGAAATGTACTGGGGCCAATTTAGGTCTTTCAAGGCCGGTGTTATGTGGTCTCGGCAGGCGCCCCCAGAATGGTGTATTCTGGAAAAGGGCACGGCTGGCTTTTGTTTGCAGTAAGCGGCAAATAAATAGAACAACAGTAACTGCATCTATGAATACAAGCAAATTTAGAAGAAGAAAAATCCAGTGTCAAGGAAGACGGGCTGGAAAGGGGAACCTGAAGCAGCTAGGCACAGCAGGACAGTGGCATCAGGCTCTGCTCTGCTATTAGGCAGAGTGAGGCTACTGTCTCAGGAAATGGATGCATTTCCTAGTGAACTGCTCCATATCACACAATGTATGCCTTCATCCCTTGGGAACCCCCAAGCGGGGGCAAAACTAGATTTTGTTTTGGCACCCCACAACTCACATTTGCACACCCTCCCGCAGGCTGGGAGCCTCAATGGCTGCCCTCTGGAGGCTTCACCCAGGGTAAAAAAGCCTGGCTAGCCCTCCTGTAGCTACGGTTCTGTCGCCAAGCACTTGGGGACCAGCACAGGCATCACAGAAGCCCCACCAATCCAACTTGACACCTTTTGAAAGAGGAAATTGCCCCAGTGGGATTGCCTAGTTCTGAGCGGGGGTGGGGAGCAGAGGAGGCCCTTTTCAGGCATGCGCTATTGCTAATTGGATAACTGCAGCAACTTCAAGCAGCAACTTCCAAGAGCAAATGAGTCACCGCCATAGATTAAATCATCACAGGTAATAATAAAAAATGTGTCAGTGGAATAATAGTTTGGGGAGGCCCTGCCTGAGAGGGGGAGCTTCTCTGATAACCTACTTCCACCATGTGTTGGAAAGTGGAACTGCAAGCATAATAGTATGGCAGCCCACCAGGGTCTGGTTTACACCTGCAAGCTCATCACCCTTTCGGACCTTACAAAGTGACAAATTAGCCAGGATAACAGATTAATAATCACAATTAGAACTTGCTTGTCACCTGATGCAAACATAAAACACTGTTTCCACATTTACAGCAGGTGCTGGAATGGGCTGACTGCAGGAGAATGAGATCCACAACTTTGAATGCTTTGAAGAATTATTATTATTATTATTATTATTATTATTATTATTATTATTATTATTATTATTATTAAGCCACATTAAACTCCATTGAGCCTGCAGGCAGAGAGACTGCCCCATCTTTTAATATAATATACATCTTTTAACATGCAATAATATAATTGTATTATAGAGCCAGTGTGGTTAAGAGTGGTGGACTCGTAATCTGGTGAACCGGGTTCGCGTCTCCGCTCTTCCACATGCAGCTGCTGGTTGACCTTGGGCTAGTCACACTTCTTTGAAGTCTCTCAGCCCCACTCACCTCACAGAGTGTTTGTTGTGGGGGAGGAAGGGAAAGGAGAATGTTAGCCGCTTTGAGACTCCTTAAAGGGAGTGAAAGGCGGGATATCAAATCCAAACTCTTCTTCTTCTTGTAGCCATTTTCTAAGGCTGCATACACACAATACCTTTAAAGCATATCTTTCCCCCACCCAAGAACCCTGGGAATTGTGGTTTGTTATGTGTGCTCAGAATTGTAGCTCTGTGGGGAGTAAGCTACTGTTCCCCAGATTCTTTGGAGCAGTGTGTTTTATTCTTCTATGATGATCACCCGTAGACGAGTAAGATTGTCTTCCACAAACACGGTTTTAACAATGGGTCCGTAAGTGACTGTGGAGGCCAATTCTGGATCCACATGTCCTTCTGCAGTGGGGATATTGGTTTCTGGACGGGAGTTGATCACGTTGTGGATTTGCCAAGCGTGCCTTCCTCTTAGCACGTTGCCCCCTTGCGTCCTGAGTTCGGGTTTCTTCAAAGCCCATGACACCTTTAGTAAAGGCTGTTCTGCAACTGGAGCACTCGCAGGCCCGTGTTTCCCAGTTGTCAGTGTTCATTTTTTTAGATTTGCCTTGAGACAGTCTTTAAACCTCTTTTGTTGACCACCAGCATTACGCTTTCCATTTTTAAGTTCAGAATAGAGTAGTTGCTTTGGAAGACAATAATCAGGTCTCCGCACAATATGACCAGACCAAGGAAGTTGATGTAGTATCATTGCTTCAACACTGGTGATCTTTGCTTCTTCCGGTACACTGGTATTAGTTCGCCTGTCTTCCCAAGTGATGTGTGCAGATGACAGCTTATTGAACAGAAGTTCGGAGGGGGGGGGGGTTGCAGGCAGAGGGAAATTAAACAGGTCAAGCGCATTAGGAGGATGCATCTTCATTCCCAACAACGTACAGTGGTACCTCAGGTTAAGAACTTAATTTGTTCCGGAGGTCCATTCTTAACCTGAAACTGTTTTTAACCTGAAGCACAACTTTAGCTAATGGGGCCTCCTGCTGCCACCGCGCCGCCGGAGCACAATTTCTGTTCTCATCCTGAAGTAAAATTCTTAACCCGAGGTACTATTTTTGGGTTAGCAGAGTCTGTAACCTGAAGCGTATGTAACCTGAAGTGTATGTAACCCGAGGTACCACTGTACAAATGCAGCTTGAAATGGAGTGAGGACAACAACTTTGCTGTGTTAAGCCACTAACACGCACAAAACTGTTCATAAGAAGCAACAGGGTGGAAGCAGGATATATTTATGTACTGTGGCTTACATTATGTGGAAGAACACAGAAGTGTGTGCACAACATCTCATTGCTAACACTGATGGGAAAAGCAGACTCGGGTGAGGAAGCCCTGTTTCAAGGCATCGTGTCTCCAATTTTTCCTCAAGATGGTGCCGTTGTCGTCATCACCTATCACAGCAAACACATTTCACAGGGCGTGCCACCAAAGTGTTTGTGGGCTGCCCCTCTTCATTTATAGTTCCAACTTCATTGTTTCCCAAATATAAGGGAAAGAAAGATCGCTTCCTCAAGCACCTGCCAAAGAGTAGAGAAAAGTGTGTTCTGGAGGAGAGAGATGCATCAAATTATCCCCCGTTATTTATACTGTGCTTATCAGACATCATACAAATATTAAAACAGACGTGGTTTTGCCCTCAGGTTTACAATCAAATAAAACACAAAGGGAAAAAGGAATTGGGAAGCTAGAGGAATAACAGGACAAATGGCCATCAAGAAAAAAGAAGAAGGATTGTGACGAAAAAAAGCAAGAATGAAAACTAAGCATGAATTTTCAATAATTTCTTAAATGAGGAAAAGATGTGAGCTACTCAGATTGATGGTGGAAGATTTAGATTTATTAGCAGTGGAATGTATGAACTATAAAGTCCTCCATTCAAATCTCACCTCAGCTATGAATTTGCTTAGGCTAGGGATCGCCAATGTGGTGCCCATGGGCACCAGTGTGCCCACCAGAGCATCCTATGGTGCCCATAAGAGGCCTCAAAAGTCCACAATGCTCAAGAGACTGTTTGCTCATCCTCCTCAGTTCCTCATTGCATTGGCCAAATTTCTCTTGTACACAGAACATTCCCACCCCTTCAACATGGCCACATTTCACTGGGTGCCAAGATTGGACATTCCCTCAGCAGAATGAGCAGGAGGGCCCGCATTGAGCAGCAGGACTGGCGTGCCAAATGTTGAAGTCCTGGAAGTAAATATATATTACCATCTGAAGAAGGAGGCACCACACCAGATGACTTATATCGAGAGTCAAAAGCGACCTAACTGCTTCGCAGAAAGGAGGCAAGAGGAACTAAACTCGGCTTCTGTTTTCGTCCATCTCATTTTTCCTGCCAATTGCTTTTCTCCTAGCACATGATAGTGTTTTGCCCAGTGACATGAAAAATGTTGCTTACTGGTTCCTGGGTATTCAATCTCCGCTAAAAGGCGCAGGAGGCAGGCCACAGCTGCTTTATTTTTCTGCCCTGCTGAAGTTTCCCTATAGAAGTCCGCCCTGGCCCTGTGACATGGCCGACTCCCCCCTCTCTCCCCGTATCTCCTCCTCAGCCATGAACTTGCCTTATCTCTGCCTTCAGCTGGTGGGTGGGGAAAGGCAGATCCAAGGGGACTTCTCAGCTCTCTAACTAGACTGCTCAGAAGTTGTTCGACTTCAGTGCAGGTCAACAGGTAGGAAGAAAGGGCTGGGGGGAACGGGACGCTTTGGGATTTTATTTTCTCTCTCTTCTACCTCTCAATGAATATGAAAACAGATAAAAACGGAGGCGGCTCTTTGGCTGTGAGCATACTAAACTGCGAAAGCACATTCGAAGCACCTTTTTCTCTCAAAGAATTCTGGGCATCGTAGTTTGTTAAGGACTGCTGCGAATTGTGATTCCATGAGGGGGTAAACTACATTTCACAGAATTCTTTGAGGGAAAGAATGTCCATCGAGTGTGCTTTTTAGTGTGCACACAGCGTTTCTGCTGTTACCTGTTGGTGTTCATTTCTTTTCTCTCCACCTGCTGTCTACCCTGTCGCCTAAATTAAGGACCAGCGACTGGAAGCCCCTAAAGTCCATGCAGGCTCTCAGAGGAGTGTTGGCTGTCTCCCTTCTCCACTAAATATAAAAAAATGAAGAAGGGAATTGGGGTACTGCATTGGCCTCAAGGCTACCAACTAGGTGGGAAACAAGCAGTCTAGCTTGCTTTTGAGACTTGATTTCCAAGAATCAACAGGCGAAGCTTTCAAGGTATGGAGCTCAACCCTGTAATCTGTTTATGGCTGTAAATTAGGGATGAGGCGCCTGTAACCATCCCGTTATTTTGTTGGACTACAACGCCCATCATTACTGAACATTGGCCATGCTGGCTAAGGCTAATGGGAGTTGGAGTTCAACATTGATCTGGAGGGTACCACGTCCCCTATCCTTGCTTAGATCAGTGCTATCAAAGGGACAACTAGAACGGTGGCTTCAAAAGTTGGGAATCTTCATTGGCCCAGCAGTCTTCAAACCTTTCTCGAAGTGCTGTCCTGAAAAAAAGGTAGTTGTCATCCAGGAGGTAAGAGTTGTTGATCTTTCCTATTTCATTTTATTTTTATATTATTCGGCATAACTAAAGTGTTTCTCCTTTGGGGAGGAACCAGACATTATATAGCAGAGGCATGTACAGTAATGGTCTCTGAAAAACAGCTACAAGGATGCTGCTAACTATAAAAAAACTAGCTATTTTTCCACCATAAGATGCTTCACAGCTGCTTTCTCATGCCCAGGCGTGCCAATTTAAATAAAATATTGGGGGGGGGCAGGTATAATTGCACACCATTTGAATGATAATGTCCATTAACTATTGGGGAGGCGGCCCCCTCAAATATTTTATTGGTGGGGGGCAAAGGGACCTCAGCCCTTAGGACTTGGTTTCTATGCTGAAGCACCACTGCAAAGATATGGGTACCAGTGTCTTTTCCTGTGCAAATAGAAAAACAGCTGGATGGAGGCAGTTTTGATCAGGAAATAAATAACAGAGGAAGGGGTAAGGAACCCTTTACCCCTGCCATTCCTCTTGGGATCACAGCTTCCAGCACTTAGTTTTAATTAAAACTAAGCACAATTCCAAGCACGATTCAAAGTGTTGGTACTGACCTTTAAAGCCCTGAATGGCCTCGGTCCTGTATACCTGAAGGAGCATCTCCACCTCCATTGTTCAGCCCAGACACTGAGATCCAGCGCCAAGGGCCTTCTGGCGGTTCCCTCATTGCGAGAAGTGAGGTTACAGGGAACCAGACAGAGGGCCTTCTTGGTAGTGGCGCCCACCCTGTGGAACACCCTCCCTTCGGTTGTGAAGGAAATAAGCAGCTATCCTATCTTTAAAAGACATCTGAAGGCAGCCCTGTTTAGGGAAGTTTTTAATATTTAATGCTGTACTGTTTTTAACATTTGATTGGGAGTCGCCCAGGGTGGCTGGGGAAACTCAGCAAGATGGGCGGGGTATAAATAATAAATTATTGTTATTATTATTATTATTATTAAAACAAAAATGTCGGGAGATTGGTACACATATCTGATATGCAATGCACAGCTTGGCTCCTAGTCTCAGTGCATCTTAAAAGCATCAAAAGCAGCCTGTTGACACACTATTTCACCTTATGAAGTTAACCTTCATTCCCTTCCCAACCCACTTACAGTGGTACCTCGGGTTAAGAACTAAATTCGTTCTGGAGGTCCATTCTTAACCTGAAACTGTTCTTAACCTGAGGTACCACTTTAGCTAATGGGGCCACCGCTGCACGATTTCTGTTCTCATCCTGAAGCAAAGTTCTTAACCCAAGGTACTATTTCTGGGTTAGTGGAGTCTGTAACCTGAAGCGTCTGTAACCTGAGGTACCACTGTATATTATGAAATATCCCTGTCTCTTTCTAATAGTTCGTTTTCACACATGATGCCAATATATATATGTGTGTGCATTTTTGGCATCTTATTATTATTCCAGGCTCATTGCTACTTCATAAGCTAGCAACTTGTCTCCAAGCCCAAGACAAAGCACAAATTCTGATTTTTAAAGCCCTGAGGCCACCTATTGGGGAAAGGTGATCCCTAATGAAGATGCCTCAGCCCCAGACTGTTATGGACCACCTTTTCCAAAATGTCACAACCTGGCCATCTGGAGCAAGAGTGGAGGCCTTGCTGCATGTCTCCCCACTGGCTGAAGTGAGACATGTGAGGACATAGGAGAGGGTCTTTGGGACTGAGACATCACTGCTATGAAATGGCTTCTCAGGCTCCATCACTGCTCACCTGCCCTACAGGGAAAATACTGGCCAGTTGCTGTATTCGACACGTGCTCCCATTTTATGATCGTCTCTATGATACGCTGCATTGTATTTTTGTGTTGCTCTTATTAATGACTGGGCCCTTGAGGGCCTTTTCAGTAGAAAGTGGGGGGCCAAGTAAAAATTAATAAATAAATAACATCTCCCAGAATTGCCATGCAAATATAAAATCCTGACTGTAAAAATGTACATTTAGGTTTTTCAATTGAGTTGTTGCTACTGATGATGTTGTTGTTGTCGTCGTCATCAAGTACATTCACATGTGCAACAAATAGTGTAAATGGGGAGACTTGCCATCTGACCAGGAAAAAATCCTGACGCTTTTAACTGCAGCCGAATCTTCGGGAATCAGCATGCAGAAATTCTTGTGAGGTGCACATAAGCCTTATTAACTGCTCATCAGGCTTCTATTAAAGGCACAGCTACAATGGCCAGTTTAAAGGTTGGCAAACTTTTAAACAAAGGCATTTTTATTGCCTCTTTGCCCAGAGTTTCGACAACTGGGGTGTAAATTTTTAGGAGCTCCTTTATTTCTGTAATCATAAGCTGTTGTAAGCTGTTTTTAATATTGCAATGTTTTGTTTTAATGTTCTAACCTGGCAGGGTATTATTATTATTATTATTATTATTATTATTATTATTATTATTATATTTGTGAAAATGTATTTGGTAACCTATCTTCTAGTGTTTTAACACATGCCATCATGATATGTACTCTTTCCTACTGTCTAGTCTGTGTTGTGAACACTGCATTTTATGTTTGGGGTTCGTGTGCTGCAAGACCCTTGCAGAGAATAGGGTCTCCACCTTTTTAAGGGCCAAGGTCCTGTATCTTTAAGGGCTGCATAAGAGTCAGAAAACATTCTGCAATGGACCCTGTCATAGAATCATAGAATTCTAGAGTTGCAAGGGACCCCCGGGTCATCTAGTCCAACCCCCTGCAATACAGGAATCTCATCTAAAGCATCCCGGACAGATGGCCATGAACCTCTGCTTAAAAACCTCCAAGGAAGGAGAGTCCACCATCTCCCAAGGGAGTCGGTTCCACTGTCAAACAGCTCTTCCCTTTTCTTTTCTTTTCTTTTCTTTTCTTTTCAAAGGTGGCAACCCTAGTAGGGAATAGTAGGGAATAGTATCAGAAAAGGCAACTCTCAACAGCGGAACATATTTTAAACTGGCATTTAAAGTGAATTTTGATGTAATAAATTCGTATCTTATTCTTCCTCTCCCACCTACCCTCCATTCCATGAACTGGCCTGTCCTTGGACTATTCCTTGTCTTTAACTCCTACTCTCTTCACTCCTTTTCCCCCTTGGCACAAAGTACAATGGCTAGATAAAAAGCAAGCATAGTTCCCATCTGGCTTCCTGTTTTGTTTTCAAAGGTACTTGCAGATTGCGCTGCATGATTTTGGAGAGTTTTGCAGAACAGTGAGTGCATCTGTGCATTTGCTGACTTCCTTCCTTCTCCTCATGTTCTACCTCTGATTTGTAGCCAGTGATATTTACACTCAATTGAGAGTCTTCTGTAGCTTTGTATAGTTCACTTTGCAACAGTGGACTGCTTTGGCTGCACTTTACTAATTCAGGGAATCATGTTGGAATTGTCCCAAGCATTGGCCAGTGACCAGAAAATAGGCAGCAACATTCTGTCATGCTCTTCTGCCTTTAAGAGAAGCTCCATGTGCAGAACTTAGCAGGTGACGTTTTTTGCAGCATGGACACAAACATTATATTTTGCTAACACCTGCACTTTGAGCTGCTGTGAAAGTTGCTGCGACTAGTCAGTGGAAAAGCTCTATTTCGCCTCCTTGTTTTGTTTTGTTTTGTTTTGTTTTGTTGTTGGTGGGGGAGCCCCCGATGTTTGAGGAGATTTCTTATAATGAGGTGGGGAATTCAAACATACAATTCCCACTAGGGCAACTCAACAAAAGCTGCTACACACATTAAAACTGATTGCGTCTGCGATGGACTGTGGATGTCCAGTTAACATTTTGGACTGCTCATTCAGTGGTCTGTATCCTGCTATGGATACAGAGCAGCCTTCCCCAACTTGGTGCCCTCCAGATGCTGTTGGACTCCAGCTCCCCTCAGTCCCAGCCAGCGTGGCCCGATGGACACAGACAATGGGAGTTGTAGTCCAACAATATTTGGGGAGCTACACATTCCTTGTCCTTGACCTACAGCCATCTGGAAGGGGGGCACCAAGTTGGAGGACAGTGATATAGACTCTATATTACAGAGACCCAAAGTTTTCAAAACAGAGAATACAAGAGAAAGATTGTGGTTCAGTGGTTTGGTTCTAATATATTGTATTTTTAAAAAGTGTTACTGGGGCATATAATTTGAAGCAGCACTGGAACCTGGAGGAAATATTGGGGGGGGGGCAATTTTCAATCTGGCTCCACATCAGGGAGGACTGGAGCAGGTGATGGGCAATTTTCTCTATTTTCCAGGAAACCAGCCTTATCTTTTGCATGCACCCTTAAGGACCAAGATGCAGCTCTGCAGCTTGAGTTCTTTAGTTTTAATCATCCGAACTGGCCTAGGGTGTATCTTTTACAAGTCAGATTAAACTCAGAGGGAGTTATCAGCTCCCAACATACTTGCACACCCTTCCCATGCCTGAGCTCCATGTCAAATGGGCCATCGCTCTAGTTTTTCATTTCTCTGATGACACACGTACAAAACGCAGGAGCCGTTTTATCCCGTATTTATTAATCCAGGATAACTGCCCACACTCCCTAATGTTGCGCTCACTTAACACCACTTGCAGTCACAGTTTCACACAATGACTGTTGGACCCGCCCCACTTCCCCTGAGTGGTAAGAGGTTCCATTGGCAGTGCTGCCTTTAGATGAGAAGTAAAGGTAAAGGACACCTGACCTGTTAAGTCCAGTTGCGAACGACTCTGGGATTGCGGCACTCAGTTTCGCCGAGGGAGCCAACGTTTGTCCGCAGACAGTTTTTCTAGGTCATGTGGCCAGCATGACTAAGCCGCTTCTGGCGAAACCAGAGCAGCGCAGAGAAACTCTGTTTACCTTCACGCTGGAGCGGTACCTATTTATCTACTTGCACTTTGACGTGCTTTCAAACTGCTAGGTTGGCAGGAGCAGGGACTGAGCAATGGGAGCTCACCCCATCGTGGGGATTCGAACCGCCGACCTTCCAATCGGCGAGCCTTAGGCTCAGTGGTTTAGACCACAGCGCCACCCGCGTCCCTTTAGATGAGAGCGCACTGGCAAAATGGGTGCCTTGGCAATATTTGTTCCCATTGGAAATATAAGCAGGGAATAAGTGGAAGCAAACAGATAGTGCCTTCAAGGTTCTAGATTCAGGTAGGTAGCCGTGTTGGTCTGACACAGTCGAAATATATTTTGAAAATTTTTAAAAATTGTCCAGTAGCGTCTTAGAGACCAGCTAAGTTTGTTCTTGGTATAAGCTTTCGTGTGCATGCCCATACCCATTGAGTCCATCACTACCCTCCTGAGAAAAACCTCACCCCACCCCACCCTCCCACTATATATAAGGGTATGGTGACTTCTGTTTCAGTGTATCTGAAGAAGTGGGCATGCACACGAAAGTTTATACAGTGGTACCTCGGATTAAGTTCTTAATTTGTTCCGGAGGTCCGTTCTTAACCTGAAGCTGTTCTTAACCTGAGGTACCACTTTAGCTAATGGGGCCTCCTGCTGCTGCCGCGCTGCTGGAGCATGATTTCTGTTCTCATCCTGAAGCAAAGTTCTTAACCCAAGGTATTATTTCTGGGTTAGTGGAGTCTGTAACCTGAAGCGTATGTGGTACCTCGGGTTAAGAACTTAATTCGTTCTGGAGGTCCGTTCTTAACCTGAAATTGTTCTTAACCTGAAGCACCACTTTAGCTTATGGGGCGTCCCGCTGCCGCAGCGCCGCCGCTGCACAATTTCTGTTCTCATCCTGAAGCAAAGTTCTTAACCCAAGGTAATATTTCTGCGTTAGAGGAGTCTGTAACCTGAAGTGTATGTAACCCGAGGTACCACTGTACCAAGAACAAACTTAGTTGGTCTCTAAGGTGCTACTGGACAATTACACACACACACACACACACACACACACACACAAATTGCCTTCATAGGGACACTCAAGGATTCTGATTGCTCCACATTTTAAAGCTGACAGACCTGAGTCGCACTTTCTGGGTCAAAACATGGTTATCCTTTTCCTATTGACAATTCCCCAAATTTTGTGACACAGTTCTCTGCTCCAAACCGCCACCACAACAAAACAAAAAGAAAATGCATACGGGGGGAGGGGGGAGTGTTTAGGATAACTTGTAGAAACAATGCACATTTTAATGTGGTTTGAAAATTTTCAGCAGCATGACACAGAAAAGGAAAGGAACCGACTTATGAATGAACACATGTGAAACGCTTTGACTCTAAAGCACATTCAAAGCAGATTCTTTCAAAGATACAGTGTATGCCCAGCCTAGAGATCTCAAGTGGACGAATACATTCACCCCCACTTGTTGGCGACCCTGTCTAACTCTGCATTCACATTAATGCCATTGCCTCCTCGCTTTCTTTCTCCTAACACAGACCCTATGTCCTTATCATTTATATCACTGGCATCCATCTGTCCTGGGAGACAATGAAATAGTGTGCCTTTGGGGGTTACAGGAGAGTAACAGCACCTGCTCTGGCGGTAGAGACCGATACGGGAGAGACATGTTTCGTTACTGCAGACAGAAATTCAGTAGATTCTCCATGCTGGAGGAAGCTGAATTTATAGAACCACAGAATTTCTGCCTGTCACCTAGCTCTCAAAGGCAAAGTGAGGAAAGAAAAGTGACAAAATAGGCAAGTTCTTTCACGAACCACCTGCATCTCCTGTGGTCTCTTTTAGGGGTACATTTCCTTCCCAAGATGGAGCCACATATTATCTGAGTTTCAGCCCCTAATTTCCTGGGCCCCACTTGCGTGGTGCTCTCTTTTCTCTCTTTCCCTGTGGGTTTCTCCCCTGCTTCCTTCTGACCCCTTGGGAATCTGGAAGATTGTTCTCTTTGAAGCAGAAAATGCCTCTTAAATCAGACCTGCTCTGCAGGATGCCCTGCCTTGCATGTCGTGATTGTCCTGTTGCAGTGAGTGCTGCAGGGGTAGAAAAGTCTGCACCTGCCGAAAACTCCCTCTGCTGTGCAATTATCCAAGGGACAGGAAGCTTGTCATGTATTGCAGCAGCTGGTCTCTCTGCTACTCCCAGAACGACCATTCGCAAGGGCTCCTTAAGGCAGAGGAGTTAATTCAGCTACACCCTACAATTTACTTTTGAGTAAACTTGCAAAGAGGTTCAGGTGGTACATTTGTAGACACACCATGGGTTTTTCTCAGTTCTACTGCCAGTGTCATCTCCCTTTGTGGAACCACAGTGAAGCTAGTTATAGACCCCACCTTAAACAGTCATGATATCCCCAAAGGATCCTGGAAACTGTAGTTTGTTAAGGGTGTTGAAAGTTCTTAAAGGTAAAGGGACCCCTGACCATTAGGTCCAGTCATGGCCGACTCTGGGGTTGCGGCGCTCATCTCACTTTACTGGCCGAGGGAGCCGGTGTACAGCTTCTGGGTCATGTGACCAGCATGATAAAGCCGCTTCTGGCGAACCAGAGCAGTGCACAGAAACGCCGTTTACCTTCCTGCCGGAGCGGTACCTATTTATCTACTTGCACTTTGACGTGCTTTCGAACTGCTGGGTTGGCAGGAGCAGGGACCGAGCAACGGGAGCTCACCCCGTTGCGGGGATTCAAACCACCGACCTTCTGATCGGCAAGTCCTAGGCTCTGTGGTTTAACCCACAGCGCCACCCGCGTCCTGAACCCTAAGAAAGTTCGGGAAAGTTCTTAGGTGACCCTTACTCTCCTCCCAGAGCTACAGTCCTCAGAGCGGTTTAACAATCATCCCCTCTTCCCAGGGAAGTCCAATAATATAAACTCAACTAATACAAAGATTTAGCAATACAGTGGTACCTCAGTCTACGAACAGTCCTGTTAATGAACTATTTGGACAACGAACTCCGCAAAACCAGAAGTAGGTGTTCTGGCTAGCGAACTTTGCCTTGGAAGACAAACAGAAGCCGAACGGTGGAAGGGCACTGGCAGTGGGAGGCCTCAGTAGGGAAAACACACCTCGGTTTAAGAACGGACTTCCGGAACGAATTAAGTTTGTATTCAAGGGTAAGTAAGAGAATGTGAAAATTAAGGACCTGGGATAGAAATGTATCTGGTGACCTTTCTAAGGGCAGCTCTACACTTTGCACAGCTATTACAATTGGTATGTCTGTGGCTTCCCAGATGTTGTTGGCCTCCAGCCTCAGCATGGGCAAGACCCAGTCAGCATGGCCAATGGTCAGCATGGCCCAAGAACATCTGGAGGGCCACAGGATCCCCATCCCGGACTTAAAGCAAGGGAAGCTTTAAGTCCACTTATATACTCATGTCTGGGAACTCTGACATGGCCAGGGTTCCCAGACATGTGTCAAGACATGCATGGCGTCCACACTGAGCACTGAATCAGTGGCGTGACACCAGTATACACACAGCAGCTGTGTTTGTTGGACAGGGTAGATCTGCCCTAAGCCAGGACCACACCTCTTCACAGGAACAAAAAAGCCTGCTGACCATATTGTTCACGTTACATGACTGTTTTTCTAACGACACATCATTCAGATTAAAAATGGCTGCCTTCCTGAATTATATGCTGCACAAATGTATATTTCCTCTATTTTTTGTAGATGCACTAGCAACTAAAAGGCATTTGACATCCTCATTTGCAGAAGTGGAGTTGGTTATTTTCTATTATTATTTTAAAAATCATTGCTACCTTGAAAAGATAGCTCTCAATGACATGTTTCAGTGCTCAACTTGGTGGCCTTAGGGGTGCTAGGAAGGGAGCTGGCTGAAGGTTAATTAAAGGGCGCTCCCTGCTCTGGAGAGTTAATGCTGATCTCATGTGGTCTAAAAGGAAGATGGAGCCTTAAGGTTACTTGAAAAAAGGTGCATGCAACAAACATACAATTCTTTTCTGAGTAAGTGAGAAGGCCTTCTTGTGAGAATAATATTTGATTTTGTTTGTTTGATAGATGTAGGCTCTCAGGGTAACATTCACTTTAAAACCACACACAGAAAAATGCAAACTTAAAACAATAAAATTGCAAAACCAGCAGGCTATAACAAAGTAATCAAGTTCAATAGAAGGCGTAAAAATGCAAAATCCAGCTCATCTCAGCATGCTGGAACAGTGGCGTAGCGTGGGGGGTGCAGGGGGGGCCGGCCGCACCGGGTGCAACATCTGGGGTTAGGGGGCGCAAATCCACGGGTTAGGGGGTGCAAATTACTTGCCTTGCCCCGGGTGCTGACAACCCACGCTATGCCACTGTGCTGGAATGCCCTAGGCTAGGTGTGGGGGAAAGCTGGGCCCTCCAGATGTTACTGAACTTCCATCAGCTCCAGAATGCACAGCCAATGGCCAGGATTAATGGGAGTTGTCATTCAGCTACATCTGGACAGCCAGTGGTTTTCCACATCTGCCCATGGCAAATGAAAACGTATTTGCCTTGTGCTGACATGTCATCAGAGTTGGTGGCAAGCAAACTTTTTGGGGGAGACCATTCTAAATACAAGTGGCCACGATTGAGGAAAACCCTTTCTCTAGGCACTATTATTGAAAATGTTCTATTAGCATTAATTTAAAAAAAACTACTGTGAGAGTCACCAGAGGCATCAGAGCAATGAAAGCAAAAGGAGAAAAAGAATTCAGGACCCCATATGCAAGGAGCTTTCAGCCAATATTCCAACAGAAAGGCGGAAAGATGGAAAGAGAATGCGGCAAGAGAAAAGGGGGAAATGGAATTCCCTTTCCTCACAAAGTACTCTTAAATCACCTGCATTTGCCTAAGCGCTGGGATGGATGTTTGGTTCGGCCATGGATGTGCACAGACTATAAAGCGAATTCAAAGGGCATTCTTTCCCTCAAAGGAATTCTGGGCACTGCAGTTTACCCCCTCAAACAGTTACAATTACCTGCAATCCTTAACAGACTACAGTGCCCAGAATTCTTTGAGGGACTCTTCTTTGAATGTGCTTTAAAGGCATAGCTCTTATGGCCACATATCAGATATTCTCCACTCGAAATGCTTGTCTTGGGGAGACTGTCAGCTTGGGGTCAGGGGAAGACAGTCCAAGTCTCTCTCTCTCTCTCTCTCTCTCTCTCTCTCTCTCTGTCTGTGTGTGCGCATAATTTATGATTTTCAAGTTTATACATTTCAATAATTTTACAGTCATTTTAACATTTCAAAACTTGACTTCCTTCCCCCTCTTTCTGCCGTTCCTTAAATTTATTATTAATATTTTCTGCATATCCCAATTAACTTAATTTGCTCATTTATTCATCTACTTTAAAATATACTCTTATGAAACTGAAGGTTGTTACAATAATCCTGCCCATGTTCTTATCTGTTTAAAATTCCTTTGTAAATATTCCATAAACCATTTCCATCTTTTTATAAAAAAAGTTTGTTATCTTGATTTCTTATTTTTCCAGTAAGTTTCGCCATTTCTGCATAGTCCGTAAGTTTTTGTATCCGTTCCTCTTTTCCCAGGACTCCTTCTTCTTTCCATTTTTGGGCAGTCCAAATCCAGCCAGGTGGCATCTCTTTTTTATCCAGCGAGTACATGATGGTTAGGGGATGCGGGTGGCACTGTGGGTTAAACCACAGAGCCTAGGACTTGCCGATCAGAAGGTCAGCGGTTCGAATCCCCGCGACGGGGTGAGCTCCCGTTGCTCAGTCCTTGTTCCTGCCACCTAGCAGTTTGAAAGCACATCAAAGTGCAAGTAGATAAATAGGTACCGCTCCGGCGGGAAGATAAAAGGCGTTTCCGTGCGCTGCTCTGGTTCGCCAGAAGCAGCTTAGTCATGCTGGCCACATGACCTGGAAGCTTTACGCCGGCTCCCTCGGCCAATAAAGCGAGATGAGCGCCGCAACCCCAGAGTCGTCCTTGACTGGACCTAACGGTCAGGGGTCCCTTTACCTTTACATGATAGTTATTGCTTGGACATTGGCGAGCAATGGCCTGGCTCCTTTTTTGATACTAATCCCATTCTGTGGCTATGGAGCTGTGGTATAGCCTCAGCCAAAGGGACTCTCCCAACACCTCCCTTGACTTCTCTCTTTCTTTGTGTAGCACCAGACCTTGGCACACCACAATGGCCTCAATCCTCCAGTGCTGCCCTTTCCTGACCCGGGACCCGGCCACCTTCCTGCGCCGATGTCGGCCCCTGCTGGTCAGCAGTGCCCAGCGCTGCCCTGTGATGGTGGCCCGAGCCTTCTCTCGTTCTCATGCTGTCCAGCAGCATGGAAAAGAGACCCATGGAGATTCTGGTGAGGCAGTGGGTGGGCTCACAAGCAACAGCCCTGGGTAAAATGTCCAGCTGAGGGGAGAGGGGTTTTGTCCACACTCTGAAAGCACACCCTCAAGGAAATCCTGGGAACTGCAGTTTGTTACACGTGCTGGGAACTGTAGCTCTCTGAGGGGCAAAATACCATTCCCAGGTATCGGGAATTGTGGGTAGGAAGGTGATAATATCTAAATTAATGGTTCTTATTAAAATGTGTAGTACCAAGTTAAAAACAAAAGAGGAATGTAAATGGATAAAATTGAGGGTAACTGCAGCCAGACAGGTTATAGCGAGTAACTGGAAAAATGCAGAAGAGTTAGAGGTGAACCAATGGAGGAGAAAACTGAATAATATTATAATTTTAGAATACCTAACTGTGAAGATACACAGAATGAAAAGGTTTAAGGTCAGTGAGAAAAGGAGGATTGGTTTAAGAAGATATTGAATTATTTGGGTAGGTTTGAACAATTTGGGGCAATCAAAATGTTAAAAGTTAAATAAACCTTGTAGATGGATGAGTGTTAACGTATATAAAATTGTACATATTGTTGATTTGAATATGTTATTATTGATTATGTATACCAAATGTATCAGCCACCTGGGGGGGTTCACTGTTTGTGTTTTGGTTGTTGGTGAAAAAATAAAAATGTTAAACATTAAAAAACCCAAAAAAACATCCCCAGGGTGCTTTGGGGAAAGCCATGTGCTTTCAATGCACTTTGAATGTATGGTGTGGATGTAATCATAACACTCCCCCAAAACACAGTATATGCTCTTTCAACATGGGGTGTGTGCTTTCGTGCAGTTATTAGATCTGGAAGAATCCAATATGGCGGTATGAAAGTCCAGTGGGAAATGAATGGATCTACCTATTCAGATAAACTATGTATTCTTGGGCTATATTATTCCAGACAGTATGGCAAGGGGAAACTGACAATGGATTCATGCCATTTTATTCTATTTTATTGTAGTCTGAATATGCTGCTTTGGGGGCCTTTGGGCTGCAAAACAGTATTTGATAAATCAATAGTGCTTGAAAGCTCCTCCATTTAAAATAAAAATAAAAATTTAATCCTTGCTTATAGAAAACTATCCTGTCAGGATGAAGGCTAGGTTCAAATCCTTTTCCCTTACAGGATAGTTTTTTGTTCCCCACCCCTAGATGTGGGGTAACATTTTTCATCTAAGGCAGTTTGAAATGGTACGACGCCAGCAACTTCATACTACATGATTTATTTTAATAAATATGGCCTACCATGGCAGGTGGTAAAATTGCCTGTCTGGACTGTAGCATTTCAGACTGCAGCGTACGGAAAGCTAGGAAGAAGATTGTAACCCAGAGTTCTCCCTGACAGGATCGTTTTCTGTGTGCAGGGAAATTTTTAATTTTTGCAGGAAGGAGCAGTCAGTTATAGGGACCCTATCATGGAATGTTCCTCCATTCCCCATACCCCCACCTCCCTAAAAATATGAAAGATCCAAGGTATGGAGACTCTGTCTCCAGGATCACAATTCTTGCCAGTGATCTCTTATTTCCCCATTCCCTCTTGCCAGCTGATGCCTGTTGTGGGTGAGAATAGAGATGACCTTTTTAAAAAAATAAATAAATTGGGTTAGTAATTCTCTCACAAGGCTCAGCTGGGAAAAGATTTGCCAAATGGAGGAAGAATTCCATCACAGGAATACCACTTCTGACATCTGGCATGGTGCAGTCCAGACGCAGGATTCCTACCCCAGGAGGGAGTCTGGTCATTTAAAAACTGTTCTGGGTCTGAGACCTGGCTCAAAGGCCAAGCAATTCTGACACAAGAGGAAGGAGAAGGAAGGAAAGTGTTATGTACTGAAGTTCTCACTATCTCATACTGTAGATAGTTATGCAAATAAGGGATCGAAAGTGACGTTCATTGATTGGATAGTTTTAGAAAATTGTTACAGTTACACTGTACTGGAGCTCTATATAAGCAGGCTGACTGAACCCTTCAGTTCAGTTCTGTCCTGGCCTGTGAATAAACAAGAGCTGTTTGAAGAATCGCTGTGTCGTCTGATATGTGCACCCACAACTTAACACTGGCGACGAAGGTGGGATGGATGGACAACAGAGCACAGCCAGATGCAGCCACCCTCTGAATGGAGCTGAATCACTGAGCTGAAACACCGAGCAAAATTACTGAACGTCACTTTCGATCCCTTATTTGCATAACTATCTACAGTATCCCCCTGCTGGCCCAGGGTGAGAACTTCAGTACATAACACCAGAAAGATCCAAAATCAGGACTTTCTTTCAGCCAGAACTGGCTCTCAGGTTGGTGCCATTGCCATTATGAGAGAACAAGTGATTCCCAGAACCTCTTTTTCTAGGAAAAATAGCCCTGTCCAAAAGATAAGGTCTTTGGGTTTTATGTGAGGCAAGACCAGAGCACAGCTCAGTGGCTCAGAACATGTTTTGGTCCAGTCGTCTTCATCTCCAGTTAGAAACGGTTTAAGGAGCAAGCGATAGGAAAGAGACCTTCACCGTACAACTCATACCATACAACTCATGGAGAATTCTGGGAACTGTGGTTTGTGAAGGGTGCTGGGCCTTTTGCTCTGTAAGGTCAGTGCCCTTAACAAGCTACAATTCCCAGAATTCTCTATGACCATCAAAGTGTTATGAGAGTGCTTTAAATTTGTGGTGCGGATGCGATAGAGCTGGACGCACCCATAGCCTGACAAGGGACATGGGTGGCGCTGTGGTCTAAACCACTGAGCTTCTAGGGCTTGCCGATTGGAAGGTCGGCGATTCGAATCCCTGCAACGGAGTGAGCTCCCGTTGCTCTGTCCCAGCTCCTGCCAACCTAGCAGTTCGAAAGCATGCCAGTGCAAGTAGATAAATAGATACTGGTGTGGCAGGAAAGTAAACGGTGTTTCCGTGCGCTCTGGTTTCTGTCACAGTGTTGCGTTGCACCAGAAGCGGTTTAGTCATGCTGGCCACCTGACCCGAAAAGCTGTATGTGGACAAACACCGGCTCTCTTGGCCTGAAAGCGAGATGAGCACCGCAATCCTATAGTCGCCTTTGACCGGACTTAACCGTCCAGGGGTCCTTTACCTTTACTTATAGCCTGACAAGGCAGATTCCTACATCCAGCTCTGAAAAAGTCCGGGGCCAAGTGGGGTACAGTCCCTATGGGGGCCACCACCTGAAAGATGGAACCAGCTGGGTTCTCCTCTCCTTCTTCTGCCCACTAGGCTCCACGGCGCAGAGGGCACCCCTGCTTCTCCCCTCCACGCAGTGCCCTTTTATGGAGTCAGAGCGCAAAAGCGGCCAGAATTCCTTTGTGCAGGAGGCAAAACCTGAGGTCCAGGAAGATGTCAGGCCTTTCAAGTCAGGTAGGGAATGAAGAGGCCTGCATCATATGGGGAAGTGAAGCGGAAGGGGGAGCTCCCATCCTTGACTTTTCCCTAGCCGCGACCCACTCGTCCTTCTCCCTCTAGGCATGTGGACTTCTCTAGTAAGAGAGGTGCAGTCCAGCCTCAAGAGGAAGTTGCTCGATTCTGACAAAGCGTCACACCACATTTGGGACAACATGCCAGGTAAGTGAATGGGAGGACTCCCAAAACTACTCAGATGAGGAGACAGCATAAGTAACACACACACCTGCCGTGTGTGTCAGACGCAGAGCTAGCAATTAAGCATCCCAGCCTTGTCGGAATTGGCTGTCACTTTTTCCCCACCCAAAAAAAGTTTACTTTTAAGTTGTGTAAGAAATAAAGCATACCCACCTTTAGAGGAGGCCATATCCTGTGTTGTTGTTTTTCTCCCAGTCCCTGATGTTATACACATGCTGTCTGATTGAAAAGAGGCAAACTTAAAGCAGCTAGTCACACAGAGACACAACAGGCAGCCTCCTCTAAGAGCAGGTTATTTTTACTGGGACTCTCAACTGAGGATGATTGAAGAGCAGTATCCGACAAATGTGTCAGCTCAAGGATTTCTGCTTGTGCACCAGGACTCCCCACCCTCCTCCCCCGCTCCACACCCTCTCCCAATCTGTTCCAGAGTGTTGAGGGAACCCCTAGAAAAGATTTGGGGGTGTGTACAAGGGGAGGAAAGGGGGAGAATCTTCTATTGTGCAAGCAGAAGTCCCTGCACTGACGGGACATTCACATAGTGGTACTTTGGATACAACCCATTATATCCAATCAAACAATGTGGCTGGGGTAATCCAGTCAGATGGGTGGCATATAAATAATAAAATTGTCATTAATGTTGTAGTTGTAGTTGTTGTTGTTGTTGTTGTCCAGAGATGGAGTGAAATTAGTTTCCTCCCAAGAGAGGCCAATTTGAAGGGCACGAGGTCAGTGCAGTAACTCATGCCGAGAAGAAACTGACAGCCTCCTCCAACTCCTTGCCCCCGCTCCCTACCCCCTGATATCTTCTGCCTGGAGAGTCTGTGTCACTCTTTCTGACAGCATGGCCCATGATCCATCAGAACTTGCCCCTGACTCCACGTAAACAGGACCTTCCTGCCCTCTCTCACAGGCTGCTTCTCAGTAGGTTCTGGGCTTAGCCTTGCAGGTGCTAAGTCATCCATTATAGAGAAATCAAGCGATTCACATGGATTGTGTTAACCATCCCTGTGTTTTTCCTAGCAGGGGGCAAAGTGTTTGAGTACGACCATTTCTTTGAGGCAAAGATCCAAGCGAAGAAGCAAGATCACACCTACCGGGTCTTCAAGACCGTGAATCGAAGGGCTGACGCCTATCCCTTTGCGGAGGACTATTCTGGCTCCCAGGTGGAAGCCCGTGAGGTGTCGGTCTGGTGCAGTAATGACTACCTGGGAATGAGCCGCCACCCTCGAGTCATGCAGGCCATCCGGTGAGTGGCAGCTGCCCAGCAATGTCTCCAGTACAAACTCTCTCCGGCCCACACCTCGTCTAGTTCCAATGGTCTGTTTCAAGCTGTTACGCATTGCCCTTGCAACCTGCCCCAGTTTACTTTTGAAATTCAGTGTGATGGCCCTTTGACATGATCATATGGTCGGGCAAACAGGCAAAGATGTTCTAGCCCATGGGTAGGCAAACAAAGGCCTGGGGGCCGGATCCAGCCCAATCGCCTTCTAAATCTGGCCCGCGGACGGTCCGGGAATTAGCATGTTTTTACATGAGTAGAATGTGTGCTTTTATTTAAAATGCATCTCTTGGTTATTTGTGGGGCATAGGAATTTGTTCATTTATTTATTTTTCCAAAATATAGTCTGGCCCCCCACAAGGTCTGAGGGACGGTGGACCGGCCCCCTGCTGAAAAAGTTTGCTGACCCCTGTCTAGCCCCTAAGCTGGAAACAGAAAATAGCACTTTTGTTTTCTCTGGAGAGATGAAAATTTGAAAAATGGGTGGCTGCTTGTGGCGTGAACTCTTGCCCCAATTCTTACCTCTGGTCAGCCTCAACATCCTGAGGCCACTGCCCAGGACCCAGGACTACCCTGGCCTTACCATCAAAATGTGGGGTTGCCATTTAAATTTCCTACAATGCCCTGCAGAGGCATTATGTCAGGGGTCATGGTAGGAAATCAATAATGGGAATTGTAGTTCTGTGAGGGAGTGAACTAGAGTCCACCTCACACATTCAAAGCACTTTTTAAGTGCATGGCTTCACCCACATAATCTGTGAGGGGTAAACTACAGTTCCCAGGATTCTTTGAGGGAAACCATTAGCTTTAAATGTGCTGGTTTGAAACAGAGGTGACGGTGGCAGAGAGAAAATCAATGTGTTTATGCCTTGGGGCCCTTCCCCAATCCTCTTTAAACCCTTTTAAAAGTGTTTTCTGTCTCCGACTCTAGGCAGCTTAGTGAGTAAGAGAATGAGCAGGAAAGTCTCTGATTCAAAGCTTACATCAGCCATGAATGGGTGGGCTTAGGCAAGACCCTGTCCTGTCAGTGTCAGCCCCCCCCCCCATCCTAATAAGCCTGCCCGCCCTCTTTCAACAGATCCATGAAGATAGCACATGGTGTGGTTTTGGGCGAGAACTTCAGTACATAACAATTGTAATGTGACTTTTAATTTTAGCTTACTCTGTAAGCTGCCTGGGGAACTTCTGTTACGGGTTAGCATGGATTGTATCCAGCATTAATCTTACTCAGAGCAGACGCATTAGGACTGATGGAAACAAGTCCTTTGATTTAAATGGGTCTGATCTGAATTAACCTTGGATGCAACCCAACCCCCTTTTTAAAATGTAAACATCTTCGAGCACTTACCCATAGCTGTAGGTTTCACTAATGGTGGGGAAAACCACAGCTTCCAGGTCCGAGGAGGCAATTCTCATAGGATCATGGCAAGGAGGAGAAGGGTGAACATGCTCCCTTCCTAGCACTGAGGGTGGCCCCAATCTGAACCAGGTTCCCCACAGTTGCTTTGCACAAGAATGGAAAAGGGACCCAAGATCTGATCAAGGGTCTCCAGGGTCTTATCTGGTTTAGCGATCCAGGTGTGATTCACCTTCTGAGTTCAGCCCTTTTTGGAGCGAATCTCATTCTCCTCTTCTTCCACCCTATCCCCACCAGGGATACTCTGGATCTTTATGGAGCTGGGGCTGGAGGCACCAGGAACATTTCTGGCACCAGTAAGTTCCACGTGGAGCTGGAGCAAGAACTGGCCAGCCTGCACAGCAAAGACGCTGCCCTGCTCTTCTCTTCTTGCTTTGTGGCCAATGACTCCACCCTCTTCACTTTGGCCCGCATGATGCCAGGTAACCAGGGCAATGCAGTGGGTTGGCCTTTAGGGCCTGGCTGGGAGCCAAGATAGGGGAAGGACCATGGGCTCTGCATGAAGAAGGTTCCAAGCTCATTCCCCAGCATCTCCAAGTTGGGCTGGAATCCTGTGGAGACTGTGCTGTGTCAGATAGACCAGTGGGTCTGACTCGGGATGGGTAAATTTGACCGTGCTGGTTTCTCTCATTTTTTCCAGTCTTAAATTCATTTCTCCGTGTTTCTACATTAGTTTTTAAAAGTCCTCCTGAAAAATTATCAGTATTTTAAGGCAAAATCCTCCTAGTATTTTAACTATGCACTTACCCGTGTGTGCAATTTTGCATACATTGCTGCAGAGGTAAAGGTAAAGGGACCCCTGACCATTAGGTCCAGTCGCGGATGACTCTGGAGTTGCGGCGCTCATCTCGCTTTATTGGCCGAGGGAGCCGGCGTACAGCTTCCAGGTCACGTGGCCAGCATGACTAAGCCACTTCTGGCGAACCAGAGCAGTGCATGGAAACGCCGTTTACCTTCCCTCTGGAGCGGTACCTATTTATCTACTTGCACTTTGAGGTGCTTTTGAACTGCTAGGTTGGCAGGAACAAGGACTGAGCAACGGGAGCTCACCCCGTCACGGGGATTCGAACCGATGACCTTCTGATCGGCAAGCCCTAGGCTCTGTGGTTTAGACCACAGCGCTACCCGTGTCCCTGTGTAGCAAATATAGCATAGTGCAAGTACAACACAGGGTGAATATCAAAAGATGGCTGTGTTTAGATTTGTGTATTTGCTTTGGAAAGTGCAAATGACATAGGTCCACCTTGAAAGCATTTAGAATCATGCAATTGTAGACTTGGAAGGGACCCAGAAGCCATCTAGTCCAAGTCCCTGTGATACAGGAGTCACAGCTAAACATGAACTGGATCAAATTTCTCCCCCATACCAAGGATCTGGTTCAGTGTAAGGCTGGTTCCTTTGTCCTTATTCCTGTTAGGCGGAGAGCAGAGGCCCGGTGGGTGACCCAGAGGCTCCTTTTCCTCCTGCAGGGTGTGAGATCTATTCAGACGCAGGCAACCATGCCTCCATGATTCAGGGCATCCGAAACAGTGGAGCACCGAAGTATGTCTTCCGGCATAATGACCCCCAACACCTGGAGGAGCTCCTGAGCAAAGCCAATGCCGCCACCCCAAAGATTGTTGCCTTTGAGACTGTCCATTCCATGGATGGTGGGTAATGCATTTGTATGTTGTTAATATTTATTATTCACTTCATAATGAATTTTCCAGATAACGTGATAAAATCAATATACAGTCATACCTCGGATTACAGACGCTTCAGGTTGCGCGTTTTCGGGTTAGGGGTGCGCCGAAACCCGGGCGTACCAAAATGGGTTACTTCCAGGTTTCGGCACTCGCGCATGAGCAGAAGCATTAAATCACGCTTTGCGCATGCGCAGAAGTGCCAAATGCGCAGGCGAGGCACTGCGGGTTGCAGACACTGCGGGTTGCAAACGGGCCTCCTGCACAGATCATGTTCGCAACCCGAGCGTCCACTGTAAAACAAAAAATTAAGCATATTAAGAGATTCATCTTTTAGGACCCACCCTATTCTTTTGACTGTTTTTAATACTGTATTTTGAATTGTTGGTAAGCTACCTTTGAACCTTATAGTGAAGTATGGGTAATAAGTTAAGTTAATGACAATAACAATAACAAGGCAATCAAATTCCACACTAAAATCCAAAGTCAGCATGCATGATAATACAATTACCAGCAGAAAGTTCATTTGTCCTAGAGGCTAGGAATCTGTGGGCTTCCAAGATGCTCCCAAACTCCCATCGGCTCTATTCAGCATGGGCAATAGTCAGGGATGCTGAGAGTTGTAGTCTGGAGGTCCAGAAGTTCCTCATCCTTGATTTTACATAGAAGAGCTAAAAAAGAAATCCCGTGTTGGATTTGATCAAAGCTGAGAACTCTGTTCTTCAAAACATTACCCTGCACGGTTTCCTTACTACACCTCCTTTGCAATCCAGGCTAAAGTCGCCAGCAAGGGTCAGTATCCTCCGTGCATTAAGTCTTCTCTGTCTGCAGGTGCCATCTGCCCACTGGAGGAAATGTGTGACGTGGCACACCGCTATGGAGCCATCACTTTCGTGGATGAGGTTCATGCGGTGGGACTTTACGGGGCTCACGGGGCTGGCATTGGTGAACGCGACGGAGTGATGGGCAAGATAGATATCGTCTCTGGCACCCTGGGTAAGTCTGAGGGTGAGCCATGGCCCCTAATGAAAAGGGCATCAGGAAGGGATGGACTACGGTGAAGGTCTGGGATGTTTTAGCACTGGATTTCCTGAACTGAGCAGGAAGTTGAAGTAGGTGGCCTAAAAGATGGCCTAAAACTCTATGGTCCTCGGTGCCACAGAGCAGCAAGTTTAAGAAGATGGGGTACACTTGGTCAGGAAGGAACACCATGTTGGAGGCAGGTGGTTCTCCAGTGGCCACATCTGGAACAGCTTCGACTTGCCGGCTAGACCAGGTGAGGGTAGCCAATAGGTCTCAAACCCTCAGTGAGTTAGGAACTTCCCCTGCATGTGAAGACAGGCTTGGGCAGATTGAGCAGATGAGACCAATGGTCAAGAAGGTGGTCTTCACGTGCTATAGAGGGAAGTGAGGGGCAGATGGGGCTCATCCACCTGGAAAAGAAGCATCTTCAAGAGAAGAAGAAGCTAAGGAGTAAGCCCTGGCGCTGCTCTGGTTCGCCAGAAGCGGCTTAGTCCTACTGGCCACATGACCTGGAAGCTGTATGCCGGCTCCCTCGGCCAGTAGAGCGAGATGAGCACCGCAACCCCAGAGTCGGTCACGACTGGACCTAATAGTCAGGGGTCCCATTACCTTTAAGCCCTACACAAAACTGGAGTAGAGTCTTGAAGGCAGTTGGAGAGTTTTGTACGCCTCCTTCTGGCAACTCTTCCAGCCAAGCTGGTGTCAAATGTATTACAATGGTATCTCGGGTTACAGATGCTTCAGGTTACATACACTTCAGGTTACAGACTCTGCTAATCCAGAAATAGTACCTTGGGTTAAGAACTTTGCTTCAGAATAAGAACAGAAATTGTGCTCCGGCAGCGGGAGGCCCTATTAGCTAAAGTGGTGCTTCAGGTTAAGAACAGTTTCAGGTTATGAATGGACCTCTGGAATGAATTAAGTACGTAACCAGAGGTACCACTGTACTTTCCTTTCTTCAGTGAGACCACATCTTGTCATCTGGGCAGCCCAGGACTTCCATACACACCACCCAGGCATGTGCCCCGGGGAGGTCACTTCAGTGCTGCTAACGCAGCGGTTTCACTTCACCTCCAGAGGCACACTCTCGAGACAGACGGATGCCCGCAGTTCCATCTCAAGTTGAAACAAGGAGGCAAAATAAGACACATGAAGTTGCTCAGTTTGCCAAAAGTTATGCAAGTTGCAGAACCCAACTCAGTTTGGATTCTCTGCATGCAACATTCACCATTGTATTTTCAGTGCAGAGCCTAGGTATACTTCCAGAGTGCCTGGACTAATGTCTGCCTTTTCTTCTCTCCCCTTGCAGGGAAGGCTTTCGGCTGTGTGGGTGGCTATGTGGCCAGCACCAAGTCTCTGATCGACACAGTGCGCTCCTATGCAGCGGGCTTCATCTTCACCACCTCCCTGCCCCCCATGGTACTGGCCGGGGCCCTGGAATCGGTCCGGGTCTTGAAGAGCCCCGAGGGGCAGGCTCTGCGCCGCTCCCACCAGCGCAACGTCAAACACATGCGCCAGCTGTTGATGGACGCCGGGCTCCCTGTGGTCAGCTGCCCCAGTCACATCATCCCCATACGGGTATGGCTCTCCAGGACGCAAACTACGCAGAAACGGCCTCTCTAAGTTCCGCACTCTGTTAGCCAGGGGTGAAATAGGGAGGGCAATTTCACCAAGTTTCTCCAGGGGGAGGAGCAGTGGCGTAGCATGGGGGGTGCAGGGGGGGCCGGCCGCACCGGGCACAACATCTGGGGGTTAGGGTTAGGTTAGGGGGCGCAAATCCACGCGTTAGGGGGCGCAAATTACTTGCCTTGCCCCGGGTGCTGACAACCCACGCTAGGCCACTGGGGAGGAGAAATTATCCAGCAGCGGCATTTGGGAGCCTGTAGCCTTCTAGGTGTGGCTGGACTCATCCAGACCCAGGCAGGATGGTCTCCAGCTGGAGGTACCAATGCTTTCAAATTCCAGTTGCTGGAAATGGCCAGAGGAGGAGAGCGCTTGGGTCCTGTTTGCAGGTTTCCCAGAGGCCTCTGCTTGGCCATCGTGACAACAGGTTGCTGAACAAAATGGTTAAATGGCCTGCTCCAACAGGCTCTTCTTATTGTCCCCCCCCCAAAAAAATATTCATTTTATAACACAAATAAAAAACACAAACAGAAAAGACAAACAATACAAACAAATTCTTGTCATATCCTTATTTTTCTAAACGTTGTTAAGTGGGCTTCCCCAAGCCCTACCTATCTGATTTTCATTTTACTTCATCTTTAGCAGTTTACATATATCATAATTTCTAACCATCTTTTTCCCCCACACACTTACTTTAACCATAAAAAAACTTAACATTTTATCACTTATAAAATACACTATCTTCTACTTCTAACCCTACCACCTATATCCACTTCCAAAGCTATTCTAGGATTTAAATATTAACATATTTTTTCAAATATTCCTTAAACCTCTTCCAATCTTCTTCCACCGTCTCTTCTCTCTGGTCTCGGAGTCTCCCGGTCAGTTCAGCAAGTTCCATATAGTCCATCATCTTCATCTTTCGTTCTTTTGATAGTTGGTAAATCTTGTTTCATCCAATTCTTTGCTAGCAATATTCTCGCAGCTGTTGTGGCATACAGAAAAAAGTAACATCCTTTTGGGGGATTTCACTCCCCCCCCACTATACCAAGTAAAAAGGTTTCTGGGTTTTTTTTAATAAATGTGTTTTTCAACACTTTTTTCAATTCATTATAAATCCTTTCCCAGAAGTCTTTTACCTTGGGGCACGTCCACCACATGTGGTAAAAGGTGCCTTCTTTTTCTTTACATTTCCAGCATTTATTATCATGAGTATGATACATTTTTGCTAACTTCACTAGTGTGAAGGCTCTTCTTATTGTTATATGGAAATATCATTATGTTCTTATGTCGAGGATGATGATGATTGGGAGACCTACAACACCTGGAGGGTAAAAGTTCCCCATCCCCATTAAGCAGTTTTGTAGAGGCAGGGCTCTTCAACAAGAGTAGCACAGCTTCCCCCACCCCCCACCAAATAATCTTGCAAATAATAATTATAGTTTTGTGAGGGATAAACTACGGTTCCCAGGATACTTTGGAGGAAGTTGTGACTATTAAAGTGGCATGAATGTATTTTAAATGCATGGGGTAATTGTTTCCCCCTGACATTATTTATTTATTGCTGCTGCAAGCAAATATGTTGGAAGTTTTTGCATCCTCCGCAGGGTCCTGGACCTAACACCATTCTGAGTATTTTGGTGGTGGTGGAGAATGATGTGTCTCTCTCACACACAAAGGGTAGGAAACGCTCCAAGAAAATTATACAAAATGGCCTCCTTCCAGTGGGGAGGAGGAGGGTGGGGAAAGCCCAGGGCAGTCATGGGTTTATCTAGTGCTATTGGTAGAGGACCCCAGTTGTCTTCTGAAGAACAGCAACAGAGTGTATGGCAGAATCCAGCTAATATGAAGCACTGAATCTCAATTTCGACGGGGGAAACTGATATTAATATTTGTTGTTATTACTTTTATGCTACATTCACAGCACTTTGCAAAAGTGTAAAAGGACTCCCTCCAGTTCTATTTAAATCGAAGGGACTTAACGGTCTTGATTTTTTGGCTGGGTCATTGACAGCTACAAAAGGCAGGATGGGAGAACCAAGGAACTAGACCTCTGGCTTCACTCTCTTAGCAATGTATGGTTCTCTCCTCCACAGGTTGGAGACGCAGCCTTGAATTCTCACCTCTGTGACCTGCTTCTGGGTGAATACAACATCTACGTCCAAGCCATCAATTACCCTACTGTGCCTCGGGGGGAGGAGCTGCTGCGCTTGGCCCCCTCGCCCCATCACACACCACCCATGATGAATTACTTTGTGGGTGAGTCACCAGGACCACATGATCTAGTCGGGACCGTGTTTCCCTGTAATAGAGACCACTGTGTGGTTCTAGAGTTGCAAACTCTAATAATGGTAGGCTTACAAACATGCAGTTAGGAGTTGTAAAAAGAAAAAACCTGTTTGCTATTTTTGAATCCTTCTCCAGAAAAGGAAGCCTTTAACATAGAAATGGAGGCTGGGGCCTCATTCGTACATAATGCTAAGCCATAGTTGAGGACCTGCAGCTGTGAATAAACTGGGAAGCATCTGCTTCTGCTTTCAAATAACGATGGTTTGGTCAAAAAGCCAGAATTATAAACCAGTTTACAGGTGGCTCATTTGGACAAACCATAGTTAAAACTAACTGAAATTTGTCCTGACTTGCATGTAGCAACAAACTGTGGTTTGTTGAAGACAGAAGCAAAGGCATCTACACCTCTTCACACCTGCATGCTACAGGAGAGGGGGAGCACATCAGTTTTATGGCTCCTTTGCATAGACCCAATATATATATTGGGCTTCTTAGGAGTTTTACTCCTGTGCCAGGTTGGCATTTGCCTTTTCTCCCATTGGATCAAGGCAATAGTCAAGGAAGACTCCCCTTTGAAGAAACGTTGCAGCATTTGGGACTTTGGGGCTTGCCGATCAGAAGGTTGGCGGTTCGAATCCCCGCAATGGAGTGAGCTCCCGTTGCTCGGTCCTAGCTCCTGCCAACCTAGCAGTTTGAAAGCACACCAAAGAGTGCAAGGAAATAGGTACTGCTCCAGTAGGAAGGTAAACAGCGTTTCTGTGCGCTGCTCTGGTTTCGGTGTTCTGTTGTGCCAGAAGCGGCTTAGTCATGCTGGCCACATGACCTGGAAAAACTCTCTGCGGACAAACGACGGCTCCCTCGGCCTGTAAAGTGAGATGAGCGCCGCAACCCCAGAGTCCTCTGTGACTGGACTTAACTGTCAGGGATCCTTTACTTTTTTAGTTTTGGGAAAAGGCAAGTAAGAGGCAACGTAATAGAAGTTTAAAAAGTTATGCCTGGCAAGGAGCCATTATTTATACCCCGCCCATTTGCCTGGGTTTCCCCAGCCACTCTGGGCAGCTTCCAACAGAATATTAAGATACAATATTCTGTTAAACATTAAAAGCTTCCCTAAACAGGGCTGCCTTCAGATGCCTTCTAAAGGCCTGGTTTTTCTCTTTGACATCTGGTGGGAGGGCGTTCCACAGGGCGGGTGCCACTACTGAGAAGGCCCTCTGCCTGGTTCCCTGTAACTTGGCTTCTCGCAGCAAGGGAACCGCCAGAAGGCCCTCGGCACTGGACCTAAAAATGATGGGGGTGGAGACGCTCATGCTGGACTAGACTGGCCTTTGGCCCGATCCATCAGGCAATTCTTAGGTTCTTCTGGATTTTAACAGGGCCACAGACTCTTCTTCAGAAACAACAGTTCAACAGCTCCAGGGGCATTGGCCCAGAAGCCCCAGCTGCTGCTTAGCGCAGATACCACCAATCAGCTGCCCATTATTCAACTCAGCTAAAAATAATAATGAAAATTGCAATTTGCATGGCTTGGCTACATTTAACGCCTTCTTCTTCCATTCCCTCTCCAGAGAAGCTCCTGGCAGCCTGGCAGAAGGTAGGGCTGCCTCTGCAAGCCGCAGTCTCCCCCGAGTGCAACTTCTGCCACCGCCCGCTGCATTTTGCCCTCATGAGCGAGTGGGAGAGGGATTACTTCGGGAACATGGGGCCCCGCTACATCACTCTTTGCGCCTGAAGAGCTGGCCTCTGCACACACACACACACACACACACACACACACAACCTTACAAGAGACAAGGATGTCAACACTGATGCTGCCAAATGGAAAGTGGGTGTAATAAAAATCTGCCACTTTGTCTGCTGTGTCTCCTTCGCTGCCTCCCACATTCATGGAATTCAAGTATCCAAATGGGCAGGGCTTCTCTAGGGGTCAAACAGAACAGGGGAAGGCACAGGGGAACCCCTGCTTGCCACAGGGGTGGGGAACTGAAAGCCAAGGGGCCAAATGCGGCCCTCCAATCCTATTGGCTCCCCAGATTCTCCCCAGGCCATACTCTCCACCAGCCCTGCTCTGCACCTTCTTTGAGCATTTTTTTTTACTGAATGGAACATGTCCTTGAAGTTTCTTGCTCATCTGCAGGCTTACACCAAGAATGGAGGAATAGGAATTTGTTTTCAGCACCAAAGTTGAGCTCAACATTCTTTTCATTCCAGGGTTCCTCCTAAGATTTTGTTCTTGTTGGAATTTCAATAGCCTAATGTAGAAGAGGGGCATGGAGGGAGGAAGCTCTTTGGTTGGTGTTACCAAACTGGGAATCAGAAATCTCTGCTGATTTACTACAAAATTTCCAGGAATCTCCTGATCTACCTCCTGCCCATACCTGACATAGGGTTTGTCCACACTTACCTTTTGCCCTGTGCTTTCTAGGCACAGGTTTGCACTTTCCTGGCCCATGTCTGAGCGTTCCCCCCAACCCCTAGCCATTTCCCTTGAGAAACCCATTTTTTAAGCACTGAATTGGAGCAAATGACAATTCAGGTTTCCCCTTTAAGGCATAATGCTAGTAGTACCAGGGATGGTCAGCAGAGGGCTCCACTTTCCCTAAGCACACACACTGAAACCCATGGAAAGGGGAAAGTTCCATGTCTTGCAATCCAAATGACAGCCAGCAGGGATTTTCATGCATTATTCCCAGATAGAGAAGCAAGACGCACCTTTTTGCCCCAAAGCAATCCTGTACAGGCAATATGAACTCAGTTGTGCTAATCTGAAAAGCCTGGGCTTAATCCCTTTGTCACCACAACAGCTGAAGCACTCAGGGCAGTTTATGCCACAGGGATCGGGAGCATAGCTGTCAACTTTCAGATTTGAAAATAAGGGATCAGCAGCCTCACCTGTCCCAGGGACAGTCTACAGGATATCTAACAATCCGGGATAGCAGCGGGAAACGGCGCTGCAATAAGGGAATTTCCCACAAATAAAAGGGAAGGTTGACAGCTATGATCAGGAGTGCCAAAACAGCACTGCCATTCCTCAGAATCAGAACCTTAACTCCTGTTCAGCATCACCCAACTCTCTTTTCAGAGAACATAAGAAATCCAACTTTCCCTGTTCCCACAGAGCAAACGCTTAGGGATTTTCTTTTTCAACAGCTTTAATTTATCAAAAGTAAAAAAAATAAGATTCCCCCCTGCCTGAATAAGAATGAATCACCTCCCAGTAATTGCATCATTGTTATTACAGGGGTTTATGGGGAGGGCAATTAAGGGAAAAGAGCAACGTGCTGCAAGAGCACCATTTAAGAGCACCTCTCCACCCAATGTTAACTGCAGGTTTGGTGGGCATGAATCCAGAAAATGCTCATCACAAGTCAGGGTAGTCTGCGTGCGTACTCCCAGAGCTTGTGTTAGTCCTAGCACATAAAACTGTTGATTTAATAATAAAACCAATTATTTATTCCTCTTTAAACAACGTTCCTATCTGCAGGGTCTGGTGTCAAAGACCTCAAAACTCCCAATGTGCTCTGGTACAAAAGTATGTTTCTACTGGCGCAGTCCAAAAAGATCCCATGGAAACTTGGGGCCTGACCTCTTTGACCCCCCTGGCAATAAGCCTAGGCCTCACTCTGCCACAGAGGCTGCCTTCCCCTCTCTTCTTAGGCAGTGAGACATCCAGGATACTTTCCATTAGAAACCAACCCCTTCTTTTCCACTTAGGGGTCACTGTGCCTCTAACGTCCTCTCATTTCAGTTCTCCTCTCAATTCAAGGATTCCCCCGACTGGCCCACAGGAAGAAGTCACAGCGGGAGCGGGGATCTGACGGCTTCCCCAGAGGCCGGGCGCAGACGTAAAAGCGCCGCCCAGAGTTTGGTCCTGGCTTCTTCACTGTCCGCAGGACACAGGGCTCTCCATGGGCCTTGCAGTGAGGCGGGCGAGCAGGACCTGGCAGCAGGGACTTCCACAGGGCAGCGGACTGGTTTGACCTAGAGGGGACCGAGCCTTTCCCACAACCCAGAGCTTCTCCATTGGCCATGCCAAGAGTGGGCTCCTCTCTCAAACTTCCAGTGCATGGCTGGGTCCCACCAGCAACTTCCTCCATCCCATGCTCATCAGCCATCCTTCCAGAAGCGTCCAGAGGAGGTTCCACCCCATAATCTTCTGCTGTCCTCGTTTTCATTACAGACTGATAGTTGGCACTGTTGGTGGTGGCCCTAGGCCTGCCATTTCCAGCTTTGAAGAAGCTTAACAAATCTCCTTGCCCCTTCTGTGGTGGACCCACCCGTCTCTTCTTGGAACCCCCTGCAACACTTGGTTCCCTCCCGCCCCGTTTTTGCCCCCTCTCCTCTGGCAGGCTGGTCCGCTCCACTTTCACAAGGAAGCGATTGAGCTTCTGCTGGGTGCCAGCAAACTCAGGCAGGAAGCGGGTGCAGAGAGGTGGGCAGCGGGGCGCCCCCAGGCAGACGCTCCTAAGCGCCACCCGCACAGGACAGTGGTCGGAGCCAAAGACATCTGGCATGAGCTGAGCATCCTGCAGCTCTGACAATGCTAGCGCACGATCAGCCAGGATATAGTCAATGCGGGTGCCGTAGTTGAGCTGCCGGGAACCGGTTACGTTGCACCAGCAGGTGTAGGCGTCACTCTGACCAGGGTGCAGAAAACGGAACGTGTCGACAAAGCATTTCCCATCCTGGGAATCCTTGTCTGGCTCCCACAGGAAACTGTCCAGCCAGCGGCGCCCGGGATGCTCCTGAAAGGATTCCTGCAGGTGACAGTGGTGGAAGTGTTAAGTGCTATTATTAATAATAATAATAATAAAATTTTATTTCTACCCCGCCCTCCCCAGCCAAGACCGGGCTCAGAGCGGCTAACAACCAATAATAAAAACAAGTTGATTAAAAGACAATTTTAAAAAGATTAAAATACAACATTAAAACATTAGGATGCAGCTTCTTCACAAATTAAGATTTCCATAGTGCTTTCAAATGCTGTCTATGCATTGGTTTCTTGTAACCCTTGCATCAAGTGATGGCGCTGTAGGTTAAACCACAGAGCCTAGGACTAGCCAATCAGAAGTTCGGCAGTTCGAACCCCCCGCAACAGGGTGAGCTCCCGTTGCTCGGTCCCAGCTCCTGCCAACCTAGCAGTTTGAAAGCACGTCAAAGTGCAAGTAGATAAATAGGTACTGCTCTGGCGGGAAGGTAAACGGCGTTTCTGTGCGTTGCTCTGGTTTGCCACAAGCGGCTTAGTCATGCTGGCCACATGACCCGGAAGCTGTACGCCGGCTCCCTCGGCCAATAAAGCGAAATGAGCGCTGCAACCCCAGAGTCGGTCACAACTGGACCTAATGGTCAGGGGTCTCTTTACCTTTAACCCTTGCATCATCCTGAAACACAGGGACAACTAACCTGCAGCCCTGCAGACTCGCATCATCCCCAACAACGACGCACATCATCCCCAACTTTGGCCATGCCTATTTATTAATTTATTTAAAGTATGTATATACTGTTTTTCATCAGAAAATATCACAAATTGGTTTGCAAGTAAGACTATGTAAAACAAAAATTAAAGTGTACCCGAAGAAGCGTCTCCATCCCCAGCCAGATGGACGGGGTATAAATAATAAAATTATTATTTTTATTATTATTCTGCGATAAATGAAGCATCCAGCTCCACAACACAGAACTCCACTCGCTCAGTATCCAAAACTTTTAAGCCATTGCACTGTAATGGTTAGAGCAGGGATCAGCAAACATTTTCAGCAGGGGGCCGGTCCGCTTTCCCTCAGACCTTGTGGGGGGCCGGAATATATTTTGGGGGCGGAAATGAATGAATTCCTATGCCCCACAAATAACTCAGAGATGCATCTTAAATAAAAGGACACATTCTACTCATGTAAAAACACACTGATTCCCGGATTGTCCGCAGGCCGGATTTAGAAGGCGATTGGGCCGGCTCCGGCTTCCAGGCCTTAGTTGGCCTACCCATGGGTTAGAGTGTTGAACTATGACCTGGGAGACCAGGGTTGGAATCCCCACTCAGCCATGAAGCTCACCAGGAGACCTTGGGCCAGACACCATCTCTTGGCCTAACCTAACTCACAGGGTTGTTGTGAGGATGGAATGGGGAGATGGAGAACCACATACACCACCTTGAGCTCCTTAGAAGAAAAGGTGGCATATAAATGCAATAAGTAAATAATACAGTAATGAATAAACAAAGTATTAACACACCTGTACCTCAAATCACGCTACCACGGCCAACATTCACATACTCCCCACCTTCACAGCCTGGGGTGGGTGAGGGAATCTGTCTCACTGTTCCTCACCCTCAAAGCACAACCTTGCAGACTTCATGTTCCCAAAACACGTTGGGAAGGGCTGGGCTCAGTGGCAAAGCTTCTGCTTTGCGTGCCGAAGGGTCCCAGCCTCAACCCCCAACATCTCAAGATAGGTTGGGCTGGGAAGGTCTCCGTCTGAATGCCCTCAGTCTGAAACCAGAGCCGCAGCCAGTCAGTGATGAAAATGCTGAACCAGATGGAGTAAGGATCTGACTCAAAGTAAGGCAGCTTCCTATGTGTCAGGACTCCCCACCCAACTGTGCATGCCTGTGAGGAACAGATTTTCTGCCGCTGCAGCAGCACTGCCAGGCCCTGTACTGTTAGAGAGTAAAGGCAGCTGCATGAAAGTGGGCAGATTGCTCACCAGATCTGATCGGAGTGAAACAATATAAACTTAAAGCTTTTGCAGATGACCTTGTTTTGACATTGCAAGAGCCAGAATCTAGTACAAAAAGAGTGTTACAATTGATTCAGGACTTTGGTCGGGTAGCGGGCTTTAAACTAAACAAACAGAAAACTAAGGTGTTGGGAAAAAACTTGACAGATGCAGAGTCAGAACGGTTTCAGAGAGAAACAGAACTAACTGTGGTTAAAAAAGTAAAGTACCTAGGGGTAAACATAACAGCAAAAAATCTGAGTCTATTTAAGGATAATTATGAAAAATGTTGGTCTGAAATTAAGAGAGACTTGGACAGTTGGTCAAAATTGAAGCTTTCTTTGTTAGGCCGAATTGCTGCTATTAAGATGAATGTATTGCCTAAGATGTTGTTTTTATTTCAAACATTGCAAATTGTGGATAAGACGGAGTGCTTCAGGAAGTGGCAGAGAGATATTTCTAAATTTGTCTGGCAGGGCAAAAAGCCCAGAATTAAGTTTAAGATATTAACTGATGCGAAAGAAAGAGGGGGCTTTGCCCTGCCAGACTTAAGGTTGTACTACGAAGCCGCAGCTTTCTGCTGGCTAAAAGACTGGCTACTTCTAGAGGACACTGATGTGTTAGATTTAGAAGGTTTTAACAATGCATTTGGCTGGCATGCATACTTATGGTATGACAAAGTTAAGATCAATAAGGCCTTTAAGAACCATATTGTCAGGAAAGCAGTGTTTAATGTCTGGACAAAATACAAAGACCTATTGGAAAATAAAACTCCAAGATGGCTATCACCTCTGGAGGCTAAGGCCCGAAAAAGACCCAATATGGAGGCCAAATGGCCGAAATATTGGGAAATAATAGAGAAAGAGGGTAACAATTGGAAATTGCAGAGTTTGGAAAAAATGAAAGATAAAGTGCGAGACTGGTTACATTACGCTCAGATTCAAGAAATTTTTAAAAAGGATAAAAAGTTAGGATTCCAGGTGGAGAAATCGAAGTTGGAAACAGAATTGTTAGAACCTAAGACTAAAGTACTTTCAAGAATGTATAACTTGCTGTTGAAA
Organism: Podarcis gaigeae; assembly: GCF_964106915.1. Lineage (NCBI taxonomy): Eukaryota > Metazoa > Chordata > Lepidosauria > Squamata > Lacertidae > Podarcis > Podarcis gaigeae. The sequence continues at coordinate 37,157,082 of NC_139694.1, forward strand.
TGGAATACACAAGATGAAATGGTTAAGTCGGCCATGATAAAGTGGGCACAGGATATTGGGCATAATATTATGTTTGAGGATTGGGAAAGGTTGTGGACCACGGGGATGAACTTCACGGCATGTAATGCTCTGAAGGAAAATGTAATGAAAATGATTTATAGGTGGTACATGACCCCAGTTAAACTAGCCAAAATATGCCATGTGCCAGACAACAAATGCTGGAAATGTAAGGAAAATGAAGGAACATTCTTTCACCTCTGGTGGACTTGTCCCAGGGTGAAGGTCTTCTGGGAAATGATATATAATGAGCTGAAAAAGGTATTTAAGTATACCTTCCTTAAGAAACCAGAGGCCTTCCTCCTGGGCATTGTCGGCCAGATGGTGCCAAAGAAGGACCGAACATTCTTTTTGTACGCAACAGCAGCAGCAAGGATACTTATCGCCAAGAAGTGGAAAACTCAAGATCTACCCACTCTGGAAGAATGGCAGATGCAGCTGATGGACTATATGCAACTGGCCGAGATGACTGGCAGAATTCGAGACCTGGGAGAAGAGAGGGTTGAAGAAGATTGGAGGAAATTTAAGATTTATTTACAAAAATATTGTGATTTGGCGGAAAGTTAAGTAGGATGTTTGATCATAAATAATTGGCCACCACAAAATCGGATTGAAATGGGATGTAAAGTGAGATTAAGAGAAACTAATTTACAGAGGATTATATTTAAATGAGTGGTTATAAAATTTGCAAATTAGATGATAAATTGCTGGGAAAAATTTATGATGATGAAAATGGCAGCGGGAGATGTGAGGAAGTCCAAAGAAGTTATGAAACTTTGTTGAGATAAAAGAAAGGTTGTTTATTTCTGTACTTTATTTTGTAAAAACCCCTAATAAAAATTTATTAAAAAAAAAAAAAAAAGATTGCTCACCAGATCTCCCGGGTCACAGTGGTCAATAGGCTTGTGTGCTGTGTTGATGTCCCCCAGGATGACCACATGGCTAGACGGAGAGAGGAAATGTACATGAGTTGCAAGGCAAAAAGGCAAGACAGCGAGGTCCCATTCATCCCAACAGTCCAGACTCCATCGGAGAAGGTTGGTGGACTGGAAGCTGGCTTGGACAGGGAAGGGATAACGGCTGAGGCAATGAAATATCATCAGCGTCATTCATTTGGGCTCTTTGACTTTCTCAAGGTTCCTCACATGTATTTGCAGCAATTATGGCACAGCTCAGTATTCTTCCCACATTGAAACGAGGATGGAGGCAGAGACAACAGTGGCTAGCCCCAGGGTTTGCTGATCTGCTGACTTCCAGCTATTGCTGGACTCCCATCTCCCTCACCATTTGCCAGGCTGGCTGGAGCTGAAGGGAGATGGAGTTTCAATGACTTATTGAGGACACCACATTGGCTACCCCTCTGGGGGATAGCCAATTGAGTTTGGGGCACTCATCTGTCTGCCCCAAACTTCACCAGGAGTTTCACAGCTTGGTCCTTTACAATAGTGCGATCTCATGAAAACTTAACTAGGGCATCCTTTGCACGCTTGCTCTGGAATAAGTAGTACTGAACTCAGTGGGGCTCACTGACGTGGCTCCCTCCAGCTGTTTTGCTCCACCAGTGTTGGCTGTGGCTGATGGGAGTCGGAGTCCAAAACACTGGAAGGGACTGGAACACCAAAGGCTTGACTAGGGAGTAAGTCCCAGAATAAGCATGTCTAGGATTGCACTGAGCCAATGAGAGGAGTGGCACATACCCTCCAGCTCTGAGAAGTGCTTCAGCCCGAGCTTGCAAGAGGTGATAGAAACGCAGCTTGAAGTCCCCACGCTCTGGTTTTTCAGGGTCTGCACGAGGGCAGTACACATTGATGACTGTCAGCGTGGTCTCCTGCTGTTCTGAAGTGCTGCAGTGAAAGGACAAAGCACATCATTGCTGTCACGCCTCAGTTACTAATGGCTCAAGCTCCCTGATTCATGGCTGGCTAGGACAGCTATAGACCCAAAGCCATTAACATCTTCACAACAAGTTTAGGCAATTCCACTATCAAGACTGATGATGCTCAGGAAATTCCATGTGTTAAAATGGAAAGAACACTCAGCAATCAGCAATTTGCTCCTAAAGCCAGGGTTGGAAACATTCTGCATACTTCTAAAAATATTTATGGCTGCAGTGGTGTCAGTGTGGCATTCATTCTGTCCCAGCTCCTGCCAACTTAACAGTCTGAAAGCACACCAGCATGAGTAGATAAACAGGTACCGCTGCGGCAGGAAGGTAAACAGGGTTTTTGTGTGCTCTGCCACTTGTCACAGTGCCCTGTTGCGCCAGAAGCTGTTTAGTCATGCTGGCCACATGACTCGGAAAGCTGTCTGTGGACAAACGCTGGCTCCCTCGGTCTGAAGTGAAATGAGCGCTGCACCCCATAGTCAAGCTTGACTGGACTTAACTGCCCAGGGGTCCTTCAACTTTACCTACCTCAATGTGTAACCCAGCATGTGATGCAAAATTGCAAAAAATCTCAATTTTGCTTCAAATTAAAAGGAAAGCATCTAGCCCTCTTAGCTGGCCAGGAAAATATGAAAAATCCTGGAAACTTGTTCTCTCTTACACACACATTCTTTTCAACTCTCCTTGACAACAACCCTGTAAAGTTGCTATAATTATTATTGTTATTGTCAAAACAAAAAAAATTGTTGGTCCAGTAAAGACCAACTAAGTCAGTTCTTGGTATGAGCTTTCGTGTGCATGCACACTTCTTCAGATATTATTGTTATTATTAGCCAGGATCACAAATGGAGAGTTGAGAGCAAGGTGACAGGCCCTGTAATAAATTTATCCTTGAGGGTTAGATCTGAGTTGGGCATTTCTTGGCTCACACTCTTAAGACCACAATTTTCTCGACTACAACCGCTGCCAGTTACCAAGCATTGTCATTGGCTCACAGCTCTGCCAATGGCAATAAAAGGAACTTTTTGCAGACCCTCCCACCCCTTCCTGTTCCTACCGAATACGGTGACGGGTGATCACAGCCCGGCCCTCACTGTCCAATGCCTGTAGCTCCTCAGTTGTGAAGCCCTCTGTCTCTCCATAAGAACCAACTGCGCCATCGTGCTTAGCAAACAGCCCAGACAGGCCTTCTTCAGCTGCCTCTGGGGTGGCACTGACCTTACAGAACGTTGCAACACCTGGAAGACAAAGAGAGACTGAAAGTTTGTTCTGGGCTCTCAAAGTGGGCTATAAAGCTATCTATTTGATCCAACATACAAGAGAAAGAAACAAATTGAAACCTCTGTACCTTACAGAGGTAAGGCACACCATTTTGTACATCACTTGGTGGGGTTTATAAAAAAATCAAGTGGTATGCAAATTATATGCAACAGAATAAAATAAAGAATGGTGGTTTGATTAGCGGTAAAAAGCAGGGGATATTTTTCAGGCAGGGAGGCAAATCAATGCCATCTGAAAGTGACAGATGAAGTCACCACTTAAGACAGAGCTACAGGAGTATGTTGAGACATTGGCAACCTGAGAGGTGGCTGATCCCCTTTGCTACTGTCCACTAACCTGAATAGCCATTGCGGGTGCGACTGAAGCTGAAATAAGAGTTATAGCCCTCCACTATTGCCAGTGGCTCCTCCAGCAGGTCCCCTGAGAACAAAACAGAATTTGGAAAGCCATCAGGCTGGAGACACGACACCAGAAAACCATTTTTTAAAAAAATCACACTCTTTGCTGTTGTTGTCTTTTTTCCAACGTGCAAAAAGTTACAGGTTCACCCAGCAATGTGGTCACAGCAATGCAGGTTCTTTCGGCAATGTAGCTTATCCAGATTTTTTTTGCAAGGGGGGGGGCAGGATTTTTAATGGATGTCTTCCACCAACACTGTAAAAGATTTGTCCCCTCCTCTCTTTTGACTCCTCACTCTCCCTTGCTTTACTCCCAGAGCAGAGGTGGAGGAATCTGCAGGTGTTGTTGGACTGCAACTCCCATCAGCCCCAGCCAGCCTAAATCAATGGTCAGGGATTAATGGAACTGTAGTCCAACCACATGGGAGGGCCACAGGCTCCTCATCCTAATCCTAGGCAAAAGGGTACCCCTTTCCCAAATGTTTCTCTCAAGGAAGGAAATATATCTCACCATGTTGCAGCCCTGCATCATGACCCTTTGCCTCTCATCTGTAGTTGGCACTGCCTTTCCCACCTGTAAATGTTGGAGGGGTGTCAGACACGTCTTTTTAACCCATTCTGATACCTGTCCCACACCCAATTTCAGGTTACCAAAATACAACTGTATGACAAAAGTAGGGTCAGGTGCCCAACTTTGAGCAATCTTGCTTTTGATAATGAAACTAGGAATCTCCACCATGACCCCTTGTGAGCTGGGGACAGGTGGAAAAAGGCACATGATTCTGCCTTTCTCTAAAATACAATTTCTCTACTCTTCATGGATGGAGGAAAAAAATTAATGGGGGCTAATTCTACTCGTGAAGCTTATCTCACCTTATGCACTTGTAAGGTCCTTGGGGCAGGGACCCCATCTCTTTATCTGCCACAGACCCTGTGTTTTGTTTGTTTGTTTGCTGGATCCAATGCCAGTTGCTGGACCAATGCCAGTTGTAAGCCAGTGATGGGGATCCAGTGGCACTGCTGTAGATGCTGCAGGACTTCAAAGTCCCATCACCCCTGACCTCTGGCTGTGCTACCTACCTGGGGCTGACGGGAGTTGTAGCTCTTATTATTATTTATGAAACTTATATACCACCCTTCACCCGAAGATCTCAGGGTGGTTAACAGCATAAAAACAAAGAACACATAATGTAACAGCAAATCATGTTACATATGTGGTAATTTTTACCTGTTTTACTATTTTAACTTTGGTAGTTTTTAAAGTAGGGTTGTAAATTTGTCTTTATTGTTTTATCTTTTTCTGTAAACTGCTTTGAGGGTTTTTGGCTTTTGGTGCACTAATTTCATGAAATAAATAAAAGAAAAATTAAAAGCAATACCTCCTCCCGCACCCACAACTGAACAAAAGCAACACCGTCGTCTAGAGCAGGTACATCAGATTTAATGAATTGTTTAAGATAGGAAAAATGGCTTTGCAGAACAAAAGTCTCAGTTTACCAAAGACTTATTAGATACAAATATAAAAGTATTATAAAAAATGTACAAACTGCTGTTGGAGTGGGAAACTAAAGAAGAATTTGTGAAATCGAGCATGATTAGGTGGGCACAAGATGTGGCTCACAATACTATGAATTATGGGGAAAGTTGTGGAAAGTAAATATGAATTTTATGGCATGTTATGCGATAAAAGAAAATATGATGAAAATGGCCCACAGATGGTATTTAGCACCCACCAGATTGGCAAAAATGTCTAATAAAGAAAAAGGTATATGTTGGAAGTGTAGTGAAATTGAGGGATCTTTTATTCACATGTGGTGGTCCTGCAAAATAATTAAGGAATATTTGGAAACTATATATAACGAATTAAAAAAGATACTTAAAAAAAGTTTCCCCAAAATACCCAAGATTTTTCTGTGAAAACGAAGATAAGGACTATAAGGAGGAATGGACGCTTATTGACTATTTCAAGAACCAGTATAGACAAATACAGAGATTAGCAGGTCTCATGTAAATCCAGCGGAGTTGAAATTGAAAAGAGTATTTAATAGATAACAAATTGGATTATTTAAAAGATGTGGATTACACGGAGTAGTAGAAAAGCAAAGGAACCAGGAAAAGCGTGGAAGGGAAGTCATATGGTATATGCTGTATTTGGTACCAAGTTGTAAGTGGGACGGGGGAAGGGAGGGAACGGGAAGGGGTTAAATATGCTCTCTGTTCCTGCTTTTGAAAATGCAAATTTTTATTTTTATTTTGAAATAGAGCAGTCTTTCCCAACCTCTTGGGGGAGGTCCTCCCACATGTCGTTGGACTACAACTCCCATCATCCCTAGCTAGCAGGACCAGTGGACAGGGATGATGGGAGCTGTAGTCCAACAACAGATGGAGGCTTCCCCCCCCCCCATCTAGTCTGGAGGAACACGCGTTCTCCATCGATGGTTCACGTCAGAACTGCCTCCCGCGCCATGACATGACATAAACCTTTACAAGGCAGCCGGCGCCAACTAAGCCGGTTCTGGGCCCTACACGTTCGCCCCCTGCCCTGGACTGCTTATGCACGTGTGAACGCGTGTTCCTGGCCTCGACTCACGGGTGACCTTGGTCTCTTGCAGGCAGACGACATCCGCCCCCAGGGAGTCCAGGAGCGGCCTCAACCCCGCGGGTCCTAACCCAGCCCGGAGCCCGTTGACGTTCCAGCTCGCCAGCCTCATCCCCGCCTCAGGGGCGAGGAAAGCGACCGGAAGAATCTGAGGAACGTCATTTCCGGCCGCCAAGGCGAGGCGTTTGAAAAAGCAAGCGGGGCCTCACTTCCGGTTTGGAACGGAAACGCCCGTTGCCAGGGAGGGGGAGGATTAGGAAACGGCGTTCCAATACAAACAAGCTGTCGTCATTGCTATTATTATATTATATCCCCTCCTTTTTAAGTTGTTGTTGTTTATTAAATTTAATTATTGCCCTTCATCCGAGGTTCACAGGGCGGCTTAATAACACGTTAATAACAAAACCCTCTCCCCGCACAGTATTATTATTCAATATTTGCATCCTGCTCACAAGCAAATGTTGAGAACAAAGCGGCTCACAAAAATTGTTGTTGTTGTTTAGTCGTTTAGTCGTGTCCGCCTCTTCGTGAACCCCTGGACCAGAGCACGCCAGGCCCTCCTGTCTTCCACTGCCTCCCGCAGTTTGGTCAGACTCATGCTGGTCGCTTCGAGAACACTGTCCAACCATCTCGTCCTCTGTCATCCCCTTCTCCTTGTGCTCTCCATCTTTCCCAACATCAGGATCTTTTCCAGGGAGTCTTCTCTTCTCATGAGGTGGCCAAAGTCTTGGAGCCTCAGCTTCAGGATCTGTCCTTCCAGTGAGCACTCAGAGCTGGAGGGGTTTGATCTTCTTGCAGTCCATGGGACTCTCAAGAGTCTCCTCCAGCACCATAATTCAAAAGCATCAATTCTTCGGCGATCAGCCTTCTTTATGGTCCAGCTCTCACTTCCATACATCACTACTGGGAAAACCATAGCTTTAACTATATGGACCTTTGTTGGCAAGGTGATGTCTCTACTTTTTAAGATGCTGTCTAGGTTTGTCATTGCTTTCCTCCCAAGAAGCAGGCGTCTCTTAATTTCGCGGCTGCTGTCACCATCTGCAGTGATCACAAAAATTACAATGCAGCAAACGTCGCTGTACTGTTCGCCTTTTTGCAGTGCTTTGAAGTGACAGCAAAAGAGGGTTGCTTTGCTCCTCCTCGGGTGTTGGAAGAGGCCGCGGAATTGATTTTCAGCGTGTTCCTTTTCAAAGTAAAGAGAGTTGTGCCAAGAGCCGCCCCCGAAGCTGAAGTTTCACCAGAGAAAACATAAAAGGCTCTTTCCCCTTTCTGGCTAGCAGAGAGTATTGGGAGACAAAGAACCGCTTCTCCCTTCTGCAGTAAAAAAAGAAAGATAGAAATAGAGCCAGCCAAATAATTGCCTAAAAACCAGATTAGCATGATTTGATTTGTGAAGTTACTGTCCTAAATGGGATATCATCAGGCTATTAATTGATAAGCAATCCCCAAAGTATTTGCAAAAGAAGTAACCATGGTGGTGTGGTTCAGACGGTCCAGAGAATTTTGCTATGTCGGGAAACTTGCATCTTTACACCACGGATGGCTGGATCATTCGTCCTTCTGTTACGCAGCCCCTGAGGCCAACACCATGAAAATGAAGGAGTTTAAGGCTCCATGCAAGCCACATGTTTTGACTCTGGCTTTCTAATTTCAGGTACATTCAGGAGCAGGTTATCATTACCAAACTCTGTAAGGCGTGCACTCTGTACATGCTCATAAGAACATGGTTTAATTGGGTAGTGCAGCTAGCGCTGAACCTTGACACCACACTCCAGTGCAGCGTATCTCGACCAGGGGCCATATGGCCCCCCTGAGGCCTCCAGGATATTTCAAGGGGGCCACAGGTGCAATTATATAATTATAAAAAATTATAACTAAAATATGTTCTATTTACAAACAAAATAGCTACCTTTCTACTGGTAGGACAGGGGGCCACATGAAGAAAACAAGGCTGGAAGGGAGCCATGGTCAGAAAAAGGTTGAGAAACCTTGCTCTAGGGTCCCCAAATGACTGCACACAGAGTGGCAGCAGAATCAGCACCTGGGCCAGTATGGGCATGCCAGGATGCACTGGTGTGGCCGCTGGTTGGCACAGCATCTTAAAAAACAATAACATAGGAGCTGGCTGGCTGACCAAACATGTACATAGTTACAAATGCTCTAGTTTTTAGTATTATTTGTCATTTAAAATGCTGCCTTTTCCACAACAAAATGGTGCTATATTCCTGAGTAAATGTGCTTAGTATGAGGACTGTAGAAGCAAACTTTCATTTTGTTTGGGTAGTTTTGACGGCGCTATGATTTACCGTATTTTTTGCTCTATAAGACTCACTTTTTCCCTCCTAAAAAGTAAGGGGAAATGTGTGTGGGTCTTATGGAGTGAATGCAGGCTGCACAGCTATCAGAGAAGCCAGAACAGCAAGAGGGATTGCTACTTTCACTGCGCAGGGATCCCTCTTGCTGTTCTGGCTTCTGAGATTCAGAATACCTTTTTTCTTGTTTTCCTCCTCCAAAAACTAGGTGCGTCTTGTGGTCTGGTGCGTCTTATAGAGCGAAAAATACGGTAACTGAGTTTTAACATGAGAAACTGCACATGATCCATGTTTTCTCTCTGTGTGTGTTTTTTTTAATCAGGGTTGGCAACTTAGTTTTGGACTGAATTGGATGGGGGCAGCAATACTTGGGGAAGGAAGCGTTAAAAGTTGTCCCCCTTGCTGCTTCCCTGATCAAAATCACCCCACTTCCCCAAGCTGATATAAATTTTCCTTTTTTTTAATAAATTTTTTATTAGGGGTTTTTACAAAATAAAGTACAAAGATAAACAACCTTTCTTTTATCTCAACAGAGTTTCATAACTTCTTTGGACTTCCTCACATCTCCCGCTGCCATTTTCATCATCATAGATTTTTTCCATGCAATTTATCATCTAATTTGCAAATTTTATAACCACTTATTTAAATATAATCCTCTGTAAATTAATTTCTCTTAATCTCACTTTACATCCCATTCCGATCCGATTTTGTGGTGGCCAATTATTTATGATCAAACATCCTACTTAACTTTCCACCAAATCACAATATTTTTGTAAATAAATCTTAAATTTCCTCCAATCTTCTTCAACCCTCTCTTCTCCCAGGTCTCGAATTCTGCCAGTCATCTCAGCCAGTTGCATATAGTCCATCAGCTGCATCTGCCATTCTTCCAGAGTGGGTAGATCTTGAGTTTTCCACTTCTTGGCGATAAGTATCCTTGCTGCTGCTGTTGCGTACAAAAAGAATGTTCGGTCCTTCTTTGGCACCATCTGGCCGACAATGCCCAGGAGGAAGGCCTCTGGTTTCTTAAGGAAGGTATACTTAAATACCTTTTTCAGCTCATTATATATCATTTCCCAGAAGACCTTCACCCTGGGACAAGTCCACCAGAGGTGAAAGAATGTTCCTTCATTTTCCTTACATTTCCAACATTTATTGTCTGGCACATGGCATATTTTGGCTAGTTTAACTGGGGTCATGTACCACCTATATATCATTTTCATTACATTTTCCTTCAGAGCATTACATGCCGTGAAGTTCATCCCCGTGGTCCACAACCTTTCCCAATCCTCAAACATAATATTATGCCCAATATCCTGTGCCCACTTTATCATGGCCGACTTAACCATTTCATCTTGTGTATTCCATTTCAACAGCAAGTTATACATTCTTGAGAGTACTTTAGTCTTAGGTTCTAACAATTCTGTTTCCAACTTCGATTTCTCCACCTGGAATCCTAACTTTTTATCCTTTTTAAAAATTTCTTGAATCTGAGCGTAATGTAACCAGTCTCGCACTTTGTCTTTCATTTTTTCCAAACTCTGCAATTTCCAATTATTGCCCTCTTTCTCTATTATTTCCCAATATTTCGGCCATTTGGCCTCCATATTGGGTCTTTTTCGGGCCTTAGCCTCCAGAGGTGATAGCCATCTTGGAGTTTTATTTTCCAATAGGTCTTTGTATTTTGTCCAGACATTAAACACTGCTTTCCTGACAATATGGTTCTTAAAGGCCTTATTGATCTTAACTTTGTCATACCATAAGTATGCATGCCAACCAAATGCATTGTTAAAACCTTCTAAATCTAACACATCAGTGTCCTCTAGAAGTAGCCAGTCTTTTAGCCAGCAGAAAGCTGCGGCTTCGTAGTACAACCTTAAGTCTGGCAGGGCAAAGCCCCCTCTTTCTTTCGCATCAGTTAATATCTTAAACTTAATTCTGGGCTTTTTGCCCTGCCAGACAAATTTAGAAATATCTCTCTGCCACTTCCTGAAGCACTCCGTCTTATCCACAATTTGCAATGTTTGAAACAAAAACAACATCTTAGGCAATACATTCATCTTAATAGCAGCAATTCGGCCTAACAAAGAAAGCTTCAATTTTGACCAACTGTCCAAGTCTCTCTTAATTTCAGACCAACATTTTTCATAATTGTCCTTAAATAGACTCAGATTTTTTGCTGTTATGTTTACCCCTAGGTACTTTACTTTTTTAACCACAGTTAGTTCTGTTTCTCTCTGAAACCGTTCTGACTCTGCATCTGTCAAGTTTTTTCCCAACACCTTAGTTTTCTGTTTGTTTAGTTTAAAGCCCGCTACCCGACCAAAGTCCTGAATCAATTGTAACACTCTTTTTGTGCTAGATTCTGGCTCTTGCAATGTCAAAACAAGGTCATCTGCAAAAGCTTTAAGTTTATATTGTTTCGCTCCGATCTGAATCCCTTGCACCAACCGGTCCCCTCTAATCAAGTTCAAGAGCACCTCCAGGACAGAAATAAACAGCAAGGGGGAAATCGGGCAGCCTTGTCGTGTCCCTTTTTCAATCTTAAACTCTTCTGTAACCACATTGTTGACTATCAGTTTTGCCTTTTGTTCTGAGTAAATCGCGTCAATCCCATTTTCAAAACCCCGCCCCACTCCCATTTCTTTTAAATTCCCCTTCATAAATTTCCAAGAAATGTTATCGAAGGCCTTCTCCGCGTCTATAAAAATTAGAACTGCTTTAGTGTTAATATTTGTTTGCAAAAGTTCCAAAATGTCAATAATGTTCCTTGTATTAGCAAACAAATGTCTTCCTGGGAGAAAGCCTGCCTGGTCTTTATGAATTGTCTCATTTAAAACTCTTTTGAGTCTTCCTGCCAAAACGTCAGCAAATATTTTGTAATCCACATTTAAAAGGGAAATGGGACGGTAGTTCTTAAGTTGTGTCTTTTCAGTTTCTGATTTTGGTATCAATGTGATGAAAGCTTCCTTCCACGATTCAGGCGCCTTCTTTCCCTCCATAATTTCATTGCTGACCTCCATCAGTGGTTGAATCAAATAGTCACTTAATATCTTATAGTACTTGGAGGTCAAGCCATCTGGCCCTGGAGACTTGCCCAACTTCATATTCTGAATGGCCTGTTCTATCTCTAATCGTGTTATTTTACTATTCAGGAGTGATCTATTTTCTTGTGATAGTTTTTTAAGTCCATTTTTCTCCAAAAATTTTGCAATCTCTTCCTCCTTTTGTGGCCCTTGAGTGTATAGTTTCTTAAAATATTTCTGGAAACATTTTCTAATTTCCACCGGGTTCTGAATATTCCTTCCTTCTATTTCCAAATTTGTTACTATGTTCAGCTTTTGTCTCTTCTTCAACTGCCAAGCCAGCAGTTTCCCACATTTATTAGCCGATTCAAATGTTTTTTGTTTCATTGATTTAATCTTCCATTCTATTTCCTGATTTATCAGTTTGGAATATTGTGCCTGATGAAGTTTAATTTCTCTCAAGATCGGCTGTGACTTCGGGTTTACTCTTAGTTTCTTCTCTAACTCTTTAATTTTCCCCAAAATCTTATCCTTTTTCTCATTTTGTAATCTTTTCTTTATGGCGTTCTGTTGTATCAAGAACCCTCTCATCACAGCTTTGCTTGCGTCCCAGATTGTTCTTTTTTCCACAGCAGTGTTCAAATTTATCTCAAAATAGTCCTTTATTGTTTTTTTGGCCTTCTTGATAATCTCCTGATCTCTAAACAAGTTGTCATTCATCTTCCATCTAAAGGAGCCGGTTGGTAATAATGTCATGTCCATTTTCAACGCGTTATGATCGGAGCAGGTCTTTGGGCAGATTTCCACTTTTGATATAAATTTTCCTTGGGTAAAAAGACACTTACAATACATACCTATATTTCCTCTCTAGTCGGGCTAATTTCTGTTTCAGGACGGCTGGGAGGGAATTCCAGCTGGGGAAAATGCTTAGATCCCTTCTATATACTTCCCAACACCCCTACCCCCAGCTACTTTAAGATGATAAAACAGTAACAATCTAAATCAGTAGATTCAATCAACTGTAGTTTGGCCCTGACACTCAGTTCTGAAATAAATAACATCTGGCAACCCTAAGAACAAGCACTAGGCTCTTATTGAAATCCGGACATTCCCAAGATATGGAGGAGGCTGCATGTTTGTCCTGATGAAAGATCCCTGATTGCCTAAGCTACATAAAACAGCTGCAATTATTTTAATCAACTCTCAGTCCTAAAAGATTGCCTGCAGCACACACACTCCTGCTTTTCTCTGAGCCAGGCCATGGTCTTGTCTCATACTCCCAAGCCTCGTCTCCTCCTCCTCCTCCTCCTCCTTCCTCCAGCTGCAGGGATAATATTAGTGCTGACCTTTCCGTCAAGGCCACATGGCTTCTTGTGGAAAGACTCCCCGGATTGTTTTGCCTCTGGCTGAGCAGCTGCTATGAATGACACCCCAGCAGCACGAAACTTGACCCCGAGGGAAATCCTCCTTGCTGTAGTGACCCAGCAGATCCCCCAATGCCACGGCTCCTAGAAGATAAGGGAGACCGATCAGCAATGGAGGAAAAACCTGCCAAAATCCCAGGTAGGGCATGTCCCAGTCGGCAGTCAGGTTGACAGATGACAGAGTTCTAAGAAGACGTTGGGTGGGTGTCTAAGCAGTTCAAGAGCAGCCAGGATGTCCTCTAACTGTCCATTCCTTAGGGCCTCAAGCGTGGCAAACCTGCAGTCAGTGGCGTAGCGTGGGTTGTCAGCAAGTAATTTGCGCCCCTAACCCGTGGATTTGCACCCCCTAACCCCCAGATGTTGCCCCCAGTGCGGCCGGCCCCCCTTGCACCCCCCACGCTACGCCACTGCCTGCAGTGATCCTTTATTTCTAGTGTGGGGAAATGGGGAGTTCTTAACCCTGGTGGGAGTTGTCCAATGTTCTAGGAAACTGTCTGGTTCCCTTCCTTTTCTCTTCTGTCCTTGCTGTTAACCCTCATCAAAGCCCACAGTGTTTATCCTTGAGTTGCATAAGGCATATTGTATTTCCTGGCCTAGCACACACGCAAGCTACAGCAGGCTGAAGAGAGTTGTCTGCACATCTTGCTGAAATGCTGCCCAAGCACAGGCTATAAGCCTGCAGAGAATTTGCTAAGCTGCGTGATGCAATGCGTAACCTGTGTTGAAATGGGCATGCTCAAAATGATCATCCCCGTGTGGAACACAGGAGTCCAATAAACTCTGGATGCTGTGTTGTCAATGTATTTATCTGAATGCACAGCCTGCTTCATCCCCAAAGAGCTTGTGCTCACTCTGGTGAATGTCTGCTTTCGCTTTGCCCATTTTTACTTTTGCCATGTGGCCATCTAGTGGAAAATATTCTGTGAGAATCTGCAGCTTGTTGTTAGCGATTTAGGGTACACAATCCCCTGGGATATTCTTCTTCCACAAGCCCTGGTTGTATCCACACCATACAGTTCAAGAACTCTTACATTACTTTAACAGTCGTGGGGAATTCTGGGAACCGTAGTCAGTAGAATGTGCTGGGAATTGTATGGTGTCACTGTGACCATCAGTGGATTGCGGTCTCTGTTCCTGATGGGTCTCCTCTGTAACTTTTTGCCCACGTTCCTTACTTCCCTGCCAATGGTGGGATTAAGTAAAATTTAATCTATGCATTTAAAACTTGAATAATTTCAGATGACGTTCTTAGTGAAGTCAGAAGCAAACAACAACAAAACATACTAAAGCATTATTTAACATTAAACACTGGGCTGTTTTACTGGGGATTTTACTTTCTTTTTTGGAGGAGTGTTCATGTTTTGCAAAATGTCAGCTGTGTTAATTATTTATAAGATCTTGCTGCACTTTGATCTCATGTCAGCTCTTCTAGAAGTCCTCTTCTGTTTATCTCTCATTGTCCCTAGGAAATGTTAGCAAAACAATATACACTTGATGAAGCCAATTAGAGCAAAAAAAGCAAACAATGGTAGATAAGGTTATTCTTTGTAGCTTGGGTCCAGGTGCCCTGTATCCACTGAGGGCCCTTGGAAATCTACAGCTGAGCTTTTTAAAATAAAAATACCCTTTCCCATACATTATAGCTTTTAGTTGACGCCCAGGTGCTTAGCAAATTTAGAACTCTCAACAGAATAGAGAAGGTCGGCTTCTCTCCCCCCCCCCCCCATCTTATGAGTTTATGGCTGCTTCTAGTTGTTTCTTAAGAGGTACCATTTGAAAACCACTTCTTAGAATTCTCTACAACAACCTGGCTCAGCCTTGGGTAGAAGTTGTTGGACTTTACACTCCCATCATCCCTGACTGTTGCCCCTGCTGGCTATGGATGATGGGAGTTGTAGTCCAACAACATCTGGGAACCCAAGGTTGAGAAAGGCTGCTCTACAGTGCCACCTAGTGTAAGCCTCCAGCTCTAGTACGTACCCCTGCCATTCAATAAACCAGCAAGGTTTCCACAGTAAACCTCACCAGGAATTGAAAACCTTCCACTTTGCCCCAGAATCTGACACTTTGGCATGGGTCCATGGCATACGCCTTCCTGGGTTGAGCATACAAGCTGACTCTGACGCTGGTTCTAGTACTGATTCAAGGTCATCCATTCTCCCCACCCTCACTGACCTTAAGCCCTGCACTTTAAAAAGCCAGAGAACAAGTTAGTTGGTGCTGTGGTGCTGTTAGCATGGTCAGGTTTGTCCTTTAAGAGGAATTGGATGTGGTGGGGTCTTTGGAAATCTGCATGGTTGTGATCGCACCCACAGGCAACACAGAATTGAATCCATCGCTTGTGCACTAGCCTGAAGTTCTCTGCTTTGATTTACTTATTTATTTAGAAAAACAAGCCTCTAATCCAAGGTTTGTCAAACTTGGGTCTCCAGCTGTTGTTGGACTACAACTCCCATCATCCCTGACCACTGGTCCTTCTAGCTAGACAAACACTGAGGTAGTCTATACAGCTGTAAAGGAAAATAGGTTGGCAAATTTTACTAAAAACATAGAAAACTATTGGACAGGGAGGCTGGGATTTAATGTAATGTAGTTACTGACCACTATTCACAGTCCTCTGTTTCTCGTTTCTTCCTGTTTCATAATTTGTCATTTAAACAGAATTTTAATTCAAAATTTACAAAAGAAAACTGTCACTAAATTATGCGAACTCGCACATTTTAAAAAGTTATTCTATTTGTGGGAATTCTGGGAGGAATTCAAGGTAGCACTATGGGAATTGTTCCTTCAACACAAGTATTTCAACTTGTCAGACAGAACCAGCCCCATTCCCCCTCTTGGGCTGCTCTGGGGGTTCTCCCAGCCCCCACAGAACCACTTTTGGGGGCATAGGAAGAGAAGGGGGAAACCCTGTTATGTTAGCAAAAGTCCTTGCATAAGCTTCTATTAGCAGGACACCCTAGTTCAGGCTTCCTCAACTACAATTCCCATCATCCCTGACCACTGGTCCTGCTAGCTAAGGATCATGGGAGTTGTAGGCCAAAAACATCTGGAGGTCCGAGGTTAAGGAAGCCTGCCCTAGTTGCATAGTGCCCTGGATCCATCCCTAAGGACAAAATTCTATAGTGTTATTAGCTAACCACTCTGTAAAACTGGAATTGGGATATGGGGTCTCTGACCTTGGGAGGTGTCAACTCTTACATTGCATCAGTTCAGAAGAACAGAATGGATCGGGAAGGCAGGGGAAAGCAGTGGCGTAGCATGGGGGGTTCAGGGGGGGCCGGCCGCACCGGGCGCAACATCTGGGGGTTAGGGTTAGGGGGCGCAAATCCACGGGTTAGGTGGCGCAAATCCACGGGTTAGGGGGTGCAAATTACTTGCCTTGCCCCGGGTGCTGACAACCCACGCTACGCCACTGGGGGAAAGGCATTGTTGGGGGTTGGGGGGGTCGGAGGGCTTCCATTTCTAGATAGCACTCGCTCCCTCGACTAACAAATGTTAAGAACAGCAAGGAACTTTCTTCCCAATAGTAAAGTGAGCTTGGTCAGACGTTATCTCCAAGTTATCTGTAGTGTACACAGCGGTGGGAGTTCAATGGCCAAACTGTCCTACACTGAACCTATTTTGCTTGCATACACAAACACACACACACACATGACAATCAGTAATCTGGAGCCTGCGGCAAGAGGCAGACAGTCCAGTTTTGGAGAACAAGTAGGCGATCAGCAGGATGTCTGGAGCGTTTGGGGAGCTCACTCAGACGCCTTTGCAGAAAGTATGGATTCCCCGCACCAGCAAACGCCTGCAGCAACGCAGGGGATGTGAGTTGGGCTCTGTTCTGCTCCGATTTGGGTTCTTTCTCCCCGAAGAAGGCCAGATCTATTTTATTCAGCACCAGGCTGGAGGAATTAGCTTGATTGAGGAACAGCCTTTTAACTTGAGGGAAATGTAGACGGGGCAATATTTGTATTTAACGAATGGGCTGACCTCAGCCCAACTTCTGGTGAAGAAGAGACCCTGGCTGTGTACACACCACACCTTTAAAGCACATGACTTGAATCATGGGAACTGTAGTTTGCTAAGGGTGCTGAGAATTGTGGCTCTGGGCAGGGTGAAATATGGTTCCCAAGATTCCTTGGATAAAACAACTGCCTATGGCATAAGGCTTCCCTTGTCATCTTTTTTTTTTGCTCAAAGGTCTCTGGTGGTTCTAGGAATGCTAGAATTCATGGACTATAACTAGTGTAGAAAAAGATGCAAAAGTTTAAGGTAGGGTACTGAAGCTTTGGCAACTCCCGTGGTTTTGCGGGCGCTCTCTGGCTTCATCACATAGCACATCAGTTCCTCTTTCTGCCTCTCTCTACAGCCTCTGTGCCACAGTTCACCAATTCACCAACCATGGTGATCATGGTGGGTTTGCCTGCTCGAGGAAAAACCTACATCTCCAAAAAACTCACCCGCTACCTCAACTGGATCGGGACCCCCACTAAAGGTAATGGTGGGGAAGGGGTTTGTTCAGGGTGGGTGGACGCTTAGATTGGAGGGGGAATACACACTGCTGGGGCAAGGGGACTCCTTGAAGAGCCCCAGCCCACCCTAGTCTTCATCTCCCCAGTGTTCAACGTTGGGCAGTATCGCCGTGAAGCCGTCCAGACCTACAAGAATTACGAGTTTTTCAGACCAGACAATGAAGAGGCCATGCAGATCCGGAGGTGAGGAATTCTCCCATCCACAGGTGAAACTCGGAAAATTAGAATATCATGGAAAAGTTCATTTATTTCAGTAATTCAACTTAAAAGGTGAAACTAATATATGAGATAGACTCATGACATGCAAAGCGAGATATGTCAAACCTGTATTTGTTATAATTGTGATGATCATGGCGTACAGCTGATGAAAACCCAAAATGAACAATCTCAGAAAATTAGAATATTAAATGAAATCAGCAAAACAAGGACTGCAAATAGAGCAATATTGGACCTCTGAGAAGTAGAAGCATGCATATGTACTCAGTACTTGGTTTGGGCCCCTTTTGCATCAATTACTGCCTCAATGCGGCGTGGCATGAGTGCTATCAGCCTGTGGCACTGCTGAGGTGTTATGGAAGACCAGGATGCTTCAATTGCAGCCTTCAGCTCTTCTGCATTGCTCAGTCTCATGTCTCTCATCTATCTCTTGGCAATGCCCCATAGATTCTCTATGGGGTTCAGGCCAGGCGAGTTTGCTGGCCAATCAAGCACAGTAATCCCATGGGCATTGAACCAGGTTTTGGTACTTTTGGCAGTGTGGGCAGGTGCCAAAGTCCTGCTGGAAAATGAAGTCAGCATCCCCACAAAGCTCGTCTGCGGAAGGAAGCATGAAGTGCTCCAAAATCTCCTGGTAGACGGCTGTGTTGACCCTGGACTTAATGAAGCACAGTGGACCAACACCAGCTGATGACAGGAGATTTTGGAGCACTTCATGCTTCCTTCCACAGACAAGCTTTATGGGGATGCTGAGTTCATTTTCCAGCAGGACTTTGGCACCTGGTTCAATGCCCATGGAATTACTGCAGGGCCACAGGCTCCCCACCCCTCATGTAGTGGCCAGGGTGTTGTATGTAGCAGATCACCACAGCTCAGACTCCACAGGATCCCAGAGCTTACATTTGCCTTTCAACCTGGCCAGCAAGGCTTCTCGCTGCTGCCAGGTTATAAGCTAGAAGCATTTCAGTGTCAAACGCCAGCAACAGACTTTGGTGTTATTTTTTTTTTAATACCCTCCCCCTGTCTGCCACATTCCTAGATAATCCTTTCAAACATGTTTTTCAATGTCAGAGAGAAACATGCCCAACTTTTCCCCATAACCTTGAAGCTGTTGCCCGAAGCTATGCTGCAGATGTGAGTAACAAGAATCAACAATAGAAAGAGCCAAGATTAAAATAAAAATAAAAAATTCCACAAGGCTAGGCTGAAGATAAGACTCAGCGTCAAATCTCCAGGAGAAATAAAAGCAAGGAGGAGGCAAGGACCATCTGAGCCACTTCAGAGCCCCCACTGGAGGGCTGAGTACAGGACAGCCTCCCCCTACCAGGGCTTATCCAGCCATCTTTCACTACAATTCCCATCGGCCCCAAACAAGCATTAAATTGAATAAATGTAAATAATGGCAGAGAGCTAGTGGAATGGAATGTCTAAACTGCAACTTCTTACACAGGAAGTCCCTCCATATCGAGGTTTCGCTTTCACTGTGAACACTCTAGGTCAGAGGTGGGGAGCGTGTGGCGCTCCTGATGTTTGTACTCCAACTCCCATCAGCTCCAGCCAGCATGGGCAGGCATGATGGGTGTTGTAGTCCAGTTACCGTATTTTTCCGTGTATAAGACCAGGTTTTCCTCCTAAAAAATAATGTCAAAAATTAGGGGGCGTCTTATACATGGATACATCTCCCCCCATTTTCTTAAATCTGAGTCCCCCAAAATAGGAGGCATCGTATTAACCATCCCAGGGCGCTCAACCACTGCCACAATGTCCTTTCTTCTACTAGATCAAAATGAGCAGATAACAGCAAAGGTTGCTAGGTTCATAGGCAATCAGAATAAGGGCCACTAACTGACGGCTGATTCAGGACTTTAAATTGTGCTCTTATATCAAATTCCCTTTTCTGCATATACTGTGATGTTTTGCTGTTGCTATGGCCATTGGCTACTGCGAATAAAGTTTTATCTTATCTTATAAATGGGGGTTTCTTATAGACGGGAAAATACGGTTCCCCAGCCCTGCACTTGAGCAGGCCACTCTTTGCTCCCCATAATACTGACTCACCTTGCAAGGGTGTCGTGAGGACTGTGAAGTGCTTTGAATGCTCTGAAGGGCCGTATAAAAACGAAAGGTTTGGTTATTATTACCCAAGTCTGGAGGTGGGTTTTCACTTCTCCTCATATTCGCCAACAGACAGTGTGCATTAGCCGCTCTTCGGGACGTCCAAACCTATCTGAGTGTGGAAGAGGGACAAGTTGCGGTAAGGAGGCAAAAGCCCGTATCACTCCTAAGAGTTCCTTAGATTGCACCCTTGTTCCACCGCCTCGCTCTTCCCTTGCACAGGTTTTTGATGCCACCAACACCACGCGGGAACGCCGGACCCTCATCCTGCAGTTTGCCAAGGAGAACGGCTACAAAGTAAGCAGTCAAGTGAGCAGCCCATAGGCGGAGGATTTCGTCAGAGTCCCCTGTGCCAAAAGTTGTGTGTGAAGGGAACTCGGGTTCTAAATTCTCCATTTAGGAGTATTCCTTTAAGGCAGGGGTGGCCAACTCCCAGTGGCGTAGCGTGGGGGGTGCAGGGGGGCCCAGCCGCACCAGTCGCAACATCTGGGGGTTAGGGTTAGGGGGTGCAAATCCACGGGTTAGGGGGCGCAAATTACTTGCCTTGCCCCGGGTGCTGACAACCCACCCTACGCCACTGCCAACTCCCAAGAGACTGCGATCTACTCACAGAGTTAAAGACTGGCAGTGATCTACCCCCTTTTTTGGGGGGGTTCAGGTCAAAGTTGTTGAGCTCTTTTTAGAGACGAGGAAAGACCCGTTTATGGGGGGTGCAGGGCAAAAAAGGGGAACCAAACTTGTTAAAACTTCTTTGGGAGGAGACAGTGATCTACCAGTGATCTACCACAGACGTCCAGTGATCTACCAGAAGATCACGATCTACCTGTTGGACATACCTGCTTTAAGGCATGGGCAGGCAAACTAAGGCCCGGGGGCCGGATCCAGCCCAATCGCCTTCTTAATCCGGCCCGCGGATGGTCCAGGAATCAGCGTGTTCTTACATGAGTAGAATGTGTCCTTCTTTTATTTAAAATGCATCTCTGGGTTATTTGTGGGGCATAGGAATTCATTCATTTTTTATTTTTCCCCCAAAATATAGTCTGGCCCCCCACAAGGTCTGAAGGACAGTGGACCAGCCCCCTGCTGAAAAAGTTTGCTGACTCCTTTTTTAAGGTGGCAGCAGCAGCACTTTGGAACTCCCTGCCTGTTGATATCAGGCAGGCACCATCACTGTTCCATTTTAGACATCTGCTGAAAGCTTTTCTGTTTCAGCAGGTCTATCTGGATACATAATTTGGTTACATCTGTTCTTAAATTTATTATGGATGTTTTATTGGACTTTAATTGTTTTAGAGGTTTTTAAACAGTTGTAAACATGTTTTTTTAATTGTATTTTTCTATCAGAATGAATTTATACAAAATTTATACAGAATGAATTATGAAAACTAAGGGTTTGCTTGATGGGCATACCTTTGCTCATTCACTGTTAGCGGACAACGGGGGTCTTTTTCAGTGGGCTCCAGATCTCCTGCCACATTTTACACACACACACACGGCAGCTGGGAAAATTAGAAAGTGCGGTTTTGGTGAGACCCCCAGCCACACACTTACTTTCCCAGAGACATCTATTCATATAAATTAGCACATGTGAATTTATGTTATGCCAGTAACATAACGTAAGTACCCTTAAGTACCAAGCATTGCCCTTGGTTAGAGATCCATATGGGGAAAAGGAAGAGATAACAGGTATCCCCCATCAAAAAAATTACGATGCTATTTGCACAATGAAGAACATATTGCTACAACCACAATGAGACATCTGCAAGCATAAAAGTCAAAACCTGAGATCCTTATAAATATATCTCTGCACCCAAACCAACATTTGTGTTGAAATCTCAGCATGTGTTAATGAAAATGGGAGACATGGAGGCATGGTCTTCACCCCCCAATAATTGAAATAAATACGATAGAGATTTTGTTTCCTGGGTATATTTGTACTTTCTTACTTTGCACTGTCATCTCTGGCCAAATAGATTTTGAAGACTTTTTAAAAGCACCGCAAAAGCCTGTAAAATTTGCTCACCAGTAGCAACCCTTCCACTTTGTACTCCTTCATATTCTCTGGGGAGGGGGGAAGCAACCATCTGGCTCCGGCCACCAAAAGAAAACTGTTCAGATGCTTACCACCTACGTTCTCCTGCCATGACATATCACTCTGTCACTACAGGTCTTCTTCATTGAATCTATCTGCGATGACCCTGATATCATCCAGGAGAATATCAAGGTAAGACCTCTCTTTTCTTTTGCACCAGATCAGCCTTTGTGGCAATGCTTAGAGAAGTGTGAATGTCCCAAGGGCACCTGTGTTCCAGTGCATGCATGGGCTGCGGAATGGTGACTAGATAGGTTCACATGAAAATGTGAGCTGAAATGAATTTCTCTGGCACTGAAAATGGGGCTAAGTGCTTGTGAGCC
This sequence comes from Podarcis gaigeae, assembly GCF_964106915.1. Lineage (NCBI taxonomy): Eukaryota > Metazoa > Chordata > Lepidosauria > Squamata > Lacertidae > Podarcis > Podarcis gaigeae. The sequence goes on from NC_139694.1 coordinate 37,179,342, forward strand.
CTGCCTTCAATGAAGCACAGCATCCCAAACCTAGCATCCTTTTCCTGCCATCCTACTGGCAGGAGAGGATCAACACCATCCTTTTTCTTAAGCTTACACCATGTAATGGTTCTAAGGGGTTGCTCGTGCGTAAGTTGCCGCCACTCCTGGCTAGGTTACCTGGTTGAACCCTTTCTGTCTGGACAGCCCTTCACTTCGTGGCTGTCTCAGTCACTGGCAGAATCTGTCAGTGGGCGTTTCTTAAACTTCTTCCAGCAAAGAAGTTCTTTGACACCAAGTCTCCTCCTACTCTCCCTGCGCGGAAGTCTTCTGCGCAGGGAGGGTGTGGGCAGCGGAGTACCTGTGCTCTCCCCGCTGGTCTCCGGTGAAGAGTCCTGGAGCCTCCTCTCCGATTCCCCCACCTGCCCCCCTTCTCCACTGGTGTTACGCTGATTTCCTTCTCCAGCAGATGGGCTGCCTCTCTCCCTACTGGGACCCTCTCAGGCATCCCTCTGGAGCCTTCCCTCTGCCTCTAGCTCCGATGGCAGTTCCCTGACACACCAATATGGATTCAGCCTGACTGGTTGTGTGTGTGTGTGTGTGTGTGTGTGTCCCTTTCTCCATCCTTGTCTTGCCTCGTTGTTTTGCTTCCTCACATCACCCACAGCAAGTGAAGCTGACCAGCCCTGACTATAAGGACTGCAACCGAGATGAAGTGGTGGAGGATTTTCTCAAGCGGATCGAGTGCTACCAGAAAACCTACCAACCACTCGATGACGACTTGGACAGGTGAGAAGGCAGTTCTGCCACTGCTTGCAAGGCCTGCCTTGCAAAGGGGAGGGAACGCTATGTGTATTCCATATACACTGGTACCTCGGGTTACAGCTGCTTCAGGTTACATACGCTTCAGGTTACAGACTCCACTAACCCAGAAATAGTACCTTGGGTTAAGAACTTTGCTTCAGGATAAGAACAGAAATCATGCGGCAGCAACACCGAGGCACCATTAGCTAAAGTGGTACCTCAGGTTAAGAACAGTTTCAGGTTAAGAATGGACCTCCAGAACGAATTAACTTCTTAAACCGAGGTACCACTGTACCAAACTTGTTGGTAGTCTGAATTTGCAGCAAAGGGGATTTCAACAGCAGCAGCAGCAAGCTGCTCATGGGGTGTACAAAAGGTTGAAAATAACTCTGGGCCTTCCATTAAAAGTAAAAACGTAATATGAGAACTGCCTTGCTGGGTTCAGATGGGCTTCCCCTGTTTTCCCACAGCATTTGGTTCTCAAGAAGTACACTGCCTGGCACATGGAGGCTCTATTAAGCTGCCATGATTATAGACATTTATGGACCTATTTACTCTGTTTTAAAACATGTTTATACTACCTTTCCTCATACCAGACTGCAGGGAAGCGTGCAACCATCACCCCGCTTTCTTACTGGTTCTTGACTATCTCATACACCAAAGTTTAGTACTGAATTTGCTCCCCAAGATTCCTCAGGGAATTCATAGACAGAGCATGTCATCAGTTGCCTTTGGCTATTCCCAGCACTTTGTATTCACAGATCTGCTGCTGTACACAGAGCCGATCTTTGGCTCTAGGACCCTCGTACCTATGGGACCGCCTCTCCTGGTTTGTCCCACCGAGGACCTTATGGTCTTCAAATAAAAACATCTTGGAGATCCCGGGACACAGGGAGGTTAGGCTGGCCTCAACCAAAGCCAGGGCTTTTTCGGCTGTGGCCCCGATCTGGTGGAAAGCTCTGTCACAAGAGAGTAGGACTTGACATCTTTCCGCAGGGCCTGCAAGACAGAGCTGTTCCACCAGGCCTTTGGCTGAGGCACAGTCTGACCCCCTCCTTTGGTAATCCTCACAGAACTCTAGCCCAATGGTTGCCATTAATTTGATTCTGAATTGATTTTAGAATTAATTGATTTTAGAATGCTGTGTTACTTTTATTGTTGTTAGCCACTCTGAGCCCAGCTTTGGCTGGGGAGGGCAGGATATAAATAAAATGTTGTTGTTGTTGTTGTTGTTGTTGTTGTTGTTGTTGTTGTTGTTGTTGTTATTATTATTATTATTATTATTACTACTACTACTACTACTACTACTACTACTACTACTACTACTATCATGGCTAATAGTTATTTGTGTTGCGTAAGCTACTCATTATTATTCTGTAGTATAAAATTCCGTAAGTTTATTACGCAACGAATGAGCAGCGCAGAATTCCCCAGGGACAGGATCACACTTCAAAACGACCTTGACAGATTAGAGAACTGGGCCAAAACAAACAAGATGAATTTTAACAGGGAGAAATGTAAAGTATTGCACTTGGGCCAAAAAAATGAGAGGCACAAATACAAGATGGGTGACACCTGGCTTGAGAGCAGTACATGTGAAAAGGATCTAGGAGTCTTGGTTGACCACAAACTTGACATGAGCCAACAGTGTGACGCGGCAGCTAAAAAAGCCAATGCAATTCTGGGCTGCATCAATAGGAGTATAGCATCTAGATCAAGGGAAGTAATAGTGCCACTGTATTCTGCTCTGGTCAGACCTCACCTGGAGTACTGTGTCCAATTCTGGGCACCACAGTTCAAGAAGGACACTGACAAACTGGAACGTGTCCAGAGGAGGGCAACCAAAATGGTAAAGGCCTGGAAACGATGCCTTATGAGGAACGGCTAAGGGAGCTGGGCATGTTTAGCCTGGAGAAGAGGAGGTTAAGGGGTGATATGATAGCCATGTTCAAATATATAAAAGGATGTCACATAGAGGAGGGAGAAAGGTTGTTTTCTGCTGCTCCAGAGAAGCGGACACGGAGCAATGGATCCAAACTACAAGAAAGAAGATTCCACCTAAACATTAGGAAGAACTTCCTGACAGTAAGAGCTGTTCGACAGTGGAATTTGCTGCCAAGGAGTGTGGTGGAGTCTCCTTCTTTGGAGGTCTTTAAGCAGAGGCTTGACAACCATATGTCAGGAGTGCTCTGATGGTGTTTCCTGCTTGGCAGGGGGTTGGACTCGATGGCCCTTGTGGTCTCTTCCAACTCTATGATTCTATGATAGGGAGTCTCACACGGACTGTGCAAGGGCTTCTAATCTCACCCTCTCCAACTCAACATCCACAGGTCCCTGTCCTACATCAAAATCTTCAACGTTGGCAGTCGGTACCTGGTGAACCGGGTTCAGGACCATGTACAGAGCCGCACAGTCTATTACCTGATGAATATCCACGTGACGCCCCGCTCCATCTACCTCAGTCGGCATGGGGAGAGTGAGCTCAACCTGAAAGGCCGCATTGGGGGTGACTCTGGACTGTCTGAGCGCGGCACACAGGTAAGGCAGAACCCTACCCGCCAATCAAAAGGCAAAAAACAGGTTTTTCTTACTGTGAATTCCTGTGTTTAAAGAAGGATGGAAGCACTGTCACTGCTATTTCGGAATAACCTTCCCTGTTGATTTCTCCTTGTTGACGGGTCCGTTTTCAGCTTCCTCCAAACTAAACTGGGAAAGCTAGTAGAATCCTATCTGGGTAAAGTGGTAAGAAATGGCATACGTCCCATTACTGGTGGCATTAGGGCTGGCATATGTCCAGATTTTCCCAGACGTTAACAGGATTTCAAAGGCTGAATTGACGTCTGAGGGAATTTCTGAAAGGCAGCACTCTGTCCTGCATCTCAAGCAAGTCAATCGAAAAATCTTCGGTTTTTTGGCATTTTTGTAAAAGAAAAAGCTCAACAACTTTGGTGGTGTTCTGGTTTTTGCTTTTTGAAATATGGCAACCCTAATTCCTTTTTTTTAAAAAATATTTTTTTTATTAAAGTTTCCACAAATTTATGGCAACCCTAATTCCTATGATACTTTCTGTGCCCACTGAAGACCTTTCTTTCCCAATAAGCCTTTTGAGTGAAGGATGTTGACGATCCCAGTCTGCATCTATATTGACCTTGAAATTATTTTCAAGTATGCTTTTTATTATTGATGTTTAGATCACTTTTTATGGGAAGTGATTCACAAGTGGAATAAGTAAAATGCTAACAATCAACGGGCTTCATGGAAAAGCACAAAGTTGCATTCAACAAAGCAAGGACTTTCACAGAACTTGCTCTCCCTCTTCCCCACCGCCAACATAAGATGCTCTGGAGGGCTGGCGGAAGCACCAGAACAGATGGCAGAATGCACAGGGGGTGGCGATGGAGCGAAGGTTCTGTTGCACAAGCGAAAGTCCTTGCACAAACAGGACAACTTCATTGGATACAACCCCTCACATAGAGGCTGTCATATTTCCCAGACATATTTGAACTTAGGTTTGTTCGGTGTTTCCACAGTTACAGCTCCAACAAAGTTATTCCTGATGAGCAGTCTCCCGTTAATATTTTTAACATGGAAGTGTTTACATGACTCTTTTAACAAAAACCTGTCCTTGAGCTCCAAGATGATGTTGTTCACGCATGAGTGATAAATTTGCAGACACAATTGCCACCACTTCCCCTCTCAGAGAATGCACAACATAGATTCATCAATGCCATTACCTGTATAGTGATACCTCAAGTAACAGAAAGGGTTACTTCTGGGTTTCCCTGCTCGCACATGCGCAAAATGACGTCACGTGCATGCACAGAAGCGCCGAATTGCAACCCGCGCATGCGCAGATGCACCGCTGCAGGTTGCGCTCTTTTCATGTTGCGAACGGGCCTCCGGAACGGATCCCGTTCGCAACCAGAGGTACTACTGTATAGCAGAAAGAAGTGCATTTGTTCTTGCAGTGTCTTGCCCTCAACTTTGGGCAAATTCACACACCAGAGGTTTGAGAATCTCTTGCCTCACAGCAAACCTCTGTCCCTCAGCGCTTCTCCTCACCTTCTGTCTTGTTCTGTCTCTCTGCCTGCCAGTACGCCTGTGCCTTGGCTGGCTTCATCCGCTCCCAGTGCATCCGTGACCTCAAAGTATGGACGAGCCACATGAAGCGCACTATCCAGACGGCAGAAGCGCTGCATGTGCCCTACGAGCAGTGGAAAGCCCTGAACGAGATTGATGCGGTGAGGACCAAGAGGAGATGAGCACAATCCCTTCTTCCCACAGTGAGGGAACTAGGAACTAGGGTCTCGCACTTCTTTAGTCCTAATCCACCAGCCCTGCCTGCTACTAGGAGGCATGGCTTCCTCTTCCAAAATTCCTGATTAGAAGAACAGTTTGGATTTGATATCCCGCTTTATCACTACCTTGAGGAGTCACAAAGCGGCTCACATTCTCCTTTCCCTTCCTCCCCCACAACAAACACTCTGTGAGGTGAGTGGGGCTGAGAGACTTCAGAGAAGTGTGACTGGCCCAAAGTCACCCAGCAGCTGCATGTGGAGGAGCAGGGAACTGAACCCAGTTCACCAGATTATGAGTCCACTGCTCTTAACCACTACACCACACTTTCTCCCCAGAAAGCTAGGGAGTCTAGACATCCCAGCTCCTTCCTTCAACGTATATGCTACTTCCTGTTTTATGCCAAGAATGTAGGCTGAATTCAGATATCCCAGCTTCATTTCCCCCCCAGGGTGTCTGTGAGGAGATGACCTACGAAGAAATCCAGGACCACTTCCCAGAAGAGTTTGCCCTACGAGACCAGGACAAATATCGGTACCGCTATCCTAAGGGAGAGGTAAGGAATGCCCAGTGGGGCATCCGGGGGCTGAGCAAACTTAGCACATCACACGCATGGGAACTGACCTGTGGAACCCAGGGCTCCCAATGGGAAGAGCTGGTTAGGAAGAGGAAGCATGCAGCCTACCATGGAAGAGAGTTATGAAACTCCTCGAGGGAGGGAGGGAGGGAGGGAGGAAGGGAGGGCCTTAGGACCAAAGCCAGGACCAAGGGCATCTCTGGATAACCTAATACTTACATCCACCCAGTCTTACGAGGATCTGGTGCAGCGCTTGGAGCCTGTCATAATGGAGTTGGAGAGACAAGAGAACGTGCTGGTTATCTGCCATCAAGCGGTCATGCGCTGCCTGCTTGCCTACTTCTTGGACAAGAGTGCAGGTACCAGAGTACCCTGTTCTGCATTTGCAGGCTCCCCATTTGAGCCCAAGTCCCTACGGTCTCCTGCAGAGGGTGGGGCATTCTCCCATAAATAGCATTTCCTCCTCATAGCACCCACTGCCAGAAAATGATGGCTTTTCTCTCTTGCAATCTGATATTTGGAGTATTCACTAGTGAGGCTGCTGTTGTTTTCCTCTCCCCACCAATACACCACCCTCCACAGACTAAGGGGCTGGATCCTTGTTCAGTGCTCCTCTTTGTCTCATTTGCTGTTCTCTCTCCATCCAGAGGAGCTGCCTTACCTCAAGTGCCCGCTGCACACCGTTCTCAAGCTCACACCCGTGGCCTATGGTGAGTGTCTGAATCTAGGAGAACAACTCAATACCCTCTTCCTCAAGCAGGAGGCCTGCTGGTGGATTTCAGAAGTCCTGGTTATTTGCTTTAAGAAAGAGCTGGGAGATATCTTACCCCCCCCCAAAAAAATGGGGCTAGGGAACTTTTTTGGCTCCATGGGCAAGATCCCTATTCGGATCTACATTGTAAGCCAAATTCCATCCACCTGTCAAAATTCTTTGCGCTTTGGAAGTCTTCCTCCAACCCCCTTTAAAGCATGTCATTCCAAAACGGTTGAGAATTTACTTAAACCCCCCCCACTTCCAGTATGTTCCCTCCTTCACTGTGGCCGTGGGAGATTAAAAGCTGTTTTCAAGTAATCAAATGCTTGCCTAATAAGCCCAGATGCATATGAGTTCCTTTGCTGCTGCTTGAACTCATCCCTCCATGTGCCAGTAAAGCCAGTTAACCACAGCTTGGCATTTCTTATAAGAACATAAGAGGCTGCTGGATCAGACCAGTGGCCTTACAAAGAAGCCACAATTTGCAAGCCAACTTTAAACCATGAACGCCCTATTGCTCCCCTTCACTATTTGTCTGTTGTTACTTCAATCTAAATCTTCAGGAAAGGCTTCTTAGTTTTGCAGGCACTATTAAAAATAATGAAGTGGGTTTTTTTATAAAAAAAAAACCACCCAGATGACTCTCTCCCAGCTATACTCTCCTAGGGTAGCAGCCTAGGCCTGGTAAAAGAAGAGGGGTAAACAAAAAACAAACAAAAAAAACCCAGCAAGAGCTCCACCAACAACTGCCATGATGGGAGTCCAAGACAGCTTCACTGCCGGGCTGTTCGCCAGCTCAGAATGCTCTTTGAGCTGCCAAGGTCTTCCCTTTAGTCCTGCCTAAGTCAGTCTCCCAGTTTCCAACTAGGACAATTAACTATTCCCTCAGACAAGAAGAAGTGTTTCGATTTGATATCCCGCTTTATCACTACCCAAAGGAGTCTCAAAGCGGCTCACATTCTCCTTTCCCTTCCTCCCCCACAACAAACACTCTGTGAGGTGAGTGGGGCTGAGAGACTTCAAAGAAGTGTGACTAGCTCAAGGTCACCCAGCAGCTGCACGTGGAGGAGCAGGGAATCGAACCCGGTTCACCAGATTACAAGACTACCGCTCTTAACCACTACACCACACTGGCTCTAAAGAAGCTTGTCCCAGCCTATCCTTTAACTGCAAAATGCACATGAGCTGAAAAAAGGCACAGGTGGCCTGTTAAATGCTGGGTACATCCATCAATGTTCATTAATTGTAGGGTTATTATTTGGGATAGGTTGCGAGGTGGAATCGATTTTCCTCAACATTGAGGCTGTGAATACACACCGGGAACGGCCACAGGTAAGCGGGAACCCTGCCACATTGAGAAATATCCCTAACCAAGGATCTAGTTGGATCCTCTGGAAAGGGTCTGTTGAAAGACCTTGCATGCAATTGGAAGAATTCCACATAGCATTGGCTTGCTATAAAGCTTGTCTCCAGGTGATGCTGTTGAGAACCGAGAGCTTTGCTCAGCAGCTGCACCACTTGGCCATACCTGCTGACATCATTCCATGGGGATCCTCCAACAGGAAAGACCACCTTGTTCATACAGTGGTGCCCCGCAAGACGAATGCCTCGCAAGACGGAAAACCCGCTAGACGAAAGGGTTTTCCGTTTTGGAGGTGCTTCGCAAAACGAATTTCCTATGGGCTTGCTTTGCAAGACGAAAATGTCTTGCGAGTTCCTGCGGGGGTTTTTTCCTCCCCCCCCCTTTTCCCAAGCCGCTAAGCCGCTTATCAGCTGATCCGCTAAGCCGCTTATCAGCTGATCCGCTAAGCCGCTCATCAGCTGATCCGCTAAGCCGCTTGTCAGCTGATCCGCTAAGCCGCTCATCAGCTGATCCGCTAAGCCGCTTGTCAGCTGATCCACTAAACCCGCTAAGCCGCTAATAGTGCTAATCCGCTAATGGGCTTGCTTCGCAAGACGAAAAAACCGCAAGACGAAGAGACTCGCGGAATGGATTCTTTTCGTCTTGCGAGGCACCACTGTACTCATATTTGTCCCTCTGTAATATTTTCCTCTTATCTTCCCACCCCCACTCCCAGCATCTTTCCTACAAAGCTAGCCAGGCCCCCTTGTACCGGCACCACCACAATGTGCCAATGGCCAGCCCTCAGCCAACCAAACAACCCTGCTGGAGTGATCTGGGGCGGTCCCCTCCCCCTTGCCTGTTTGGCCCTCAGGTAAAGACTCCCCTACCCTCAGGAGTGGAGGAAGGGGTGTGTGGTGGGGGTGGGCTGCCCTGTGTGTCACCACTGAGGGGGGTGACAAAATGCTGGGCGGCACTCACCGCGCCCGAGCCATGTGTTTCTCTTGGGAGTGACGCGGTGTCTTGGGTGCCCGCAGGCTCCGCGCTGCCCCAAACGGTCTGCCTGCCGCCTCCTCCTCAGCTGTAGGGGGGCTGAGTGGGAGGAGGTAGGCAGACTCCTCAAAGCGCCCGCAGGTGGCTGGCCCTGCCCCTGGGCACAGGGCACACACACTGCCCCAGGCTCCCGATCGTCTTGCTCTACCCTATCCGGCTCACTAACCTAATACTATCCCTCCACAGACCTTAATTGGCTTCACTTGCTGTAAATCCAAGTTCCTGGTTAATTAATTAACCTGGTTAATTAGGTGTGGGTAGTTTTCCAAGCAAATTATTTCTCCTTCGTAGCTACTGGGATAGGGTTGCCATATTTCAAAAAATTCCTGACACCCGCAAAGTTTTTAGGAAGATCCAAAAATTGTTGAGCTTTTTTGGGGAAACATCCCCCCAAAATAGTGATGTTAAGCTTCTGGAGCTGTTTCCGCTGCTTTTTCCATTGCATTGCCATACATCTGGGTTTTCCCTGACATTATGCTGATTGTGCAAAATCCCCCCCCCGCCACACCCTATTTACACCCGAAAACCAGGATGTGTCCGGAATTTTCCCAACGTATGGCAAGCCTATACTGGGAGATGGGAGCAGATTATTATGGCAATACCTTAAAGACAAGGCTGCATTGTGCTGGCCAATTCACATTACACAAGAAAATCATATTTGCAAGGTGGAGCGGTGCAATGGTCTTGCAAATATTGGTCCACATTAGAAGAAATGATAAAATAGAGGTGGCAGAACAGAGGAGTGCAGTGCAGATATTCCACCTCCAATTCTAATGGAACCATTTCACCACGCTAGTTTAATTGGGTGCGGATGGGGTGTTCAGTTCCCCCCTAACTTTGTTTTCTAATTTAAGCTACCGTTCAACCATCTTGCACTTCTTTTCCTTTCTCTTTCTGCAGAATGTGGATGTAGCAAGAAATCCTGAGGAAGCACTAGGCACAGTGCCGGACCATTATTAACCATACTGCTTATATTAAGAGAATCCTACCTTCCATTCTGCTGGCACTCATCCAGGCAACACAGTGCCACCCAGAGAAATAGTGGTGGGTGCAGGAGTTCTGGACCATTTTGCCTGCACACTGCCTTATGAGTGAGTGGGCCTCTTGAATAGCAATTTGTGGTCTAGGATTGCCTGCCATAGGATGTGTGAGGCCCTGGCAGAGACTGTTCACCAAGAAAGAAAAAGGCTGTAAACAAACAATGGGGTGGGTGGGGATGGGATGAAGATAGGCCTGGATTTTAAAGCCCTGTTGTTTTCATTTTGAGACAGTTTAGCACGTGCTTACATTTTCAATAGGATATAAAAACATTTGCTCCGACTGGATGTGCCCTATATTTTTATTTTGTTTTAATGAAAAAAACCACTATTTACAATGTGTGTTATCTATATTACAGAGGCAGTTAAATAAAGAAATATTCTATATCTGAGTATAACTTTTACCTCTGATCCATATTCTCCTGACCAATATAAAACCATACAAAATTTTTAAAAAAAATTATCACAAAGACGTTGAACTTAACCATCAATCAGACATGTTCTTTATGGATAAATCTTATCGGACTGAAGGATTAAGTGTCCCAAGTGTATTACGGAATCTTTCCTCCATTTGGAGGAAACCAACCAAGCTGCACAGAGTGCTTTATATGGAGCCAAGCCCTATAAAATGAACCTCAAAGCACTTCTCCCAGCTGTACTCATAGAAGGCTGCAGACCCACTTCCACTTGGGGGTTCCAATGACTCCCTGTAATCCAACGCTGTAACAGCTATTTTCTTCTTGCAGCATTGGCCTCTATTTCAGCCTCCTGGTAATGGCTCATCCAGGATTTTGGGTCCCTTTTCTGTATCTGATTGGGGGAGGGAATCAGATGGACACAGTTAGTAAAAAACAGAATTATTACTTTTTGCAAATATTTTTTATTACTTTTCAATTACATATATCCAATATAAGCCACATTCTAACAACAGAATAGAAAGCTATACAAGAAATCAGAACCTTTTCTGCCTGCTCAGATGCTGCCAACATAATTTGGGGGTGTGGAGAGAAAGGAGGAATTCTATGCAGAAGAACCAGAATCAGGCTGCACCTCTTAAAAAAGCAGTATAGGATCTGTGAAACTGCACAAGAGCTAACATTCCAGTATCACGTGTTGCAAGCAAGTTGCTCTCCCCTATGACTGCAGAGAAGAGCCTGAATACATTTGAAAGATGTCTAGGAAAAGCTCAGAAGTTGAGAGTGATCAACTGAGGAAAGCTAACAATGGGCAGTCCCCTGCAGTTAAGTGTTTGCCTCTATACCCTCATAATCCACATACAGTATTCACAACTGTCAGGGAACTGCCATCAGTGGCGGAGGGAGAGAGCAAAATCCAGAGGGATTCCAGAGAGCATCCTGGGATTGGGAGAGGCAGCCCATCTTCTGGGGAAGAGAATCAGCGTAGCACCAGTGGAGAAGGGGGGCAGATGGGGGAAGCGGCAAGGCGGTCCCATGACCAGCGGGGAGAGTAGGGGTCCTCCGCTGCCTACGCCCTCCTTGCGCAGAAGGCTTTCGCGCAGAGAGAGTAGGAGGAGACTAGGCGTCAAAGAGCTTCTTTGCTGGAAGAAGTTTAAGAAACGCCCACTGACGGATTCTGCCAGCGATTGAGTCAGCCACGGGTGAGTTGCTGTCCGGACAGAAAAGGTTCACTCAGGCAATACACCCAGGTGTTTGCTTACGCACGAGCAACCCCTAGAACCATTACAACAACCTTTACTTTTTTCTCTTTTCTCCATTTCTCTGTTCCATAAATATTTAAATTTTTAAAAATCAGAAAAGGATGGTCTAGTATAAAACATGCAGGATGTACAAACAGGGGAACATTTCTTTCATTTATCCCAGTCCCAGAGTCCGGGCATTCTTAATGCTGGGTAGAGTTTTACTGCAAGTACAGATTTGGCTGAGATCTTTTGGTACAGCCACATGGGCAAACTCTGCAGGCAACAGAGTCTCTCGATGGAAAAATTCGACTGGTCATGCCTTATTAGTAGGTGACTAGTACCTTAGCAACAAACTGTAACACCTCCTTCTTGGAAGTTTCTCTAGCAGCCCGTGGTCCCCATCTGAACTCAAACTCAGGTGGATCAGTGTGTGGGAGGCGAGTATATTCCAGGTACCTAGAAAGTGAGAACTGCATGATCACTGCTACAATCCTTTGTAGGAAAAAGCCATCCCACACACAGGAGAATTGTTGTTTAGTTGTTTAGTCATTTAGTCGTGTCCGACTCTTCGTGACCCCATGGACCAGAGCACGCCAGGCACTCCTGTCTTCCACTGCCTCCCTCAGTTTGGTCAGACTCATGTTTGTACCCCTTCATGGATCACTGCCTTGCCATGGCGAAGGGGCTTGAATAACTCAGAGAAGCTATGAGCTATGCCGTGCAGGGCCACCCAAAATGGACAGGTCATTGTGGAGAGGTTTGACCAAACGTGATCCACCTGGAGCAGGAACCGGCAAGCCACTCCAGTATCCCTGCCAAGAAAACTCCATGGACAAAGACACAGGAGAATAGAAAGGCTAAAAGCTGAAGTATCTGTACTCCAGTTGAGAGTTATCTGATGTCTCCCAGGGTGTGTAAACTCAGCTGGACATTATGAACAGTCAAGCTACAATTTCTGCCATGAATGTGCTCTGTGCACACAAGATTTCAATCCCACACATTTGCGTACAAGGAACAAATGCAATGAACCACTGTTAAAACCCTGTGCAGATTCAAGGAATTTAGCCGTACATCACTACTTCAGAGCACAGATCGTGTTTTGTTTCTGCCTAGGTAAGGGAATCAGATACTTTTGGTTCCTGGAGGAGGATGAAGAGAAAGGTCCCCTTAATAACCTATACAGTATTCTAAACATAATTCCCTTCTCTAAAGGACATATCTGGTCTTGGTCTCCCACCCCATTTTAGGCACTAGAAACAAAACAATGAGTTCTGGATTCTAGTCTCCTAACCAGTACAACACATTTCTCTTCTCTACTAAAAATGTAGAAAGATTTGCAATTCCTGACTCACTTTTGCTTGACGAATTCCTCTGTCACGAGCTTCTTCACATCACCAAATGCCTTGCATCGTCCCCTGGAACGGTTAGAGAATGGGATTTTTGTCAGGGTACATAATATCAGAGGAGCAAGGAGTTATTTGCTTCCCCAATTCCCGAACATAATTCCACCCACTGAAGGGGTTGGGTCTATGATTCAGATGGCTACCCCTGGACAATCATACCTAAGGCTGTCAATTCGCAGCCTCTTCAGCAGCTCCCAAACAGCAGCTGGATGGAAAGAAAGCAAGAGATGAGAGTTTGCAACTGAGGCTACCAAAGAAGTCAGCTGAGCCAAATGGAGTGCAACTCACATTCTTTAGCCACATTGCCCTTCATGAAGATCAGGCTGAGAATGGCAAGGAGGAGCCCCATCTTACAGATGATGTCATCGCTGCAAAAAAAAAAAAAAAAAAGAGAAAGAGATTCAGTCTCCCAACACTGGATTTGGTGTTTTAACTGAAGCTTGGGTTATAAAGCAAGAAACAAACGAACTCAACCAAATGCTTTTGAATTGATAGCTCTGATGCCTTGGCTAAAATGCACGCTGCGAGGAAGAAATAGTGCTGGCCTGGGATCAAAGAATCACACACCAACACTTCCTTTTTGTGTGTTCAGAACCACTTCATCTCGCCTTAGTCAAATGCAGCGCTTGTAATAGTTCAGTTTAACAAAGATCACTGAGTAAGTTGTTTTTTTAAAAAAATCTGAATTATATCTGAAAGCATAGTACCTTAATTGCCAGGTGAACTGAATGTAAATTAAGTTCATTTTGGGGTAGAACATCACACAATTTCTAGGTCATTTTCAAAGTTGATCCTCCTACATGTGTTTCTTAGTCTTTAAACATTGGGGAACCTGTAAACCTAATCATCACAGTTGGGAAAAATAAAAATTTCATATTCCACTCTCTCTCTCTCTCTGTGTGCACGTGCGCTTTCATGTTTCCTTAGTCTTAAGTATATTTTACACATCAGCACAGCAGCCTGTAACATTCTGAATGCAGAAAAAAATTGTTTGCAAAGGGGCTAACATTAACTGGAATTAGTTCCTTGTTGGGCAGGGTGAACCCGAACTAGCTCTTTTTAAAAAAGAAGAGGAAATTAACATTCTAGGTCAGGGATCGTATGGTAGTTGGTAGAGTTGGTCTTGCGCTTCCTTCTGGTAGAACCTTAACGTCTCTCTGAATAATAAAACAACAGGATGATAAGCACCAAGGCCAAAGTGGGGGAAAGAGAGAGAGGGGGTTTCATTTCATTTCCGTTTCAGCTGGGACTGCCAAAAGAGAACCAGAACACTCTTCTGCTTACTCTTCCAAGCTCTGTTCCAGTGGTGGCAATCTATTGATCAAGATGTATGTGGGATTTCTGGAGTCAAGTTCCACCAACTCCAGTCCAAATACCTGACAAAGCAGAAAAAGATAAATACATTCAGACCAGATTGTAATAGGCCAATTTTCTCTTCCACTATTACAATCCCATTTAAAGAAGACAGAAATCACAACTAGATATTAAGAAACGAATCAGTTCTATCCCTGACATAAATTGTATTGCTCAGAATTTGAATCACTGAGTAAGGATCATCCTTCATTGTGGGTCTGGATTTTCCACAATATACTAAAGGCCTAAGAGTAGATAAATACATTCAAGCAATCTCTACAATTTATGCAAAAATTGCCATTTCTTCTCTCCCTATATTCATGTCAAGTCATAGCACGTCAGTCAAGCTGACCTCAAGGACAAAAAACTCTGCTATGCTCCTAGCTTTTTGATGGTCTATCAGCTTCAGAGCCACTGCTTTGGCCTCACTAGACACTGCAGAAATCATCTCTGCAGTCCTGCTTTGAGAGGCTGGCCTTATGAGAATCCACAACTAAAGCAAAATGGATGGAGTCACACACTTCTGCCCAAACCAATAATGGATTCCTCCCTCACCAGCTGAAAGATCCCATTGGCACGTCTGATGATCACAGGAAAGACATCTTTATAGTCTTTGATAACATGTTTCAGAACATCTATAAAGGAGACAGATAGGTTTGTTGACCAGGCCTTCTTACATTGTATTAAATAAAAACCACACAAACATACAAAGCAAAATTCCATTGAAAAAAATCTACACTTAAAAAAAATAATGAAGAGCAATTAGAAAGATATATACTTGACTGAAGCAAAACTTTCAGAACTTGGAAATATGTGCACAATAACTCATAAGGGGTTGGAAACCAAGGAGACCTAGGCAGGACGTCTGGTAGTTCTAGAAGAGCAGAAGTGCCAATACAACTTTGCTTAATCTCACCCTGAAAACAGAATTTGGGTATTTCTGGCACAAACGCAATTTGGTCCTGTTCTTACCTGCCCTTTTAACTGGGATCTTCTTTTGGTCTTTGATCAGAAAAAACTGCACGAGCTCATATGCCTGTAGGGAGAATACAACATAGGCAGTCGGTGGGTCTATGTGTATGCTGCAATGCTGTGGGCACAGAATTCAGTTACCTGAGAATTTCAGCCTTCATTTTAAAAAAAATTCTAGAATTATGACTGCAAATCTGTTTGATAAGTATGTAGACAATCTCAGAACCCAGAACCATGGCTGAATAAGATTTTCAATGGTTGCCAGGGAGGGTTTCAGTATCTTACATCTGCGACAGCTGACAAAACTAGGAAGACCATGCCAATCTGTACATAGTTTACACAAGTCACAAAACTCTATTTTTACTAGCACTTTTTTTCAACTGAATGGACACAGCTCTGGCTATAGCCAATCATGACTGTGAGGCCCCAAAGAAGCATAAACAATTGCAGCAGAGGCTCCTTTACTTTGAGTTCCACTTGATTCCGTGGGCGTTGCCCCAAGGTATGCCGCAGCTGGCTGGGTGTCATCATTAGACTCAGTGTGCCTTCTTCATCATCTGGACCCGTGTGTTGTGCCTGGGTAAGGAAAGAGGATTCATTGTTTTAAAAAGGCTTTGGGATGCAGCTGTAGGATTTACACAGGCCTGTCATCTCTGGAGATGTCAGCTCTGATCTCGTGCTAGCCACATGTAGAGATAAACATGCTTGACATTCTCTGAGCAATTTCTTACCAAGACTACAATCCTATGCACATTAATTTGACTGTAAGACCCTCTGAACCCAATGGAACTTATTTCTAAGTAAACGTGCATTGGAGTGTACTATTAATTGGATTACATTTCTCTGTTGAAAAGCTACAACCTTTCATATATATATAGCTGAACATTTAAGGTTTCAGCAAGTTCTGTAAAACTCAAGTGCAACATGCAAATGCTACCCATCATATCTGAACTGCATAAATGTACTGGAGCCCCAGTCACTAGCCAAAAAGGATGCAGGGCAAAGTGCCGCGTCTGCGCACGCACACGTGTGGAGCGGTTTGTGCTTCTGTACATGCGTGAAGCATGATTTAGTGCTTCTGCGCATGCGCGAGCAGCAAACCCGTTCCAGTACTTCCGGATTTGCCATGGACGTTCGCTGGAATGGACGCTAGACAAGGTGGACGTTCGCAGAGGTATTACTGTATACGTGTTTTAGACACTTGTCTCTACCATATGGAGATTTGCAACCAGCCAGGTATGAAATCTGGATTCTGCTGCCCACCCAAATGCAGGCGATGTTGGTGGCTTAGGGCTATCTTTTACCACTTATGGGTTGCAGCTGGTGAATTATCTTCTTTTCATTCTTATCTTTATGACCTTTTGATTGAATTTTTATGCAGATTGGTGTTTTTACAAGCTACTGTTTAGTTTGAGGGAAGGGGGGGCTGCATCTAGTTTTGTTTGGCAGTATACATTACAACGTATTAATAAATCAAGAAATCAGTCCATGTGCAGTACCTGAGAAGGGCCGGCTCCCTTGCTGCTACGCTTGGTGTGGGACATCTCTCCGACAAGAGCTTGTGGGAAACAGGAAGAGAAAGCTATGGCAGGTGTATTCTTGTCTCCCTTATTTTTGTCACTCAAGAACGAAGCCAGAACATGTCCCCTCCCGACTCCAGTAGAAACTCGGGGTCCAGGGGTACATTTGCCAGTTCCCCACTTCAGAAACTGCCACTCCCCCAAAACACACGCTGCCAACTCCCCATAGCAAAGCAAGGCTCGTTGAGCCTGTAGAAATCATGCAACAGGCAGAAGCTCAACAGGTTAGGCTTCTTAGGAAAAGCGGCGACTACATTTCTGGAAATAAGAAGAAAAAGCAACCCGCCTGCTTTCTGGAAAGCCTGCTGCGCCCCATAACTAAGACTGCCAGCATCCTCCGCCGCCCCCGCCAAAGAGTCAGCAACCCAACAGGCAGCAATCCAACAGGTACAACTCAGGCCGGCGTAGAAGACGGGCGGGGGGCGGAGCCCAACCCGGGTCCTCTCGCTGAGGAAACCCCTAACGCCGCCGGAGCACCAACCACCACGACTCACCTCCTCCGCGGCTCGCACGCAACTGCGCTGCACCGCGCGAGGCCCTCCCTCTCGGCACTTCTGAGCATGCGCGCGCCGAGCCGCTTGCCGACACCCCCCCCCCGGCTTCCCAGTGCGCAGGCGCCTCCGTCTACTCCCGTCTTCGGTCGGCTGTTGCTTAGCAACGCTTCCCTCCGCGGCCTTGGCCTCCTGGTCGTCGCCGCCTCGGTTCCAGCGGCCGCTTCGTTCCCGCCATTTTCTCCTCAGTTTGTTTCTGAGGCAGCGGTCAAAACGGGGCCGCTGGCTGGCGGGGAGGAAAAGAGCCACGAAGGCGGCGTTGGGGGGGGGGCGGAGCCGGATCAGTCGATAATGTCTGCCATAATAAATTCGTTAGGTGCCTCAAGACTCACTTGTATTTGCTTGCGAAAGAGTGAATGGGCCGCTTCTTTGCAACTGAAGAGATTGGGTGGCCTCTGTCATGGTTGCTTTAGCTGAGATTCCTGCATTGCATGGGGTCAGACTCGATGACCCTCGGGGTCCCTTCCAACTCTACAATTTGCACGTTAGCAGCTTGGGTCTGTGCTTGTATACTTGGGAGTAAATAAACTTGAGTTTTCTTCTATAAGGAGGGCTGTTGGTGCCATGCTTTGTGTACCACATACTGCTTCTCCCGCAACCCCAACCCCCATTTAACTCAAATGCAGCAAGTGCATATTTCTCCCAGCTGCAGCTTCGGCGGGCTGTGTGCATTCAAGAGCCTCTCTTTCCACACTACTGTTTTGTTGTTTAGTCGTGTCCGCCTCTTCGTGACCCCCTGGACCAGAGCACGCCAGGCACCCCTGTCCTCCACTGCCTCCCGCAGTTTGGTCAAACTCATGCTGGTCGCTTCGAGAACACTGTCCCACCATCTCGTCCTCTGTCGTCCCCTTCTCCTTGTGCCCTCAATCTTTCCCCACATCAGGGTCTTTTCCAGGGAGTCTTCTCTTCTCATGAGGTGGCCAAAGTACTGGAGCCTCAGCTTCAGGATCTGTCCTTCCAGTGAGCCCTCGGGGCTGATTTCCTTAAGAATGGAGAGGTTTGATCTTCTTGCAGTCCATGGGACTCTCAAGAGTCTCCTCCAGCACCAGAATTCAAAAGCATCAATTCTTTGGCGATCAGCCTTCTTTATGGTCCAGCTCTCACTTCCATACATCACTACTGGGAAAACCATAGCTTTTAACTATACAGACCATTGTTGGCAAGGTGATGTCTCTGCTTTTTAAGCAGCTGTCTAGGTTTGTCATTGCTTTTCTCCCAAGAAGCAGGCGTCTTTTAATTTTGTGGCTGCTGTCACCACATGCAGTGATCATGGAGCCCAAGAAAGTAAAATCTCTCACTGTCTTTTGTTCAGGTAACACTACTGTTACCGGAACAAAATTGTCCCAGGAGCTGCATTTGAGTAAAAAAGGGAAGAAGCAGGGCGAGGGGGGCAGTCAGGCCACAATCACATTATAGCAAGGAACTGAAGATTTCAAAGGAAATTAAAGAATCAACTTCAGAATCTGAAAGGGCGGCACTGGCTTGGAGGTGGAGAAAAGGCTCCCTGTTTTGCTAGAAGGGGCACTCTTTCTCTTCTCCCCACAGCAGTTCTTCACGGATGGATACAAATCACCCCGCTTAAAATGCAGCTAGGTCATTTCTTCCTCAGTTTGCATCAAAGCTGGTCGGGATGGCGGGGATGCATCAAAACTCAACGTTTCATAATAAATGGCAGCATAGATACAGGATACATAGGAACTGTGGCTGACGTGTGTGCACCACTTCCCAAACCAGTGGTAAACAGGAATTTATACACAGCCTCTGTAAAGGCAACCAAGGCCAGCCCTACCATGAGGCAGAGTAAGGCTGCTGCCTCAGGTGGCAAATTCTGTGTGCCATGATCTCTGCCCTGCAGAGGCAGATTTAGCGGAGCATGGCCAGTTTGGTTGCACTGGACGCAGACCCTTGGGGCATAGCTGTCAACATTTCCCTTTTTTTAAGGGAAATTCCCTTATTCCGAATAGGATTCCTCGCAAGAAAAGGGAAAAGTTGTCAGCTATGCCTTGGGGGCGCTGCAACTATGATGTAGTTGGCGGGAGGCGCCAAACTTTGGCGTCACACAGGGCGCCACTCGGTAGTGTGCGGTGAAATGTTTTGTAGGGAAACCTTTAGGGCCAGAGGCACCAGCTTGCAAGGGCGATGCAGGGAGCAGACAGTGTACGCATGAGCATCATGCCTCCTTCCCTAAGCCAGGCAGAAGCTTCCCAGGCTTTGAGAAGGATGGAACCAGGGGAACTTTTAGGGGCTAGCCAAGTCCGCTGACCACACACAACTGGTGCCACAGAAATCTGAGCCCCTAAGCTAGTTTGCTGCCCTAGTATGGCTGGTGCACCAATGAGGCGACCTGAGGCATCTCATCCCACTGGGCTGTGGGCCCAGATCTGTGGCGTTGGAGGGAAGCGTTGGTGGCACATCTTGCCTCAGGTACCAAAAGGTCTCAGGCTGGCCCTGTGTGCAGCAGAACAGAAAACGTATGCTGTTTGCTGAAAACAGCTTGCAGATACTTAATTGGCTTAGGATTTTATTTAGGTTAAGTGATGAATTAATATGTTTAATTTCATAATGTGAAGATCTAAGGATGCTAATGTTTAAGTTAAATTATTTTAAGAACTATGATTTGGAAAACCGTTAAAAGGACATGCAATGAAATTCAACCAAGGGGAAGCAAGGAAGTCACTTAACAATGTTAATAAGTGTAATTTTTAATACGGTTATGATTTTTGTTTGTTTGTTTTATGTGTTTGTTTGTTTGTTTGTTTGTTTATAATGTTGTGAAAACAAAAATAAATAAATAAAAGGGAAAAAAGAAAAGAAAGCGTATGCTGTTTGTAGGTTCTTTCGAGAAGTTTTCATTATTATGCTGTTATACATTACATACTACAGTTATTAAAATTTCCAGAGAAGTAGCTGTGTTAATCCATGAAACCTTAGGCCATAATAAACGAGTTATCAGTCTTTAAGATACACAAGACTCTTTGTTGTTATTGATTATATCTATTTTTTAAACCCCACAAAAACGTGTGTGTTTTTGTGTCTCTGTGTGAAATAGTAGGTAGTGAACCCTGACTGGCACTAAAAATGTTACTAAAATTCAAACAGATGTAAACTCTTCCATTCTATATAAAACTTTTTCCAGTGAGTAATTTGTCTCCCCAGTCTCTCTATGGCAGGATCCAGGTTATACACACCAAAGTGGAAACCTCCCAGTTAAATAGGCTTTGGCATTCCTTAGCAGAGGTACAAATCATTGGTTAGTCATGGCTGCTTATTCCTGACACTACTGGAACTGAACAACTATAAGATTCATGTGCAACTTATTCTAGTAGGGTAGTATTATTGCTAAAGGATACAATTAAGTGTTTGGTGAGGGTTGTTTTTGTTTTTTTTAAAGAAACACAATAATGGTTGGAGTCAGCCCAAGGGAATTGTGTTCTGACTTTCTGTGTTAGGCCTGTCACTGGCAGCCCAAGCCTATTCCCTTTCCAGCCACATCATCTTCAACAGGCTCAGGCCAGAGAAGGATATGGCCTTTGGCAGAAAGATCAGAAGGTAGTGGCTCTGGAATAAGGAGTCACTGTTTCAGATGTGGAAAGCAAAATACATTTTGGGGTAGCAGAACGGTGCTTTAACACAACTTCAGAAGGGTCATTGCCATTCATCCTCAATATAGAGAAGGCAAAATCCATTGCTTTACTATATTCTTTCATTCGCAGTCCCACTACTTTTATACATTTTGTCACTTTTTCGCTTAATAAATAATTAGTTGCAGTATTTTTTCCTCATTTTTATCAGCTTGTCTGATCTAAAGTTGTTGGCAATGGAGGCTCCTTTTGTGTGGGGGCTCTTTCAAATTAGCACCTCTCTCCACAAAAAAAAATGAGGCATTGCAATCCCTGCCTAAGGTCTTACAGCACCTCGTTAAGCAAATTTAAATTTACTGCTTAGTTTTTGCCAAATGTGGCTGTCAATAGAGAGCTCACAGAAATGAAACAGGTATCCAACCAATTTCATGAACAGGAAAACAACCATGTTGAGCAAATAGATAAAATTTTGCAAGACAAAATATTGCCTGTGACATCACTAAAGCAGCACTAGGTTAATCTGCTGTGAAACTGCATTTACAAGCTTCCCTGCAGGGTCAAGGTCCTGATAAGGCTAGTTCTGGTACTTTCTTGGAGATGCCTTCTATGGAACAGCACTGTTTGGCTACTTCATGTGATATCACTAATCCTGCACCTCAAAGCAAGTTTTCAAAATGGGGATGGGGACTTCCAGTTAATTCTGTGTGGAATTACCGTTTAAACTCTGTTTTCAGGTAACACTGAATCACTAACGCTAAATTCAGTAATACTAAATCACCCTAGTGAGGAAGCAATGGTTCTGAGAAAGACAGAGAGAAAGAGACATGTTTCTTATGACATCTGGTTCTGCCCTTAGTCACTAATGTTATGCTACTCCAGCTCTGCAAAACACAGCAGTTCTTCTGTGCTGTTCCTGTTCAGTAGTTAGCACCTCTAGGAACTGGGATAGGATAGAAATAGGCTGGCCCATGGAATCAAGCCAGAGTTCCCAGTGGAGACAGTGCTGGTTTATTCTCCTCCGTCCAAGCAGCAAACACCAACACTTTGCCAGCATATTCTAATTAAAAAAAAACAACCACTTGGACGTGCTTTTGGAACTGCAAATCTTAAAGATTATTCTGTTGATTATGATGGCAATAATATATTTCCCTTTAGCCTTGCAAGATCAAAGAGATCTGTCAGTCTCTATTTTTATCGAGTTATTCCATGTCATAATTTCTTATGCAGGGCATTTGGATAAAAGTTACCCACAGGGCATCTAGACCACCTCATGCTTTTGTGCAATCTCAGTTCATTTAAATTGAGCTTGTTCATGGAGTCCATTGTTTAAAATATAACTTTGTTGGGTTGTCTGAAGAAGGAAGTGCAGCAGAAATATATTAGTAGAACCTTTTCCCATCCATTTCTGCTAAGTAAACTTTAGTATAGATAATTACCTGGGGACTTTTGATATGACAAAGGCACTTCTCTTGTTGCTTGTGAACCTCTTAAATTGTTTGCAGTTTGGCCAGGGGTGGCCCAAGAATTGCAATTCCTAAGCCGAAAAATGCAAATGGCACCCCACCTCACCAATTAAAATGATGAACAACCTACCAGGGATTTCTCTTGTGCAAACCTTGTTGAAATTGAGGAATGGCTGTAGCTCAGTAGCAGAGCATCTGTTTTGCATGCAGAAGGTCCCACATTCAGTTCCTGGCATCTCCAAGCAGGGCTGGGGAAAAGCCCTATCTGAAAGCCCAGAGAGCCTTTGCCAGTCAGTTTAGACAATACTCATCTGGAAGTGCCAGTGCTCTGACTTGGTCTAAAGCAGCTTTCTATAGTTGTTCCTCTCAACAAGTGCTCTACTGTGTTCTTGTGCAGCTGCCATTCATATCAGTGGCCCTCAAACTGGAAAGCATCCTAGCAAATTATTATCCATCATCAGATCTGCCTGTCTGCAACTCTTTTTTTCCTTCAATTTTTTTAATTAATTTTTTAAAAAAAAATAATTAATTTAATCTTTTTATTAATTTTCCAAACAAATTTAAGGCGAACAAACAAACAAACAAACATCCTAATTGTAATTAAAAACAATCTTAATAACATTGTTAAGTGACTTCCTCGAATCCCCCTGGTTGAATTTCATTGTATATCATTTTAACTGTTTTCCAAAATCAATTTTCTGAATTTTTTTTTTAACTTAATCACTTAACATCTTTCATTCTTTCTAATTTAGCTTTAAACATCTTAAATCCTACCCTTACATATTTAAATCCTAAGCCTATCTAATATTTGCAAGCTTTTCCACTTAAGTTAGCTAAGTAGTCTTTAAATTTTATCCATTCTTCCTGGTACACCTCCTCCTTCTGGTCGCGGACTCTTCCAGTCAGGTCGGCTGTCTGTGACTATTAAAAGTGTCCACACAATCTATCTAAAGCAGGGATGGAGAAGTTGCAGCTTTCCAGATGTTGTTTGACTCCTAACACAAATAATCTGGGACCATTGTGCATGCTGGCTGGGGCTGATGGGAACAGGAGTCCAACAATATTTGAAGGGTAACATGTTCTGCATTTAAAGCAACCAACACAACTTGCCTCATGTTCAGCTGGTCACGGAGCAAGGTGGCTCTTTCCAAACTTAATGACAGAGCAGCAGAGATCATGTTCCCCTGTGCAGAGACATTTAAATATCCAGAGTTCTGCAAGAACAACCACAGATACTCTGATTGCAACCAGTGTGTAGTGGCTTTTTAAATGGATTAAGGAAATACCGTATTTTTCGCTCTATAAGGCGCACCAGACTATAAGACGCACCTAGTTTTTGGAGGAGGAAAACAAGAAAAAAGGTATTCTGAATCTCAGAAGCCAGAACAGCAAGAAGGATCGGTGCGCAGTGAAAGCAGCAATCCCTCTTGCTGTTCTGGCTTCTGGGATAGCTGCGCAGCCTGCATTCGCTCCATAAGACGCACAAACATTTCCCCTTACTTTTTAGGAGGGAAAAAGTGAGTCTTATAGAGCAAAAAATACGGTAAATGTAATGGAGGCCATGGCTACTCCCCATGATAGGGTGGTGCATCTTTGAATAAAAACAATAGGTGACAGCCATCTTCTGATCCAGCAAATGTGCATGTGAGATAGAGAGAGGTATTTGTGGGCAAATTATGTGAAATTTGCAAGCACTAACAAAAGAAGGATGTTAGGACATGAGTATAAAATAGGAGTTACCTGTATTAAATCAAAAGTGCTAGTGAAGAACCAAGAGAAGTGGGAGGTCCTGGGTTTCCCTCTATTTCTCCCTGCCCTTATTCCATAATCTAACCAGTACAAGTCAACATGATTGTTTATCCCACACACTGGGCAGTAGAAATTTAGGCATTTTGGTGTTGTTGTTTAAAATATATATATTTATGCTTTTACAATAAATTAGTACATCCATTTCACAATATTCTTCATTATCCTTCTACATTGTTTAACTTCCCTGCACTTCCCTCCATGGGTTCCTTCTTACTCTTAGTTGTGCTACACATCCTTCCACACGTTCTAACTGATTTAGCTGCTCTTCATAACTCTGGTCCTACTTGGAGATTTATATAACTGTTATAATTCTTTAAATATTCTCCAAAGTTTTCCCACTCCTTTCTTATGGTGAATTCATCCTGGTTTCTTATCTGAGCTTTTCTTACTAAATCCTTTTTCTTTATCCTTTTTAAATATCTCATTTCTTTGATGGTACTGAAACCAGGCATTGATCCAATCTTGCATGTCTTCTCTCTTTTTTAGTATTGGTTGGCATTCTTTGAATTCTATAATATCTTTATAAGTACCTCAATTTCCTTTCATATTTATCTTCTTCACTGGCACTGCTTCCATGGGTGATAGCCAGTTTGGTCCTTATACTCAATCCAAACCAAAGATAGACTTCTTCTAATTATATGGTTTAAGAACCATCTGTGTACTTTAGCCTTGTCATAATATAGATACACATGCCAGCAACACCGTAGGTCAAATCCCTCCAAGTCCAGTAAGCTAGTATTTTTTAATTCCATACAGTCTTTTACCCAACTTAGTCATACTGCCTCGTAATAAATTTTTAGATCAGGAAGGCTGAATTTCCCCCCCCCCCTTCTCTTGTCTTTGTTAAAATTTTGAATTTAATATGTGGCCTTTTCCCTTGTCATATGAATTTCAGCAAATTCGTTTTTCATTTTTTAAAGCAAGCATAGTTGCTAATCACTGGTATTGTTTGAAAGAGGAACATCATTTTAGGTAGGACATTCATTTTGATTGTTGATATTCTTCCCAACAATGATAAGTTCATTATTCCCCATCTCTCCATATCTTTTTAAATTTCATTCCAGTTTTTGATATGGTTATCCTGAAAAAGATTTAAGTTTGTAGTTGAAATCCATATTCCCAAGTATTTTACCTTCTTCACTATTTAAATCTCCGATATGGCTTCTATTGTTTCTTTGGTTTGGGGATCTAAATTTTTCGTTAACATCTTCATTTTTCCTTTGTTGATATAGAAACCTGCCAAGCTTTCAAAATTTGTTATAGTTTCCAGGGCTTTGGGTACACTCTCCCAGTGGCTTTTCTAAGGTTAGGACCACATCAACAGCAAAAGCTCTTAGTTTATAATTCTGTTGTCTTATTCAAATTCCTCTAATTTCTGTATTTTCATGTATATTTCTTGCCAAGACTTCCAACGCTAAGATAAATGGTCAAGGCGATAAGGGACATTCTTGCATTTTGGGTTTTTTGCTTCATTGCAAGGAGGGAGGTGTGCTTCTTTCAAAAATCAGAGGATTAGATGAGGACCAAAGGGAACTGTGTAAATTCACTAAGAATCATGCATTGAGGAAATATTTCCCTTCCTTCCATACATCCAATGAACTGGGGAGTTTTCTGTTCCTCTGTTTAGGAAGCTTTGACCTATTTTTGGTTTCTTCTCTGCCAAGGAACACTGCAGCAGGTAGAAGTAGCAACACTAGTCATTTTGCAGTGACCTTCTTCTGTCCCCTTGGCGATCTGGACCCATCGTCTATTTACGCAGCATATTTGTGGTCTGTTTATTTTTTTTCCAGAGCCCTCATCAAGTGCTGAAAACAGGACACGGGCTCTTCAGAATATTTTGTTTTCATTTCATCTTATGGAGTAGCGAGTGAAACTGGCCACCCTCCAGTCTTGGATGCATGGACAATCAAGGCTTGTATCAGGATGAATGCTACATTTATAGGTCCTTTTTATGAAAAAAAGAAAGAAAAAAGAAACCTAAGTTTTAAAAGCACGAACGAAAGGGATGCCAAGGAGGCGTTCTCATCCACAAAGCCTTTCGCAAAGACGAGGCAGAACTTTCATGCCAGTCACCACCACCATGGAGCAGCTCCTGGGATATTCTTTCTGTCTCTTCCTGATCCTGTCACCTTTATGTAGTACAGGGCACCCTATTCAAATCCACATACCTTCTCACGAGGTAAGTCCTGCTGGGAGCCAGACAAATGTAAGGGTGAAATGATGCTTGGCTGTTGTTTTTGTTTTTTGTTTTAAGAGGACTACTGAGCGGTCAGGTCAGCTGGAGGCAGTAGTGCCAGATAGTTCAAGAGCAGTGGAAAGGCTGAATAGAAATATTCCCGAGTTCTTCTTCTGCCTTTGAAAAATCAATGGGTTCCAAAAGGTGGAGAAGGGAGGGGAGGAAACACTAGTGAAGTGTCTCTTTTCGGATCAAATTGCCTAGGATTGTGCAATGCAGAATAGGGAAGTGGGTTATCTGTGTTGGAAGTAGTAGGTAAAGTAGGATGATAACATTAGGGTTACGCAGAACTCCTTATTGGGCAGAATAAAGAGTCCACTCTCTCTCTCTTTCTCTACAGACAGACTGCAAAACTGGGTAACAGCTTATTTCCATTCTGCTAGATGAAGAGTTCTGAATGACTCAAACTCTTGCATATTCTTCTTCCAACAGAGTCTGGTATTCCCTCACCTATTTTGTGTTCCTTATCTAATGGGACCAAAAACGGTACCAACTTGACATCAAGCAGAATACAGAGATGCCTTGATTTTCCATCTCTTCCTCCCACCCAGGAATATTAGTTTTCAGTTTATTCAGGCTAAGAAATTAACTCATCAACTCTGACCAGCTGTAGAAGGGGGAAGCTACGTGCTGTCTGAAGTATTTCTCATGCCCGGTAGTACTGGACTTCGTTGTTGTAGCTGAGAGGAATCAGAGTCCCTATTTGCTACATAATTCCAGGCAGTCACCATCAGTGCGATATCTTGGTCCAAATCCAGTCTATGGCAGCTGCGACTTATTTCCATCCAGACTTTGATAGACCAAAAGCCACAGCAGGTGCAATCCATGAATGGCAAGATTTGAGAACAAGCATTAAAAAGTGGTTAGTGTCCTAGAACATTTTTTTACCACGTGAAGCAGTGCCTGCAATGAAACAAATTAGGGAAAGTTGTCTCCTCTAATCTGACATCTTCTGCTGTTTTTTACTTCTTAAAATCATGGTTAAATTCAACGTTAATTTTAATGCTTCTCACCTCAGCTCTTTCTAACTACAGAGAAACTGTTTGAAAAATAAAACATTACTATATATATATATATATATATATATATATATATATATATATTCCAGATCCATGTAGATTTGGCAGTGCTGCCCTAGAATGATGCGATTTACCCTATTTCATAAAATCAAGGAAGATGTGGAAAAGGTTTTGTGTTCTAAACAGAGCAGGAAACAATATTTCTGGCACAAGAAACTTGTCAAGATCTTCTCTGGGGCTGAATCTTTAAAAAAATCAGATGACAGCATGTCCACACAGATAACCAACCTATAAAGTTCCCATCCAAACAAACACATCAGGTCAATATAATTTATGATTAATTAATAAGTCTCAATTTATTTTACGATACTCCCCCATGTTTTAAAAAAATAACTTGATTTGTATCTAAATGAAAAATAAAAATACTAAGGAGTTTCATCCCTGCCTGATGTCCTTCCAGTGTGGAGAGCCAGTGTGGTGTAGTGGTTAAGAGCGGTGGACTCATAATCTGGTGAACTGGGTTTGATTCCCTGCTCCTCCACCTGCAGCTGCTGGGTGACCTTGGGCTAGTCACACTTCTCTGAAGTCTCAGCCTCACTCACCTCACAGAGTGTTTGTTGTGGGGGAGGAAGGGAAAGGAGATTGTTAGCCACTTTGAGACTCCTTTGTTGTTGTTTAGTCATTTAGTCGTGTCCGGCTCTTCGTGACCCCTGGACCAGAGCACGCCAGACACTCCTGTCCTCCATTGCCTCCCGCAGTTTGGTCAAACTCATGCTGGTAGCTTCGAGAACACTGTCCAACCATCTTGTCATCTGTCGTCCCCTTCTTCGTGTGCCCTCCATCTTTCCCAACATCAGGGTCTTTTCCAGGGAGTCTTCTCTTCTCATGAGGTGGCCAAAGTATTGGAGCCTCAGCTTCAGGATCTGTCCTTCCAGTGAGCACTCAGGGCTGATTTCCCTAAGAATGGATAGATTTGATCTTCTTGCAGGGTAGTGATAAAGTAGGATATCAAATCCAAACTCCTCCTCCTCTTCTTCTACTACTTCTTCTTCTTCTTCTTCTTCTTCTTCTTCTTCTTCTTCTTCTTCTTCTTCTTCTTCTTCTTCCCACTCTCATTAGCCGGCATGTCAAGTGGGACTGGGGCCTCGGTGGTGGCAGCCCCTCCTCCTCTTTGCCCATTCTCCAGCAGCTGTCACAAGCTGCCCAATGGAGGAGGCCAGCAGCAGCAGCAGCAGCGATGGAGAGGTTGTTGACACTTGAGACAAGCACTGGCTCATCCTTCTCCCTGAGCTTGGCGGTGGCAGCACTGGCAGGGGGAAAAAGGACATTCCAGGATCAAATTAGAAGCCAGGATGGCTTTTGTAATTCCCGGACTGTCCCTGGAAAATCGAGATACTTGGAGAGTTTGCTAGTCATGCTGGGTGGAGCTTATGGCCTATGTAGTCACAATACATTGATAGCTATCAAAAAATTATTTTAAGCATTTGTGCCCCACTTTTCAGCTGAAAACATTCCCAGAACTACGTACAGGTCAACAAAGAAAAAAGCAGTCCCTACCTTCAGGCTTACAATCTCAGCCACTCTCAGCAGCAGCTCTTCAGCTGAGCTTTTATCCAACTGTGCTACATGGTTGTTGTTATGTACTGAAGTTCTCACCCTGGGCCAGCAGGGGGATACTGTAGACAGCTTTCACTCAGGTCCACATATGCAAATAAGGAATTGAAAGTGACATTCAGTGATTGGATAGTTACAGAAAGTTGTTACTGTTGCGTTGTAGCTGAGCTCTATAAAAGCAGGTTGGCTGAGCCCTTCAGCTCAGTTCTGTTCTGGCCTGTGAATAAACAAGAGCTGTCTGAAGAATCACTGTGTCGTCTGATATGTTCACCCACAACTTAACAGTTATTTTTTATTTTAATTTTCCCCCCAAAAAATTATTGATTTTCCAAATTTTATAAACAAACAAACATAAATCCTAACTGTAATTATTCCACTCTTAATAACATTGTTATGTGACTTCCTTGAATCCCCCTGGCTGAATTCCAATGTATATCATTGTAACAGTTTTCCAAAACAAATTTCTCATAAAATTTACTTAATCAATTAACGTCTTTCTTTCTTTTCATTTTAACTTTAAACGTATTGTTCTATAACATCACATATTTAAATCCTAAACCTATCTGGTATTTGCAAGTATTTCTATTTAAATTATATTAGCATATTTAACTAAATAGTCTTTGAATTTCATCCATTCCTCCTGGTACTCCTCCTCCTTCTGGTCGCAGACTCTTCCGGTCAGGTTGGCTAGCTCCAAAAGGTTCATCATCTTCATCTGCCATTCCTCCACTCTTGGCACTTCAACAGTTGTCTTTTAATTGGAGATGGTGAGCCAAACTTGAGCCCAGAAGATCCACAAGCCTTGCTTTCAAGGTTGTCAGTTTTTATTTCCTTGATCTTTGGGGAGGTGGGCTGAGCAAGTGAGCTGGAGACATTGTTGATGCTAAAATGGGGTGTGAGTCCCATTAAGAGTCACAATAATTTAAATTAGAACAAAATATTTACTTGTGAAAATGCATGATTTATTCTGGAACCCAAGGCCTAGGCTAGCTGAATCTCCACTCAGAATAAATGGCTGTTTGTTTTAAGTAGGCACAGATCATAACACTTTTTCCTGAGCTTGCAATCTTCAAAGGGGAACGTAGTTGCATGTTTGGAAAGAAATGGCTGGCTGAGCAATGCAAAACAAAGTTGGTAGAACTGGAAATGTCACCTGTGGTGGGGATGGCATGACCTGAAAGGAAGCAGGCAGTTCAGTGGATTCCCTGAGGTAAAGAAGGCAAAGCTTGCCTGACTTTCAGATGCGTAGGAATATAACTTTTATGGACTCTTTGAAGACACCTGGCAAGATGAATTAGGAATATACAGAAGGCAGGATGAAGAAATATGAAGGAAAATGTCAATTAGCCAATGAGTCAAAACACACACAAACTGGTCGTTTTGGCACACCCCTAGAACCTAAAGTTTTGCAGATTCCAATGAGAGGCCAAGGGACTCCAAGATTTGTGCAAAAGAGGGAATTACAGCAGGCATTGACTGCTGAGAACAGGCTAGAACTGGTGTACGCACAGTCCAGCACGGTGCTTGCTGAAAACTGTACCTGATAGAAGAAGGGCAGATGACTCTCTTTCACTATAACATGGCAGAAATAAATGTCTGTGTCTCCACATCCCCAGCCACAGTCCAGTTGACCGAAACCAGACAAATTTTCATTGTAAACAGATTTTATAACCAAGGCTTTCAAAGGAAACTACATCTTCCTGTAAAACAGACTGACTCTGTGGTTTGGCAGGTTGTAATCTGGAGGAAATGGTGTGACTTTTTGCTGTTGTTAATGGGGTCTGGTCTTTCTTAAAGACTGAAGCTCACAGTCTGGGAATTCTCCTAAGCACATATGAAACTTAAGAGTACTGCCCTGAATTTGACCAAACTCTTATCTAGTCCAGCATTTTGTTTTCCACAGTGGCCAATCAGATGTCCATGCGAAGTCCGCAAGCAGAAAGGAAGTCACACCCTGGATCCATAACTGTCCCTGGAACATCAGGATGCTTGCAGTTCAAGCTCTTTTAACCACATTCATCCAGTGACAGCTAGCACATTCTCTTCTACATTTCAATTTCGTAATCATTCCAGTATTTGGAAGACACTTGATTACACCAAAGTAAACAGATTTGCTTTGGAAAACTGTTTGGGGACAGCAACCCACGCAGTTGCTTGTAATTTAGTTTGATCCAGCACATTCACTTTTCCTTTTGAAAGAACAAACTCCTTTTGTTTTCTTCCACAGAGGTCTACACGCCAAGTGAAGACCCCCAAAACAGAGGTAGGTGATCATGTTGGATTACCAGTTAATTTATTACTGATCAACCATCCTTTTATTTTTACCACAGTCATGTCACTGCAAGGTTTGTTATGCAAAGGTAGCAGACAGAGGTGCTAGAATAGATTGCGCTGCTTTGTCTGCAGCTGGGGGACGCCATTTTGAAATTTAAAACAAACCCCAAATTTAAAACAAACAGTTACCTGCAACGGTACCCACAGGATTTTTTCCCAAGTTGGGGGGCAGGCAAAGTAAAGCACACGAAGTGGGGAGGAGGAAAGTTTCTCATCAATACACACACAGAGAGAAGAAAAGCTTCTGTTCATTGAGCCTTGTAACTCAAGTTCTACAAATGTTAGAATTTTAAGGTGGTGTTCAACTAAAGGCTTGTCCACACTTCCACTTGTCCTGCCACTTTCCCCAGGGAAAACCCACTGCCTACTGCTGAATTGGAACAAATGTCAATTATTTTTTTCTGTGGATTGACATTAGTTCTGATTCAAACAATGGGCTTTCCTGGGAAAAATGCTTGATGAACTGCACCACAAAATTATTTGTTTGCTTGTTTGTTTGTTTGTTTGTTTGTTTATTCAGTTTTCAGATCAAAGTTTTACAATCACATATTCAATACAGTGGTACCTCGGGTTACAGATGCTTCAGGTTACAGACTCCGCTAACCCAGAAATAGTACCTTGGGTTAAGAACTTTGCTTCAGGATGAGAACAGAAATGGCGCAGCGGCAGCGGGAGGCCCCATTAGCTAAAGTGGTACCTCAGGTTAAGAACAGTTTCAGGTTCAGAACGGACCTCCAGAACAAATTAAGTTCTTAACCTGAGGTACCACTGTATATAACATAAAAACAAGATTCCAAAGAATCTCCCTTTGTGGGTCCTATTGTTATTCATTCCCTCTTGCATCTTTTATGAGAATCCAAATCTTTTACAATTATGTCCAAAATTCACCATTAAACTACAAGTGTTATTCCAATCCTACCAACAGTTTTAAGTGTTTACAATGGTTTTTAAGATAAATTATAAATTTTCCCCATTCCTTATTAAAATTTGGGTCTTCCTGATTTCTGGTTCTTCCGGTCACTTTTGCCAATTCGGCAAAGTCCATCAACTTAATCTGCCATTCTTCTCTGGTAGGGACTTTATCTTCTTTCCATCTCTGGGCCAATAACATCTGCGCAGCCGTAGTCGCATACATAAGTAGTCTTTTCTGCTCCCTTGGGATTTCGGCACCTAGGATTAGAGTGTTGGACTATGACCTGGGAGATCAGGGTTCGAATCCCCACTCAGCCATGAAGCTCACTGGGAGACCTTGGACCAGTCACCATCTATTTGCCTAACCATCTTGAGTGGTTGTAGACTTACTGATTGACAGGATGGAATCCAGCAAGGTTTTTTTTTAGGGAAAACACACTGTCAGGACTGCCGCTAGGTCCCAGCTCACAGAGGACCAACGCCCAGTGGATATTATATACAAAAGTCTTTATTGAAGTTTAGTTTCCATTTCCAAGCTCTGGGCGTGCAGACCCACGTCTTAACGCTAGACCGGCTAAGTCCCCTCTGACTCGCTGCTAAAGCCACACCAGTTTAAGATTCTCGCTTTGCTCCACCTCCTACGCTGCTCCTTCCTACGCTGGGTCCTTCTGCCCTCTGGGGTTATCTCCTTCCTTGATTCCTCTGAAGCTGACCCCCCTGAGTCCTGCCCTTCCTTCCGGCGGGCTTTAGGACCTGGCTCCCTGTCAGGACTCCCTGCTGTGCCGCTCGCCTGTACATTTGAACTTGGCGCGCGCGCCCAGCCGGTAACCTTCCTTCTGACCGTTTCCCCGCTTCCGGATGTGGGCGTGGCCAGCCCTGCCTCCTCTCCTCCCGCTGGTGGCAAGAACACTGGTTCCGACTCCTGGGACTCCCCCTCCCCACTGCGCTCTGGTGGGGAAGATGGTCCCGATTTCCAACTGCTGCTCAGGGACTCCCCGCTGGCCCCTCCCTCTTGAGGTTTCTCCCCTGGAATCTCCCTTGCTCTGGCCATCGGTGCTCCCTTCTGCGAGTCTTCCGATTCACTAGAGAGGCTTGTGGAATGACTCTGGCAGCTGTCACTTCCTGCTCCCCCTTCGTCCTCTTCCTCCTCACTCTCCATTTGCTCCCCCTCCTGTGTCTCTCCTTCTGAACCCCTGACATCCATCCCCCCCTCGAAGCCCCCCCTTCCCCCCTCCCCCTCTTCCGGTGCGGGTTCCGGGTGCTCCATTGTTGTAGGGGTGAGTCCAGGATACAGCTCGTCCCCTGAGGCTTGCAACCATCGAGATAAGTCCGGGAAGTCCCCCATGGGCTCGTCGACGACGACCTCCTCCGCTTCCATCTCCTGCGCGGTGTGCTCGAAATCTGATCTCGACCCCAAATCACCCAAGAGCCCTCCTCCCCCTGTTGCTTGATGGGGGTCCACCTCCCAGGGTCCCTTCGGCATGTCTCTGCGCCAGCCCACTTCGGGTTGGTCCTCCCACCAATAAGATCCCCCCGTGCCAAAACCTGAAAGCGATCCCTCCGGGGAGCTGCCTCCCGGAGCCGAGTCCTCAGCTAACGAGAAACCCCGGAAAGTGCTGGCCGAGAGTGTGGGTGTGAACAAACAATCCTCGAAAAAGCCCGCCGGCATAGGCTTGTGCGGGAAAAGTGTGTGGAATTCTTCCTTGAGCAACTGCTCTTCCACTGCGTAATCCGGCACCCACCTATTGGCGCTGGCCGGGGTGTCCTCTGTGGCGAGAAGATATTCAATCCCGTCCTCCCCCCACCTTGAGTCTAAAATCTCAGTGGCTTCATTAAGTGGCTCCCCTTTCGGCGACCCCCCTTTTTTGGGTGCTTCTCTGAGCGGGTCTGGCGCCTTCCCCGGTGCTTGAAACCTGTGGGGCTCTCTGTAGGGCGTGAGCACTGATCTATGAAAGACCGGGTGCATTCTGGAACCCTCCGGGAGTGTCAACCGGAAGGCCACTGGGTTGATCTGCGCCTCTACTTGGTAAGGCCCTAGCTGCTTGTGC
This sequence comes from Podarcis gaigeae, assembly GCF_964106915.1. Taxonomy (NCBI): domain Eukaryota; kingdom Metazoa; phylum Chordata; class Lepidosauria; order Squamata; family Lacertidae; genus Podarcis; species Podarcis gaigeae. The sequence goes on from NC_139694.1 coordinate 37,213,719, forward strand.
CCTAGTTTCTTCTTGGCTAACGATCTGGCTGGAACTGCTTGTGCTGCCAACCAGACCCAGTCTCCCACCTGGATGTCCTCCCCAACCCTCCTGTGTCGATCTGCCTGCACTTTGTAAGCCTGTTTTGCCAACTCTAACTGCCTCCTGAGCTGCTCGTGGATCTCCTGCAACTCCGCTGCCCCGTCCTCTGCTCCCTGTGGCTCCCCCTCCCGCACTGTGTCCAAACCCGGGAAGGTTCTGGGATGCCTCCCGTAGTTGGCGAAAAATGGTGTCACCCCTGTGGACCCGTGCTTCGTGTTGTTGTAGGCAAACTCGGCCAACGGTAGATAGTCCACCCAGGTCGATGGCTGCTGGTTCGCGTAGCATCTCAGGTACTGCTGCATGATGGCGTTGACCCTTTCCGCCTGCCCGTTAGTCTGTGGGTGTCTCGCCGACGCCAGGCTGACCTTGACGTTCAGGAATCCCATCAGCTTTTGCCAGAAGTTGGAGATGAACTGGCGCCCCCTGTCGGACAAAATAGACCGTGGTAGGCCATGCACCTTGAACACGTGGTCTATAAACATCTTAGCGGTCTGCTCGGCCGTGGCCACCTTCGCGCACGGAATGAAGTGGGCCATCTTGGTGAACAGGTCCACTACCACGAGCACTGCCGTCTTGCCCCTCGAGCTGGGTAGATCCGTGACAAAGTCCAGGGCCACCCTCTCCCACGGTACGAACGGTGTCTGTAGCGGTTCCAACAGGCCCGCCGGCGGCTGGTGCACAGGCTTAGCCCTTTGGCAGGTGTCGCACCTATTGACATAGTCCGCGACATCCCCCCGCATCTTAGGCCACCAAAAGTCTCTGGCTACTAAGTCCACCGTCTTCTCCTTGCCGAAGTGCCCCGCGCTGGGTGCGTCGTGCAGCTGTTGCAGGACCTTCGCGCGGAGGCTGTCTCCTGGTACGTAGAGGACTCCCTTGCGTAGGAGCAGGCCGTCGCGCACTTGGAATTCGTCGCCCCTCACCTTGCCGCTGCACACCTCCTCCATCTTGGCTCGGGCGAACGAGTCCGTTTGCAGCGCGCGGCGCACCGCGTCCAGGTCCACCGTGGCTGACGCGCATGCCCACGCCTGTGGTGTGAAAATGTGCTTGGCCGCCGCCGGTGCCTCTGCCTCCAGATACTGCGGTTTTCTGGACAGCGCGTCCGCCAAGACGTTGCTGTTTCCTGGGATGTACTCAATTCTGAAGTCGAAATCTGCAAAGAACTCCGCCCAGCGGATGTGTCGCTGGTTCAGGAACCTCGCCGTGCGCCAGTACTCCAAGTTCTTATGGTCTGTGCGGACCTGCACCGTGTGCTTGGCTCCGACGAGGAAGTGCCGCCACGCCTTGAAGGCTGCATGTATGGCCAGCAACTCCCTGTCCCAGATGGTGTAGTTCTGCTCCGCTTTGCTGAGTTTTCTGGAGTAGAAAGCGCACGGCCTCCAGTCCCCCTGGTGGTCTTGCTGCAACAGAACGGCTCCCACGGCCCTGTCTGAGGCGTCCGTCTCCACTCTCATGGGCCTGCTGGGATTTACGTGCAGTAGGTTCTCCTTGGAAGCGAAGAGCTGCTTGAGCTTCTGAAAGGACTGCTCCGCCTGCTCCGTCCAGATGAACCTCTTCTTCTTGGAACTGAGGGTGTCGGTGATGGCCGCTGTCTGCATGGCGAAACCCTTGATGAACTTGCGATAAAAGTTGGCAAAACCGACAAACCTCTGTACTTCCTTCCTATTGCGTGGGCTCTTCCAGTCCAGTACTGCACGTACCTTGGCACCGTCCATAGCCAGTCCCTTGTCGGACAGTTTGTAGCCCAAGAAATCCACCTCCGTCTTGTCGAACTGGCACTTCTCCAGCTTGGCGTACAGCCTGTGCTCCCGCAGCCTCTGCAGAACTTCCCTGACATCTCTCTCGTGAGCCTCCGGCGATTCCGAGAAGATCAGGATGTCGTCCAGGAAGCAGACGCACTTCTTGTAGAGGAGACCCGCCAAGACATGATGCATGAAGGCTTGAAAGCAGTGGGAACCATTTTTTAATCCAAAAGGCATAACTCTGTATTCATAAGTGCCCAGCGGCGTAAACATGGTCTTTTTCCACTCGTCGCCTTCCCGCACGCGAATGAGATTGTACGCTCCGCGCAGATCCAACTTGGTAAAGATGCGACCCTTCCTCACTGTCGCCAGCAGGTCATCGATCTTGGGCATAGGGAAGGCTGAGGGCTTGGTCTTGAGGTTCAAGACGCGGAAATCAACGACCAGCCTCTTCTGGGGCGTATCCCTCTTCTTTACAAAGAACACGGGACTGCCTCCTGCCGCCTTGGACTCCCGGATGAATCCCTGCTTCAGGTTGTGATCTATGAACTCCCTGAGCTCTTGCAATTCATCCTCAGACATGGAGTACAGTTTCCCCGTCGGGAGCGTCGCCCCGGGCAGGAGGTCGATCTTGCAGTCATAGGGTCTGTGGGGAGGCAGCTTATCCGCTTCTTTCTCGCAGAAGACCTCCAAAAACTCCTTGTATTTGTTAGGCACCGCTTGCAACATGCCCAAGTTCAGCTGTGGTCCATCCTCGTGCCCCTCATCTTCCAAGTCCGCCAGGATGCAGTGTTCTGCGCAGTAAGAGGAGCCGAAGGTCAGTTGCCGCTGGTACCAAGCTAATGCCGGGCTGTGCCTATCCAGCCAACTCATTCCCAACACTATGGGCGTGTCTGACAGGCGGGTGACGTTGAAGCTGATGACCTCACGGTGGTTTCCAATGCGCATCACCATTGGCGGCGTCTGCTGTAGCACTTGCCCTCCCAGTAGCTCCCTGCTGTCCACTGTGACGACTTTCAGAGGTACCGCCGCTGGCAGAAGGGCTATGCCATGTTGCTGGATGAACTGCATGTCTATAAAGTCTGCATTGCTCCCCGAGTCGATGGTGATGGGAATTTCCACAAGTAGCCCATTGGGGAGCTGAAGGGATGCGGTGAGCTGCACTACTGGTTTGGGTGGGAGGGGGTCGGTGGGCTGTAAGATCCCTGGGGAATGCTTCACTGACTTGTCTGGCTGGTCCCCAGAGACGCCATCTCCAGCCAGACAGTGGAGTTTTCCTGCTGCGACTCCCTCTGCTGAATTGCGTCTGTTACTGTCGCTGCGGCTGCAGTGTGCTTGTGAAACCGCTGGGGACACTCTTTTGCCATATGCTGAGCACTGTCGCAGATGTAGCACTTCCTGGTTCCTCTAGGAGGCTTCATCTTGACTGCTCCCGGAGTTAGGGCTCCGACTGTGGAGTGAGCCTTAGCACCACCTATCTCCATCGGCTCCTCTCCCCCTCCCAGCGGAGGCATGGATCGAGCGCGCGCCACCTCCTTGGGGAAGGGAGGCAGTCCTCTCGCTGGCGTGCGTCCCAAATGCCCTTCCTCCTTGCCCCAAGGGCGTCCTTCCAACCGAACCCCAATGGAGAGTGCCCGTTCCACAACGTCCTTGGTGGTTTGGGGTCTCCCCCCTCTTGCGATCTCGTCTTTCACAGCTCCGCTCAACCCCTCCCAGAACAGGTCTCTGACGGCAGGCGATTCTTTCTCCCAGGCTAGCACATTCACCAATGCGAAAAAACGTGAATGATATTGCCTCACAGTGGCTCTACCTTGTCTTAGTCCGTGAATCTCCTTCCTAGCGATATCCACATCAATCTCAGATAAAAAACACGCATCCATCACTTTAATGAAGGCAACCGCATTTTGGAGGGCTGGATCCTTGTCTCTCCAGAGATTGCGCAGCCACGATTTCGCCTCCCCCCGTAAATGCGAAACAATAAATCCCACTCTCTCTTCCTCATTTTTAAAGTCTTTGTCAAGCAGCTGCAGTGCATAAATTACATCTGCTCTGAAGTTAGGATACTCCTGCAGGTCCCCATTGAAGTGAGATACCAGGCTCCCTCCTCTGTTCCCCAGCCCAATCCCTTCTGGTCTGGTGGCCGGTAGCCTCTGTGTAGTTAGCACTTCTAACCTGGTTCGCAGATCCTGGCAGGCAGCAGCTGCTTCCTGTTCTTTCTTTCTGGAAGCCGCAATTTCTGCAGTCAACTGCGTCACTGCGTTTTGCAAACTCGCTATCTTCTCTTCGGTAGTCATTTCCCTGTTTTTCGTGAGCTCGCGAAGCACCAATCTTCACCCCTCGCTGCTTTCCCACACTCCACGAGGTTGCAAAATTGGTGAAAATGGAGAGGGGACTTACTGTCAGGACTGCCGCTAGGTCCCAGCTCACAGAGGACCAACGCCCAGTGGATATTATATACAAAAGTCTTTATTGAAGTTTAGTTTCCATTTCCAAGCTCTGGGCGTGCAGACCCACGTCTTAACGCTAGACCGGCTAAGTCCCCTCTGACTCGCTGCTAAAGCCACACCAGTTTAAGATTCTCGCTTTGCTCCACCTCCTACGCTGCTCCTTCCTACGCTGGGTCCTTCTGCCCTCTGGGGTTATCTCCTTTCTTGATTCCTCTGAAGCTGACCCCCCTGAGTCCCGCCCTTCCTTCCGGCGGGCTTTAGGTCCTGGCTCCCTGTCAGGACTCCCTGCTGTGCCGCTCGCCTGTACATTTGAACTTGGCGCGTGCGCCCAGCCGGTAACCTTCCTTCTGACCGTTTCCCCGCTTCCGGATGTGGGCGTGGCCAGCCCTGCCTCCTCTCCTCCCGCTGGTGGCAAGAACACTGGTTCCGACTCCTGGGACTCCCCCTCCCCACTGCGCTCTGGTGGGGAAGATGGTCCCGATTTCCAACTGCTGCTCAGGGACTCCCCGCTGGCCCCTCCCTCTTGAGGTTTCTCCCCTGGAATCTCCCTTGCTCTGGCCATCGGTGCTCCCTTCTGCGAGTCTTCCGATTCACTAGAGAGGCTTGCGGAATGACTCTGGCAGCTGTCACTTCCTGCTCCCCCTTCGTCCTCTTCCTCCTCACTCTCCATTTGCTCCCCCTCCTGTGTCTCTCCTTCTGAACCCCTGACACACACATATATCTGTATGGGCCTCAAATGACCATGCATTAAATTAATTCACCATATATATTTGGGTCATGTAAATATACCCATAGGATTGGATCCAATGAAGTCGTCCCTCTCCCTTCCCTGTGCATTTCCCCAAATCTGCTCTGGGTTTTCTCCTTCTGAGAAGATTGAGGGGCACTAGGGGGACATGTACACAGGGGAAAGACTTCTGCATAGGCAGAAGTCCTGGCACTACCGAGACAGTTCTGTTGGATACAAGCCATAATTTTATCTGCGTAGAATCAGAGAATCATAGAGTTAGAAGAGACCACAAGGGCCATCGAGTCCAACCCCCTGCCAAGCAGGAAACACCATCAGAGCACTCCTGACATATGGCTGTCAAGCCTCTGCTTAAAGACCTCCAAAGAAGGAGACTCCACCACACTCCTTGGCAGCAAATTTCACTGTCGAACAGCTCTTACTGTCAGGAAGTTCTTCCTAATGTTTAGGTGGAATCTTCTTTCTTGTAGTTTGGAACCATTGCTCCGTGTGTGCTTCTCTGGAGCAGCAGAAAACAACCTTTCTCCCTCCTCTATGTGACATCCTTTTATATATTTGAACATGGCTATCATATCACTCCTTAACCTCCTCTTCTCCAGGCTAAACATGCCCAGCTCCCTTAGCCGTTCCTCATAAGGCATCGTTTCCAGGTCTTTGACCATTTTGGTTGCCCTCCTCTGGACACGTTCCAGTTTGCCAGTGTCCTTCTTGAACTGTGGTGCCCAGAACTGGACACAGTACTCCAGGTGAGGTCTGACCAGAGCAGAATACAGTGGCACTATTACTTCCCTTGATCTAGAAGCTATACTCCTATTGATGCAGCACAGAATTGCATTGGCTTTTTTAGCTGCTGCGTCACACTGTTGGCTCAGGGCTACCTGCAAATGCTGATATTTTGTGAACTTAATCAGCCAGTGTGGTGTAGTGGTTAAGAGTGGTGGAATCGTAATCTGGTGAACCGGGTTCGCTTCCCCGCTCCTCCACATGCAGCTGCTGGGTGACCATGGGCTGGGGCCCCACACAAAGCAGGTGTGGCAAGACGGCTTGGTCCTCCTTGGAGGGTTCTCATGCTTATTTTCTGCAAGTCCACCTACCTCACGAATGATCCAGGTAACACTTCTCAGAGGGCTCCTTAGGGCTGATATTCATTCTGACTCTCCTTTTGGTTTTCTCTTCAGCTCATCATTTCCAGTTTCTTGGTGCGCTCAACCATTGTGTCTCGCTATGCCTCCACCCAGGTGTGGACTTTCATGAGCAACCCACACGCAGAGGCAAAAGAAGCTTTCTTTGATCTGGACCTGCCCACTTCGGCCTTCATCTCCAACTTCACCATGTGAGTCTAAGCTAGCAGAAGGCACCATAACAGAGCCATAATTTTATGGGACTGAAAGGGATGTAGCTCAGTGGTGGAGCACAAACTGTGCATGCAAAAGGTCGCAGGTTCAATCCCTGGTGTCTCCATTTTAAACAGGGTGCTCCAACTTTTCATACCAAGTGGGCCACAGCAGCACTTTGACACTGAACCCATGGGCTGCACACTGCCCAAAATTTGAAGCCCCCTCCTCCCCCAGCTCTCATGCTACTTTCCTAAAGCCATCTAAGCAAGGAGCTGGGCTTGGGGAAGGATGTGCAATGCTCTGGCATGGTCCTAGAGCCCTTCCACCTCCTTTCCAAAGCTGAACAAGCACTAACTAGGCTTTGGGAAGGAGGCATGAGGACTCTAGGACCCTGTTAAAACCCTCACAGCTGCTTCCCAAAGCCCAACACCTTCTTACCCAGCTTTGGGAAGGTGACACAAGGGCTGGGGTGTGTTTCAGATGTTGCTGAGGGCCACCAGAAAGGGAATTGAGGGCTGCATGTGGCCCTTGGGCCTCACGGTGGACCACACTTATTTAAATGGTTCAAGGAAAGGAGCTCTGCTCAAGACCTTACAGGTCCACAGTCCATTCTTCTTCCTTGGCAATTACTCATAGCCAAGTAAAATTATCTTCCATGAATATGGTCTTAATGGTGTGTCTGTAAGTGGCTGTGGAGGCCAATTCTGGATCCACACATCCTTCCACATTTGGGACATAGGTTACTGGGCAGGAGTTGATCACAGTGAGGATTTGCCAAATGTACCTTCCTCATTTCTCCCTTTCTTTCTGAGTTCATGCTTCTGTCCATGACGCCTTTGGTAGAGGCTATTCTCCAGCTGGAGCCCTTGCAGGCCAGTGTTTCTCAGTTGTTGGTGTTTATACTATATTTTTAAAGATTTGTCTTGAGAGCATCTTTAAACCTCTTTTTTTGTCACTGGCATTACACTTCAGTTGGGAATAGAGTAGTTGCTTTGGAAGACAATAATCAGGCATCCGAACAACATGACCAGTCCAATATACTTGAATCCTGCCTACAAAGTAACATAAGTCTGGAAGCGCCTCTTCTTAGGCCCCCAGACCTGCTCAGCACATCCTGCAATGGAGAATTCCCTGCATAGCTGTCAACTTTTCCCTTTTCTTGCGAGGAATCCTATTTGGAATAAGGGAATTTCCCTTAAAAAAAGGGAAACATTGACAGCTATGGACATGTGCTGAGGGTGAGGCATAGAGTAATGTGTGAATAAGAACAGGTAGAAAAAGAGTTGGATGAGGGAAGTAAACATGAAGAAGAGAGGGAGAAAGAAGATAAGAAGTTTAGATGGCCCATTCAGTATAAGTATAATGGAATATGGTTGGAGGAGGCAGCCCTTGACCATCAGCGCTGCCAATCAAGCATATTTTAAAAACTCTGTTCCTGTTTGATCTGCAGGAGTTAGGTGAAGTTGTTCACAGCATGGAGCTAATCATTATCACCTGCTCATGTCTGCAGAGCAAACAGCTGTTAAAGGCAGAGGAAGCCAAACCATGGAAATCTTGCAGTGGTTGGTCTGAGAAAGAACAGAACTGTTTGCAGAGCTGCAAGAAGTGGGGAGGGAATCCTGCCCCGTGCCCTGGGGAAAGCTGACAAGTGATGTTCCAGACCTCCAGAGCTAGATTTTTCTCTGCCTAGCTCCCCATCAGACACACACCAGCCCCTCCCGCTTCCTCATGAAACCTCCTCAAGCCCCTTGCAATGGAGCCCAGAGAAGGAATCTCCCCTGAGTGGGCAGGAGCATCCTTGGGGATAAGGCTGAGGATTGTCCCAGCAGCCAAGAAAACTTGGCGGCAGAAGCTTGAATCTGGCGGTGCCTCCTCTCAGGCCGGCCTGCTTGCAGGCCCTGGAACACAGGCAAGGCTTGTTCAAGCTGCTGCGGGAAGTTTGTTTTCCTTCCCTGCCATGGCAAATGAGGTTGTCTTTTAATTGCAGAGGATGGTTTTGCTGGGTGGCAGGAGGCTGTTTTAAAGAGATACCTCTTACCCTGGGCAGGAGCAGCATGTCTGTTCCTAAGCTCTTCACATAAAGCAAGGGGGGCAACTCCCAAGAGACTGCGATCATCTACTCACAGGGTTAAAAACTGGCAGTGATCTACCCCCTTTTTAGGGATTCAGGTCAGAGTTGTTGAGCTTTTTTTAGGGAGAGGGAAGCACCGGCAACGTTTTTTAGGGGCTGCAGGGCTAAAATGTTGAGCTTTTTTTAGGGGAGCCAAAGCTGTTGAGCTTGTGGGGGGGGCAGTGATCTACCACAGACACCCAGTGATCTACCAGTAGATCATGATCTACCTGTTGAATGTGCCTGACATAAAGCAATGTTTCTTCTCTAATAGGAGTGGTTGAACAGAGAGCCTTACTATTCAGGTGTTCAGACTGGGGCAGCTGAAATGATCAAGCAAGTGGAGCAAATCCCACAGAGGAAAGCCTGCAGAATTTGAGGCTTTTTAGTCGGGAGACAACTTGTTCCACTGCTTTCCCTCAGGGAAAACATCTCTTTGGTGCTCAATTCAGGTTTCCCCCGCATTGACATTTGTCCAGGTTTGCCCTTGGAATGGAGCAGGGCAGGGGGGAAATGGACTGTGCCTAGAAAGTGTGGGTCAGGTGGAAAACTGCTGGGATCCAGGTTTAATAGCCACGGCACAAGCGGAAGTTTGGACAAGCCCTAAGAAGTGATATGAAGAAGAAGAAGAAGAAGAAGAGGAGGAGTTTGGATTTGATATCCCGCTTTATCACTCCCCTTCAGGAGTCTCAAAGCGGCTAACATTCTCCTTTCCCTTCCTCCCCCACAACAAACACTCTGTGGGGTGAATGGGGCTGAGAGACTTCACAGAAGTGTGACTGGCCCAAGGTCACCCAGCAGCTGCATGTGGAGGAGCGGAGACGCGAACCCGGTTCACCAGATTACGAGACTACCGCTCTTAACCGCTGCACCACACTGCCTCTCAACATGAGATCATGCTTAGCGTGGAGAAAGCAGAGAAAGAAGTTTTTCTCCCTCTCAGGGGCTTCCAACAAAACGGAACATTGGAGGGTCCAGGGGAGACAGTCCTGTAGGGAATTCGTTCCCACAAGAGACAACAATAGCCACCAACCTGGATGGCATTAAAAGAGGATTAGACAAATTCACGGAGGATGGAAATATCCATAGCTACTAACCATTATGGCTGTGCTCTATCCCCATGGCTGGAGACAGCAATGTTTCTGAATACCATTTGTGGAAACTACAGGAGGGGATTGGGCCTTGCGCTCCCGTTTTGCTTGTGGCCTTCCCATCAACATCTGTGAGAACAGGATGCTAGACTAGATGGTCTGCTCCAGGAGGCAGCTAATTTTATTTTTTCCCTGTGTCTCTCAAAGTATTCCTAATGGTTTTTAATATTGAAACATTTGCATCAATCTTTTTTCACCTCTTAAATTCAGAATCTAGATCCCAGGGTTAAGGTACCTTTTTGAAAGTTCAAGATACGTATTGTCATTTAACTGTCTGACAGACAGTTATTATCAGATTAATCTGAAATAGTGTTTGGTACGAAAACAAATTGCATGTACTATGGGATTCAAGGCCTTATTAAAAATTGTGTACTTGCAGCAGAACTATATAAAATGTTTCAGGTTGCTACCAAGAAAACATTTCATTCTTGTATGCCAACCAGAGTAATATGTCTTAATCTGAAAGTTGAAGGAGATGTGTAAGAACTTCCTTATGATTATAAAATAAAATATATGTAAAGGTAAAGGGACCCCTGACCATTAGGTCCAGTTGTGGCCGACTCTGGGGTTGCGGCACTCATCTCGCTTTATCGGCCGAGGGAGCCGGCGTACAGCTTCCGGGTCATGTGGCCAGCATGACTAAGCCGCTTCTGGCGAACCAGAGCAGCGCACGGAAACGCCGTTTACCTTCCCGCCGGAGCGGTACCTATTTATCTACTTCCACTTTGAGGTGCTTTCGAACTGCTAGGTTGGCAGGAGTAGGGACCGAGCAACTGGAACTCACCCCATTGCAGGGATTCGAACCACCGACCTTCTGATCGGCAAGTCCTAGACTCTGTGGTTTAACCCACAATGCCACCCGCATCCTTAAAATAAAATATACATGTTGCTAAAATAAAAAAAAAAATAGATGGTCTGCTCCAGGAGGCTCATCTTATGTTCTTGGGCTCCCATCAGCTCCAGTCCAAAGGTACTATGGTCAGCAATGGGAGTGGAAGTGCAACAGCGCCTACTGAGCCACAGGTCTCATCCCCAATGTGTGTACTCAGCAGAGTCTTCATATAAACTTCCAGAAGTTTAACTGGTGTGGGGGGTGGGGAAACGTAAGTTCACTACTGCCAACTCCATCCTGGTGTTTGAGGCTACATGGGATCATTCCATAGGAGCTCCTTTATCTCTGATTATTCCAAAGTGTAAAAATGTCGCCACGGCACTCGTTCTTCCAATACACTGAGGTTTCTTTGCAATTTCCTATTGAATAAAGCCAGTCGCAGACCTTTGAAGCTTGCTGTCAATCTCATCTCTCCCACGCTCAACCAACTATATATTTCAGGGTTGATCTCTGGCATTGAAAACAGATGCCAGAGTTGTGCTCTGGTGAGCCCTGGCACAAATGAGTGCCCCCCTCTCTCTCTCTCCCCAGCTCAGGAAGATTTTTGGGAAACTAGAGCTACCAGGATAGGAAGCTAGCAGTATTATTTTCCACATCCTGTTTTGTAAAGAGGGTGCAGTGCAGAACAATTCTTACAGCTGTTGTTCTCAGTTCCCTTTACCTGTTCACAGATCTATATTGGATTTGGATTTGATATCCCGCCTTTCACTCCCTTTAAGGAGTCTCAAAGCGGCTAACATTCTCCTTTCCCTTCCTCCCCCACAACAAACACTCTGTGGGGTGAGTAAGGCTGAGAGACTTCAGAGAAGTGTGACCAGCCCAAGGTCACCCAGCAGCTGCATGTGGAGGAGCGGAGACGCGAACCCGGTTCCCCAGATTACGAGACTACCGCTCTTAACCACTCCACCACACTGGCTCTCAGTATTTAAAACAAGTCACTTTTTATTATTTCTTTTGATCTCATCTGTACTCATGGTATTAGCAGAGTCTACAAGGAGTCATGGGTGACTTTTTACTGTCCCTACCAGGACCATTAATGAGAAAATCTATGTGGCTGAGGTGAAGGAGAAGCACCAGGCAAAGAAGATGTATGATGAAGCCCGCAGGCAGGGGAAGACAGCAGCTCATGTTGGCACCAAGTAAGAGACCCTCCCTAGGGCCCTCCCGCCATTCAACCTTTGCCCTCCCCCAGGGATAGCTAGGGGCATCTCATGTGCCCACAAATCAAATCTCACGTGTCACGACCCAAATCTCACGACCCTGCTCTGAAATAACAGAGACCAATCAGTGCAACCTGCAACAAAATGTTGCAGTGTGAAGCGCTTCTGCGTAGCTAAGCCCTCTTCTCAGGTAGCCCAGTCCATCGCCTGCTCACCACCAGCATTCCATTCCCACTGAGCATGCTCCATTCGGCTGTTTGGGGAGGCTCCACCCAAGTGCTTTCCCCCCTGAAGAATGAATGTTTGTCCTTTTGCAAACCTTTGGATTCTGCCAACCCCCCCCCCCCTCGCAAGTCTGGATGGAGCTGCTCTGACTGCATAAGGACTGGGGTGGGGGACTGGTGGGGTCTGATTGCATTTCCTGATTCAAACTTTCTGAAGCAATGCATAAACTGAAATGCAGTCACAATTCAAAATCCCCCCCTTCTCTGAATTTTGCCTTGCAATTCTCCGAGCAAATAAAACATACAGAAATGCATATAAAGTGTACCTAAAGTGGATAAAAATGAGTATATTAATGAAGTATCTGCAGGCTTGGGGAAACCTCAAGGTTTGCCAAAGTACAAAAAAAATACTGGGTGGGGGGAATCTTAAGGACCACAGAGCAGCCCAAAGTGTCCACAAAATGGTGGCTGACCTTTTGGGGGAATGGGAATGGAAAACCTGGTGGAAGAGAGAATGGGACGATCATGGGAGAGGGCTGAGCTGGCTGGCTGGCTGATCCAGGCTCAGAATCTGTTTGTAAGCATTCAAGGAAGTCAATGGCATCCACCACTCAGCCCCCTCCAGGAAGACTTTTGAAAGCATGGCCAATTGCTGCCTGCTCTGTGCTTGTGCAGAATTGTTCACCCAACCAGTCAAGATTAATAATGAGCGGGATTGCCGCAAGTGCAGGGGTCCTGCCAAGTGGGTTCTCAAAGAGCAAACATCGTCTCCGATAACCTGCTATTGAGTGATGTTTCCCAGGGACCGAGAAACGGAAAAATTCAGAGTGTCAGCCAGCGTGGAGGCAGGGGGCAAGGTGGCCTTTGAGCTGACTTACGAAGAGCTGCTGCAGCGGCATTTGGGCAAGTACCAGCATGCCATCAGCATCCGGCCCCATCAGGTGGTAAGGAACCTCAGCGTGGAGGTGAGCATCTCCGAGCGCACCGGCATCAGCTACGTCCATGTGCTGCCACTCCGCACGAGCCGACTGCTGACCAACACCCTTCGAGGTACGGAGTTCTCCTCCAGCTGCATGGTTGGGGGGCTTCCAGATAAGCGTCACTTTTGGCCTTTTTTGTAAACATTTCTCCATTGTGCTTTATAATTATCTCTTGCTTTGATAGTCAGCTGGCTTTTCCACCTGATTTCTATTTCTATTTCTATTATACATTTCTATTAGGGTTTTTTTAACATATCATTTTCAACAATCATATAACATACCGGTAACTTCTTATCTTATACAATACATTGGTATATCTGGATGTGAACAGGATCCGTTCCGGAGCCCCGTTCGCATCATGAGCAGAACGCAACCTGTGTCTGTGTGTGCGCGGGTCGCGATTCACCGCGTCTGTGCATGCATGCAACGTCATTCTGAGCGTCTGTGCATGTGTGAGCAGCGAAACCCAGAAGTAACCCGTTCTGTTACTTCCGGGTCACCGCAAGACGCAACCTGGAAAGATTTAACCCGAAGAGACTTTAACCTGAGGTATGACTGTATTTTAGACTTCCGTCAACACCTCTGATGATTTTCCATTCTTTACCACTTATTCTGCATTTCTTAATTTCTCTATTACTCTTAATTACCATTAACTAATAATTCTCCTCATAGTCTTTCTTGCAATATTTCGAATAGTCATCCTTACAAAACTTCTTGCAATCCTACTAGCGTAATCTGTTCATTACCCACGGATGACAGCAGGAGTCAGAGACATGGCAGTCACTCCTGGAACTGGTGTGGCAGCTTTGGCAGTTTTGGTGTGACCGGCTGTCCAGGTTTAAGCAGGTTCCAGAGCACTGCGGTACACTCTGTGTTGTGACACCACCTGCTTTCACCACGGTTGTAACACAGGAGGAGGTGAATTGCAGATTTGGGTGTTGGTTGTGTAGTTTTTGCTCCCAAAATCTTAGGCTTTCATCAAAGGCAAGTAGATACACCTGGGAAACAGAACCACAGCTATCCTGTAGAATCCAAGTCTTGGGGATGGTTCACACACTCATGTGCAATACATCCGCTTCTCCCACTTCTTTCCCCTGGGAAAACTTGCTCTTTACTGCTGAATCGGAGCAAACATCCACTGGATTTTCTGCTGGTTGACGTTTGCTCTGATACAGTGGTAAAGAGTGGGTTTTCCTGAGGAAAGTGGCCAGGCAAACAGAAAACCACTCAGACCCAAGCCTGGAAAGCACAGGGCAAGCGGAGAACCTCTTGGACCCCTGCTTTATAGGCCTGGGACAAGCAGAAGTGTAGATGAGCCCTGACCCCAGTTAAAAGGATTTGGAAGTTCTGTCCGTAGTGCTAGATCTGTAAAGGCTGATTCACACACTTGAGTTCATTCTGTGCTGTTGCTGTCATTCATGGGTGAGCCAGCAGCTCTCAACCTCGTCCACGGATGAATTTGCCATTTCCTTTCAGGTGATGCTGTTGTGCCGCCATCTACTCGGGTGGAGAAAGGAACACACTGTGCTTGGATTGTTTTCACTCCAACCCCGCAAGAGCAGGCGGAGTTCTCCAGCTCAGGAATCATGGGTGATTTTGTGGTTCAGTATGACGTGACCATGCCGGATGTTGCAGGAGACGTACAGGTTAGGGAAAGGACTACCCAGCCAGAACTGAGACTAGATGGAACATTTGGGGCTTCAGGACTGCCTTAGAAAGGGTAACACAGACTGTGATACAGAGAAATCCAGGCAGAGACCAATGCAAGCATGAGAATGACCTTGTTAGATAAAACTGAAGGGCTGCTTAGTCCAGCTGTGTTGCAACGCTTGTCAGCCAGATGCCTCTACAAGGTCACAGGCAGACAGGGCTGTGAGTACTTGGTTCAAAATAAGTCCTGCTTCTGTAAAAACAGAACCATGCAATCTGGATAACTTATGCAAATGAATGTCTCTATAAAGTACTTTCCATTTACAGTATTCTCAGTGTTTCAGTCTCTGCACGGGGCACAGTTACACTGGGCAATCTTATTTAGACCTGGTAATTCTTCTGATAATTTTGTATTGCCCATACAAATCTTCCAACTATGCATGAGAGATAAAAACTTGCTTGAAAGGAAGGAAGGGTGGTGAGATTATTAGGAAGCCTAATTCTGCACCCAATACCACATCCTGCACTTTTTCTGCAGTTGTGGTTGTAGGATAGGAAGATAATTTCCACCCCTGGCTATCTTTCCTTGGAACCTGGTAATGCAACAGCAGGGATAGTCTGTTGTCTTCCCACTATTGTTGGACTCTTAACTACAACCAGTCCCATGGTCAGGGATGGTGGGATTGTTTGTTTTTGGCATCCATCTGTCTCAAGAGACAGCGGAGTGTGGCTCTGGGGTCAAACCACCGAAGTCAAACCACTGGAGAATCACAGCGCCTGCTGTGGTTGCAGAGACCAGTAACTTTTAAGTGCTGCCCCCTGTGTTGGTTTTGCTGCATTAGCAGCACCAAAGTGACTTCTCTGGGATGCAAGCATAGGTAGTGTGTGTGGAAGTCCTGGGTTGCCCAAATGACAAGACCCCCTCTCCCGGCCTCACTGATGTGGTCCAAAGGAAAGCTGAGCAAAGTGTTTGGCACCAGCTTGGCTGCAGGAGTTGCCGGAAGGAGGCGTACAAGGCGCCATCCAATGGTCTTAGGGACTGCACTCTGGATTTGTGTAGGGTGGGATTAAATCAGGGGTTGGCAAGGTTTACCTCGCCTGGGCCGGTTCACTCCAGCGGAAATCCCTTGGAGGGCCGGATTGCGCATGCGTAATTTCCGGCATCTGCATCTACGCACATGCGATTTCTGGTGCTGCAGAAGCGAGTCCACGCGCCGCACTGCACCGGTTTAGCGCAGCGCGTGGGGACTCTTCGAGCAGGCTGCTTGGTTCGGGGTGGCTTGGGGGCCAGTTAAACAACCCCCATGGGCCACTTGTGGCCCATGGACCTTAAGTTGCTGACCCCTGGATTAAATGATAGTGCGCACCCTTTCCAGAGTAATCGTTCTACTTCTCCCTCTCTCTCTCTCTCTCAGATCTACAATGGCTACTTTGTCCACTTCTTTGCCCCGAGGGGCTTGCCCCCTGTGCAGAAGGACGTGGTGTTTGTTATTGATGTCAGCGGCTCCATGTATGGCACCAAGATGAAACAGGTGAAGTTGCAAGCAGGAAGGGTCCCTTTGCCCTGAATTGGTGTCTTTGTGTTGGCACATGTGCCACAGTCCAGAAGGAAAACATGGGTTGTTATTTCCCAAGATGCACATCTTCTAAGTCCAATTTCCTGGTGTTTATATGCTAGAATTGGGCTCAGTGCCATGCAAGGGCGGAATGTCAGTGTGAACAGGCTGTGTGAAGACAAACAGAAGTGAACATATTATTACTATTATGGCTACATTTTTATCCCACCCTTCCTCAAGGTGGCATACATGCTTCTACCCCTTTCTCCACTTTCTCCACACAACAACACTGTGAGGTAGGCTAGGCCAAGAGAGTGTAACTGGCCCACAGTGTCACTGTGCAATCTTCATGGCTGTGTGGAGATTTGAACCCAGTCCTAGTCCAATATGCTTAGCACTACATTACACGGATAAAGGATTATCCGTTTTAAATGTTGAATCTAAACTTTAAACGTTGTTGAGCTGAGTTGATTTAATATTTTCTAACAACAGATGTTGAGCTCAAAGCGACTCACAAGAATCACAATAGCATTAAAAAACAACAAACGAGGCAATCACTATAATTTCAAACGCAATAGCTGACGAAGCAAACAACAAATTCACCAAAACAGATAGTAAAGGTAAAGGTACCCCTGCCCGTACGGGCCAGTCGTGACAGACTCTAGGGTTGTGCGCTCATCTCACTTAAGAGGCCGGGAGCCGGCGCTGTCCGCAAATACTTCCGGGTCACGTGGCCAGCGTGACGAAGCTGCTCCGGCGAACCGGCACCAGAGCAGCACACGGAACGCCGTTTACCTTCCCGCTAGAAAGCGGTACCTATTTATCTACTTGCACTTAATTGTGCTTTCGAACTGCTAGGTGGGCAGGCGCTGGGACCGAACGACGGGAGCTCACACGGCCATGGGGATTCGAACCGCCGACCATGCGATCGGCAAGTCCTAGGCGCTGAGGTTTTACCCACGGTGCCACCCGCGTCCCTAAAACAGTTAGTACAATTCAATAATGTCAGTGCATTACCAGGTTTTTATGCTGTGTGCAAAGGAAGAAGCACCTCACAGAAAATGGCTTCTCCAAATTTTCAGCAAATCTTCTTCCCATTTGGTCTGCTGCACCACAGCCTGCCCCATTCAGCAACGCAAACCTCAAGAGAAGCTTTCGTGGGGAAGAGGGGGAGAGAAAAGTCACTTTTCACCCTTTCTGTGACAGTTTTAAAATGTTTTTAGATGTTCTTAATCTTTTAAAATAAATAAATTTCAATTGTATTTGTTGCTTGCCACCCTGGGCTCCTTTTGGGAGGAAGGGTGAGGGAAAAATTGAATAAAGAAGTATGGTAAGTAAATTATGCGTGGCAGCCACTGCCTGCTTTGACTCATTAAGCATAGCTAATACTAAAATTATTCTGAACTTGGAACTCTTTGCACATGGCACCTTCTTGAGGAAAAAATGCAAGCTGCAGGAGGAGGCGAGTGCCATATCACTTCACAAGCCATGAACCCTGAGCTGCAGATAAGTTGCATGGACCTGAGTCGGGACAGGTTCAAAGAGCAGCCCCTTACGGCTTGGGAAACATGAATCACCATTTACTTAAGCAGATGTTATACGGAGGGACGTTTTCTTCCGCAGACCAAGAAGGCCATGCATGTCATTCTGAGTGACCTCCACTACGATGACTACTTCAACATTGTTACTTTCTCGGACGCTGTGAATGTGTGGATGCCCAGCCATTCCCTCCAAGCTACGCCTCAGAATATCCGGAAGGCCAAGGACTATGTCAGCAAGATGGAAGCGGATGGATGTGAGTTCTGGGCCGGCCAGGATAATTGCCGGAGGGGAGGGTGTGTTTCTAGTGTGCTGGTCCTGGAGTCAAGGACCCAAACAGCCATTGGGGTATAGGGAAGAATGCGAGAGCCAGTGTAGTGTAGTGGATTAAGAGCGGTAGACTCGTAATCTGGGGAACCGGGTTCGCGTCTCCGCTCCTCCACATGCAGCTGCTGGGTGACCTTGGGCTAGTCACGCTTCTCTGAAGTCTCTCAGCCCCACTCACCTCACAGAGTGTTTGTTGTGGAGGAGGAAGGGAAAGGAGAATGTTAGCCGCTTTGAGACTCCTTAGGGTAGTGATAAAGCGGGATATCAAATCCAAACTCTTCTTCTTCTTCTTCTCCTCCATATATGCTCTCTTGAGCTCTGCCTTCCCCGTTCTTACACACAGGAGCCAAAACAGGGGTAGATCAAAGCTGCCAACACTCACTTTCAATAATAATAATAACAATAATAATAATCATAATAATAATAATAAATTTTATTTATACCCTGCCCTTCCCAGCCAGAGCTCAGCTCAGGGCGGCTAACACCAATAAAATCACAGTTTTAAAAAAATGATAGGGAAAAAAGAAAAAAAACAGGTTAAAATACAGGTTAAAATGCAATTTAAAAATGCAGCCTCATTTTAAAAATAACCGATAAATCAAGACCATAAGGGGACAGAAACATAGGGGTCAGACTGAGTCCAAACCAAAGGCCAGGCGGAACAGCTCTGTCTTGCAGGCCCTGTGGAAAGGCCCTAGTCTCTTGTGACAGAGCGTTCCAACAGGTCGGGGCCAGTACTGAAAAGGCCCTGGCCCTAGTTGAGACCAATCTAACCACCTTGTGACCTGGGACCTCCAAAATGTTGTCATTTGTGGACCTTAAGGTCCTCTGCGGGGCATATCAGGAGAGGCAGTCCCGTAGATACGTGGGTCCTAGAACCCAAATTCTCCCCTTTGGGAGAATCAGGAGCCCAGATTCATAGCCATCTCTGGGTCTATCCCGTCCTTTGGACACCACTGTTCTTTCCAGAAAACCCAGGAGTCCTGTCTTCTCATTTCCTGGGCCTTCTGCTCCCTAGGGACTGATATCAACGCAGCTCTGCTTGCTGCCGCCTCCGTCTTCAACCGGAGCTCTCCAGCGGCGGGGAAAGTTGTGAAGGAACAGAGAATTCCCCTGATCATCTTCCTGACAGATGGCGAGCCCACCTCAGGCGTGACGGCCGGCAGCCGCATTCTCTCCAATGCTCAGCAGGCTCTGAAAGGCACCACCTCGCTTTTCGGCCTGGCTTTCGGCGATGATGCGGACTACGGGCTGATGAGGCGCCTGTCGCTGGAGAACCGCGGCGTCGCTCGCCGCATCTATGAGGATGCCGATGCCACTTTGCAGCTGAAGGGTTTCTACGACGAGATCGCCAGCCCTTTGCTGTACGATGTGGAGCTGGCCTACCTGGACGGGGTGGCACAAGACCTCACCCAGAACCTGTTCCCCAACTATTTCCTGGGCTCCGAGCTGGTTGTGGCCGGGCGGGTGAAGCCAGGGGCACCAGAGCTGCGGGTTCGCACCACGGGGCACGGCCAGGAGGGCCCCCTGAGCCTGGAAAACGACATCTCTGCCAACGCCACAGAAGCTGCTCCCTTTGGCTGCTTTGGGGATGCCAACAAGATCAGTCGTTTTGTGCAGAGGCTTTGGGCCTACTTCACCATTCAGGACCTGCTGCAGGCCCGGTTCCGAGCCAATGACACAGCCGCCCGCCGCCTGCTGACTGAAAAGGCCACCAACCTGTCACTCAAGTACAACTTTGTCACCCCCGTCACCTCCCTGATTGTGGTGCGGCCAGATGAGGACAGAGAGAAGGGCCGGCCGGCGAAAGCTACTACCAGCCCTCCTGGGGTGACCAGAGCGTTCAAGGCCACCCCCACAACATTTGGGGTTTCCGCTGCATCGGGGCTCTCTAAAGTGGCAAAAGCCACACCTGCTCCTGGAGCGACCAGTGTCCCCGTGGTTGCAAAATCCCCAAAGGCCACAGCAAGGCCAGGATCTGCTCCCACTCCCCTGGTCCCAGTGGCAGCAGCTAGAGTCACGAAAGCAAGCAGAACCACGTCCCCACCGTTTGCTGCCATGACTGCCGTCACTCCCACCACTGCCTTCGTTTCCCCAGTGCCTCCTGCTCCCAGTCACACCAAAACGGCCAAAGCTGCCACACCAGTTCCAGGAGTGACTGCCATGTCTCTGACCCCTGCTGTCAGCCGTGGGTCTGCTAAACCACCCAGAGCCACAGCCTCCCCAAGGGCAACCAGGCCGCCCATCAAACCCCCCAAGCCCAGCTCCACCAGAGCTGGGAGACTGAAGGTCACGCTTCAGCCACACTCTGTTTTGGAGACTAGAGGAACAGCTGTTTCCAAGGTCCTGTCAGTGACCGCCAGCATAGGGCACAGCAGGCCTCCCACAACAGGGCACCCACCTGGCAGTGCCAAGGTCCTAGGGGGTCAGTCCAGTCCCTGGGAGCAGCCAGAGATGACACCACACCCTGTCACCCAGCACCAAATGCCTACCAGCTGGCAGGCAAGTACTGCCAAGGCGGAGGCCGGGAACGTTCCCTGGAGTAAGACAACAACTCCCAAAGGTGGGGCAGCCGCAGAGATGCACACTGACAAGCCCCCATGGAACAGCACCATGCCTTGGGGCACAACATCTGGAGCTACGCCCCTAGTGACTCTGGGAGCAGAGTTGGAGAGTAAAAGCAGGGTTCCTGGTAGTACCACACCTGCGCCAGACATCAGCCTCCTCCTGCTGCCCGGGGAGTCTGAGCTACATTCAGCCACCGACCAGGACACAGAATATGTGGAGTCATTGAACCCACCGGCTGTGTATAGTTTCGTGACACCCCGGGGACACGCAGGTAGGTGCAAGGAAATAGGAGTTGCTTTGCATGTTTCAGCCTTCCTCTGACATCTGCAACCTAGTCTACACCTGACCAACACTTGCCTCACTTCCAGCATCCTTAATCCAATTGTCATGCTGCTGGTCTCCCAAGCTATGGGTCTTGCTTGAGGAGGAACTCGGCTTCGTTCAACACTCATAGGTCTTAACAACTCTTTGGCTCTACTGTGGTACCTCGGGTTAAGTACTTAATTCGTTCTGGAGGTCCGTTCTTAAGCTGAAACTGTTCTTAACTTGAAGCACCACTTCAGCTAATGGGGCCTCCTGCTGCTGCCGCACCGCCGGAGCACGAGTTCTGTTCTCATCCTGAAGCAAAGTTCTTAACCCAAGGTAATAATGATAATTTATTATTTATACCCCTCCCATCTGGCTGAGTTTCCCCAGCCACTCTGGGCGGCTCCCAATCGAGTGTTAAAAATAATATAGCATAATAATTTATAAGGTTAGCGGAGTCTGTAACCTGAAGCGTATGTAACCCGAGGTATCACTGTACCAGAGTTTGGTGTCACCCATCCAAAGAACCAGCTGTGTGGTTTCTTTCTTCCCTGCTCTGTCTCTCCCACCTTAACCTGTGCTCTACTTTACCATCTTTCTCCTCATTTAGCACCCATTGCTTCGCCCTCCCCATTCCTTCCTTCTAGCCTGTGCATCCTTCCCAGCAGTCTGGCTTTCCCCCAGGTCATCTCCTGCTGCTGCTCTCCATTCTTTGGGATGTTGTCGGACTCTTAACTCCCATCAAGCCTTGGTCAACATGCCCAACGGCTGGGAATGATGGAAGTGGAAATTCAGCAATGTCTAGAGGGAGTCACGTTCGCTGCCCGTGCTCTATGCCCTCTTCTTCCCATTCTGCTCCCAAATGGTTCAGGCTCTCAACTTTTGTTTGTCTTCTCCTCAGGAACTCTGGATTACGAAGACTATTCAGGTAATTCTGCCATCATAGTCACTCACTCTGAACTTTGTGGGGCTGGTAAGGTCATCATATTTCCTATTTTAAAAGGTTTTAACAGATTCCAGTCCTCCTGCCTCTCTGGTGGTTAAGAGATGTTTTTAAGCTGGGAATCAGAGCTGGCATGAACACAGGGCCTTGCCAGTTCTTTCTTTCTTTTTACGGAAATCCCACTTGGATATTAATATGCAGCAGCTTCTCCCCAAACTGGTGCCCTACAATTGTTTAGGACTGCAACTCTCTTTGCGCCTACCCAGCATGGCCAGAGGTCAGGGATGATGGGAGCTGCAATTCAAAACATCTGAAGGGCATATGGAAGAGTGGCACTTGGCCTTGATACGATACGATATCTTTATTGTCATTGTCCCATACAGAACAATGACATTGAAAAATCTACATAAGACATTCTAAATCCCCTACAATCTCTGAAACCCCATTTTAAAATACAATATACTATAGATACTCCTTATACTGTGTTTAGAACCAGAATTGCATTTGGGTAGAAATTGTTTCTCAGGCAGCTAGTCCTGGTCTTTATAACCCTGTACCTTCTTCCAGAAGGCAGAAGCTGAAAGAGATCATTTCTGGGGTGCGTACTATCCTGTTCTCTGCAGCTTTCTTATGGCACCTGACAGCATAGATTTGATCCAAGGTGGGAAGAGTGCACCCAGTTATTCTCTCTGCAGTCTTTACAACCCTCAGAATGTACCCTAACATGGTAACAGTACTTGCCAGAAACTCAGGCTTGGCATACAATTCTGTGATTACTAGAACAGCCTAAAAACCTCTCCTTAGAAATGGGAGGCAAGAAGTATACTCCCCCCCCCCACCGATCATACCACCTCCAGGCTAACCAGAAAGCTGAAATTTAATATACACGAAGCCCCCATGTCATACCTACTACCCAAAGCCTGAAAATGGGCCACTTCTTTGTATCCAACACACAAAACGCAACACAATAATTTTCTCTCATAAGGGGGTACCAGCCATTGCAGCACCAAGCAAGCCAAGCCCAATATCTCACAAAAGTGTGTGTGTGTGTGTGTGTGTGTGTGTGTGTGTGTGTGTAAATCCTGTTCGGGCATGGATTTGTGGGGAGGGGCCAGAAATCATTGGTCTATGCCTGCAGAATGCAAGCTCCATTTACTAGCATTTGTATAAAACTTGAAAGCTGCTCAAGATAAATTCAAACTGATAGTGTTTGGGAAGACATTGTGGCCTTCCAAGCAGGTAGCGCTTGGAGTCAGGCCCATTGTAGTTGCCTGCTCCTGGCTGCAAAGCAACAGCACTGTTCTCTTTCTATCCCACAGCAAGCAGCACCGATGTTTCAGTGACTCTCTTGGGTTCTGCAGGAACAGATAACTCTATTAGCAATGTCAACTGAAGGGATTAAGAGAAATGCTGGGCTGGCTCAGCCCCTCGGGAAAGGGGGTTGAGGGCAGTGGTACCAGGGGAGGTTTGCCCGACTCCTCTGAAAATATACTTTCCTTTGCAGACTTCTTAGAAGAACCGGACGGTGATTCAGGTACATCCCTGCAGGATGGGTGCATAAAGGCAGCAGGGCTGGTAACTGGTGGGTCCAGCGAGGTCTTCTGTTGGACAAAAACGGAATCTGAAAAGCCACTCAAGTCTGGGTTCAGCCAGGCTTTGCCCACGGCCTGTAACTGCCTTTGTTTTGTCCTGGCTCAACCACCACCTACCAACATTTCATTCTGATCCACCCTTCCTCACCTGCCCTCTTTGCCCTGCCTTGGCCCAAGGTGGTGCAGGGGGGAGGTGAGCATTTTCAAAATAAACAGCTCGATCCTGACTTTTCAATGTCTGCGCTGCAGCAGCCTATAGAATGGACCAAGACAGCTGATCCAAATCCATTTGGGTTAGCTGCTAGGCAAAGAGGCAGAGCCTGTACTTTGGCCCCAAAATTAGATGTGTGGTGGTACTGGCTGCCCAGATATGCTGAGAGTGCCGCTTAATGACTAGTGGGTCAATGCTGCTCCTTCCATCTCTCTTTCCAGGCTCCTTGGTAGGTTCATCTGACCCTGGGTTCTTCACCTTCTCCTCTTGGGGTAAGGCCATCTTATTCCCAGCCATGCAGATTCCCATGCCTCCCTCATTTTTACATTTAGCATCTTACACCCTTGTTTGTTTTCCCTTGCAGTGGATGGAGACCCTCACTTTGTAGTAAGGTTGCCACATTCACTGGGGAACCTGTGCTTTACTCTGGATGGATGCTCAGGTGATGTCCTGCGCTTGGTGAGCGACCCTGCAACAGGTAAGGGCTGCAGTGCCTTCCTTTCAACGTGGGTTGGGCTTGTTCAGAACCAACGCAGAGGGTTCCAAGAACAGAAGGAAAGGTATAGCCAACCTCTTGTTTTCAATAATTTTGGCATTTCAAGCCAGGTATGTGTGCCTGCAAGCATATGCAGTGTGTCTATCCATCCAACCCGTCTCCATCCAACCTGGACAACTTTTAAAGAATCTGAGGATGTGCAAATAATTTATCAAGAGAATCAACTTCTGTTAAAAATGGATCTAGGACTCAGTGCCCTTTGTACACTACAAAGTGCTTTTCATCTCTGATGGGAAGTAAGTACAAACAAAAAATGGCAGAGCACACAAACACAAAATCTACATATTATAAAAAGGAAAATCTAATTAAAACACTAGATACACCATCTACCACCTTATTTTGTACTCTCAAATTCTGGTAACTGGGCAGGAAGAGAGAATGTTAGCTAGTTGACAAATCCTGAGAGTAAGGAGATATGTTCCTGTTTAGATGCAGTGAAAGCAGTTATAGCAACAGGCATGGCTTACCCCAAATAATTCTGGGAACTGTAGTTGTTAACAGTGCTAAGACCTTTCACACTTACAGTCCCCAGCCCCCTTAACAAGCTACAGTTCCTAAGATTATTATGGGGACAGTAGGACTGTTAAGAGCATTATAAGAGTGCTTTCGGTGTGGCATGGCTGTGACCAGAAATACGCTTTGGTTTAGTGGGCTGGTTTAGACTTGCAGGCATGGAAACCCTGTGGCCCTCCAGTTGTTGGACTCCAGCTCCAGCCAGTCTCACCAGTAGCCAGGGATGATGGAACCTGTACTGGGGGCCCACAGCTTCCCCACCTCTGGATTAGAGCAGTTGCAAACCAGAACACCTGGGTTCTGTGCCTTCTCCCTCTAAGTGGGAAGTGGGGAAATGGAGAGACTGTTCTTTCATTACAGAGTGCTGCCCTCCTTTGCCCCCAGGGTTGTCTGTCAACGGGCACCTAATGGGGGCCCCTTTCAGGCCAGGCCACGAGGAGCGTCCCCGCACCTACTTTGATGCCATAACCATAGCAGTGGAACACCCTCGAGTTGGCTACGTGGTCAACGTAACACGGAAGGGCATCACGCTCCATGGTGAAGGTGAGCTGTTGTTGCCCTTTGCCCAGCGGGCTGTAATCCACAAGCCCCAGCTGGCAATTTCTGTGTGGCCTGAAGCCAACGTCACCCTATGGATTGGTCACGAAGTGGAGTTCCTGGTTCTTCTGCATCGCTACAGTCACCCCACGGCCCTGCAGCGGGATCATCTCGGCTTCTATGTGGTGAACAGCAAGGGGCTGTCAGCTTCAGCAGGTGGCTTGCTAGGTGAGCAACTCCTCTTACAAATACAGCTTTTAGGCTGCTAACTAACACCATCCCTCTTGCACAAGCAGTTTGATGCAGGTTACATCTGTGGCAGGGGCCAGAGAGTCCTAGGGTCGCATTGCCCTAGTCCAGACTGCAATGCAATTATTTAGGAGTGCCCTTACTCTACCTGCCTATTTGTAAAAACAGTTGAGTGGAATAGGAAATTTTCATAGAGAAAAACAGCAGGGGAGGGGCTAAATGCCCCCTTCCTCTGTGATAAGGTCCCACTCTGGGCCTCTCCCATACACAACCTGCCACAGTTGCTGCAAGTTATAAAAAAGAGAGAGAAGGAAGATCTCAATCATAGGATTCAGAGATGCTTTTACAGTCGCCTATAACTTGATCCTGAGTAACTAGAATGCAAGCTCTTTAATTATAGTACCTTTTTGCAATTTTAACTTCAGTATACCCAAAGCAAACTCTCTAACCTTGCTGGGAATTTTATCCATCTTTTGAAATCTCCTCTCCCTCCTTTCCAAGATGATCCTCCAGGGATCACAGTCGCACCTGATGGGGAACCTGGTGCCCTCCAGCCACCGCTGGATCCTGGATTCCACCTTCCAGCTTCCCTGACCATTGGGCATACTGGCTGAGGCTGATAGGAGCTGGAGTCTTGAGGGCACCAGGCTCCCCCACCCCAAATGTTTTGCCCACTCCACCTTCACTTAGACCAGAAGCCCCTGTCACTTCAGTGTCTACCCTTCAGAAAACCCAATTTTTAGGACAGAAGGTATTCCTAAGCAGCAAGTAAAGCTGCAGATATGTGGGGAACTTTTGTCCCTCCAGCTGTTGCTGAACTACATCTCCCATCTTGGCCGACCATACTTGCTGGGGCTGCTGGGAGGTATAGTTTAGTTTAGTTTAGCTGGAGGGCTAAAGGTTCCCCCCACCTGCTGTAGAAAATGAGATCTGTGCTAGACAAGAGCATGGTAAGGCTAGTTTGACTGGATGCTTCATCAGTCTGATCCCCCACCTGCCTTTTCCTGACCACACACATCATGTGCTCCTGTTTTGCCAATTTGCTCTTCCACAGGCCAGTTTCAGAGGGACACCATCAGGCTCTCCCCAGCCCCCACCGAAGGGGAGCGAGCAGCATGGATGTGGAGGGGCTCTAACAAAGCCCTGGTCACCGAGGTCACCAAAATACTGAAGGATTCATCCTGGAGGGCACATGAAGCACCATGCTGGCTGCTGAAACGCAAAGATGTGGAGGGGCTGTTGGGGGCTCCCTACAGCTCCTACGTAACCTCCAATCTGCTGGAATTGTGAGCCAGCTATCTTTCACTCAACTGGGGTAGCAAGCGACAAAAGTCCAGGACTTTCCCAATTCCCAACCTCGCCCCCCCGCCCCCCGCCAATCTTTATGCGACAGGGATGGTGTGGAACAGGAGGGAGAGCCTGTTGTCTCCCTCCCAGGACCTTTGCAGTAGATTCTGGGGGATGGAGGCAGGATAGTTTTTCCAGAGTTATTTTTTTAAATGTCTCTCACAGTGCAGACATGTTTAAAATTATGCCCTCATTACAAAGTTTTATTAACGTCATATAGAAAAGGACAGTGGATTTATCACCAAGGTGTCTCCTCATCAGTTTGTGCAGGGAATCCTGAATGGGTAACTCATTCCACAGGAAAGGCTGTGCAAATTTTCAACATCATCATCCTTGATGCTGGGAGGATATTCACTTTTTCTCTCCCCCTCCCCTGGCAAACCTTCCAGCAAATATTTGGCCCTCCAAAACCCCAAACTGTTAAAAAACAGCAACACAGTCAAAGGTAGATTTAGCGGCAGACTGAAGCCTGCCCTACTTGGCCTATGAAGAATAAGGGCTGCCTGTCCCTTTTGCAATAGTTGCCTATTCCAGCAAATGCACTGTGGCCTCTGCTCTTTTCAACACCAGCACACTGTTGGAATAGATCTGCAGGAGAGCCACTTACCAGTGGTGGGTTCAGAAACCTTGATGGTTTCATTGGTGCAAAGTGGAGACAAACCAGCTAGCAGATATGCAGAATTCTGCTTTGTGCTTAATGTGGTTATTTAAAAATCCTGCAAAGAACCATCCCTTTTCTTTGGAGCATTTTGGCCAGAAGTGTGACACCATTAAGTCTTGAGAACTGATCTGTGAAAAGGAGAGTTCAGTTCCAGGATGAAGATGAGGAGTCAAATCTGGGAACAACCCAGCCAAGATGCAATCCATTCAGAGCCGCAGAACAGCCGAGGAGAGCAACCCATTCAGGACACCCTCCTCTGCTGATGGAGAATGGGTATCAGGTTGTTCAATAGTTAACAGGAAAGGAGGTGCTGCTTACTGTTTTAGGGTGGCCCTTCTCACCCCTGAACCTTGGAAGCTACAAGTCAGGGAGCCCACTAGGCTTTGCCAATTTATTCTGCATTTTATTCCCTTAAATGACATGTCAATCCCTCCGCTAGCTATGATGAGCCCCACTTCTGTACCAAGTTTCCCTCTGCATTAAAGGGCCAAACCAGAAGCAAACAAGGCTGCGGTGGGGCCAGTAGAGCAGCAGAACCAAGAAAATGGATGTGAGGGATTTAAAGTGCATCATCCTGGTCCCTGCACAGGAATGGCTAGAAGGCCTCTTCCATTCTCGGCCCCATAAAGTTTCTGATTAGACCCCAACAATGTGATAGCACAGACAACAGCAAACAGGCAACCCCCCCCCCTCCCAATCACTCTAGGAGCCTAATGTCTCCCAGTGATGCTGTTACATTACATACATTCATTTTTATTTATTGGCTTTATGTTCAGTAAAGCTGCCCCCTGAATATTGCAGCCAAGAGCCTCTTTCCCAGAAGTTTGAGACCAGCTCTGGCAAGACAACATTCTCTTTTCATGTGTTAAATTGTATTTTACAATTCATACAATAAAACGTAAATGACTGTTGAGGGATAGTTGAATGGTACCCAGAGTCTGGACTACTGCCTGGCAGGAAGTAAGACTGCACCTGTAGCAAGCCACTTGCAAAGGTCTATGTTACTCGCTGCATACCCCTCAAAAATACATTGAATGCAAAAGGATCAGCCTGCTGCTTCTACGCAAAAGAAACAAGAGGCAAACCAGTATTGTGTGCACCTGATACAGATGATGTTATTCACCACCTGCACTGTTATAATCTACTTAAGCAGAAAAAGGATTTTAGCTGCTGCTTTCATGAATTTCAAATATGGCTGAACTGAATATATGGCTGGTTTGATTTCAGGCGGAAGCTAGTGATATTGGTGGGACAGAAAACAACTAGATTGTGAGGGAATTCAGCTGCTAAAAATATTGTTTAATGGGATGGTTTTGCATGCTGCTACTTCCTTCTTGAATTAGTTATAAGGGTGAACCCATCACATACTGAACAGGACAGCATCACTAGACTAGGCCTGATGTCATAGTGTCACCGGACACAATCTGATCAGGCTGCTTGATACTGCAACTCGGGGCACTTGAAAAATGTCTTTCTTCTTCTTCCAAGATATGTAAAAAAAGAACTGCTGAAAAGGGAGATATTTTGAAGACACTGTTGAAAACGTTCACAAAAGAAATGGGGAGCAATTTCACATTAGCCCCAATATTAAAGCCACCCAGCTGAAAATAATGTGCACAGGTGCCCTTCAAAACTGGCATGCCATCTATGCTTTGGAAGTGGTATCTCAACCTGAGTACTGTGTGAGATGCAGCCCTAAGTTTACACTAAAAGCCTAACTTCTTCAGACTTTGTTGGAGAGAGGGGAGCTCCCAGCAGCCCACATGAAGGCGTTCGTTCCTGGAAAAAAAATCAGAAAAATGTGCCCCATATACGAGCCATGCTAAACCATCAAAGGTTTTATTCTAACCTTGAATATATATAAAAAAAAGTTTCAGCCTTGTTTGATTTTTTTTTTTAAAACACACATTTCTAGAGAGATGCCTAAAAAATAGAATTCAAACATTTACACAAAGCCTGCTGGAGTCTGGCATAAAAATATGGTACACAGCCATATAAACTGAGCCGTGCAGCTGGGTACAAATGTCTTTTTAAAGTCCTTGCTTAGGGGGCATGGTGCCCTCCCTGCCGCTGTAGGGGTCGGAAGTGGGGGGAGTGGAAGGGAGACTGCTTCATGCGAAGAATGTAAAAACAGACCCAGAAAAGTGGGGTGTGGAAGGGGAATCAACAATAGAAGAGATTTGCAGTAGGAAGAACTGTGAAGCCTTACTGGAGACCCTCATGTCATAAAGGAAAACCTACCAGATCCATTACAGGGGAGATACTCTGAGCCCCCCACCAGAGGAACCCCATTGGATGTAGCTGGCCTGTATCACTTCTGACAAGTGGGGGGAGGGTTTGTGTGCTAGATTAAAAACAAAGCAGCAACAACAGTAAAACAACAGAACCCCCTTCACATAGATAACTGGGCAAGTCAGGGGAAGACACTAGTTTAGCCTTCCCCCAAAATGCTAATCTTGAATGTGCAGGGAGCTTATGATCTGGAAGGACATGAAAAACAACACCACCTGACTCCCACTCACACAATGAAGGTGACTTTACCAATGGCAGGTTTTGTGTGAATAAGCCATGATGGCAACTCACTCGCTGCAGCTGGCTGGGTTTTTTGAAATCCAATTATATCCAGCCTGCCCTCTCCTCAAACCCAAGTTCTTGAGAAGCAGTGCAGGGGAAAATACCTTTGCATTTCCCCAGGGAGCTGTCCCTGTCCTGCTTTCTTGGGAGTTTGCCGAGCTGGCGGGTGATGCTCTGGAGCACAAAGTGCCCCCCTCAAGGTGTGTCTGAAAGGGGGTCAGACTGCTAGAAGACTGGGAAAGGAGAAGGGTTATCTGCTTTAAGTGAGGACAATAAGCAGTTGCTTCCCCCTTTTTTGTAGGGGGGGGGGAGGAAGACTGTTAAAAAAAAAGAAAATTAAAAGCACTGTGTGCCAGGATCTGTGTACAGCAATGAAAATGCCAAAGGTCGCTGGGAAGAAATGTCTAACCAATATCCTTGTGTGCAATATGGCAGTGGGAGGGTGAGAATTCTACAGAGGTATAAGCCCCAAAATAGACAGAAAAGGAAGTGCAGCGGGTCGAGGTAGGGATGGAGAGTCCCTGGGCGTGACGAAGCCCCTCTGCGCCTCTGACATTGTCTGTCTCTTCAGGGGAAGGAAGCATGGTTCAGCTCAACATCAGAGCGGCTGCCAATCTAGCCCCATGCTTCCAGTGGCAGGAGCAGCTCAGTCTTGGCCCTGATCCACTTGAGGGAGAGGTAGCACGGGGGGCTCATCCACACCCCATTGTCCCGGCAGCTCTCCTGAGGACACGAAGGCAGTGTCTCTGGGCCTCATCCGTGCCTCACTCGTCCGCTGGTGCCCAAGGGGCGTGAGGTCTGGAGCCAGTGCGAGGGTGGCACTCAGAGCAGCAGCTTGCCGTTACGGTGGATCTTCAGGATGCGTCCCAGCCGCTGCTTGGCTGTCGCTAAGCCCTTCTTGGGGCGTTTCCCTGAGAGGGGGGGAAATGGTTGAGTCAGGGATGAGGACAGCCAGAGGTCAACTTATCCAAACAAGATACACAACTTCTGCCTACTCTCCCGGTATGCCCCACAGAGGACCTTAAGGTCCATAAATAGCAACACCCTAGTGGTCCCGGACCCTAAGGAAGTTAGATTAGCCTCAACCAGAGCCAAGGCCTTTTCAACACTGGCTCCAGCCTGGTGGAACACTCTGTCTCATGAGACCAGGGCCCTGCAGGATCTGGTTTCTTTCCATAGGGCCTGTAAGACAGAGTTGTTCAGCCTGGCCTTTGGCTTGGAATCAATTTGATCCCCTCCCCCTCTTTCCTTTTTCCTTCTGTGATGGAAGTAGTGGTTAAGAGCAATAGACTCGTAATCTGGTGAACCAGGTTCGATTCCCTGCTCCTCCACATGCAGCTGCTGGGTGACTTTGGGCCAAGTCACACTTCTTTGAAGTCTCTCAGCCCCACTCACCTCACAGAGTGTTTGTTGTGGAGGAGGAAGGGAAAGGAGATTGTGAGCCGCTTTGAGACTCCCTAGGGTAGTGATAAAGTGGGATATCAAATCCAAACTCTTCTTCTTCTTCCTATTTGGGGACTTCCCTGGCTTTTTTCTGGCCCATGTAGGACCAGTCTGGAAAGTTAGCCTGGAAAGTGACGTTTTCATCCCCAAAAAGTTTTTGATTTGAGTTTCCATTGAAATGAGGCTGTATTTTAATGTTTTAATGTTGTATTTTAATCTTGTTTTTAAGTTGTATTTCAATCAATTTGTTTTTATATCGGGTGTTAGCCACCCTGTGCCTGGTCTTGGCTGGGGAGGGCGGGGTATAAATAATAATAATAATAATAATAATAATAATAATAATAATAATAATAATAATTATTATTAATAATTAATTAAAAAAATAATTAATAATAATAATAATAATAATTATTATTATTATTATTATTAAAGTCCCGCGGTGGCATGGCCCAATAGCCAGCCCAAGAAACCTTGATGCCAGGGAAGGAAAAATCTTTCCCACTTGCTCATTGACACAGAAAGCAATCCAGTGGGATGGTGTTCAGGCAAGGACTGCTCTGGACTAAATGATTTTGGATTCCTAGAACATCCCCAGATCCTCCTCTAATCTGCCTCCCAAAGTCCACACGCTCCAGCTTACCTTGCGCTGCCTGAGGACCTGGGGAGCCAGCTGAGGGGCGCCGCTGGGACAAGAAGACGCCAGGTGCCATGGGCGTGGAGCTGCGGTTCACCTGGGCCATGCCAAAGACGTTGGGCCGGGCGGTGTACTCGTGGTCCACCAGGCTGCCAGCAAACTGCTCCTGCTTGGGTTCTGGGGTGGGAGGCGTGGGCGCCAGAGTCGCCGCTCCAGGATCCGGATCCTGCTTTGGCAGAGGCAGGTCTGGTTCCACTTCGGCTTCCAATGGTTCTGGGTCTGGTTCTGGTTCCGGCTCCGGCTCCGGTTCCGGGCTGGGTGGCTTGGGAGAGGGCAGCTTCTTTTTCACGAGTTTCCGTCGCTGCAACTTCTGGTGTTCCTTAAGACAGACAGAGAGAAAGCAAAGAAGGAATTCTTTATTTTGAGCTCTAGTTGTGATCATGGCCAGCCTTTCTTTTTATTTATATATTATTTTTTTAACATACCATTTTCAACAATAATTAAACATACATTTACATCTTATTCAATTTTTTTGACTTCCATCAGTCCTGTCTGAAGGTTTTCCAGTCTAATCTCTTAGTATGCATTTCTTATTTTCCCTATTACATTTCAAACTCATAACCAATATCTCATATTTTTCTACTTTGTAACACTTCATATATTTCTCCTTACAAAACTTCTTATAGTCCTACTAGCGTAATTTGTTGATTACAATTGCTCTTCAGATAATTCATATACTTCTTCCAATCTTCTGTAAATTTCTGGATCGTGGCCACCCTTTCGCAGGGCGCAGGAGGTGCCACCGGATGATGCCATCCTGATGTTGCTGGACTACAATGCCCATCATCCCTGACCACTGGCTAAACTGGCTGGGGCTGATGGGACATATGTTGGCTTCTCCCTGGGATGGGAGCTCCAGGGCAGAGAATTCATAGCCCATCCCTGCTTTGGGTCACTAAAGTTATCTGTTAGCAGTGGCTGGGGATAATTCCAGAAATGGATTATTTTAAAGGGTTACACAAAAGTTATTTCTTTGGCCACAAACCCCATGAAGAATACTCTGTGAAATCTAATCCAAACACAAAGTACTTGAATAGGTGTAGTTCATGCAGATTTATTAGTCGCAACGTTGCTTTAAGAACCACTGTCGAAAAGGCAATAAATGAATAAGTTAGCACACTGATCCCCTAACGATGAAGGTCAGAAATATTCTACCAAACTCCAGCCCTACCCTGCCTGAAACATCCTGAGGCCTCTGAGTTTGTGAAGCAAAAGCCTCTCCGATGTCTTCAAAGACATCTCAGCATCTCTGTCCCTTCTTCCCACCTCCAAAGCAAGTCCTGCCACTTACCTGCTGAGCCAGTTTAGCTGCCGCAGCCGCCAATCCTGTCTCGACAGATGCCACTCTGGTCCCCTCACGCACGGGGCGGTCTTGCTTGGGCAGTGTTGGGGTGACCCGGGCTGCAAGGAGGAAAAGAAATGTTGTTTGTGTTCCTGATGGTATTCTGGACCTTGGGCTTAAAGGAAGAACAACACCCTCATCCTGTGCCAACTAAGAGAGATTTCAAAGGAGGAAAGAAAATCACTCTTCCTGCTGCAAGTGGGAGCATGGAGAGGGACCCACAGGAATGGAAAATGCTACACAAACAGCGATCAGCACAACTTGCAGTGTTGCCCCACAAGCAAGAATGCCCCCTAGGAGATCACTGCCTACTGGTAGATCACGGGGTGTTCCTGGTAGATCTCTGGCCCCACAGTGATCTCCTTCCTCCCTCCCTCCCCAAAAAGCTGAACATCTCAACTTTGGCCTTCCCCAAAAAAGCTCAACAACTTTGGTCCATCCAACAACAATGGGTAGATCACTGCGAGTTTTTTTATACTGTGAGTAGATCACAGTCTATTGGGAGTTGGACGTCCCTGCCCTAGGCCTTCTAGGAGATGCAGCTTTCAATCCGGGAGGAGCCACACCCAGGAATGGCAGGTAGATGCGCATATGAGCAAAGGAAAGAGAAGGGAACAGCATGCAGTGTGAATGGAGGGTGCCCTTCACTCAGGATGCATTTCAGAGCCATGAAGTACAGCCCTCTCAACACTGCTTAACAGGCTGTTTCTTTTAAAAAAACCCAAAACGTTTCTTTCTAAAAGAAAAAGCCCTTCTTCCCTTCCATACAGCAAAGGCTGTGTGTGTGGTTTTGTGTGTGTGTGTGTGTGTGTGTGTGTGTGTGTGTGTGTTGTTTTGTTTTTTGCCTTCACCAGAAAAGTCTCCCCAAACCAAATTGCTTCAGTTAAGTCAAGCAATCCTGAGAGGCCAGTCTCTTTTGCACTCCATGATGCTGCAGAATTGCAGAACGGGCTGCATTACTCAGTACAGATTTTTGTTGAAGTGCAGAGAATACAAAATCTAGACCTCGGGGGTTCCCATCCTTTGCACAAAGAAAAGCTAGATTTTGCAACTTGCAAA
Source organism: Podarcis gaigeae (assembly GCF_964106915.1). Taxonomy (NCBI): domain Eukaryota; kingdom Metazoa; phylum Chordata; class Lepidosauria; order Squamata; family Lacertidae; genus Podarcis; species Podarcis gaigeae. The sequence continues at coordinate 37,248,255 of NC_139694.1, forward strand.
ACATACATAGCAAGCAAACGGCACACCTGCAACAAACCTGCACAATTTATTGGGCTAGTGATGTTTATGGGGAAGGCCAAGGGCCCAATGTGGGAGGCAGAAGGCCAGTCCCCAAATGCGAAAAACTTATTCATCAAATCCTCTCATCTCCGCAGGCATTTCAGCCACCCACTTTCAAACATATCTCTGGATCCACCAAGGCTAGAAGCTCGTTTAGCAACAACATTATAAAGCAAATAAACTCAGGAGATTGAATTTGGTGCTCTTTCTGCCTCTGTGCAGCATCACGTTAATGCACCCGTCCCAGTGACAGGAGATGGGTTCTTACCCTTGGGGCTCCAAGGCGCATCGTCTGTGCATTTCTTCTTCTTTGGTAGAGACTTCAAGGCTGGGTCATCTTCGTCTGATTCCAAGGAAGGGTAAACTACGGAAAGAGGGAATCAGGCAGGACCGAGTTCTATACAGGGACTTTAATAATAATAATAATAATAATAATAATAATAATAATAATAATAATAATAATTTATTTATACCCCGCCCATCTGGCTGGGCTTCCCCAGCCACTCTGGGCAGCTTCCAAAAAAATATTAAAATACTGTAATACATCAAACATTAAAAGCTTCCCTAAACAGGGCTGCCTTCAGATGTCTTCAGTTACAAAAAACTGGAAAGCAGCGTTTAGCCCACATCTTCACAATCAGACCAAACATTTAAAAAACAAAATGCTGGAATTGCTGAGTGGCGTTAAACTGTGAGATTGCTACCACCTAAATCTTCTACAGGAATTGTCTGAAATTCACAGAAACAGAGACCAGGAAGGACCCCTCCAATCCAGCACTCCAGCAGCGCAAGGGTGGGCAAGGGCCAAACCAGAGAAAGGTGTCACAGTGAGGAATTTCGGTGCTGCTAGGCCAGTCTACTCTTGCTCTCTCTCACTCTCTCTGCCCCCTGCCCCATAGGGAGGAGGGGCACAGGGCATGCAGCCACTGAGCTCGGGCAGCTCAGCCCGGCCCCATGTCAGCTGCCAGCCTTGGGGTAGTGGCGGCACAAACAGGGAGACAACAGCAGGTGGCGTTATCGCCCTTTGGCCCCTGCTCTGGGGGCAAGTGCTGCTTACCCAGACAAAGGCCAAATTACAGTGAACAGACCAAAGCCGCGTGACACTTCAGCAGTCACTTGGGAACCTTTCGCACATTTTGGAGACCAAGTGCAATATAAGCCTCCTTTAGACTACAGTGGTGCCCCGCAAGACGAATGCCTCGCTAAACGAAAAACCCGCAAGACGAAAGGGTTTTCCGATTTTTAGCGGCTTCGCAAGACGAATTTCCCTATGGGCTTGCTTCGCAAGACGAAAGCCCATAGGGAAATATCCGGGGACAGCGGGGAAGCGCAGCGCGCCTTCTCCTCTATTCCCGGACCTGTCCTAAGGCTTGCGGTGGGAGGTCCGGGAACAGAGGAGAAGGCGTGAAGGGCTTCTCCTCTGTTCCCGGGGCTTGTGGTGGGAGAAGGGTTTTTCCTCCCCACCGCCAACATTCAGAAGGCTGTTCTGAAGGCTGGCGGTGGGAAGAAAAGCCCTTCTCCCCCGCCAGCCTTCAGAAGAGTTCCCGCCTAGGCGGCGGATAGCAGCCTGCTGCCCCACGCTCTTAAGTCCTGCAGGGCTCCCCAAGCTGCGAATGTCTGCCCCGCGCGAGGGGCGCTCTGCTTAAGAGCGCCCCTCGCGCGGGGCAGCAGGCTGCTACCCGCAGCTTGGAGAGCCCTCTGGACCTCTTCTGAAGGCGGGCGGGGGGCAAAAGTCTTTGCTCCCCCCCGCCTGCCTTCAAAAGGCGTCCGGGAGGAATTCTCCGCTGTCCCGGGGCGATTTAAAAGCCCCCGGGAAGGCAGGCAGGGGGGACAAAGACTTTTGCCCCCCGCCAGCCTTCAGAAGAGGTCTTGGACCTCTTCTGAAGGCCGGCGGGGGGCAAAAGTCTTTGCTCCCCCCTGCCTGCCTTCCCGGCAGAGCGGAGAAACGCAGCGTGTTTCTCCGCTGTCCCGGACGGCTTCCGGGACAAAAGCCTTTGTCCCCCCTGCCTGCCTTCCCGGGGGCTTTTAAATCGCCCCGGGACAGCGGAGAATTCGAAAAACTCGCAAGACGAAAAGACTTGCGGAACGAATTAATTTCGTCTTGCGAGGCACCACTGTATAAGGATCCAGCCTGGTTATAGGTCTACAGATTGGCTGCTCCCTTTAAAGCAGGGCTGGTGAAACCTGGTGGCCCTCCAGGTGTGGCTGGACAACTCCCATCAGCCCCAGTGCTCAGGGTGATGGGAGCTGTAGTCCTGCAATCCCTGGAGGGTCCCAGCCCTTGTCTGGACCTCATTCTCTCTCCCCCTTCCCCTGCCACTCTCCCCCTGCCCTGTTACTGCAGAGCAAAGCCCCTCTTCTCAGACAGGCCATCCTTACTGTACTCCGCATCCTTGAAGCAGGCGCCCAGGCTCTCTTGCTCGTCCATGCTGGCCTCTTCCTCGCTGTCGGTGCTGTGATGGGCCGGGCGCTTGATGGGCCTCTTTCCTGAGCGCTGAGTGCCGGAGGCTCCCGCAGAGCCGCGTTCGTGCCCCGCTGTCAACCAGGCTTGCAAGCTGGAGGCCCCTGGCGAGGACGAGGACGACTGGAGGTTGGCCATGCACAGCATGCCCTGGATGGCTTCCTGAGTGCTGGGGGAGGCAGGTGCATCACTGCGGGGGGGGGGGACACAAAGGAGGCACACGGCATCAGCCACAACAACCCACATCGCACTGCCGACCCAGCACCCGACTTGGCAGCAAAGCTGAGCGTCCACAAGCAGGGGCTCAAGCATAATCCATGTTTATTTAGACAAGGTAAGTAAAGGTGTGCCCCAAGAAAAGCTGTAGAAATCCAGCAAACAGGCATCATTTCTCTTATTTTGAGAAATGTATTGTGCACTTTGTATGTACAGTGGGCGCTCAGGTTGCAAACGTGATCCATCCGGGATGCACATTCACAACCCGCATCTGCGCACGCGTGGGTTGTGATTCAGCCCTTCTGCACATGCGCAAAGCGCAATTTAGCACTTCTGCACGTGCGCGACCACCAAAACCCAGATGTAACCCGTTCCGGTACTTCCAGGTTTCGGCAATCCGCAACCCGAAAAAACACAACCTGAAGCGGTTGTAACCCAAGGTATGACTGTATTTGCCAAATTTATTCTGGGTTTTTCTAGCTTTGGAGAGGAGGAACAGCTATGAACATCTGCAGGGCCCCTGGACAGATGGATATCATATTCAGCTCCCGCCACCCCCGACTTGTGAGATGACAGGCAGGAGCCATCACCCATGCTCCCTCAAGCACCCCTTTGCCTCCATCAAGAGATAGGACTGAAATTTCATTTTTTTAAAAAAGAAAACCGTATTAAATTATTTTAAATATGATTTAATTTTATTTAAAATTGCACTTTCAACATTTTTTCAACCTTTTAGTGTGGCAGCACCTACACTTTGGAACTCCCTGTCTCTGTATCCTTTTCAGCACCTGCTAAAAACATTTCTGTTCAGGAAAGCCCATCCAAATGTGTAAGTCTTGACCAAAGACTTTTTTCGAAATGACAGACAATATGGATTGGATTGACATTTGGAGAACAAAGAACCCCTTGGGAAGAGAAGGAACATTTTTCTCTGAAGCCCAGCTGACTTGGACAAGAATCGACCAAATATGGATAACTAGAGGTCTGGCACCCAAGGTCAGAAAGGTGGAAATCTGCCCAAAGACCTGCTCCGACCATAACGCACTGAAGATGGACATGACACTACTACCAACCGGTTCCTTTAGATGGAAGATGAATGACAATTTGTTTAGAGATCAGGAGATTACTAAGAAGGCCCAAAAAGCCCTGAAGGATTATTTTGAGATAAACATGAACACTATGGTGGAAAAAAGAACTATCTGGGATGCAAGCAAAGCTGTCATGAGGGGGTTCTTGATACAACAGAATGCTGTAAAGAAAAGGACACAAAATGAGAGGAAAGATAAGATTTTGGAGAAAATTAAAGAATTAGAGAAGAAGTTAAGATCAAATCCGAAATCACAGCCGATTTTGAGAGAAATTAAACTTCATCAAGCACAATATTCTAAACTGATAAACCAGGAGATAGAGTGGAAGATTAAACTAATGAAACAAAAAACTTTTGAATCGGCAAATAAATGTGGGAAACTGCTAGCCTGGCAGTTGAAGAAGAGACAAAAATTAAACACAGTCACAAATTTAGAAATTGAAGGAAGAAAATATTCAGAACCCCACGGAGATTAGAAAGTGCTTCCAGAGATATTTTTAAAAATTATATACTCAAGGGCCGCAAGACGAGGTTGAGATTAAACAATTTTTGGGAAAAAATGGACTGACAAAATTGTCACAAGAAAACAGATCAATCCTGAATAACAAAATAACACGACAAGAGATTGAACAAGCCATTCAGAACATGCAACTGGGCAAATCTCCAGGGCCAGATGGTCTGACCTCCAAGTATTATAAGACATTAAAAGACTATTTGATACAACCACTGATGGAGGTCGGCAACGAAATTATGGAGGGGAAGAGGGCGCCGGAATCGTGGAAGGAAGCTTTCATCACATTGATACCAAAATCGGAAACTGAAAAGACACAACTCAAGAACTATCGTCCCATCTCCCTTTTAAATGTGGATTACAAAATATTTGCAGATGTTTTGGCAAGTAGATTTAAAAGAGTTCTAAATGAAGTAATTCATAAAGATCAGGCAGGCTTTCTCCCAGGTAGACACATGTTTGCTAACACAAGGAGCATTATTGACATCTTGGAACTTTTGCAAACAGATATAAACACAAAAGCAGTGTTAATCTTCATAGATGCGGAGAAGGCCTTTGATAATATCTCTTGGAAATTTATGAAGGGAAATCTAAAAGAAATGGGAGTGGGACGGGGTTTTGAGAATGGGATTGATGCAATATATTCAGAGCAAAAGGCTAAACTGATAGTTAACAATGTGGTTACAGAAGAGTTTAAAATTGAAAAAGGAACACGACAAGGCTGCCCTATTTCCCCCTTGCTATTTATTTCGGTTCTGGAGGTGCTCTTGAATATGATTAGAGGGGACCGGTTGGTGAAAGGAATTCAGGTCGGAGCGAAACAATATAAACTTAAAGCTTTTGCAGATGACCTAGTTTTGACCCTGCAGGAGCCAGAATCTAGTACGAAAAGAGTACTACAACTGATTCAAGACTTTGGTCGGGTGGCGGGATTTAAGTTAAACAAACAGAAAACCAAGGTGTTGGGAAAAAATTTGACAGACACAGAGTCAGAACGGTTTCAGAGAGAGACAGAACTAACTGTGGTTAAAAAAGTAAAGTACCTAGGGGTAAACATAACAGCAAAAAATCTGAGTCTATTTAAGGATAACTATGAAAAATGTTGGTCTGAAATTAAGAGAGACTTGGACAGTTGGACAAAATTGAAGCTTTCTTTGCTAGGCCGAATGCTGCTATTAAGATGAATGTATTGCCAAAAATGTTGTTTTTGTTTCAAACACTACAGATTGTGGACAAGACGGAGTGCTTCCGGAAGTGGCAGAGAGATATCTCTAAATTTGTCTGGCAGGGCAAAAAGCCCAGAATTAAGTTTAAGATATTAACTGATGCGAAAGAAAGAGGGGGCTTTGCCCTGCCAGACCTAAAGTTGTACTATGAAGCCGCAGCTTTCTGCTGGCTAAAAGACTGGCTACTTCTCGAAGACACTGATGTACTGGACCTAGAAGGTTTTAACAATGCTTTTGGTTGGCATGCATACTTATGGTATGATAAGGTTAAGAGCAATAAGGCCTTTAAGAACCATATTGTCAGGAAAGCAGTGTTTAATGTCTGGACAAAATACAAAGACTTATTGGAAAACAAAACTCCAAGGTGGCTTTCACCTCTGGAAGCTAAGGCCCGAAAAAGACCCAATATGGAGGCCAAATGGCCAAAATATTGGGAAATATTAGAAAAAGATGGAGACAATTGGAAATTGCAGAGTTTGGAGAAAATGAAGGACAAAGTGCGAGACTGGTTACATTATGCTCAGATTAAAGAAGTCTTTAAAAACGACAAAAAGCTAGGGTTCCAGGTGGAGAAATCGAAGTTGGAAACAGAATTGTTAGAACCAAAGACTAAGGTACTTTCAAGAATGTATAACTTGCTGTTAAAATGGAACACACAAGATGAAATGGTTAAATCAGCTATGATAAAGTGGGCACAGGACATTGGGTATATCATGTTTGAGGACTGGGAAAGGTTGTGGACCACTGGGTTGAACTTCACTGCATGTAACGCTTTGAAGGAAAATGTAATGAAAATGATATATAGATGGTACATGACCCCAGTTAAACTTGCCAAGATATACCATTTGTCTGATAATAAATGTTGGAAATGTAATAAATGTTGGAAATGTCTGGTGGACCTGCCCTAGGGTGAAGGCCTTCTGGAAAATGATATATAATGAGCTGAAAAAGGTATTTAAGTATACCTTCACTAAGAAACCAGAGGCCTTCCTTTTGGGCATTGTCGGTCAGAAGGTGTTAAAGAAGGACCGAACATTTTTCATGTACGCAACAACGGCAGCAAGGATACTCATCGCTAAGAATTGGAAAACTCAAGATCTACCCATGCTGGAAGAGTGGCAGATGCAACTGATGGACTATATGGAACTAGCTGAGATGACTGGCAGAATCCGAGACCTGGGAGAGGACAGGGTCGAAGAAGATTGGAAGAAATTCAAGACTTATTAAAAAAAATATTGTAATTTGGTTGAATGTTAAGAAAGGATGCTAGATCATAAATAATTGTGCACCACTAAACTAGATGGAATTAGGATGATAAGTAAGTTTGAGGAAAAATTATAAACCTATTGGAGAACTAACAGATTATATTTAAATGAACCTGACACAAGAGTGTAAACAAGATGATAAATTGCGGGCAAGAATTGACAATGATGCAAATGGGAGCGGGAGGTGTGAGGGAGTCCAAAGATGTTAAGAAAGTATGTTATGATATATGTTATACTGTTTTTTATCTTTGCATTTTTATTCAAAAATCTTAATAAAATATTTATAAAAAAAAACAAAACAAATGTGTAAGTCTTGACATGTTTTAAGCTCTTTTACGGTTAATCTTAATTGTTTTTGAATGTTCTTAATGATTTTAAACTTTTTTATGGATGATCTTAATATTTCTTGTAAACTGACTATACTAAATCAGTCTATGTATTTTGTTAAATAATTAAAAAATGTTGACGTTTGCTGCCCTGAGCTCCTTTGGAAGGAGGGACGGAATAAAAATGTACTACATGAATAAAATGAAAAGAAATAAAAAGAGGAAATTTTCTTCTGGACCATTGACCAATGCTACACTCTGAGTTTCTTCGGACCCGCAGAATACATACACAGCTCTTACTGGAGAAAGAGGGAGATAGATGAAAGGGGACCCCAGCACTAGAGGTGTCTGTTTGCATTTCTTAGTACAGGAAAATATTGATCTGATGTGTAGAGATCTTTCCTATTCTAATTAATTCAAGAGGGTTCTGGAAGCTTCTCTACGTGAAAGAAACAAGCAGAAGGTTCATGATGTTTGGGTTATTCCTTCAGAGAAGCTAAGTACACTTGGCTTAAACTGGTTCTATTATCTCTTTCTGACAAGGTCATGCTGACTATAATAATAAGGCCAGAGGAGCCTGGCTCTCTCTTTCTATCTCTTTTCCTTTCTGGTGTGGTGTTCTCTACATAGTACACTTAGTGTTAAGATTTAGACTTCTTATAAGTTACTGTAAGTTTAAGTTAAGTCTGTTGCAACTGGATTCCTTATGGACAGTGCCAACCCTGAATGTATTGGATTTGTGACCAAGATGCTCATTTGCCTTCAGTAGCAGCAAAGCTCTGCTGGATGAAATACCATTGCCTCTGGTCTATTTTTGAGGGAATTCTGCAATGTTTTTGCTCTGCTAACTATCAATACTGAGTAGAAATCCATGACAAGAGAAAGTGGGAGAAGGACATAAAAGGGGCTGCTGGGTTCAGGCCAAGGAGCCATCTAGTCTGGCTTCCTGTTCCCACAGTGGCCAACCAGATGCCCATGGGAAACCAGCAAGCAGAACATGAGCATAAGAGCCTCCCCTCCCCCGGCCCCCTGTGGTTTCCAGCAACTGGTATTCAGAAGCATTGCTGCAGAGATAAGAGCACAGTCATTTTGGCTAGGAGCCATCAATGGCCCTCTTCTGTTTCTCCTCCACCTCCTCCTCCATGAATTTGTTTAATCCTCTTTTAAAGCCATCCAAGTTGGTGCCCATGACTGCCTTTGTGCTGCATGAAGAAGCCTGTTCTATGCTCTCCGGTAGAGGGAGAGCATGGCCATACTGGCATTGTGATCAGACACAGGGAAACCAATACAGTGGTACCTCGGGTTAAGAACTTAATTCGTTCTGGAGGTCCGTTCTTAACCTGAAACTGTTCTTAACCTGAGGTACCACTTTAGCTAATGGGGCCTCCTGCTGCTGCCACGCCACTGCCGCACAATTTCTGTTCTCATCCTGAAGCAAAGTTCTTAACCTGAGTTACTATTTCGGGTTAGCGGAGTCTGTAACCTGAAGCGTCTGTAACCCGAGGTACCACTGGACTGAGCAGGGAGGACCTAGGTGTGAACGTGATGGGTGGGCAGGTTACCTCTCCTATACGCCTGGCCCCGCACATGGCAGTTGCAACATGAAACTGGAGGTTTGGGAGTGGTGCCCCTCTAGCTTTTCCTCCTCTGCCTCTTCCTCTCCTTGGTGACTGACTTCCTGCCTCCCCCATTTGAGAGCACGTCTTTCTCAGCCTGGCACCCTCCAGGTGCTTCCAACTAGAACTCCCATCAGCCTTTGCCAGCACAGCCACTTTGGCAAAGCGGAGGGGACAGGACTCCCCAAGACGGCTGCTTGGGTGACGCATGTACGCAAGACAACATCTCAGTTTTGAAGAGGGTAGAAATGCACTCTCAAATGTGGGGCTCCTTTTCAAGCCCATGGGTGACAGTTCCTTCTAGGCAACCAGCCAGGGTCCTCTTGCCAGTATGTGGATGGTATGGCTGGGGAGGGGTGTGTGGCCAGGCAGAGAGCGGCCTGGAGGCTCCCCACCTAAAAGGAAGGGAGAAAGCGCCTCTTTCTTTTGCTCTTATAAGAAGAGAGCCCCCTCCAGCACTTCTGGACAAACCATCTGTTGCACAGAAGGGAAGAGTGCCCCGAGACGTCCCATGGGCAGGTCTGTCCAGAGGCCCCAAGAGCAGCACCTGAGGCCCACCAGCGGCTGCTTCTCACCTGAGCTCGTCATAGTCTGCACCGCCCACCTGCCGGCTGGCCTTGAGCAGGTCCAGGATCCCGGCGGCGCTGCTGCTGCCCTCCAGCTGGTCATCGCCAGAGGCATCTTCCTCTTCTTCTGTGGTGTAGTCCTCCTGAGAATGGAACAAAGTTCAGAGAGCCTCGGTTGGCAATTCACCTATTAAGTTTTTATCCTGCTTTTCTGTGCACTGTGTCCGATAGAAAGCCACAGCAGCAGAGGCAGAGCCCTCTTTCCCACCCTCCTTAAGAGGAACCTGAGTGGAGTGGAGGAAATATTCACACAAGCGCACAGGAACTGGTCTGCATCCCACAAAACCTAGTAAAGGGAGAAGTGGCTTGTTCCCCCTGGAGGTTGAAGCCCAGTGTTGAGGGACAGAGAAGGAGCCTCAGGAGAACTCATGGTTCTTCTGCTGCTCGTCGCTATTGAAGGAGGAAAATGATTCCTCAAGACGGGGTGACTGATGCCCGTCCCAGAGCACCAGTCTTCAGAAAAGGAAAGTGGCCACGTTTCAGACTAAGCTTCTTCTCTCCACTTAGGTGGTACAAAAAGAAAGGTTATTCAAAACACATACTTTGCACACTTCCCCACTGATCTAGTCATTCTTTTTATTTTAGGCAGCTTGGAACAATAATAAAGGCACATTTCAAAAAACAATAAAAACACATTTTTAATGCTTGATGTCTTCCTGTGTTTTAATTTGTTGGAAGCTGCCCAGAGTGGCTGGGCAAACCCAGTCAGATGGGTGGCACAAACAAACAAACAAACAAAACTAATAATAATAATTATGAAAATAATAAAATGAAAACAAGAGCAAATGTGTGAATCTTGCTGTGGCCTGCCCCCTTCAACTCCAGAAAAATCCCTGAAATGGCCATCCTGACCTGAACTGCTAATGATTAAGTGACAAAAGAATGCCTTAAAATAAACAAACAAATTTACTGCCTACTTCCCTGAAGGAAGGCCATGAGGAGGCCACGACCCTCCAGATGTCAGACTCAAGTTTCCAGGGAGATGGTAACCTAAATGAAGCCTCATTTCTGCTAGCAGAACATTCCTGAAGTCCTGAGCCCAACTTACCTCAATGTCGAACTCTACTTCCCCTGGCTCTCGCACTCTGTTTGGGTCGGAGCAGGGCTTGGCTCGTGGCAACTTCCGGGGAAATTCTTGGAATCAAAAGACAGCAAATGTTAAATTAACTGTTGGACACAAAGGAGTAGGGATTGGGAGCTGTGACAGAAGAATACCAGCATCTGCAAGGGAAGGGGCTACTATTGCATAGACCCACCAGATGATTGCAGTGCAACACCTGTGATCTGGGAGGGGGTAAGGACCAAGCAGGTACAGGATCGGGCTACCAGTTTGTCATTTAGCCAGGCAGAGACTTTGGAAATTCCACGATATTGCTGCGAATAATGCCTGAAGCAGGAGTTGGGCGGGAAGGGGGGTGAGGTGTAGCCTCTTTGGAAGATGAATATGACAAAGAGGAGGGCAGAACCTGTTCAACAAGCCACAGAAGATGAGTGACAGGAAAAGTTCCTTGAAAGCAGGAAGTGGAGAAAGGCAAACTCTATAGAGTTGTGCACATATACTGCAATTCCACAGAAGCACAAAAAGAAACAAGAATGTGAAATGCTCCCAATTCTTTAAACTTTAATGTTAATTTTATTCCTTAAAAGCAAGCTCCTAGACCTTATACTCATGCCTGCCAATAAATGTTTGTAACTGTGTACAAAACTGCCTGTTAAATCTCAGAAGTTAGCCCTGTATGCTTTTTGGCGAGCGGTCAAGATGGACCTCTCGTTTTCCCTCCTCCTGCAATGCTCACTTGTGCTGCTGCTTTGCTAAGCTGATCATTGTTGCTTTTGCAGATTTTTAAATTTTAATTGTGATGTTTTTCTAACCCACCCGGGACCATTTGGTGAAGGGCGGTCTATAGCGCCAATAGAATTAAATGTGTGTTTTCCCAACCCGAGAGAGACGTTGACAGGCAGAGGCAGAAGCGGGGGGGGGGGGGGGGGACATGCGACATACTGGGCAGCCTCTTGTGCAACACCAAGCTCCTCCTCTCTCTGCGCGGCGTCTCGTCAATCTGCAGGTCCTCCTCAGAGTCCATATCGGGGGCTTCAGCATCCGATGGGCTGCGGGGAACTTGTGCCAGTGCCCCTTTATGGCTCCGGCTGCGTTCAGAGGCCTTGATTTTCCTGCTAGGAGAAAACATTACGACTGGTCGGGAACGTGCCTTTCATGGCCCCGATCCAACAGCTGCTGTACACGGCTCGGTAATGTTTTGGGTGCCCCATACCATTTTCTCTGTACAAATATCTGTAAATCAAGAAAATCTGCCTTTGCAGTTAATTGGTGGCTCAGCCATAATGGAGGAGCCATGTAGGAGGGGAAAGAACACTGGGTTGTATCCAATGTTAGCTGTGTCCATCGTTATCAATGGTCTACCCTGAGTCAAATTTAGCTGGATACAACCCCATTCTAATTTCCCATCCCAGTGTCACCACTCCTTGGGGGATGGAAAATGCTGATTTGGAAAAGAATCACATCATTTCTGCCACCAAAAGTTGGAAGACCTAAGTTTAAATTCCCACGGAGCCATTGAGCTCTCTGGGCAGCCTTGAGCCACTCGCAGCCTCCACCTCACAGGGTAAAAATGGTGAAGGAGAAAAAGCAGGTCCGCTACTCTGGGCAACTTGGAGGAAATAATGGGCTAGATTCATCCCTATGAATGGTAGTGTAGTGAGGTGGGACCTGGTCCCCTGCTCTGCCACTGGTCGGCTATTTAAAGAGGGGGCCACATATTATTTTGAAGTGGGCAAGGGCAAAAAAGGGAAGGCAGTGTTGTCTCTGCCCACTGGCTCACTTCCATGTTAGCCAAGGCAAAGGTAAAGATAGCTTTTACTCTCTCTCCTACAGTGGGAACAGCAGCTACAGCAAGGAGGGCTAAATTGTGGCCCTCAAGATGTTGCTGGCCTCCATCTCCCAACAGCGTCAGCCAGAGGAGCAGCGGCAGGGATTGTGGAAGCTGCAGTTCCACAACATAGGGAGACCACCAGGTTCAAACCGCCCCCATCCGCTTAATTCTAAAAACTTGGGCAGAGCTGCTTCCTTGCAGTGTTTTCCATCTCCTCATACCCTGTGTTTTGGCAGTAGGGGCTTGAGGTGTATTAAGTGGGAAAGTCCCACAGCTGCTGCCATAACTCCTTTCGATGCCTTTGCTTCTGCCTCAGCTTGGGAAGTGGTGGGTTGTAGGCCAGGGGTCAGCAAACTTTTACAGCAGGGGGCCGGTCCACTGTCCCTCAGACCTTGTGGGGGGCTGGACTATATTTTTAGGAGGGGGGGAATGAATGAATTCCTATGAACCACAAATAACCCAGAGATGCATCTTAAATCAAAGGGCACATTCTACTCATGTAAAAACACGTTGATTCCCAGACCGTCCGTGGGCCGGACTGAGAAGGTGATTGGGCCGGATCCGGCCCTCGGGCCTTAGTTTGACTACGCATGGTGTAGGCACAGTTCTCAAGATCCAGGGCTATGGAAGGGTGGCAGATTTGGCCCTCTCAAGTTTCTAGTTGACTATCTCTGAGGTAACCCCTAGGCAGCGGTGAAGGTGGCAGGCCAGTGTTGCTGGAACATCACCAGCTCAGCTCTCCATTCTGTCTAGCTTTCCCATCCCACCCGGCCCCTCTTGCACATCATAACGCAGGCACAGAAAAGCGAACCTGGCGCCCCGGCCGTTGGCGACCATCATGGGCAGCTCCTCCTCCGTCAGGTCGGGTTCCCCGTCTGTGTCTTCCAGGCTGGAACTTGGCAGGTCAAACTGGAAAGGAAAAGGTGGGTGGGCTACAGGAGGCCAGAAGGGGGTGACGCTATACGCTAATCAGAAAGCGAGTTCAAAGCTTCAGGAGACTGGTACCCCAAGTCTTTCTTCCCCCTTCCCCCCAATCCATCTGGACTCAAAACTCGCCCACTGCACAGCCCCCTCCGAGTACGCGCAGCACAGTCACAATGGCAGCTCACCTCCTCCTGGCCAGGACTCTCTGCTTTCAGGGCCTGCTGCTTGTATTTGTCCAGTAGCTCCTGCTCCAAGGCTTTGACCGAGGCAACGTACTTCCGGCTGGCCTTCTGCTGGCTCAGCTCCTTGGGGCTCTGGTCTCCCCTTTTGGTGGCTGCACCAGGCTGGGTACCCCTCTGCAATCCAAATGGGCTGCCTGTCTTCCCAATGTTCTGCTGGAATATATCCTGGAAGAGCGTGAGCATCAGAACCCAAAGGAGACATCGCTCCCGCTCCCTCCCCCCCTCCGCCCTTAAGGTAGACCTGATGCTATGAAATGCTGCTGGGCTGGGCCCTGCCTTCTGCTGCGCTTCACAAACCAAGAGGGAGGCATTTGCCAGTCGGAAAAACCTGTCTGGTATCCCCCCAGGACAGAAAGACCAAGCTTGCAAGTCCTCTGTGCATGTGTTTGGGCTGCCAGAATATATGCTTTTCTCTACGGTGTGGTATAAACAGCCAGGCTACAGTCTCTGCCATGGCTGCTCTGAGCACACCGCGAACATGATCCAGCAAGCTGTGGAATTACTGGCCAAAGAGCCAATGGGATGAGCCCCTCTTCCCTCACATGGGTGAAGTGAAAGTTGAACCGGGTCCTTTCTGAGCTCTCACTCTTGGCCACTAAGAGTGAATTTGTCTAATCATCTTTTGAAGCCATCCATGTTGGTGGCCATCCCTTTTTTTATACGATACGATATGATAATCTTTATTGTCATTGTCCCATACAGAACAACGAAATTGAAAAAATCTACATCAGACATTCAAAAACCAACACGCCTGCTATCCTAGCCTGGTTAGCCCCCTAAAAACTCTGATACCCCATAATTAAATACAGTATACTCCCATAGAGACTACCTTACACTGCATTTAAAACCAAAATCGCATTTGAATAGAAACTGTTTCTCAGGCAGCTAGTCCTAGTCTTTATAACCCTGTACCTTCTTCCAGAAGGCAGTAACTGAAAGAGATCATTTCTGGGGTGCGCACTGTCCTGCACTATCTCTGCAGCTTTCTTATGGCACCTGGAAGAGTGCACCCAATTATTCTCTTCACAGTCTTTTCCTATAGCAATTGCATCTGAGATGAAAAGGGCACTCAAGGCTGGACAGAAATGGTGCTACTCTCAAGGCTGCTCCCCATCTCAGAATACAGGCCCCTCAATGCCAGGAGGAAATGGCCCGGCTTCCTTCTCATACTCACTTCCACGAGCCTGATCTCCTTGGCCAGGTCTTTGATGAGCTGCGCTGGGCGCACCGTGCCAGGGATTTCTTCCTCGTGCTCTGCCAGGGCCTGAGGAGGAGATCAGGTTGCTATAAGCTCTGCCCCTCTGTGCCCAACGGAAGTGCCACTGGCAAAGGGGTGTGGCTGGCAGCAAGCACCTCTCCAAAAGGAGTGCGACTTCAGCTCCCAGCAGCCCCAACCAGCATGGCCCAGGGGTCAGGGATGAAGGGAGTTGGGAGTCCAACAACATCTGGAATGCCATAGGATCCCACCCACAACTTTCCTCCCCCTTCAAATGCTTGGGATTTGGGTCTAGACCTTGCAGAGATGGTCAACCTGTGTCCAAGCTGCACCGCTTCAGACTGCAAGCGGAGGCTCAGGACTGAATACTTCTCCATACAAAATAAAAATGGCGTCCACAGAAAGGAAATGCGCCAGGGAGAAGGTTTATAGACTCGCTTTCTCCCTGATGTGCAGGCTGGTGGAGTTTATGAGACGTTTTTGTCTATTCTTGACTGCTGGCAGGGCAGGCAAGCTTTGCTCTGAGTCCATCAGAACCCTGGGCACCAACCCCACACAAAGAGCTGCAGCTCAAGGAAGGCCCTTCTTGCAACACTTTACCTCCTTCTTAGTCCAGGAGCGGAAGGCTGTGTTCAGGGCTTTGGCCCCGTGAACCAAATAAGCAGCCGGGTGTCTGCGATTCTCTCGAAGGCCTGTTGTGGGAGACAGAGCGCATTAGCAGCAGGAGCTCTCATGCCCAGCAGCTTTGTGGGGGGCACGGTGGGGGCACTGCATGGAGGGGAGGACCAAATACCCACCTCGGAAGATATCCAGGAGGTGTTTGCCAACGTACCAGCAGATGGTTTCAAAGTTGGGAAACTTGAAGAGGTCAGCTGTGCTGAGACGCTTTTCAATCTCATAGGCTCTGGGCAGGAGGAAACAAAAAGACCAGTGAGGTTATGTAGGCTCTAAAACCATGGAATTCTGTGCCAGAGGAACTTAAATTTGGTGATCAGAAACACACCCCAAAACGAATTCTGTAAATTAATCTATTTGCACAATTTCAAATCCTTTGTCCTGCTCTGCTGCCAACTGCTTGAAGGCACAATGAGTTTCAAAGGCACCTCAAGACCCAGCCGGGCAACCTCCAGAAGCCTTCCTCAGCAGTTCCACCAGCATTATCAGTGTAACCATAAGGACTAGAAACTGGCACTTTTAAAAACTGAAATTCACCCAGTATCCCATTCTGTGGTCTCACAGAAATCAAGACATGCACACAGCTCTGGATCCAGCCGACACTGAGCATGGGGTGCAGAGTATCATGCTGAGCAGCACATTCTGTTCTGCGATTATGTTTCTCTCCCAGCTCTGATTCCATTTAGGAACATAAAGGAAGCTTTTACACCAAGTTAGATCATTGGTCCATCTGTACAGACTGGCAGAGATTCTCCAGGGTTTCAGATGAGAGTCATTCCCACCCTTATGTGGAGACTGGATCAGGGACCTTCTGCATGCCAAAGGCTCCACCGGTGATCGAGTCTCCTCCCCGCCACTTCCCAAGATGCCTCGCTGCAGACCAGCAAAGCACTCCCAGCCAAACTCACTTGAGCTGCATCTCAATGTTGAGACTGTGTAGGAAGTTTCCCCCAAAGGCCAGGCAGTCAACAGGGGTCAACACAGCATGGATCCAACCTGAAAGTGGAAGGAGGAAGCAGTCACATGGACTAAGTAAGGACTGAGCCTCCCAGAAGGACTCATGGCTTATGAGAGGAAAGGGAAAGGGTGCCCCCAGCCGCTTGCTAGATGCAGCTGGACTTCACCACATTTTGAGCTGCAGCTTATTCTGTGTCAATGCAAGTCACTCACAATGGAAGGAGAGGTGTCCCTGAGTGAGAGAAAAACAAAGGCCCCAGGAGTAGCAGCGGCCACAGAAGTGGCAGGCAGGAGCTGGACCGACTCAATACCTGTGGGTATGAAGAGTGTCTGGCCCTGCCGGACCGGGCAGCGATAACATCGGTCCACCTGGTCCCCAAAAAACAACTCGTTCTGATTGGAAGAGCTGCTCCAGGCTTCAAAGAGGGTCAAGTTGGCAGCAGTGGGACGCACTAGGTAGAAGATCTTTTCTCCCTGCGAGGAACAGATGGTAGTGAAAAGGAGCTGATACGCCACTTCTAATGTTTAGGGGCAAAAGAGCTGTTAAACAGGGCAAAAGCAGATGCTATGAAGCGCAGAGAGGGCTGGGGTAACAGAAGGAAGCATCCTGTTGCACAAGGAGGCATTTAATGTGCAGCAAACAAACAGCATGACTGCTTTCAAGTCTGCAGAGTCCAGCTCCTTGCCTCAACCTCAAGGCAGACTGATTTGGAGTGTCAGAGAACTACACAGAGGACAACCACAATGCTTGTTGTGTTTTTCCCCTTGTGCTTGTATGGAATTGTGACACACACACACCCCCCCCAGCCAGGTCTACTTTCCTGCCATTCAAACAATGTTTATTGGCCTGTAGATGTCAAAAACCCCTCCAATTTCTGACATCCTTTAAAGCACCTGAAATTTACCATTCTTAATCCTCTTTCTTCTCTGAACTCAACATACTCTGTTTCTTCAGCCTCCGTCTATGGGGGCTTCAACCACCTAACAAGAGGCAGTTCTTGCCAGAAAAGAAAATGAAGAAGAGTACCAGCTCCAGAAATGGAGCAGCAGCAGTAAAAACAGCCAGCAGCTTCTGGAGTAAGGATGGAACAGGTGATGTGAAGATCAAACCGGAAGCAAGAAATCGCTCCCTGCTGCTCAGTTTTGCTAGGCCTGGCAGAGACCTCATGATACCCTTCAGGAGCTTCCAAACAAGCCCATATTGCTAAGCAAACTGCCTAGCTTCATTCCTCATTGAACAGAAAGCATAAACACAAGGACAGCAGACTCATCTGACTGTATACCAGTTGCCACCTCAGACTCCAGGCCTGGTGCTCCAGGCTAATTTTTATCCTCCTACTCAGGCAAAAGGGACGCAGGTGGCGCTGTGGGTTAAAGCCTTAGCGCCTAGGACTTGCCGATCGAAAGGTCGGCGGTTCGAATCCCTGCGGTGGGGTGCGCTCCCGCTGCTTGGTCCCAGCGCTTGCCAACCTAGCAGTTCGAAAGCACCTCCGGGTACAAGTAGATAACTAGGGACCGCTTACCAGCGGGAAGGTAAACGGCGTTTCCGTGTGCGGCTCTGGCTCACCAGATGCAGCTTTGTCACGCTGGCCACGTGACCCGGACGTGTCTCCGGACAGCGCTGGCCCCTGGCCTCTTGAGTGAGATGGGCGCACAACCCCAGAGTCTGTCAAGACTGGCCCCGGGCAGGGGTACCTTTACCTTTACTCAGGCAAATGGCTCTTGAACCTTTCACCCCAATATGCCACCTTAGCATGTGCAAAATGGATTTCTTTCAAAACGAAAATATTTGGGGAGAGGGTGGGAAACAGACAACGAAACATTCAACCATTACCCAGAATCTGAAGTGGAAATACACCTGGGAGGTCTGTTGGTTCTGTGGCTCAGCTCTAAGATCACACCCATGCCTTCATATTCTTACCCGCAGCACATGGTACCAGACAGAGGTGCCACCAAAGTCAATGTGGAAGTCCGTGTAGCTGTCTCGCACCCCCATCAGGCAGTACTTCTGCACGTTGGGACGCTCAAACACCGACTCGCCTGGCCACAAGTTCTCTACCCAGGACAATTTGCGCACAATCTTTGGAGTCTCCACCAAATTAGAGAGCCTGAAAAATTGTGAAGGAAGAATAAAGTGACTCATCCATCTTCCAGAGATTTCTCCTGACAGGATTTTAGAATAGTAATCCAGTAGAGAGCTGAGTGGATTTAGACCAGGAACATTGCATTTCAAATCCTTACTCATTCGAGGAGTCACTTGGGCAAGTAACTCTCTTTCTCTGCCTTATTTCTCCATCTGCAAAGACTTCTGTTGCACCCCCACAATAGCAAAGACACTTAGCAAGGAGAGGGATACTACTTCTTAGTAGGGAGGGAAATACTACAGCTTCATGGCAAAAGTGGGGGTTCTCCAGCTCCAGGGTTTCTCTCTGCTGGGTAGGGTGAATACTGGGGGAAATGAAGGACAAGGACCCACAGCTGCTTTCATATCCCCCTTTTCCTTGCCTGGTCTCAGAGAATTCGAGGCTGATGACGTTCAGTACTTTCTCCCGGCGACTGCTGGAGTAGTATCTGACAAAGTCACCCAGGCGCATCTTGAGGTCGGCCTGGCGAGTCACGTCAATCACATCAATCTCCTTGTCAGCTCCTGTTGAAAAAAGAACCGAAAGCCGGGCAGCTCAGATAATGAGACAAGTGTCCGAGAGGCTGCAGTCGCGGGAGATGGCAGCGCACTCCTGTTCTCACCCCTCGCGAGCTTCATGGCTAGTTGGAATCTCTTTGCAGGGTTTCCCCACCAACGTGGCGCAGTGAACTGTCAGAGGTTCAGCACTGCCAACATCTCCACTCCTCTCCTCCAGCACCTTGGCCAGCAACTGCTATCAAAGGGCCAGAAACCCACTCCTCCCCATTACCTGCTGCTTCCACACACATATTTTTTGCCTTTGGGGTGGTATTTGTGGAGTAGGAGGACAAGTAAGTCAGCATAGCCACGCATCCTCCAAGAGGCTGGGAAACCAATAATGGCTCTAGGGGGATAACCAACCCACGTGGCTAAAGATAAGACTTCTTCTCCCTATTTATTCTCATCGAACACAACCACGGAAGAAAGGACGAATAAGATTATTCCCACAGACTACCATATTTTTCGCCCTATAAGACGCACCTGACCATAAGACACACCTAGTTTTAGAGGAGACGCTGCGTAGATTCAGATTCAGCTTTCCTTCTCTGCACAGCACCTCTCCAGCGAAGCGAAGTCAGAACAGCAAGAGGGATCGCTGCTTTCGCTGCGCAGAGATCCCTCTTGCTGTTCTGGCTTCAGCGATAGCTGTGCAGCCTGCATTTGCTCCATAAGACGCACACACATTTCCCCTTACTTTTTAGGAGGGAAAAGGTGCGTCTTATAGAGCGAAAAAATACGGTATTTTTCTCTCCATGCAATCATACGCAAAATGCAATTGCAAGTAACCACACCGCCTCTGCGATGAAAGGACAACATTACACCAAGCTGTGTGACTTGCTGGCTCCCTTTCCTGACTGCAATGAATGAAGCACCAACACATAGGTCTCCTTTGGCCACTCTGCCGGCAACGCTCCCCTGCTACTCACCCACATAATGCTCCACATCCCGCACGGTGAAGGAAGGCGGAGGAAGGGTCATGCCCAGCCCATCCTTCTTCAGGACAAGGATGGGGACGCTGAAGCTGTTCTCCTCCAGAAACTCCACTGTTAGCTGGGTCCCGCTTGGCTTTAGGATAACCTCGTCCGCACTGGGGAAGCAGCAGAGGTGAAGGGGAGAGAAGTCAAGCCAAGAACAACAAGCCAATCCCAAGTTTCTACCCCTTAGGTAACATATTGCTGGAAGCCACCCAGAGTGGCAGGGGAAACCCAGCCAGGTGGGCAGGGTATAAATAATAATTTATTTATATTTTATTATTATTATTATTATTATTATTATTATTATTATTATTGGTGCATCTGTCACAGAACAATGAGAGTCCACCACAGACTCAGCTGATTGCCATAGCCTTCTATGTTATATGACTTGGTTTGCTATTTGCTGTGGTGGGAGGAGGCTCCCCCCCCCCCCACCGCAGCTGCAGCCTAGAAGACTCTCTTTGGAGACGCTCTGTGCAGCAGGGGGGTGGGGCAGGACCAAGGGTGTGAGCAGCTGCAGGGAGATTCCCCAAAGAGTCAGAAGGAAAGTCAGAAAACAATAAATAGCAGACCAGTTCATAAAACAAAGAAACAGCCTGCTATCAAGACTGTATCAGACTGTTAACAAGCTGCTCGCTGGACCTGCTGTGCCACAACTTTCTAAAATAATAGTCCAACAAACTACTGGACTTCAGCCCATTGGAATGCATCTCTGCTTCATGATTAATGGATCCAAAATACCATCAGAAAAATGAACCCCAACCTTGAGGCAACAAATCATTCATACATTCTTCTTCCATATCATTTTTACTAAATCACCTTGGGGGGAAATCATCTCAGGGCTCAGCTGCCCATTGAGTAAGAAATCAGGATCACATGGAATGGTGGAAAAGCGTGAAGCACAATATCTTTGATTGAAGAGTAGGTGGTGGAGACCATCTTACAGGCAGCACTCAAGAGGCACAGAGGCCACTCTGGGCTCACCAAGTTCAGCCAATCTATGGAGTGGCTCTGTAGTCATGCACGTGAACTGCGTGAGGTGGACAATTGACCACTTGCTGTATTTTAAGTACACCACCACCACCAAGCCCCTTTAGCAGCTGAGTCACTAATAGAGGACTTTGAACCTGGTCACCTTTACTCAGGATAACATAGGTCAGGCATAGGCAAACTCCAGCCCTCCAGATGTTTGAGACTACAATTCCCATCATCCCCAGCTAACAGGACCAGTGGTCAGGGATGATGGGAATTGTAGTCCCAAACATCTGGAGGGCCGGAGTTTGCCTATGCCTGACATAGGCGCTGACTTACCCTTTAACCACAGTTACAGTGGAAATGAAAACATTTGCTCTAAGCAGAGGCAGAGGGAAATGAACGTGAGATCCCACAGTGATGAAATCCTCATTTTAACTATGGCTAAAGGAGTCCTGATGTTAAAAGAGCCCTGATGTTACAGCTGTACCATTCATCCCATCCTGCACAAAGTTGCTGGGAAACAAAGCCCCAGACAGAGAGCTTCTGCCCAAGCAGGCAGGTTTGGAATAAAAAGGGCTTGTCCACAGTGCATTCTTGGCCTTCTGGAACAAAGGCTTCCCTCTACCTGAATACCAGCTACCCTGTAACATGGATTTTGGAAAGTCTTCCTTCTTTCCTCTTGGGTCACCCCAAATCACCAAGCATGTGCCCACCTAGGGAACGTCCTGCTGCGAAGTTCCTTGATGAACAGACTGCTTCCGGTCTTCACCGCCTTGCCAACCTCTTTGACCGCACATGAGTCGGGCTGTTTTTGGGTCCCCCGGCGCCGCTTCACTGTCAGGGGGAGGGGAAAGCAAGATAGTAAAAGGGGGGGGGAGAGAAAAAGACATAAGCAGAGGAAGGTGACAAAGATATTGAAGGAGCTAAGAGAATACTCCTGATGAGGAGGTTACAAACAAACAAAACACACACACACACCTGTAGTCAAGGGCCTACACATGAGTAGGTCTGTGCTAAACAAAGAAGGGCCATAGTAGAGTGTTAGAAAGTATATCAGGTTTGGCAAACACCACCCTGCGGAAACCTCCAGCTAAAGGCGTCATCCTAAGACCCTAAATTGTGGGTCAGCTATTGGGCTAGACCAGGGACAGTCCATTTTTCAACACTGTATCTTTCTTTAATACATGAGAGAACTTGCAAAACGTAAGTTTCTAAAAACTCTGCACTGCTGCTGGAACTCGCCTTATCCCCAAAATGATTAAACATGGAGATATGTCAACATCAGCAGGGATGATACACCACAATGTTCTAAAGCACAGGAGAAGCACTGAATGAGATATTGGACAAAATTCAGTTTCCTACAACTCTCAGCCTTCATTCAAAAACAAACAAACAAAAAATCCACCCAAATTTCCACTCCTGGTGCTTGCAAAAGAGTGGCTTGAAAGTGTGTGGGCAATACCTGCTGAAATTACAGAAGCCAGAAGAGTAGGTGAATAAACTTTCCAGAGGATTGGACTGAGGTCCTTACCTCTCTTCTAAACTAGCAAATACTGTACATTGCTTTAAAAAATAAACTCTGTAAAATAGTGGGAAAATGCAAACAGTTTATGCAAATCTGCATAAACTGGAATGATGCAAAACAGTCAAAACGCAAACAGACTGTGCCAATTGAGATGAACAGTACACATCTGCATAACTTGTAAGGGTTGCAGAACCAGCTTGCCTCACTAAAGAATTTTTATGTACTCAGTTCTGAAAAATTAAGTCCTGACTATTAGACAGGGATGCAGGTGGCGCTGTGGGTAAAACCCCAGTGCCTAGGACTTGCCGATCGTATGGTCGGGGGTTCGAATCCCCGCGGCGGGGTGAGCTCCCGTCTTTCGGTCCCAGCTCCTGCCCACCTAGCAGTTCGAAAGCACCCCTAAGTGCAAGTAGATAAATAGGTACCGCTTTATAGTGGGAAGGTAAACGGCGTTTCCGTGTGCTGCGCTGGTGCTGGCTCGCCAGAGCAGCTTCGTCACGCTGGCCACGTGACCCGGAAGTGTCTCCGGACAGCGCTGGCTCCCGGCCTCTTAAGTGAGATGAGCGCACAACCCTAGAGTCGGACATGACTGGTCCATACGGGCAGGGGTACCTTTACCTTTATTAGTCAAAAAGCACTGGATTGAATACTGGATAACTGAAAACAGCAAAGCTGCAAGGGAGGCAGGAAATTTGGGACAGGAGTCCCTGAGGCACTGTGCAAAGCCACAAATGCTTTCCCCGATCTCTGTTCTTGCATCCTTTAGCAGACACACTGTGTTTTTATATTACAAAATTTCTCTCTAGAACCACAAGGAGTAGCACTTTTAAAAAAAGAGAAGCTCTCATTCATAGGGATTTGATCAATACACCAGATTTTGTGATTTGTGATGAGACAGCATCCATGCAGGAATTAGTATACAATTATATCCTATTAAGTCTTCATCCCACTGAAAAATCACAGCAGGACCATAACTTACTGACAGATGGTCCATGAAGAAGTTGGCAGTTAGGGCAGTGATACAAGTCAATGTCGGCTGCTGCATCCTCTTCTACTCCAACACAGCTTGAAGAGAGAAAGTCAGTCACATATCTCTTCAAAAGACAGACAACAACTACTATAACAGGTATGGGAAGACTGTGGCCTCCAGCTATCATCCCTGACAACTGGCCATACTGGCTGAGGCTGATGGAGCTGGAGTCCAACCACAATTGGAAGTCACAGGTTCTCCACTTGCTCCAAAAGAAGCAATATCCCCTAAATATACAACCATCCTGTACAAGCCCAGAGACAGTTTCTTCTAACTCTGAAACACAGGAACTGTACCCTAAGTCAGACTGCCTAGTTTGTATAATCAATGTCTCCAGTTCAAGGGCATGAAGGGGAATGGGACAGTCAACTGCCAGAAACCTCAAAGATACATAGGACACTTCACTTGGCTATACAGGTCCTTTCCAGTTTAAGGCAACCCTTTCTATTCTAAACCAGCATGTCCTGAGGACCTGATGGAATTGCAGCCAAATACTCCTGAAAAGATAAACACCCCATGTTCCAACATCCACACTCTTTGTTTAAGAAGTTGCACCTAGTTTCTCATTTTTAAATCAACTGTCTGTCAGTTCCACCCTGCAACCTGGTAGTGAAGGCATCTTCACCTATTAATGTCCTAGAAGGGAGTGTGAGAAATAGCTGTGTGAGAGGCTCTGCATGCAGTTGCTACCAGTTGAAAAAAGCGCTGGCTAAATGAAGGAACAATCTGAAATTTAATCCAGATACAACTGTTGGTGATGGGTGTCTGACAGTTTGGCAAAAAACAGAGTACTCTACCATCAACCCTATGAGAGGAATTCCAGGAGGGAAAGGAGGCAGGTGAAGTTCACCTCAGGACATGCCCCAGATGGGCCACCCCTGGATGAACTACCAACAACCATCATGTAGAAAAGACCTTAACGTGTTTTTGATATGTTACTATTTTTATTTTATTTTTAAAATATGTACTTGAAGGCCACCTTGGTAGGATCTGTATCCTGAATGGTGGGATATAAACAACTGCAATAAGAATAAAATAAATAAATCTGGCACAATAGAAAGCAGTTCTATGCTCACATCTTCCATGAAACATGACTGCACCACATGCAAGTGCAAAAAGAAGCTGTGTGGGGTTGAAACAGCACAATAGAAAAGAGGATTACAGCTTCTTAAATTTTTGCTGCACTTCCATAACTTCAGATCCTGCACTTCTATAACTTCAGATCCCTTAATAGCCAGTATGGTCTGATTTAAGCACATTGCTTACCTGTTTGGGAGAACAGCTAATTTATTTTAAGCCTCCGCACCAACTGACACTGTAATAGCTTAGGGCATGGATGGGGGACAGGGAACTCCTACCATTCCTGGCCACCAGCCACACTTCCTGGGGCTGATGACACCTGAAGAGCTAGTTTCCCCATCCATGACTTAAGGCATGTCAACTGTTTGGCAGGTATAAACAAGAAGTCCGCTGGTCAACTCCTGTTTCTATGGATGAATGTCACGGTCCCCCAATCGATTTCTGGCAACCACCCAGAAGCTTCCATGCACAAAGACAGATCAACCCTAAACACCAGATGATGAGGACAAGCAACAGAGGAAGACCCTTCCTGCCTTCAAGAGGTCTCAGACTGGCCACTTTTAGGAATCAAGCTTTAAATCTTGGCCTGATCCAGCAAAGCGATTCTTAGAGCGACTAGCCCTTTGAGAATTACTGGCATTCTACCCATACTCCTCATGAGGGCCCCCGATTAAAGGCAGCACCTCCAAGAGCAGACATACCCTGGATTTAAAGAAACAGGGGCTTTGGAGCCGCTACCTCCAAATGTCAGTTCCCACCCAGTGCCGCCTTCTTCTCACCTGCCGTGGAACCAGTCCTGGCAAACGTCGCACTCGATCATGAAGCGGGTGACATCGTAGGGCAGGCGGCAGAGACAATACACAGGGACAGAGGCCATGGCGGAACCAAGTTCAAGCGAAGGAAGACCCTCCAGGAACCCAACGACGTCCAAGCGTCCGCTATGGCAAGTTGAAGGACGTGGTCATGCTGAGGTCTGCAGGAGTCTTGCCAGTCTTGCCCCGGCTGAGTGGGGGCTAAATTATTTCATCCCCCTCACCCGCTCCAACTCCCCAAGCACCAACTTCCTTGCAAAACGTGCTTGCTGGATCCTTGCGATGTCCGTGGCCTCCTCTTCCTCCCCCCAAACAGTCTCTTGAACCCCAAAGTTTCGACCTGAAGTTTCATGGGCTGATTCTGATCATCCGAAGCCCTCCAAGGAAGCCTCCCCAAGTTTGCACCCACTTCCCCCCTACTGGGGGGGAGACCCCCCCTCGCCTTCTTGGGATAAACTTCCCAGGTTTATTTTTTCGGAGGGCAGGATCCCTCTTGCATCTGCTGCAGCCCCAAACTTGCCCGCTGCCTCAGTTTCTCCCCACAGGAGATTCCCAGCTGACAAAGGCGCTGAGGGACATCGCGCTCACCGGGGCGACCTTCGGGTCCAGCTCCTCTCGCGCCTCTCTGGGTCAGCCCCCCCCCCAAAAAAATACCCCCCACTTCCCAGCCAGGCTCCCCTCGACTCCCGGGAGGAGTCTTGTCCGGAGGGGCTTCCCTCGTCGCGGCCAGAGACGCCTCGCCCGAGGCCCGCAGCGGAGGCGAAGCACCGCGGACTCGCACGCCCCGTCCCGGGCTTCTTCCTCCCTTCCGGGCAGGAGCGCCTAACTCCACGGCGGGGATCGAGGCCTTCTCGCGCCCAAGCGGCTGCGCTGCTTCTCGGCGACTCTAGAGGCCTCGGCCAGGCCCAGGATCCTGCTCTTGCTCCGGCTCCTCAATAAAGTTTATTCAAAACCACGGCGGGGGGGGGGGGAGGGAGGGAGAGACTCGAGGAGGCGCCGGCGGCCATCTTAGAGGAGGCGCAGCGCGGGACGCTTGGGAAGCCATCTTGGGAAGGGACGGAAGAGAGGCCTGCGTCGTAGAGATACGAAGGTGTAGAGCTGCCGTTCCACATCTGAAAGGCGGGATAGACGCCATTCCCGCCCCTCGCGAGAGGAGCAAAACACCGCAGATCCCCGTTCGGCAATTTAGCGCGGCCGCGCCGGGGAACTGCGGAACTCCCTGCCTCATGAGATCCAGCGCGCGCTTTTGCTCTGCTTTTCTCGGCGCCTGCTAAGAAGCTCATTGCTTAAGCAAACCTACCCAGATGCTTAGAAAGTCGAGGCAATGCGAATCTGTTTCAGTATTTTGACTTTCGTGCTTGCTTGCCGAGCTTCGTTGCAGGGGTTCTTGACGTGGGTTTTGTTGCATCTTTATTTCAGATCATGTGACTTGTGTGGAAATTATTCAGTTTGGTGGTGGATTCTTTTAAAGGCTTTTATAGTAATAACAACAACAACAACACTGGTCAACAACAAATTTGTTGTCTGCGTTTTTTCAGTTGATTTAGGATGAATCTGATGCGCTGAATCCATAAATCACATTGGTTTTGCTCAGTCGGGTCAAGTTTTTGAGCTATGGCCACATGTCTTTTTTTTACGTTTTTGTTCACATGTACGCTTGTGTGGAGCATTTTAGAAGAAGTTGGTGGGGGTAAAATGCCATGTCGAATAATTGTTTTGATTGGAAATGATTATTTTAATTACAAGAAGTATTCAGGTCCGATAGTTCTGGGTGATTATGTCGAAAAGGGATCAGTTTGAAGTCATAAAACCTCGAAATCTTCCATAAATCTGTGCGCTGTTGATGTGACTGGGATCAACAGAAAGAACCAGAGCAGCCTCAAGTATCCTGATCTTCAATCAGCAAGTCGTCCTGTAGCTCATTGTGATGAAATTCCAGTGCCTATCTTCAGAGAACTTCCTGACATTAGTGACGAAGATGCCTCCAGTGTTGAAGGACATGAAGAAGTGGTTCTTGAAGATGATGCTCCACATCCATTTTCCCAAAAGAAGTTGAATGATCTAGTTCGTGACCTCAGCTTGTCAAAGGACTCTGCCGAACTGTTGGCATCCAGATTGAAGGAAAAAAACCTCCTCTCTGAAAGTGCTCGCATCAGCTTCTTCCGCAACAGGCATCAAGAGTACCTCCATTTTTTCTCGGAAGAGAAGGACTTGGTGTACTTTGCAGATATTGCACAGCTTCTGTAGCTCATTGTGATGAAATTCCAGTGCCTATCTTCAGAGAACTTCCTGACATTAGTGACGAAGATGCCTCCAGTGTTGAAGGACATGAAGAAGTGGTTCTTGAAGATGATGCTCCACATCCATTTTCCCAAAAGGAGTTGAATGATCTAGTTCGTGACCTCAGCTTGTCAAAGGACTCTGCCGAACTGTTGGCATCCAGATTGAAGGAAAAAAACCTCCTCTCTGAAAGTGCTTGCATCAGCTTCTTCCGCAACAGGCATCAAGAGTACCTCCATTTTTTCTCGGAAGAGAAGGACTTGGTGTACTTTGCAGATATTGCACAGCTTCTGCTCAAGCTTGGAGTGCCACAGTACGAACCCAAAGACTGGAGACTGTTCATTGACAGCAGCAAGCGATCACTGAAATGTGTTCTGCTACACAACGGCAACCAGTTTGCCTCTATACCCCTGGCTCACTCAAGTACACTGAAGGAGAACTATGAAGCGGTGAAGTATGTGCTGGAGAAAATTGGTTATGATCAGCATAAGTGGTTTATTTGTGTTGACGGTGTTGATGGTGAACTTTTTGTTGGGACAACAGTCTGGCTTCACCAAGTACCCATGTTTTCTGTGCATGTGGGATAGTAGGGACCGTGCTCAGCATTACACGAAGAAGGACTGGCCTGTGCGGGAGGAATTGGTGCCTTGCAAAGAAAGGAACGTCATCAACGACCCTCTGGGGACAGAGACAGAATACTCTTCCCACCGCTGCACATCAAGCTCGGCTTAATGAAGCAGTTCACCAAGGCTCTGGACAAGGATGGTGACTGCTTCACTTACTTGTGCCAGGCTTTTCCAGGATTGACCATGGAGAAGTTGAAAGCTGGCATCTTTGACGGACCTCAGATCCGTCAGCTCATCAGAGATCCAGAGTTCGGAAACTCAATGAACGAAGTGGAACTGGAAGCATGGAAGGCATTTGTTCTGGTAGTGAAGAACTTTCTTGGCAACAATAAGGCCAGAAACTAGCAGAACTTGTCAACAACATGCTGACTGCTTTCAGAAACCTGGGCTGCAACATGAGCGTCAAGATGCACTACCTATTTTCACATATGGACCAGTTTCCTGAGAACCTGGGTTCAATGAGTGACGAGCAGGGGGAGAGATTCCATCAGGACATGAAAGAGATGGAGACCAGGTATCAGGGTCGCTGGGACGCAGTCATGATGGCTGACTACTGTTGGACTCTGAAGAGAGACCTCCCTGCCGCTGAGCATTCCAGGAGTTCCAAGAAACGGAAGTTCAAGCCCTGAAGTTTGAAAAATGGTGAAGCAACATGCAATTTACGTGTACTTACCTTTATCAATGCCCACCATTCAGTTTACAGTAAACCTGACCTGATGGAGAGAAATGGATGCCATTTCCTGATTCAGCAGTGCAAAAATACCCTAAATCAGTTGTAGAAATCTAGACAACATTCAAAAAGTAAAAAATTGTTGCCCAGTGTAATTTTTTATTTATACCCCGCCCTCCCCAGCCAAGGCCGGGCTCAGAGCGGCTTACAAGCAATAATAAAAACAAGTTGAATGATTACAGCTTAAAAACATTAAAATACAACATTAAAATAAAATGTAGCCTCAACGCAGGAGAAGGAAAGAAAAAAAGAAAGAGAGGGAGGGGATCAAATTGGCTCCAAGCCAAAGGCCAGGCAGAACAACTCTCTTACAGGCCCTGCGGAAAGAAATCAGACCCTGCAGGGCCCAGGTCTCATGAGGCAGAGCGTTCCACCAGGCCGGAGCCATCACTGAAAAGGCCCTGGCTCTGGTTGAAGCCAATCTAACTTCCTTAGGGCCCGGGACCACTAGGGTGTTGCTATTTATGGACCTTAAGGCTCTCCGTGGGGAGTCTTTCTCATATATTAGTTTCACCTTTTAAGTTGAATTACTGAAATAATGAACTTTTCCACAATATTTTAATTTTTCGAGTTTCACCTGTAGTGTAGCTGCCGTTTGGTTGTGAAGAGAGAACTTGCATTATCTGCAATGTTAAGTTGCTGCTAGAATCCACTTTTCCTCCAAGGGGCTACATGGTTCCCCTCTCCCCTCAATTTTACCGTTTTTTTTTCAAACCGCTTTGATGTTTCTTACAATCAGACAGTGTGCAAACGTGAATGAATGTCCACCAGGGGCTCATTGTGTTCTGCAAGGAAATCCAGGGAAGAGTGCAGTGAGATGTGGCGGCTCATGCCTATACAAAACAGTGGGTCTCCCTGGCCTAGACCTTTTGAGGGACTACATACCCATCATATCGGGTCATTGGCCACCCCAGGAATGATGGGAGTTATGTCAAGAGGGCCATGATGGCCCCCTACCCACTGCTGTAGAATACTGTCTGCCTTGAATGTTGGAGTTTGAATGAAGATGGCGACAAGGACAGGCATGTCAGAGGCCTGTTGCAATATTGTAATAGACTGTATTTTTCGCTCCATAAGATGCACCTTTTTCCTCCTAAAAAGGGGAAATTTCTATGCGTCTTATGAAGAGAATACTGCGCGGAGGAGGGACGGACGGAAGCCATGGCTCCCATCCTTCCCTCCCCCGTGGCTCGCTTTAAAGCAGCAAAGTGGGACAGGAGCCGCTTACAGGGGTGTAAAGCAAGGACAGCGGGAACCATGTAATCCCCCCGCCCCCTCCTCACTGGGATAGGCGGGCGCACGCCACCCCCTTGAGACACTCACGTGGGCAACGTCCCACATCCCCACAGGTAACGTGTCGCCACGCAAGATCTTCCCTCTGCCACTGGTCTTGCCAGTGGACAGTAGTGCCTTCCTTTGCGGAAGTGTGAAATTTGAAGGGCGGCTGTGGTTTGGTCCTTGTGTTGTTTACGAAGGTGTGAATTAGGTAGGTTTGACTTTCAATGGGAATTGAATCAGATTTCTCCCTCATTCCTCCCTCATATGAAAGCCCCCAGAGCTCTTTGCAAGGAACAAAAAGGAAGAAAGTCCCACTTCTTTTGCCTTTATTAAAATAATTGTGTAGGACCAAACCATATAATCCTTAGATCTAAGGGACTCAATGTGGGAAGCTCATATATTTCCATTGCCTCTCTTCATTTGTTCAAAGTCTCTCTTCATTTGTTAATGACAGTGATGATGGTTCTTCATGCCACTGTTGACTGCTGTTCACTTTGCAGTGGTATCTCAGGTTAAGTACTTAATTCGTTCCGGAGGTCCGTTCTTAACCCGAAACTGTTCTTAACCTGAAGCACCACTTTAGTTAATGGGGCCTCCTGCTGCCGCTGCGCCGCCGGAGCACGATTTCTCTTTTCATCCTGAAGCAAAGTTCTTAACCCGAGGTAATATTTTTGGGTTAGCGGAGTCTGTAACCTGAAGCGTATGTAACCTGAAGCATATGTAACCTGAGGTACCACTTTACATGGTTGAAATATTATTCTGATATACCAGTAGTTTATTAAATAGTTTAGTACAACATTTGATTCAGAATCCCCCCCCCCCCTGTTTTCCTCCTCTAAAAACTAGGTGCGTCTTATGATCAGGTGCGTCTTATGGAGTGAAAAATACGGAGGTCCACTGCAGGCCCAGCCCAAGACATTTTGGCACTTGAGGTGAACCACAAAACGGCACCCCACTGCCCAGAAGAAGGGACGAGTGAAGATCTACAAGTGGCTGACCCAGCCTCCAAGGAGAGCGGGCAATGTGTTCCTTGGGGGCCAGATCTCCTCCCCCTCTGGACAGGTTTACATACACTATACATGTTTTAAAATATCTGCAGTTCTGCACCGCACTTTCCTTTTCACTCAAGTAACTTGAAGTTATTTGTTCAATGGGTCTACTCCAAGTATGAATTAGATGGACGTCACGCCAAATGAGTGGCTGCAGGGACACCATGAAGGAACACCTGAAATTCGGATGAGGCCGAATTCTTCACTTCTGCAGAGCTGCAGCAGACACATAGCACCGAAAGTGACACGACACCTTTCTTTCAGACCTTGTACCTTTACAAAGCTTAAAACACAGGAGTACAAACACACCATTTATTTATTTTTTACTAAAAGAATAGAATTTATTAAGCACTGTAAGTCTCTCTCCATCATCAACAGATGAACAACGCGCCAGGATTCCACCAGCAAAAAACATTCCCAAAAGACACCCAAGCTTTCTGATTGCAAACCTACTGCGAGTTTCCCCTGATTTAGAGCAACCTGTCCAAACTTACACTGATTAAGAAACCCAACAACCTATGGAGCTTGGTGTGGGGTGCAAGGATTGGGGAGATGGGGATTTGTTTATCAAGGTTGGGGTAGTAAAGATAACATTTATCCATCCACTAAGAACAGGTGTTAATATAGCATAAAAAGAAAATCCATTTTAAAAAAGAAGGGAATAATGAATTTATCCCACATAAATAAAGCATGAACTTGCAATTGACAGGGGATCACTAACAAGAAAAGAAAAAATCAGATTTACTCTGTTCATCAAAAATTGGTTTGTATGCTTTTTTTCCCTTTAAAGCTAAAATCTCAGGCTAAACATTTTAAAAGGTGGTCATGGGGAGATATATATGGTAAAAATGCAACTTCCAAGGTTATTCAAAGAGGGTGTGTGAGGGGAAAGATTGGCTTAAAGTAACAACTGAGATTGAAGTTTTTACTTTTAAAATCTTACTAGGCATTTAGTTACTATCAACAAAGCATCTACCAAAATACAAGAGCAATGGTTATAAGTCAGAAAAAGTGTACATCCCGTCTGCGAGGGTAATATTATAGACAGATAAAGTGTACGCGGGAAGCGGGGAGTTGGTCTTTCAAAACGGAGTCAGAAAAAAATTCTAACCTTAAAAAAAAAACCTAGAAAATGAGCGACGCTATCTGACTTTATGCAATGAGTGGTAAATAGCAATTAAAGACTGAAAGATCTCTAAACAGGTGTGTGTTAGATTTCTTTTAAACAATAAAAATGGACTTACAAAATAGATTGGTGTGGGGGTAATTGGAAGGATTAAAATTAAAAATAGAAGAACATGCATATTTAGCAAAATACATGTCAGGTAAGTTAGCTACTATAATGATTCAACTTCGGTAGTAAAATTATGCTAACAAGGTTTAAAAAAAAATTGTAGTTAGCTTATGATTCATCTTGCAGCTTGATCCTAATAACATTTACTTGGAAAGAAACACCATTATTTCAGTGGGCTTACACCCAAGTAAGTATACTGAGGATTTGCAGCCTAGGTTACAGTTGCGTCATAGGGGGAAATGTTGATGCTTTGTGCCAACAGGCCACTGAGTGGCCCTGTGCCTTCCTCACAGGCTCTAGCGTACACACGTTTAATCTGTGGACCGGGATACCCCTATATTCCCCTCCACAAGAATTCAAGTCCCTGTCATAATGTTTGTCTGTGACTTCCCCCCAGGGACCTAAGGGCTTGCTTGCTTGCTTGTTTGCGTATGAATCCAAGGAAAGGTGGAATTCTAAACGACATCAGAAAAAGTTTAAAAGCTGCCCCTGAAAAGGCTTCAAAGTCTTTTCAAGTACTGTTAAGTATATTTGGACAAAATAACCCTCTAACTGGTTGGCTAAGTTGACTAGTAGCCATCCTTGGGAACGGCTAGCCAGAGGCATATCCCGCATTGCTGCCTTAGGATGGGATGAAATATTTGGAAGAGAAATGCAGGAAATATTGGTCAGTAGGCTGGCTTTAAAAGGTGCCCCCCTCCACCCCACCCCACCCCACAAAACAATGAAGGCAGCATGCTAAAACCCATGCCTTTGATTGTATGGTTTAGATCCTTATGAAGACTTCAAGAAACATGCTTAGAGGAGAATCTTGAATTGGAGCCTAGTACAGGAAGTTAAAAGTATTAGATTTGTTCCCACTTCAACTCATATTAAAAAGGAACCTTTCTTTGTCTTAGAGGCAGTGCTATTTTTCTAGAAAAAGAGGTGCCGGAACTCACCATGAACTCCTCCCTTGTTCTCTTATAATGGCAATAGCGCCCACCTAAGAGGTGCCAGAACTGAATTCCGGTGAGTTCTGGCTGAAAAAAAGCCCTGCTAAGAGGAAGAAGATTTGGACATAGGAACATATTTCGCCTTCCTTATGAGCATTTAAGGTCCACTGCACAGTGCAGGGGAAAGTCATATTACTTCAGATAATTCTCAGCATCAAAGTTAGTAACACAGCAATTATTTTTAATAAACAGGATCCCTACAGCTGTTGTTAATGGACCTTACTCCATTGGGGATCAATGGCTCTGGATGTGGGATGCAGATCCAGTGACTTCAAAGGAACTCTGCCAAGATTGTACCATCCAAGGATCCAGCCCTGGAGAGAGTCCAAAGTGTTACACAGGCCAAATGAAAAGCAGGAACGCCGCATTTGAGAGCTCCGCTCTCAAAGAATGAACAACGCAACTCAACATAATCTTTGGGTCCAACTGATGCCACAATTACCTCAGGGTCACCCTCACAAGGGAAACCTGATGTTTGTTCATGATTAGGACATTCATTTCACAAAGTCACAATCCATTCAAGCTCTACATTTTTGCCTCTTTGTCATACAATAGCTCCCACAGGCAGAACTGCAAGATGCTTGAAAAGTCCTTAATTTTACAGACAGCCTGCAATGCTAAGGTGACTAATTTCTGGAAACGTGGAGAAAAGAGGTCTCATTACAGAGGAATCCTGAGGAATTTTATTTCTGTGAATTCTGATGCAAAGTGACCCGATCCAGACCCCCTGTGAATTAGAATTTAGTTATCCTTAGATTTTGCATTTATCTGAATTAATGAGACACAGGGATTGTCTCAAAAAAGTAACAAAATTCCTAGTTTAAATGTTTAGAATTGTATATACAGAGTTAAAATACGTTTTTAGATACAAATTTTCATATGGATTCAAATTAAATCCAGAGTAATGCAGAAACTGAATGGAATGGATTTATGAATGAAGACACATGAAAAAGACTGATCCATCCATCGCAAGGCCACATACTGACCTCCCCTTTTGTGCGTCTTAGGATCAAGAGAAGTATATTCAGAGTTATTATATCTACATTCAAGGACTGCAGCTTTCTGGTCTCACAAAAGGATCTGAATTTTGAAATCTGCACTTTAAAAAAATTTGAAGTTTGCAAATCAGGGCTTCATTATTATTATTATTATTATTATTATTAAATACACAAACTTTTTTGTTATAAAAAATAGCTATGGAGCCATCTAGTTATGGCTAGGTGCATTTGCAGAGACTCCTGGTTCCGGGCTCTATAGGCAAAAGCACCTCCGATATTAGCTTCAGATTCAAAAGCTGCAAGAAATGGGGAACCAGCAAGGTTAAATATGACAACATAAAGCTGCTTTAAGAGTTAGAAAGAGCCCTCTTTCAATAGTCAAGTATCATTTTCTCAAAGGACTTTGGCTCATCTCATTCCAACCAAAGCAGAGCCACCTTTGCCCAACAGTCATAGCTGAACTACACTTCTGATCTACGAGTGCTATCAACACCAAGGAACGAAGGCTTCTCCACTTTCCCCAGAAGCAAGGCTAACTTCTACAGGACTGCAAGTTTTAGAATCTTCCAGCTCAACCACAGCAGAGTCATCTCAGTGCCTCCATAGATCATTTGCGCTTAGGGGTGGTGACGCCTGAATTCTTGTATCACACAAATTGCAGTCTCCAGTCTGTACATGACCAGCTCCAATTCTGCATGCTGGAGCCAAACAAGCTTGGGGAAGAAGGTATTTGCTTAGCTGCAGTACATTCTAAATGATGGGGAACCAGACCTCTGAGGGCAATCATCCGGCTATTGCTTCTCATTAGGTTTATAAAAGATAGGTCAGGTTAGCTTGACTCTTGCATCATAACATGATATCCATCACATCAGAGATGCTCTTTTACATTCAGTAACACTAGTGGGAATGGTAGCATTATCCAACTGCAATTAAACTAAAGGCCATAGATATGCATGAAGGGTGTTTTGTCATTTGGATTTATTATGCAAGAGAAACCTAGGAATTTTCATCTACCTCTTTGGCTTTCATGCAACACTGAGCTTCAAATTAAATTCCTCAAGATTAATGATCCCCTTCCCACCTGGAAGTATCCACAATTCTCATAAGAGATATTTTAAAGATGCATGTTGCCTGCTACCTTTTTGGCTGAGCAAGCAGTGAGCAATTCTGAACAATACCACATCCGTTTTTGAATTTAAAGGAAAACTTATCTAGGATTTTTGTCAAGTGAATCTAGAGTAGAGTGACTTCAAACTTTATTTTGCCTAGCTTGCAAGGAAGAGACCATGTTAAAGTGTACTTCCCACAGTTAAAACAAGATAAAATCTAAAATCTTCAGACACCAAATTCTTCCTCCTGTATAAATTATGCAAGTAACACACATTTTCAGTCTTATTTTGCATAATTTATTTGTTTTTTTTAAAAAAAGTTTTGCCAAATTTAGCCTGGTTCTAATGGGCACTACACAGCGGGGAAGCCCTACCCTGAAAGTGAAAAACTTATCCAGCCACTCCTGCTGCCCACAAACTTCCGAGGTTTATTTTAGTATCCATAAAAATTAGAAAGATTCGTTTTTAAAGACTGGGCCCAGTATCACATTCTGTACTCCCACAGAATCACGGAATATATAAATGTTTGGGATAAGGGCTTCCCAAAACTTTCCTATTTTTGGCTCCATTTGCACCATACGTTTAAAGCATGGCTCCCCTCAAATGATTTGTTAGGGTGCCGAGGGCTGTTAGGAGACCCCAATTCACATCACAGCTACAATTCCCAGCATTTCCTGGCAAGAGGGATTGTTACACCACCCTGCTTAAAGTGGTACGGTACTGTTTCAGATGTGTAGTACAGATGGGACTGCACTAATGGCTACAGTCTGCACAGACAGACAGACAAAGTCAAATCAATCCCGCCACCTAATCAATAGCTTGCCTGGTGGCATTGCTAAGAGGTTAAAAAGGGGGGGCCAATCTGCTCCAGTTGCAAAGGTTTCAAGCACTGGAAATATGGTATATAAGGAAATGCGTCACAGAAGCCTGTGACGCAGATCTAGCTGCTCCCCTGGGCTACATGATATCAAAGCAATATAGCTGCATGCTCAGAGGCCTGTGCGACTGCAGGCATGGCTCAAGCAGGCAGGCGTCTTTCTAGTTCTGGGGTAAGACCTCAGAACTGGCAATGGTTAAGTTGCTTGGAAATGTGTGCCATTGGTCAGGAGAGGAAGTTGTCTTCCTTCCCAGCGAATACTGTCAAAGCTAAAAGCAACTGAAACACCCCCAAGAGAGAAAGAGAGTGTTAAATCCCTCCTCTCAAATTCACCATTTAAAGTTGCAATCCCACTCCTCAAACTTCATATGACAACTGCATGCCCAACTGAAGAGGTTGAAAAGTGTCTCATTTGTGACAGGAAGTATTATCGTGTAAGGAAGATTTACATTTACTCTTCACACCTGGAAAGAAAGTGTTTTTCTGTTATCATCAGCCAAACCCAGATCAGAGGACATTCAGCGACAGGGCACAATTAAAACTTAAAACACTTCCTTGTTCTCCACCAGCTTCCCAAGACTGTTGATTTAATACACTTGAGGCTGAAGCAAGGGCCTTTTCTGAAAACTCCAATTCTAAAACCCTCAATATGCAATTTTAAGTTCTGTCTTACTTTACAGTCATAGCATACCAATGAGAATAGGACTCAAGACGGTTCAAAAAGGAATACACCCCTGCCTACAGCTGCAATTTTTCAAAATCTACACTGGGTTCTTTCTATTGCTTAATTAGAACATTTAATGCTTAATTAGGAAGATTTAATTCATAGTTCATTGACAATGCCCTTTTGCTTCCTATATATACTGTAATCCCAGATCATACACCCTTTCTAGTAAAATCATTTCTAGGAGCTGAGAAAGATCTTTCCTGAAAATTATTAGTTGAAAATACTGTTCTTAGTGTGAGTTGGTTCATCCTGTTACCACTTTACAGGAAAAAAATGGGGATTTAACACTCAGATTTGATACGCAAATAAATTTTAAAAAGAATGTATGTATGGGAGAGTCAGGTTCTGGAAGCCTGCAATGCTGTGTAGTATATACCTACTGCATTTCTGAATTTCAAGAGTCTATCAAGATTCCAGTAGCTACAAGCCAAATTCTGCAAGGGACTTCAATGAACAATGGACAAATTTCAATTAAATAAATATATGTAACAGACTGAGACCTATTCGGAGATAACTGTAGAACAAGGATTTCTGACTCACATGTGTTTAACAATAGCAACAGCAAAACAAGTCTGTCTATCTGCTGAAATGAAGGAAGGATGTGAGATTACCAAGAGTGAATGGCTGCATTCACTTCCTGTACTCTAAATCAAGTCTGGGATATGTACCGTATTTTTTGCTCTATAAGACTCACTTTTTCCCTCCTAAAAAGTAAGGGGAAATGTGTGTGCGTTTTATGGAGCGAAAGCAGGCTGCACAGCTATCACAGAAGCCAGAACAGCAAGAGGGATTGTTGCTTTCACTGCGCAGCGATCCCTCTTGCTGTTCTGGCTTCTGAGATTCAGAATATATTTTTTCTTGTTTTCCTCCTTCAAAAACTAGGTGCGTCTTGTGGTCTGGTGCGTCTTATAGAGTGAAAAATACGGTAATTCTGAAAAGCATGTATTTTGCACTAGGGTCCTAGATCTTGATTCAACAACAAAAAACCCAAGTATATTCCACAGTCCTGAAGTTTGATGACTCCCAATTAATGATTGCAAAAGAGACCGAGAAAAGGCTTAGAAATACATAGGTAAGAAAAGAAGGAAGGTCAACTGTGCCGAAAAACGTCTCTTGCATCCTTCCCATCCCACACCCCCCTTCCAAATAAATGTTTGATGGACAAACAATAGGAAACAGACATTCCCATTATGCCCTCCTGTGAACATCTTAAGGACATCTAGCTTGTTGCCACTGGAAACAAGAGTACCAAAATTCTGGTTTGACTCAGCAAGGTAGCTCTTCCATTCTCAGAAATCTCCGGTGCGTTGCACCTCCATCACAAAGGCTAGAAACCAGTTTTAGAAAACTGAGCTTTACTGGAATCCTCACAAGACCCCAACAATTAAGGCTCAGACAGAGCAATCTGACACCTGTCTATTCAGAAGCAAGTCCCACTGAATTCAATGAAATGTACTCTGTGCAAGAGGGGGGGGGTATAGGATTACAGGCTTAAAGCCCCAATGAAAAGGGGATTGGACAAAAGCATGGGCCATAAAGCTATCAATGGCTACTAGTCATGATCGCTAGGTTGCCTCCACCAGTATCAGAGGCAGAAGGAAGAGGAGACCACGATTGGAGAGGGTCTTGCCTGTGGGCCTCCCACTGGGGCAAACAGCTTGCTGGACTAGATAGGCTTTGGGTCTGATCTAGCAAGGGCTTTGTAAATTCTTCTTCTGGATCGATCACAGACTTCACCCAGCTTTGGAAACATCTAACCCTAACAATAGAGAATCAGAAGGCTTTGGGGGCAGGTAGGCTTTGGTGATTTATGTATACAGTATTGCAGAGCCCCCTAAAATGTGCTTCTGCTTGGATACTTTATAGCATATAAATCTGACAAAACGTTTTTCTTTCTGGATTCCTCCCCACCCTGCTATTCAGAGCAGAACTGCCTGTCATATTTTCAGCAAAAGAAAACGTTTCCATTTTCAATACATTTGAACAGACAGGAATTTCTAATACTTGGGGAGTTTGGTTTTCAGCTGCTTTGAACAATAATTTTAACAAGATAGGAAAGGGTCCCCACTGGGGTGCAGCTAAGGTGGGTGAGAATCAAGCTGCCTTTAAGAGGTTACGATCCAAATTACCCTCCTGCACTTTAAATCAGTGCCCCCTCCAACCTTGGGAAACCCTTCCCCGCTTCCTAAAATCCTGCCTGGTTCCCCAGCTATACAGGCCATCCTCTTGCCCAACTAACTGCTCTAGATGTCAACCTAAATAGAGCATTGCCTTCTCCCAACTGTTGGCTACAGAGTTCTCACTAGAGTTTCTGATACAGAGAGGAGGTGACTTTTTCTAGCAGCTGTAGGTCACACCCCACCCTAGAGGTCCAGCACACCCCATTCCTAGAGGAATCTTTCAGCCCCTTGGAAGATCCCAACACACAGTATGAACACCACACCGTAGGCCTTAGGCACATTTTAACTGCCCTTTTACGTTCAGAAAGAGATTCCTGAGTGGGTGACAGGGCAGATTCCCCTCCCACCTTTTCCCAAAGACTCTTGTTGTTGCTTCCAAGCAACTGAAATTCAAACGTATTCCATCCCTGAACTCCATCCAGCTATCAAGGTTAGTAGACATTTACAGAACCGACATCCCATACTCCTTGGGAAGAAAGGGCAGGATGCAAATATAATAAATAAATAATAAATAAACTTCTGCCCATGGATTTGTTGAAAGCCCTTGTCAAAAGGATCTACAGCAGCGACCATCACCATACCCTTGTGGCAGTTAATTTCATACGCTCGT
This sequence comes from Podarcis gaigeae, assembly GCF_964106915.1. Classification (NCBI taxonomy): domain Eukaryota; kingdom Metazoa; phylum Chordata; class Lepidosauria; order Squamata; family Lacertidae; genus Podarcis; species Podarcis gaigeae. The sequence goes on from NC_139694.1 coordinate 37,288,386, forward strand.
TATGCATCGTTAGGAAGTACTTTCTTTTGCCTATACTGTTTGTGGTCAAGGAGGCAGATATAGCCATCAGGAAATTTTTTCTGACCAACTGTTTTTCATCTGTTTCTCTTATGGTAGTATCACAGGTGGGGGATTCAGCCTACTGGAGAATGGATGGATTGATTGATAGCAGAAGGCAGAAATAAAAATCAACACACATTTCAGGTCGGAGTGGTCATTCTGACACTCTCACAATCTAGTAACTGAGGCACATACCATGGATGATGTCAGAAATCAGACTGCATGGACGTATGCAGCTGGAAAATTGGTTAGCGTTCTCTTTTCAACAGAACTTTAATCCTGCTCACCCAAACTCCCACCTCAGTTATATGATTCTACACTTTAAAACCACCCATTTTATCCATTCTATATAAGTAAAACTGTGTGTACTCTGCACTAAAAACAACAGCCCAGACAGTTTCCGTACACAGTCTCTCTTGTGTCATATGTGTGTGTGTGAGAACTGGCTTATTTTTGCAGTTACAGTGGTACCTTGGGTTACGAACTTAATTCGTTCTGGAGGTCTGTTCTTAACCGAAAACCGTTCTTAACCTGAGGTGCGCTTTCGCTAATGGGGCCTCCCACTGCCATTCTCATCCTGGGGCAAAGTTCTCAACCCAAGGTACTACACTCCCGAAGTGTTTGTAACCTGAGGTACCACTGCATTCTGCTTCTAAATTTTTTTTTCAAAGAGAACTGTAAGATGGCATTGGACATGGATGGAATGAAAGGGGCAGAAACGAATGGTGAGAGATGGGGAGTGGGGGAGATACCAGCAACAAGAAAAGCAGTGGCAGTTGTGCAAGGCCCTAAAACTTCCCCAGCCATCTCACAAATGCACTGAAAACCCTGACTAGCTCTTCTAAGAAACCCTTTGAAAACATTTCCCTATTCAATATCAGTGGGGTTTTGTTTTGTTTTTTAAAAAGATAGCTGTTGCTTTGTAAACCAAAAGCTGTGATTTGAGAATGCCAAGCCCTGCACTGATTTCGAGATTGTTTGCTGAAGCACACAACTCAGCCTATAGAACAATATATCACTTGAAATGCTGTATGTTTCTCCTGGGTTACCCCTCCCTCTCTTGCCCCCCAAGGCTCTGGGTCGGTTTGATTCTTTTGACTTCCAGCCTCCCCACCACCCGCCCCATGGCAACAGGGGGACAATCCACCCTTAGCCCCAAACCCCTATACAGCCCCAGCCCTATTCGTTTGCTCACAGTCCTGGAATTGTAACAGTAAGTGCTCGTCCGCTTGAAGGATAAGAAGTTTTCTGTCTGATATCAGGAGGCCTGGTTCATCTGCCCCAGCAGCCCTGTTAGCAGGGCCAAGTGCTGGCCGCTGGGGACACAGGTCCTTTAATTCACAAAGAACGCATAGCGCATTTCGGAACGCAAGTTGTCTCCCGGGAACGTTTTCACCCTTTCCGGGCTTGCCGCGTTCATATTTATATATAGCTCTATTCACGTTATATATAAATATAATCTCTCTCTTTCTCTCTCTTATATATAATAAAAAGCACAAGCCGACTGCTATACACACTTGGGAGTATAAGGTGCAGTAGCTGTGCTGCTCTCTCTCTTTTAAAAATCATTGTCTTTTCCTACACCCCCCCCCCCAAAAAAACTTCGCTCCATGCTGTTTGCCTCCATCCCCCCCGCCCAAGCAACACTGCTGTTTGGCCTGCTGGTGGGGGAGCTGGCAAGAAATTAACAAGGCAGGCAGGAAAAATCTGCCCCTTTTTAAAATAAAACCTTGCCGGCTTTTTCTCCTTTAAAAAATATCCCATTCCCCAAATCCAGAATTACCATAAATCTTGCACCCTAAAAACAACTCCCCCCCCTATAAAATTAAAAAAAATCAAAACAAATTCAAATAAAAAATTTAAAAGGAAACAAAAAATGCCGTCCTTTGGGATCCGATTGGCACAATGGCAAATTCAAGGGGCAGAGAGCAAAAAGTGCCGATGTGGTCACCCAAGGTGGGACAAGAGCCCCAAGCCATCCCATGTCACTCCACCACCACCCCTCCAGGGCTGCATCTGCTACTCACAGGGAAGAAGAAGCACCCATGACACAAACCCTCCAAATGCGAGTTGTCAAGAAAGCTCTGCGCCCGGACCTCCCCACCACTTAACCATTCTCACCAGCGCAAATGTTTCCATTCTGGGGATTTGCAGAAGTGGTGTATCCTCCCCCCCCCCAGCCCCACTAGTTTGCAACGCCATGACACTTCTCTCCACCGCCCCACTGCCAGCCAATCGGACCCACGGCGGCTTCCATTCACTCCTCTTTCTGCAGAGCTGGGAAGGAAAGCTTGCTCTCTGGGCACCGTTCAGGATCCCCGCTCAGCGTCCCGAAGAACGGGCTGTTGTTATTGCACGAGTCAGCGTCTCTGGCTAAGGCACAAGGTGATGTGGCTGAGGGGCAGGCTCCAGCCCCTGGGTCCTCGCCCACTGTGGGCGTGGTGCCCCCGTTCCCGTTCACCTGGGACTGAGGACGGCTGCTGCTGCTGCTGTTACTGCTGTTACCACCATTGTTGTTGTTGTTAAACTCTGGTGTCTTGGCAGTTCCTTCTGCAGAGCCCTGGCAAGTACAAGAGGAGGCCTTTAGTGGGGGTTGGAGTTGGAAAAACTAAGTAGAACACCCAGGTCCTGGGATATTGACTAGAGAGATCCAACCTAAAGATGCAAACACTTCTGAGGTAGGGACAGAAGGCTGCTTCTATCAAAATCCTTTGCCTTGCATGCAGCATGACACACAGAGTCCATACTGTTTTCCAAACCAGTCCACGAGGTGAACTCTTTTAACCTCAGAGCCACTTGTCCACCGGCATCACACTGCCAAATCGTGAGTTTTTTCCATCCCAAAAGATGCAAGATAATGAAGGTAAAAGTAAAGGGACCCCTGACTGTTAGGTCCAGTCGTGACCGACTCTGGGGTTGCGGCGCTCATCTCGCTTTACTGGCCGAGGGAGTCGGCGTACAGCTTCTGGGTCATGTGGCCAGCATGACTAAGCCGCTTCTGGAGAACCAGAGCAGCGCACAGAAACGCTGTTTACCTTCCTGCCGGAGTGGTACCTATTTATCTACTTGAAATATAATATGAAATATAGTAACATAATAAATATAATATGAAATATAATAACAGGTGCCAAATAAAAGAAAGCAAAAGTGGAACAGAATACCTTGAACTAAACATAGGGGGGAAATTCCGTAGCAGAATCAAACATAATAAATTAATGTGACCCCCCCCAAAAAAGGTGCAAGACGTGAAGTCCAAGGAGAGAAACAGTTCTCTTATTTCTCATACCCAGGTAGCTCTTTTCCACCTAGGAACCATTCAATAGACAGGTGAATTGCAATCTGCTAATCTTTATACTGAAAGGCTTCTTTTGCTGGCGATGAGCTAAAACATCACCCTCATTTTATGGATGGAAAACTCAGCCACCCCTAGAAGGAAAAGGAGCTGAAAATAAGCAGGCAAAAGAAAGGATTATTGGTTCTCCCAAAGGGGGGGGGGGACAGACCTCCAAAAGCCCTATTTTGCAGCATCCATTTTTATTTCTTCCAAAGTGTGCCTCATAGCGGCTGACATGAAGAGTACCCAGAAAGTGGGCCATTGCAGTGGTATCCCTTGGCAGCAAGTTGGCAGATACTTTTAGAAGAGGAGGGAAAGGAGGATCCACCAGTGACATAAAAAGGGGTTTGGATACTGCACAGGGAACAAGAGGGGAGGCAGGGACACATACTTGCTTGCTCACTTTCTTGTTTCCTTTGGGGGTTTTTCCAGAGTTATCACGACCACGGCTGCAACAGAAGAGAAAGGTGCAACACCTCAATTTTACGAATGGAAATGAGTGATTTTATAACGTTCCTCATCCAAAGTAGTAAGTTATTAAATTGGTTAGCTTAGTATCCTAAATCTCAAATTGGTTATATATCCTTTTATCACAAAAGGTATCTGTTGAAATCTAATTGATGAAACAATTAATTCATTAAAAAGGCAGATTCATTCAGCTTTAATCTTTAATTAATTCTAAGATCTTTCAACTTGCTCTGGATTCTCCCCACTCAATCCCGATTTACTGGTCTTCTCGTTCTTTTCCAAAACTGTTGAGACTCGTCTTCCCTTTCCACAGAAAGGTGCTGAATCCAGGGGCCAGGCTCCCCACTCCTCACTAGGAACCCCAAATCTCAAAAAACTGCAGGGGACAAAGGGAAACAAGACCCTTTCCTGACAATCAAGGCTATATGAAGCCAAGGTGACTCGTCTAGTAGCACCTACCCTTTCCCTGGGCCTCCAACAGATACCACTTGCATGCCGAAGGAACCCTGCCCACGGGATGGCTTGCTTCCAGCCCACTGGCCCACCACCATGCCAGCAATTTCCAATTTGCCTCCTTGTGGCGGGATAGGGTGAAGACCTAGGAAAAGGGAAGAATCAGTAAGCAACTAAGCAGAGTAGGATGGTTTGCACCCTATTTGATCACCTGCACCCGCAGCTGATGGTCTCAAGGTCTAAGCATGAGAGATGGAAAGAAATGGCCCTACTGCAAACTCAACAGAGATCACTGCACAGACGGAGGGCAAGCGAGGAAGCAAAACTGTTTCTGGGACTGTACTACTTTAGACTGCGGGTGGGGAACAGCTTGCCTAAAAAGAAAAGAAACCCACCCCTACCCCAAACATTAAAAAGTGGGAGGGGGGAGCCTGCAGGAGGAAGTTTGTGCAAATTAGATCAAGAGCTTCCTGCCAGGGCAAATAGGATATGATGTAACTCCCACTATTTGCTAGAGAGAAGCAGGCTATAAATCATATGAAACAAACACATAACAGAGGCAACTGGAAGCTCAGCAACTTACCTGTGAAGCCTCTGGTCCTCCCAGGGGCTGAAGGCTGAACAGAACCAATGGCGCGAGGGTAGAGAGGCATAGGGTAAAAGGATGGGGCCATGGAAGATACAAAGGGTGGAGGTGGGAGCAGGGGAGGCGGAGCCTGGCGGTTGAAGTTGATGCCTTCCAGGATGCTCTGCCTCATCTTCTCTACCTTGGACACCTGTTCATTCTGTGGATCAAGGAGGAGTAGGAAGGAGACAAAAAAAATAACTGAACCAGAGTTTGATGGTATTATAAAAGTGCCAGGCACTTCCCGCTGCCGTATCCAGTAGAACAGTATCAAGGTCATGGAGAGTAACTAGGGTGGGCCAGTTAGGGCAGTTTGCCCTGGGTATGATCTTGGGAGGAAGGGTGCCAAGGGCACATATTATGTGCTGCATTGACAATTATTTGAAGAGACGATGGAGAATGTGATCCCGTCAAAGTTAAGCACTTTGACTCCCCCACTGTAATCAGTAGGATGTAAAAATGCCTAACAAGACTGAGAGCCTTGTGGTGTATTCTGTTCAGTATGAAGTAATAAAGTACATTCTCCAGATCATAGATTGAAGCCAGATACCACTTTGCTCAGAGGCTTGGTCATGGCAGCAGGCCAGTCAGAGTGGCAGTTTCTCATTAGCTTTGTGCCTGCAGCTTAACAATACACAAAAAAGCACATTCAGCTGTTGAATACTGCTGGTGGGTGGGTGCTGCGGTGGGGGGGGGGAGTAACTAAAGGCATTAGACAGCAGCAGCCAGAGAACTTTTGACAACACTCTTAGTTTCACCTACAACTAGGAGGTGAGCATGTGTAGAATGCACAGGAACAACTAGATGTGGCTCTGAATCAAGGACTAAGCAGCAACTCAGGAAGTCAGCAGCAGGGTCAGCAGCCACTTCCTGGTCAGCAGCCACTTCCTTCTAGGAGTGCTAACCCTTACCTGTCCATCACACAGGTCTATCAGGGGTGCCTTTTCCCACGTGGCTTTGATTAGCTTGCTCTGGAAAAGCTTCCCGTCAAAGTAGATCCATGGGCAGCAATGTTCCCAAGGGACGGGCTGCCCGCATGCATCGTTGGCGAAAAGGGCTGTGTCCACTCCACTCATAAATAGGGCAGCCAGCTGAACTCCCCGGGGATCCAGCTTCTCAATCTGCAATGGAAGCAACATACCTTCAGCCATCAAGGAGCTCAGTTTAGTAACAGTCCCGCACTTTGTCACGGAGACCTCAGTTACCGAGTGAGTTACCCACAAGCCTGTACTTGTAATGAGAGCATCAATGAGGTTTAGCACAGGAAAATGATAATGATGGTGATGATGATGATAAGTATCAGATGGAAGCCTGAGACACAGCACAGGGCTTTCATTTTTGACCTCCAAAGTCAACCAAGTCAAACCTACTCGTATGAATAGCACAGGGTTAAAAAAAGGAGAGCATATCCGTCAAAAGCAGAGGTCAGCAAACTTTTTAAGCAGGGAGCCGGTCCACTGTTCCTCAGACCTTGTGGGGGGCCAGACTATATTTTGAAAAAAAATAATGAACATATTCCTATGCCCCACAAATAACCCAGAGATGCATTTAAAATAAAAGCACACATTCTACTCATGTAAAAACACGCTGAGTCCCAGACCATCTGCGGGATGGATTTAGGTGGTGATTGGGCCGGATCCGGTCCCCGGGCCTTAGTTTGCCTACCCATGGTTAAAAGGGTCTGTTGAGATCCCTGCTCTGACCAACCCTGGAGAGATTAATCTACTACATAATGGGCCAGAAGCAGGAACCAGGTGCAAACACCCCAAACCAAAATTTGTTAGGGCTCAGGCCTGTTCCGCCAAATCTTCCCATCTCTCATCAGGGCAGACCTCTCTCTGCCAGATGTTCTCTGTGCGCCAAACTTTTAGTGGCTCTACACTGGGCAATGCGCTCAGGAGTCACGGCTCATGTGGGTATCGTACTCTCACCCTCTCTTCTCTTAGTCACGTTTACCACCTTTCTACCTATCCCTTGCTAGACCATGCCCCATTTTTAAAGGAACAAAAAAAATACTAGATGCAAATACCTCCAGGTATGTATAACGTGTCCTTCCTTCCCAGGGAGTACCTGCAACCTGTCCCCTCCCTCCATATTTAATATATTAAGAAGCAGGGCTCTCTTCCAGAGGGCATGGTTTCTGGCTCTCCAGGAGACCTGAGCCCCAGCACTTCTTTCCTTAGCAAAAGGAGCGCTGGTTCTACTGCTTCAGGCAACTTTTATTTCTCCAAAGATTTTTTATTAAAGTTTTCACAATACAGTAAAATAGTATCTAAGGCGAATAGAATCAAACAGCCAAGAAACAGAGGAGAGAGGGAAGAACAAGAAAAGAGAAAGAGAAAAAAGAAGAACAGATACAAAACATTAACACCAATAATAGTAATAATAATAAAACACCGAATTATATGTATATAGCCCTCGCTCATAAACTTCAATCCCCATATAAGGAAGAGTCTTCTCAGCTGTCACCTGGGAGAGCTTACCTCTTCCTCAGCCTCACACCCTGGGAAGGACCCACAGAGGCCCCATCGCCTATCACCTCTCTTTATGTATCTTCATTTAAGAAATCAAAAGAAAAATAAACTACCAAAAAGAATCATAAAGAAAACAGAGTAAAGAAGGGGGGGGAGACGAAAGAGGGGGAAAGGCTTCCGCTTCTCTATCTGCCAATTATTTGTATTTTCAATTACTCAAAATATGTAGCATTTACATTCCAGAAATACCCAGTTTTCCCCATTCTGCTAGATGGGATCTGCTAGATCTCAAATTTTCTTCCCAGACATCTTTTCTCACTCAGTAAGTCTTCATTTATGCATTGTTATCTTCAAGTGTCCAATATGTATATTTTCCCCCAGTTCCTCGTGGTGAGTTTCTCCTCAGGGGTTCCAACCTTTCTCAGTAATGTAGTAATTCATCTTTGTTGGCCTGTTAAATCTTCATTAAATCATTTTTCATTCTTTTCTTTTCCCCCATCTCCTTTTCTGTTTGCGTATTTGCTATTCCACATATCAGACACAGCTTTGAAAGCGCATTCAGTATAAAAAACTATGCTTTGAACTGTCATCAGCTGTTTTTTGTGGTCAGTAAATTTCCAACTTTACAGCAGATTCCGTCATCAGCTCCCACCTTTCTGGCAGCCATAAATCTGTCTCCTCAGTTCCATCTGGTATTTTTTTCACATTTAGACAAAAATGGCCCCTCTGTTCGCCGACTGCAGATCCTACACCTCCCATTCGTCTTATCTGTATCCCAATCTCCTTAACCATCTCCTGTAATCTGTTTCTTAAGTCTATTAGCTGTGCCTTTGCATGAGTTTAAGGATCAGTGATGTCTTTAGTGTCAGCATGAAATATTACGCTGTCTTCGCTTCCCTGTGTTTTGTGACGCAGACAGCAATTCCCACTTTCATTTTCCATCAACTCAGCACACAGAAACAAGGGCTTACAAAAGACGTAAAAAATAAATTACAAGCAATTCTGAGCTCCAATATTTCCAGGCAGTGAATTATTTAGAGCTTCTTGAAAAGGCTTTCCGTCTGTTATCTGTTATTGCTTTTAATTGTCTGCAGTCTTTTCCCTCTGTGTGTTATTAATTGACAAATACAGAATCCAATTTATATTCCTTTCTTTCCAGTCCTACTAATAATAATTAAGATAAGGAGGGTGCAAACTTTAAGCTCTAGTTTAAGAGCGATTATGCAGTGCTCAAGCCAATATATTCACCTTGCTGTAGACACATTTCACCTCCACAGAGATTTATCTTTCCCTCAGTACAACAATGAATGTCTTCTTCAGAATATCTGAGGCTGTGCTCTTCAACATCCCTTAGTCCCAAGGAGAGTTAGGTAGCCAGATTTATCCCCTGGCCACCTCTCCTCTCTGCTAGTGTAGCGCTAGCAGACATTATCTCAGTTCGCCATAGTTCCAACCAGAAGTCCCTGCTTCAGACAACTTTTAAAGATCACAGTGGCCCTCCTGTTACACCTCTAAACACTATGCCACGGATTTCTTTCACTACTGCTCTACATCAAATTCCTCTGCTTAAAGGTCTATGCAATCCAATGTCATACATGCAGGATGGCTTTATGTACATCACAAGTTTTAGGTCTTGTGGTCATAAGCAACAGGAAGTGGTAGTAAACCCATTTGTGGATGGCCCCTCTGTAACCGGGGCTCTCATGATGGAATGTTCATGCACAGAAAAGGTTCCCTGTAGACAGAAAACTAGAATACCAGTAAGAAAGCCAAGATATTAGACCAGACCCTCCCTCAACCACCACCAAGAAGCCTGCATGCTCATTCTCTATGTACAAGGAATATATGATGTCTCACCTGCAGTCTGGAGCAGAACAGCCCAAACATAGGTGAATTGCAGTCTAACAAGCCTTGTCAGCAGAAGCCCCGTGCAAGGACTTCCACTTGAACAATGGGGCTCCCCCCCCCCTGCATGAGTCCCAAAACTGACTTGGGAGGGGGCGTCAAGAGAACATCCAAAACACCTTGCAGGCAGGGAGAAGGGCTGCAATGCTTGGATAGACAGAATGTTTGTCCTAGAACAATACTGAATTCCACCCATTGTATCATCTGCCATCAGAGACAAGACAGGAGTCTGAAATTTCAGGTTTTGCAAAATTAGAAGTTTTGGGTTAGCAGGAACAACAGCAGTATGAGAGGAGATGGGATGGGATGGGATGGGTGAGTGATAGGCAGCAAGGAAGCATTGACAAGGGGAGTGCATCTGCAAAAAATGCATGATTTGCAGGAAGGTTTTGCCTCTCATGGACAAGAAAGGTTCCCCTTCCTTAGCCCACGAGCTCTAATCCACTGAACTGCCTTCCAGATTCCCTGCAACAGAGATGGGGAATCAATGCCCTCCAAATGCAATTTGACTCTAACTCTCATAGTCAGGGGTTAAGTTTACCAGATTTTTTTCAATGAATCCGGGGACACTTTTCAACTTCAATGGGTTTTGTATGGGGACTGATTTGTAAATCTGGGGACTGTCCCCAGGAAACAGGGACGTCTGGTAACCTTATCCTAGATTCCCCACTCCTGCCCTGAGGGTATAAAGATTGCAAAAATCAAATCCAAACTCAACCTTACCTTCAGTTCTTGAAGCTGATCTGGCTCATATAGCTGAGCAGACACAGCCTGGGCCAGGAAGGCGTCCAACTCATGTCTATGCAGGATCCGACCCCCAGGCCATTGTATCATGTATCTTAAAAAAATAAATAATGACAGGATTTAAAAATCAAAAGAGTTACTCCATTACGTACTGGGGAGGAAAGGAAACCCAAGGGACACTTCCTAGCTATTTAACTTTAATGCAGGCGGAGGTTACAAGCGTTTTAACAGGACTCAACATTAATAGCTAGCTAGATAGGCATATACATCTTGTATTTTCTTGGAAACTCAAAATGAGTAAATAAAATGTACTTTCAGTTACTAGAGTAGGTTTTAAGCCTCAAGTCAGGAGACGATGTAACTGGCGCTCCACCCACCCGTACACAGAGCCACAATTCTTCCAAATCCTGCTGTGCCATTCCACCCATCCTGTCTCAGGAGCCCTCTTTCCTGAGATTCCCACCCATCATGGCCAGACCTGCCCCACTCACCGTAGCACACAGCACATAAGCAGCAGATGTGTGGGGACATTGGCGGGATTGAGCATGCCGGGGGTGTCAGATTTCATACAGGCCAAGAAGGCTCTCATGCGTCGGTTCTTGTCCTCCACTGCTTTGCCCAGCCACAGCTTCTTGAGGTTGGGACACGTCCACTCTCGAAAAGCAAGGGCCGATACCAATTCTGGAGTCTGTGGGGATTTCCCCTTGTACGCCGACCATTCCTTGACGATAACTGGAGGAGCTATGGAAGAAAGAGCAGGGCCCATCTGACTGCGAGGATAAAACACTTGCACACTGTTCCTGTAAGGCACTTCCCCAAGCTCACATGATCAGGAGAAACACCATTTGGACCCAGCCCACCTAGAGGACAGATACACAAAACCAGGTCGTCAATGACGACCGAACCTATTCAGCAGGCATGTACCGCAAGTCAAGGCCAACCTGTACCGCAGTTCAACACAATGGGCAATAAAAAAGGCCCTTGCTGCCAATGAATCTCCATATTCCAAAAAGTGCCCAGGATACCTCTGGGAGGCCCACCTTCCACTTTTATGAACACAACACTGGAACAGTAAAGCAACCACAGGCTGAAGAAGGGATCACCTACTTTTCACAGGGATACGCTTGCGCACAGCCAGCCGTTCCATCCGCCTCTGGGTCTCAGCCACACTGAAGAGGACGCCATAGACATGCTGCCGCGCAGCCCGGAAAAGGACAGCTGCTGGCGGCAGCTCGGTGTTGCACTCGTCTTCAATGCACACGGGGATCTTGATTTCACCCTGGAATGGAGGGTTGGAAACTGAGGGTCCAGGACTGCCGGCTCTCAGCCCCTGTGCTGCCCTCCAGGCCACCCCAGAGAGCCAGTTAAAATAACTCAAAAGGTCCACTGCCCACCCCCAGCTCACCTTCGTTAGGACATGGTAGATGAATGGGTACATAAGCCCTCGCCGGTGCCGGTGCTCAGCCACCCGAAGCACCTCGGGGGCAACAGTGGGCAGGGGTGGGGTGGTGATATCCATGTGGTTGCGAGTTGCCATGGAGAGCAGCGAAGGAATGTGAGCCTCAGGCCCACTCAGGCTCCTCTCTGAGTTGCCAGTGCCCCCAGGTGGCTGCCCCCAGCCCTGAGTCATCCTCTTCTCAGCCCCAGGATCCTCCCAGCCAGACTTGCGAGGTCCGGATTCAGAGACGTGGCTGCAGCAGTGAGAGGAAAGGGATACGCTAGCAGTCTCACACCCCGCAGCAAGCAGCAAAGCCAGGACCTGGTCCTTCTATCCAGCTTCTTCCCCCACCCCACCACACCATGAGATCAAAACTGAGGAATCCTCCTGGTTCCACCATCCCTGCTCAATGCTACGCACTTTCCCAGACCCATGAACAGCAGTCATGGGCCCCTCCAATCCACCTTCTTCCATACATCCATAGCTGCCACCCCAGTCTGTCCTGCAGATCTCAAAATGCCGCTAGGTCCCCACTCACTTGGAGTTGGTTCCGTTGTGCTCTTCTCCATCGGAAGAGGAGGAGGGCGAAGACCCAGGCCCAGACGATGGGGAGGGCTTGGAACTCAGGTGGTGGTTGGGGAACTTGGCGGGGCAGTTGTCATATGAAACAGGCCAGTTGTTGAAGTGTCCGCCCTTCAGAGCAGGGTCCTCGTGGAAAGGGGCTGCATCCACCAGGCCATGTGGAGAGAAGAGAAAACTGGAGCCAGGGCCGGGAAGGAAAGACGAAGAGGTGGCAACACCGCCATGAGTAGAAGGCGGATGGTACTGCATCTTTGGCCCCATCTGAGGTGCAAACTGGAGATGGAAGCAAAGGGGGGGAAAGGGTTGACAGATTGTCATTGGAGCTACCTGAGCAAATCTGGAGAAGGGCCACAGCTTAGCAGCAGAGAACATGCTTTGCAGGCAGATCTCTAATCCCCAGCATCTGCAGTAAAAAATGGGCTCAAAGAACAAGTGATGAGAGAGAGCTCTGCATGAAGCCCTGGACAGTGGCTGGCAGTCAGAAATAGATGGAGCCGTAGCCTGATTCAGTATAAGGCACTTTTATGTGTTTCTGCATGGGAGGACGGGTTCAAGGCACGGAAATTTCTCCCTTTGGAGATATGGTCCAATCCTCTTTCTGCGATCATGTACTGTCTACATCTTTAGCTCAAGCAACTATAAGAATTAGTAACATGACTTTTATTTTTTTAAAGGCTGAGATGCCTATGATGATAACATGCGTCAGATGCCACACTCCATATGGTATCACAGACTCATGGAATGTGCACAGCCCTGGCTTGGCAGAAGATGCAATGCAACAGATTTTAAAGGGGGCAGTGGTAACAAGAGGGGATCATTCTCATGGCACACTTTTATAGCTCTCCTTGAAACGGGACCAAATGCTCGCAAGAGCACCTGCATATGAATGAATTGCAGGTGCAGACCTACCCTTTGCAAACACAGAATTTGGCCTTGGTCAGCAGATTTATACTTTATGAAGAATGAGACAGACTGTGGTAAAATTCCAGATTGTACTACTTCAGTCTGAGTGCAGGAGGGAGAGGGTGTCATGTTTCTGAATGCTGTAAACTAGAGGAATATGTTTATCACAAGCCTCTTTTTTATGTGCTAGTCTGTTATACTTATGCGGCTTTTTGCATAAGAGAGCATTTTTAAAAATGACACACGAATACCCCTTGCTGCCTGAAGTAGCACAATCCAGAATTCTACTACCTCACCCTCCACTGAAATACAAATAAGCTTGTTGTAGGCTGGGCTTGCAACAAGCAACAGTCTCCCCTCAATAACCCAATGAGCAATAAGGAGGCACAGCCACTGACCTGTCTGTCTTGAACACTGTAATGAACAAAATTATCAAGAAAAGCTGAACATCTAACTAAAGCAAGTCTGGGGACTTACCAGAGCCTTCCCAGAAGGGAGCGGTACCATTGGATTGCGGTTCATAGGTGCTGCCCCTCCAAAGTGGTTGGGCCCAAAAGCTGGAACTGAAACACAGAATTGTGACCTTGTTAAAATACAGGAATCTCCATTTTCCCAGCAAACCCTTGCCAGGACCATTAAAAAGACTAAGAGTGGATACCTGCCAATGTACAAGTTGGTTAAACTAGGATGTGGTTGATGAACATTTCAAAAAGCAAGTGTGAGCAGGGGGAGTCATATTTTTGTGATATGAAGGAAAGTCATTTATGTCTTTCCCAAGCTGGTGACTCTGACTTTGTACCTTTGGCCAACCTTATGCTACTCTGCCATGCTGGAACCCCTGCACATGGCAGCATGGTTTAGGAAAGTAGCTCTCAAAGATCTGTGTACATCTCCTGAGAAGAGGGTGGTGTTCAATACAGAATGAGGACACATACTTTGGTCCAGAAATCCTGGAGGAATTTTGTCTGAAAAGTCACTACAGACAAAAAAAGAAAGAAAGTAGGGGGTGCTGATTGATATACCAGTTCTCTTGTCCAGCAAAAGGTAAATAGTAGACTGCAGTTCACTGGCAAACCATTGTTCAATTTTCAACAGATTCCATATTTCCTCTGATTATTGAGATTCTTGCAAAAGATGCTGGACTAGGGGAATTTAAAGTCCATCAAGGCACCTATATCCTTAAACAAGTAGGCATATTCAGAGGCACTTAACCCAGATTAGCTATGCCTCGTTAAGAGATCCTGAGAATGCACTCTTGCTATGTAACTTTAACACACAACTGTGGACAATGAGAAATGGCTGTTAATAATAGTTTTGTATGAGGGCAGAATGTGTGAATGGCTCAATGAGATTACCAGCACATGGCCTGGAAAGGTGCTCCAGTGCCTTTAGCAGACCGTGACACAGAGAAGTTCAAAAGGTGGAGTTTCTGGCTCCCTTAATGCATGGCCACTGGAAAAGCCACTCCAAACTTCTTCCAGCCACGTGGCTAATGAAAGGCACCCAAGCCCTCTTTGGGCCAGGAGGTGGCAACTCTAGAGAAAAGTGCAGACTTGATCTCTCCCAGCGGAGGGCGCCATAGGGTATCAGGCAGGGCCTCACCTTCTTGGACAGCGGGAGAAAACACGGCTGAGAGAGAGGTGAGGTTGACCAGCGCCGCCTGGATACTCACGAACATACGGGGACTGGCCCACTGGGGTAGGCGGTGCCTTCGTGGCCACGGAATAGTATTCTACAGCCTTCTTGAAACGCTCAATTTTATCTTCGGTCCTGGACTGGGGAGGAACCAGACGAAAAGAAAGTGACAGGGGCGGGGACAGGAGTGCGGCCAATTGCAAGTCGCAATGGCATTTGGTGTGAAAATCCTACCGACTGCTCAAGTCGACCAGCAAAGAGGGCTATAATGTTATGCGATCCGCTATTGTTATGGGGTTGGAGGCTCAGGCCACTATGAACCAACCAGCTGTTTGTGGACTGCGGAAGCGCTGAAACGGGAACCCAGGATCTAACCCTCATTTTAGCAGTCCCCATAAATAAGCCTCTTTTCCTTCTGTGGATCCCTTTATCCCAAACCTCTCCACTGCCTGCAACTTTCACGGCAGCCACAAGGATAAGTGGAAATTTAGCCCTGCACCACAGGCTCTGTCTCACCTGGGAGTGCTTGAAGACATCTCTCCCTATCACATCCAAGTTGGAGGGATTTTTGATGGAGCTGACATACTCGGACACAGCCTTGATGACTACATCACAGGGTGGCAGGACCAGCTGATGGGCGCGCACCTAGAACCAGCACACAAAGCACTTAAAATCCCTGGCAAAGGCAAACAGCAGCAAGGCAACATCTCTGTGCTCTACAGGCCTGGTAAGCAACAACTTCTACCAGAGGGCTATTTGGGGGACAGTCCCCACACCCACCAGGTGGATGAACAGGAAGTCCTACTGCCGCAGACCCTTTCTACGTGTCTCTTTCTTCTCTGCACTTGCAATAGGGTGCCATAGGAAGATACATGGCTTGTACCTTTCAGGGACCAAATTTGGCCCTGGGGCCTCCCGGCTGCTGATCCCTAGTGCAGAAGCATGGTGCTCCCAGATCCTGAAATGGCTCCACCCTATTAAGCAGCTCTTGCTAGTGACAGAAGCTCACCTGGTTCAACTGCCTTATCCCAAAGCAGGATCCTCTGCGCACCACTGACTTTGACACCAGAGTTTAAGGGCAGATTCACATAACAATCATGTTTGTTGGGGATACAACATATTGTTTGGCATTTGCTATAGTAAAGGAATATGAAGGAAGACTGCTGGGATCTCTAAACATGAAGGGATATGAAGTGCAAATCGGCTACAGCTCCCTGCCATACACCCACTGCATGTCTGAAGTCATATTATCTCCTCTTCATACATTTCTGTGTTTGCCAAGTTACTTGGGAGGTACTCATTTTCTCAAAGCATCAGGGGAGACCCTTCTCTGGGTGCGCTCCCATCACCTTAAGGGGCATGGCCTTCTCAGGAATGGTACCCTCCTTATCCCCTTTCACTTCCCAAGACCTTTCTGTTTAGCTAGTCCTTTGAGCAAGCATCACTAATGTACTTTGTTTTATCTTGGCTGTTGTATCGATTTAAGATGTTCTAATTCCAATGTAGGTTTTGTATGGCATTATTATAACTGTTTCCTAAGCCCCCTTGAGAACCCTTGTGGGGCTAGGAGACATACCTTTTCACACAAATAAAGATACTTACAACACAAATCAAACACTGGCATACCCCTGGCAAATACGACTGCCTAGGGCATAAAGCATGTACTGATCTTAGCTCCTTTACAGCAGCCAGCATGGAGCGTAACATTGGCAGAGAACAGGAGAGTAACCCATGCCAGAGGTTCATCATGAATTTCCTCCTCTTGTTGTGTGGCTCTATCCATGAAAAGTCCACCAGCTATATGAAGCTGTGGCAGTAGTTTAAAAACAAAAAACTAAGCAAAAAACAACAACAAAATGATGCTGGAAAAATGCACCCTGACCCCCCAAGAGTCATGCTGTGACTCTTTTTTTCTAGACCTAGCCTAACCCCATTATATCTCTATACAGAAGTTGCTGAACTACAAATTCCACCATGTCTGACAGTGGTCAGTGGCTATGCTGGGGCTGATGGGAGTTGGAGTCCAACATCAGGAGATGCTCCACTCCTCTTCCAGAGCTAGGGACAGAAATCTTAGTTTTTATTAGCCTTGGTCCAAACTGCATTTCTCCCACTTGTCTGAAGGACAAATGTCGTACGGAGTTCAAGTAGAGCTATCCTCAGCACCACCACTCTAAACATCAGAGCCACCCTTTCCCAGAACTGGTTTTGAAAGCACTGCCTCTCCCGCCGCTCTTCAGAAACAATCATGTCTCCCAAGAGTTGTGGACAAAAGATTTTGGAGTGCTAGTTCCCATCCACCTCACAAGTCTTAAGACACCACTGCACCGGTTCATTCCCCAAAGGGTTTCCTGCCAAGACAGGACAAGGGGATGCTGGCACTACCTTGAGTGAAGCTAGTGGGTGGTCTGGTCCAAGAAGGCTCCAATGGAAGGCAGCCAAATCTTCATCTGGAAGAATGTGGTTCCCTGGGAGCAAAAAGGGGATAATAACTGAACAGCGGCCAACAAACAAGAGGATTCAAACCCTCTGCCCCCCCCCATCCAATTTATTTCTCTGCCTTTCCAATAGGTAAAACACAGGTATGCAGAAAAAGGTCTCACTGGACTGAACCTGCTAGTGTTAAGGTTTAAGCACATTAAGTTTAAAGGTAAAGGTAAAGAGACCCCTCACATTTAAGTCCAGTTGCGAACGACTCTGGGGTTGCACGGAAACACCGTTTACCTTCCCGCCAGAGTGGTACCTATTTATCTACTTGCACTTTGACGTGCTTTCAAACTGCTAGGTTGGCAGGAGCTGGGACCGAACAACAGGAGCTCACCCCATCGCAGGGCCTCCAACTGCCAACCTTCCAATCGGCAAGCCCAAGCGGCACTGTGGTTTAAACCACAGTGCCACCCACGTCCCATACATTAAGTATAGCATGATGCTAAAGACTCTCCTGCACACAACACACACATATCCACATTCTAGTACAGAAGTTATATACGTTTGCATGGAGCTACTTCATTTGACATGTTCCTCCAGCTGAAAAAAAGCACAAATTGAATCCAAGCCCAACCAAGGTGGCGGAAGTTCCTAAGGAGAGCATGTCTGGAGTTATCAATACCTCATTCTGAGAGGAGCAACTTGAATTGTCTGTCCACATTCAATTTCTCTCTGTGGAAGCTTCTTGTGCCAGCAATGACCCAGAAATTGCAAGCACATTTGGCTTCCATCCACGTTCTAGACTTCTGCCAGTATAGTGTTCAGCTGGACTCATAGGGACTGTTCTTATGGCCTTGACCAAGGCGTCTCCTAAAGTTTTCTGAGGTCATAGGTATGGTGGATCACTTACAGAACCACTTTCCAGATGCTCCCAGCCTCACTCAAAGCCTTTTCCCACTCATGTCCTGTACAGCACTCATGTCCTGAACAGAATTTAAGTTCTCTCTCATCTTCACTGCACGTTCCTCTTCTTTCTCATATTGAAAAGACACACATTGGCATGGGGCTGCAGCCCAGAGGTAATGCCATCCCAGTTAAAAATATCTTATCCAGGAGAACTGCTGCCAGTCAGAGCAGACAATACTAGGCAGGATGATCTAACTCTGCACGGATCAGATATAGCAGAAGGCAGCTTCACATGTTCAGACAACTTTCCAGTTTCTTTCTAGTTCCTGCCAATACTAGTGCAGTGTAGTGATTTAGCGTGTTGCACTAGGACCTCACTCAGCCATGAATGGTGACCTTGGGCCAATCACGTCTCTTAGCCTAACCTACCTCACAGGGTTGTGGTGAAGATAATTAAGGGAGGCGGTGAAGAACCATGTGTCCCACCTTGAGCTCCTTGGAGGAAAGGTGAGATATAAATATAATAATTAGATAAATAAATACACAGCAGCCCTTCGCCAATATCTGGACACATCCTAACCCTCTTTTTCTTTCCCCCAGATCAGACACTCTCAGCTTGAGTAGCACCAAACACTGAAGTTGGGGGGAGGTTGAGGAAATTGGGAGTTTGAAAATGATTTTAGCACCTGTGATTTGACAGCCCTTCCTGGGTCTCTCATTAGCCCAAGAGATACCAGACATTCCATGTGTAAAATTAAGCCGGATCTTGGAACACCCTAGGAATGCTATAGTTAGGCAGAAAAAAGACTGTGTCTAACACAATTTTTTGAGTACTTGTACCCCTCATTTTAAAGTCAAGGCACTGAAATATATGCTGCTGAAGTGTGCCACTGCCTACTCCTGCTGATTTTATGTTTTACTCTTTTTACAGCCTTCACAACAACTGTGGGAGGTGAGTTAGGCCAAGGGGAGAGCATCTTGCTCATGGCTGCCTAGTGAGTTTTTTGCCCAAGCAGGGAATTGGACCTAAGCCTCTGAAACCTTCACTCACTTCACCACTCAGCCCATCCAGTTTCAACATACCGAGCAAGGCAGCGAAGATGGGAAAGCTGCTTAGCTTGAGGCCCAGCTGCTTGGCCACTTCTTGCATCAGGAACTGGTTGGTGGTGAGGTTCTTGCCATTCCAGCTCAGTTTGAGGGCATGGGAGCTATAATAGGAAGGTATGTTGCAGAGGGCATACTCGGAGTCATGGGCAATGAGCCCATGGAAACCATTCTCCCGGAAGAAGGATACCACTTCCTGATGATGATCCTCCAGGCTCTGGAACACCTGCAGAAAAGAAGGGACGAGGCTGAGTAAAAAGGCACACTGCAGCAAAGCTCTTTCGTGCTTTCTGTTAAGCCCCCCCCCCCCCAGTACAGAATTCACTTCAGGGCAATTCCTCCACAGACTCCATCTGCTTATATATGCAGGAAAGCGGCTCACTTCCCTTTAGAAGCTGAAAGGTATGGCATGTGAATATCAAAAATGTCATCAGAACAAGGTGTCTAGACATCATGTGTTTCAGTTTCATGCTGTTCCACAAACTCTGGTTAAAGTTAACCGTGGTCTGTGAGAAATTCAGGGCAAATATAACACTAAAGAGGAAGGAGGAGAATTAGAAGGGGAAAGGGAGTGGGGAGGAAGGAGGTTCCTATCTCTTAATCATGATTAGGAGTTTGTAAAATATTACATGTACACTAGATTTAGGTGTTGACAATTTTCAAGAGATATCCCACACTACAGGTTTTATCTCATATCAAGTGGGTCAACAGCCTTCCTTCCTTCCTTCTTTGTTTCTCAAGAAAAAGACATTATATACACCAGAGATCGCTACTATGCTGCTTGCAGGTGCCATCTGGCATCCATGGAGTTTTTCTATTCCCTTCCCCCTTTGGCCATGAGGTGGTGAGGATGGTTACCTGTTTCTCACTTGAAAAGTACACAGGGCTGAAGGGGGAAGCTTGAAGAATGATGTTCTTTGTCACTTCCCTTTTCAGCTCTATGTGCTTCTCACGGCTCACAGTCCCAGATCTGACTTTTACCTAGACCCCCCTTGGGAAAGTAAAGTGTGTGCACTTCTATCGTTCAGTCCTGGTGGTGTGAGGGTGGAGAAGAGAAGTTATCGGAGGGCATGGCACCCACAGCACTCACTCCAAATGTGCCCAGAGGCCCAAAATGGTTGGCACCCGTAACCTATACAGTTAATGGTTTCCTGTGATTCCCTACATATTTCTCAAGAGGGACAGAGGCTGGAAAGCTATTTTAGTGTGAGAAAGAAACCAAGCAAAACAAACTGGAAGCAAGACAGAAACTCTTAAAAACCAAAGGTGATTAATGGCAAAGCAGCAAGAACATGGCTGTTTATAATCTTTCAAATCAGGATTTTAAAAAACAATATAAAGGCAGATCCTGGGGGTTTTTGGACCACCCTATTATCCAACTATTGAACATTTAAGGGACTGGGTCCTGTCTTAAGGCTTTATTCCTCTGCCCCAACCCAAAAATAAATTATTTTTTTGACATTTAATGGGAAGCAAGTTGCTACTCTTGCTATAAATGGCGGCCACTAGCATTTCCTTAGTCCTTTAGCTGAAATCTTTAGCCCTTTCAGAAGAACATTTTGCAAACCCCTTAGGCTTAAAGATCATGTCCCTGAAAAACATGAAAAGGGCCTGCTAAGGATGATGCAGAAGTATTTGCTAGGGAGGGTTAATGGATACAATGATGGAATTCATTCCTACAAGACACGGTGATGGTTCACTAGCTCAATTAGCTTGTATAAACTATTTTTTGTCAAATTCATGGAGAATATGACCATCCATACTCAAATCCATGATAAATACCTTTGATGTTCAGAGGCATAAAACCTACTGAATACCAGGAGCAAGCCATCATCTGTGTGCTCCCAAAGACTAGGCTGGTTGCTAGACTACATAGACATCAGGCTGATTCAGCAAAGTTGGCTGCCTTCTCCCACCTGCAATTTTGGAAATTTAACTTCATTGGATCAGAAATCGAAGTGTGTCTCTGCTTCTCCTGGCGCCTCTCAAACATCTGTCAATTATTCTTTTTATTTGTGTCCTTTCCTGTTTCCTGCATTGAATGATTCCATGCCCACCCACCCAGTAAATACAGAATGCTGGTATTGCTGCTGATTGTTCTACTTCATCCAAGAGCTTAAATCATACTCTGTCCTTCCTTTCTTATAGGTTCATTGCCCTGAGAAACACTAAGAGCCATAGCAATCACCAGAAAAATAGCAAGACAAGTACCAACATACTGATACAGTATACATATTATCTGAATTAACATACAGATTCCAACACCTAGCATCATCACAATCTGTCCCCACACAAGCCAACAATAAGACACAATAATTTCAGGACAGTGTTAGAACTTCACCAGGCACCAGGTGTGTTTTGCAACTGGAGCAAGTCCAATTGTGACCACATGGAGATCTCTGAGCACCAAATTGGCGACTGACATCTCCACCTGGCTGCCCCTCCAACTTTCTTAAGCAGGTAAGCAGAAGAGCTTTTTATTGCATTTATACCCCACCTTTTTCTCCAAGGAGTCCATGGTTCACCCCCCTCCTCAGTTAATTCCTACAATGACCCTATGAGGTAGGTTAAGAGCCTGTGACTGGCCCATGGTCACCCAGTGAGCTTCAAGACTGAGTGGGGATTTGAACCCAGATCTCCCAGGTCCTGGTCTGACACTCTAACCACTACACCACCCTGGCTTCCTAGAGTATTTCTGCTATGGGGCACCTATATAAATTAGGAAGGTAAATAAATATGGGGGAAATCAAATGTCCCGTAGAGAAGGATCTGAAATATTTTCCTTGAAGCTTGAATTTGTATTATTCTGTATTCTTCTATTTGCTGTTTTAATGTGTTGTAAACTGCTGTGATATTTTTTCTTTAAAATATAGAACAGTATAGAAATGAAGCAAATAATTACAGCAAATTTCATTTTTAAAAAGATGCATAGACATTGCGTTGTGGCAACCATAACCTTGCTTTAAGGTGCCATTTGGTGATTAGCTGATATACCTGAGTAACCTTAGGTTACTGCAGGACCACCCATCCACACTTCGAGAAGACTGCACTCCTAAGGTAACACACTCACATGTTAGGTCACCGAAAGCCAAATATACATTCCAAAAATGAACAACAAAAGAATTTGAAAAGTTATTTCTCGTAACCAAAACCTTAGTTTTAGAGATTAAAGCCACAATCATGATAGACAGCACAGAACATGGCCTCTGCTCCAGTACACAGCCCCCTAGTTTTTTCTTTTAAAGGTGGGGGGGGGGAGAGAAGCAAGCTCCTAGATCTCTCCATCTCTCTTTTTTACAGGAAGAGAACCTTAAAAACATGAAGGGCTATTTCTGCTAAATGCCTACAAGCGACATGGTATCTCAGTATAGAATCCACACTTCACTGTGTATGAATCCCCATCCTTCCACATGTCTCTCTTGCTTTATACACTTACTGCTTCCAACCATTTTAAGAGCCTCACTCCCTGCTCTCCCATGACACACAGTATTGAAAACAAAATGGTTTCGGGCAACAGAGCAAAATTTAGACACACAGGCTTCATATCGTAATGGACTTGAAGCACTGATTCTGAACTGCGAGAGACTGGGACTTCTTTAGTGCAAAACCCAAGACCTCTTAGCAAAAATGAACAGGGAGAATGGAATGAAATGCTCAGCAGCAAACTATTAAGAACTTTTGCTCTGATTTGAGGCTTCGGCTCCCTTCAATCCATCCAGCCCACAATATACAGAAATATACTAGCCCAGGCTTGGGCATAGCCAGTGGGTTTCCATTCCTCTTTTCTCTGCCCCCCACCGTGGCACAATGGAATAGCCGACCAACCTGGATTATTATAATCTGCTTTTGAAATCTCCCTCAGTTTTCAAAACTGCCCTGTGGTATGGGAACTAACATTTTGAGAAGCTTCTTTGGATATATCCAAAGGGACTTAATGTGGAATTGTTTGAATCCTGCCCACTGCAGAGATAACGACACAAGACTAATACCAAAACCTTGGGTTCAACTGTTTTCCACCCCTAAACAACATACAGTATGTTTTATGTCTCACTTATTTCAAATGGAATGATATAAGGGCAGATTCAATTCTCTCTCTGAAATCAACAGGGCTTTATTAAAAGTGTGTGCCCAATATTGTAAAACTGCTTTTCCAAATGCACTCAAAGTGGTGCTGAGAACACACTTTTTAAAAATGGGTTGATCATTTATTAAATGAGGCTGTATTTAAAGCTCATCTGTTTCAGGTCAGCTGTTTCCAAAGCTTATTCAACTTCAGCTGATCTCCAAGCCTTTGCTTGCCAATTTACCTTTGGCCTCAGGAGGTTACATGCAGCTATTTGAGGGAATTTAGCTGAAATCCAGTATTCTCCATCTGCAGCCAGACACGTTGCTCCAAGCACGCCATAAGAACAGTCTTGTTGGATCATACCAAAGGCCCATCTAGTCTGCATCCTATTTTCAAAGTGGCCAAGGAGTTGCTTGTGCTTCTCGTAAGTGTCTTTAATGTGTGTCTTTAAAAAGGCCAGCAAACCCATCAGGTTCTACACAGGAGAAGGGCAGCTTGTGCAACACTGAACGCTGTGACCAATTTCACATCTCACACATGAATGACAGAAATTGCACTGCATTTTTAAATGACCCTAGAAGATAACTAAGTTCCAGTTCACCATGAGCAATACTGCAGTTATTCTAGAATTCTCAAATGGCTATCTTCAAATGTGAAGAACTTGTTGATCAACACTTGGAAAACCCTGGTGACAGGGACCTAGAAATCACAAGGATTGGATATACAGTGGTGCCCCGCAAGACGAATGCCTCGCTAAACGAAAAACCCGCAAGACGAAAGGGTTTTCCAATTTTTTAGCGGCTTCGCAATACGAATTTCCCTATGGGCTTGCTTCGCAAGACGAAAGCCCATAGGGAAATCTCCGGGGACAGCGGGGAAGCGCAGCGCGCCTTCTCCTCTGTTCCCGGACCTGTCCTAAGGCTTGCGGTGGGAGGTCCGGAAACAGAGGACAAGGCGCAAAGGGCTTCTCCTCTGTTCCCAGGCTTGCGGTGGGAGGAGGGTTTTTCCTCCCCACCGCCAACATTCAGAACAGCATTCTGAATGTTGGCGGTGGGGAGGAAAGCCCTCCTCCCACCGCAAGCCTTCAGGACAGGTCCGGGAACAGAGGAGAAGGTGCGCAGCACTTCTCCTCTGTTCCCGGACCTGTCTTGAAGACTTGCGGTGGGAGGAAGGTTTTCCTTCCCATCGCCAACATTCAGCCTAGGCTGCGGATAGCAGCCTGCTGCCCCGCGCGAGGGGCGCTCTGCTTAAGAGTGCCCCTTGCGCGGGGCAGCAGGCTGCTATCCGCAGCTTGGAGAGCCCTCTGGACCTCTTCTGAAGGCTGGCGGGGGGCAAAAGTCTTTGTCCCCCCTACCTGCCTTCCCGGGGGCTTTTAAATCGCCCCGGGACAGCGGAGAAGTCTCCACTGTCCCGGGAAGGCAGGCGGGGGGAAGCAAAGACTTTCGCCCCCCCGCCAGCCTTCAGAAGAGTTCGGGGGACAGACTGTCCCCGGACCTGGTCTGAAGGTGGTTTCCATAGGAACGCATTGATTGATTTTCAATGCATTCCTATGGAAAACCGTGCTTCGCAAGACGAAAAACTCGCAAGACGAAAAGACTTGCGGAACGAATTAATTTCGTCTTGCGAGGCACCACTGTACAACTTTGGGCTTGCCTTTACTTGCTTTACACACAGATTTGAAAGGTGTGTGTGAGAGAGAAGAGAGACAGACAGAGGGAGGAAGGGACTAACTAATGCAGGCTTCCTCAACCTTGGCCCTCCAGATGTTTTTGGCCTACAACTCCCATGATCCCTAGCTAGCAGGACCAGCGGTCAGGGATGATGGGAATTGTAGTCTCAAAAAACATCTGGAGGGCCGAGTTTGAGGAAGCCTGAACTAATGTCCATCTTTTACATTCTTAAATCGCTTTGCAGACATTAGTAATCAGTAATTGTGATATCAACCCTGTAAGGTATATTGTCAGCATATGGGAGGGACCATATGGGAGGCTGAGAGAACAGTGGCTTGCCTGAGACCACATAGCAAGTTTGTGGCCGAAGTGAGATTTGAACATGGAACTTCCTGGCCTCACGCTAACAGCCACTATGTGACACCAGCTGACATGGGACAAGCTCACATATCCACTTTTCCCACTGCTGCTGCTGCTTAATTCTATTCCCACCGCTTGGTTTTTCTCGCACACATCTGCCTACAGAGACATTTTTGATTGTCATTTCAACCAACCCCCTAACCCTGTAAGGATCATGCAGAATGCTGTGCAACGTCCAGGCAGGGCAACTCAGGGACTTCTCTTAGTCAATTTCAGATTTGAATTCCAGTTGCCAGAACCAAAGACTACAAGAAGCACTGCATCATACCATGCTGTAAGGGGATTCACCAATTCTTGTTCTTCCTGAGTGTGTCTGCGTTACCTACTATGGGTACATCTAATGTACTTCTGCCATTTGCCCACTGTTAGGTATGGGGAGCAAACAATCACCCTTCACAGGGTGAAATGATTAAAATATATTTTGATCTGTATTAGCAGTATAATGCTTTATACTAGAGCACTTCTGTGTGAGAGAGGGTGTGGGTTCTAATCCTGTTGAATGTCATTTTCTTGTATACAGCGTAGTACGCACCTTGCTCTTATACCAGAAGCCTACAGAAGCAACTGCAAATCCAACTGTGTCCTAGATACTAACTTTAGGTGTTGGTCCAGGCCACATTTTTCTAGCAAATTTTAGTTTTCCTAGCAAAAGTAAACAGTATAAAGTTCACACAGCCATAGAAAACTCAACCCATAACACTTTGCTAATTTCAATCCTACAATTGTCCAGGCTTGGCTTAAATAGGTGACGCAAACACTCTTGTATTATTTCTTATTGCACAGATGGTTACACTGAGAAGATCTGCCCAGAATTAGTCATGTTATTCTTTCAGCCAAACAAAAATCTAATGCCAAAAACTTTAGCTTCAAAAATATTAATGAATCAATTAAAGAGAGATTACAAAAATTTAAGTACTTAAAAATAGAATAAAGAAGGAGAAGGGGCAGAATGTAACAGGCTTGAAAAATGGATGGGTAGCGTGAAAAGACACAGTACAGATTTGGTTAATAAGCTGCCAGTCACTTGTGCTAAGGAAGAATTGCAGCCTGTGGTAACTTTGTAAAAACAGTGCCTGTGGTAAGGAAGAATTACTTCCGGTTGACCAAGCAGTGGAGGTTTTATAACTAGGTAGAAAACTGATTATTTCAGGCTGCCAATATGTCATAAATCAGGGGTGAGGAAAACTGTGGCTCTCCAGATGTCTCTGGTTGGTGCTAATGGGAGATGAAAGCCATTAATATCTAGAAGGCCACATGTTCCCCACCCCTGCCCACTTGGATGGACAACATAGCAGACGTTTTCCAGAGTTAGAAACCTCCGCAGATTTTATTTTATTTTTTTGCAAGGCCAGGCTATAAGTCAAGAAGGATGCCCCACTGCTTGATGTTTGGCTCTCAGGTGAACTACAACTCACATATTGACTTTGCCAGGAACATAATAGTCTAGGCATTAGAATTAAAAATGTGTAGGGTAAAATAAAAGGCAGGCAATAAGAGATATCAGTGGCAGACAAGGTGAGAGCAACACCTTTGCTAAATTAGTAGGCAGAGGGCCTTAACTGTAAGGAAAGGTGCCAGAGCTGCTGGACAGGGAAGGCAACAGGTGCTGAGCGACAAGGAATTCTGATAGAATGAAATCTGGAAAACCATGATGGGCAACAGATGAACGAAATATAACAAAAATGCCCACTAAAATGGGAGTCAGGAAACAATGAGTGTGAAGAAGTGCAAGAACCAACAGAGATGGTCAACGTTTCCGAAGCAGAACTCTACGAAATGCAATGGGATGCGTTCGGGATGGTGGTGTGGGCCTTACCTTGACCCGGAATCGAATCATGGCCAAGCGGACGCAGTGCCCCAAGCAGGCCGGGGGAAGGAACCAGGCCCGGGGTGGCGGGGTCCCCTTGTTGCCCACATGCCCCGCGATGAGCTGGGCTGTCTGTCTCTCCGCCTGCGCCTTCCTGCCCCACTCAGGCAGCCTCTCCTTGCCGAGCCCTCCGTTGAAGATGACAGCCAGCTCCAGCCCGCCCTGGTAGAGGCAGGCCTGCGAGAGGGCAGCCAGGTAGCCCACCATGGCATTCCACTGGCCCCCGCACACCCAGTCCGTCTGGTAGCCGCCGTAGAGGCGCTGCAAGGCCGAATCTGCATCCACCAGGAGCCGGGCGGGGCACGGGGCGGCGGCGGGGCCGGGCAAGCCGGGCTGCGGGTGACCGTAGGGGCCAGCACCGACCACGGCTCCCAGGCTCGGCGCGGGCCCGGCGGGGTGCGGGTAGCCGGCGGGGGGCGGGTGGAAGGCGGCGCAGTAGGCAGGGCCCCCGCCGCCCCGGCCCCCGACGGCCCGCGCCAGCTTCAACAGGTCCACGGGCACCACAGCCCCCGGGCAGCGCTTCTCCACGAACTCCTGGAAGCCCTGCACCCCCATGGCCGCGCGCGGCGGAGGGGTGCGAGCCCCACTTCCGCGACGGGGCGGGCACCCCCGGAACCAGGACCTGGCACAGGCAGAGCTGCTCCAGCTCCTGGCGCTTGGCTCCTCACAGCGCCCGGTTCGTGGGAATGGACGCGGCCGCCATGTTGTAGCTTTCTTCTCCTTCTCCTCCTCCTCCTCCGCTCCTCCTCCTTCCCCCGCAGCTGAAACCGGAGCCCTTCGGGAAGTGTAGTCCCGTTTCTGAGGGTCTCTCATTAAAGTCAGAAGGACCATGCGAGGCGGCAGGACTACAACTCCCGGCAGGGCGGGAAAGGCGCCATCTTGTTATGGTTTCTTCGCGCTTTCCAGGGGCCGCATAGCTTCATGGGACTTGTAGTCTCGGGGAAAGTTGTTCTCCGGGCCGCCAAAAGTTGGAGTCGGCCGACTTGGGACTACAACTCCCGGTGGCCTGAGGGGTCCGCCATGTTTTTGTACGGACTTGTCTCCCCCTTGTGAGTTTGCGCGGCCTCACGGGAGGGGCGGAAGTCGGAGGCTCATTGCGAATATAGACTTGCAAAGCGCCACAACCTGCAGCCGGCCTCGCGCCGCCTCATACGAAGGCCTTCGTACGTTTTTATTTCGCCGCTCGGTTTCACCGGCTCATGTAGTTCCCCCACCTGGAAGGAAACAACATCGCCTCAGGGTTGGGCTCCAGTAACGGGAGAAAGGCCGCCCAGAAGGGGAACGGGTGCCTGGTTGGGCCTTCGTTGGGCGCCATATTGTCACGTTTCTGTGTCCCGCTTGGCATGCTGGGAGACGTAGTCCGAATCGCCCAGTCGAGGAAGGGCCTCAGAGGTGCCGAGGCCGCCGCTGGGAGTTGCGCGGTGTTTGCTGGGAAGGACGCCGCCGACAGAATCAGGCGGGACCGGTTGCCAGGCAGACTGGCCCCGCCATGAGGGAAGGCGAGGTAACTGCTGTTATGTACTGAAGTTCTCACCCTGGGCCTGCAGGGGGATGCTGTAGATAGTTTTCACTCAGGTCCACACATGCAAATAAGGGATTGAAAGTGACATTCAGTGATTGGATAGTTACAGAAAGTTGTTACAGTTGCATTGTAGCAGAGCTCTATAAAAGCAGGTTGGCTGAACCCTTCAGCTTAGTTCTGTTCTGGCCTGTGAATAAACAAGAGCTGTCTGAAGAATTGCTGTGTCTTGTCTGATATGTTCACCCATAGCTTAACAGCTGCCTCGGGCAGCAGATCCCCATGCAACTCTTTCTTCCCTGCTTGCTCCCAAAGCAGATCTTGGGTCGGGTTGGGGCTTCTCCTGCTGCCGTGTAAACAAGAAGAGCCGCTTCCTCAGGATTCGCACAAGGCCTGAGACCCCAGCCCGGGAGCCCGGCGGATGGGGCGGTGCGGAGGCAGCGTGGCACAGTGGATAGAGTGGCCCGACTAGGACCTGGGAGAGACTACAGTTCAAATCTCCCGCTCGGCCACGAAGCTCACTGGATGTGGCAGGTGGGGGGCAGTCGCTGCCTCTCAGCCTAGCCTACCTCACAGGATAGTTGTGGGGTAGTAGCTGAGGATGGGGGAACGCAGCATCTCTGGAAGAAAAAGTGGGATCTAAATGCTACAAATGAAGAAACACACACACACACACACACACACACACGGGAGGAAAGCGCAGTAGGAGATACGCCGAGTTTCTGAAAATGGGGGAATTAAAAGCCTAGACCACTGCAGTGTTGTTGGTGGTAACAAGACCATTGGGCCACAAGCCTCCCGTGAAAAGGAAGGGATAACTTCTCCCAGGGCAAGCCAGGCACTCCTACCTGCCCAAGCACAGCCGGCACACACCTGTCAGGGGAGGCTGCATATTTCTCTGCACATTTCACCAGGCGGGGCTGCATGCTCAGCAGTGACAGAGCATCTTATGAGGGTTGCCAGACTTTGGCCCTCTTTGCGGGGGGAGGGGGCGCAACCCTCTAAGCAAGTTCGGAGCATTGTTTCCAGCCTGGAAACAGCCTGTTTTTAAACCGTTCCTAAAGGTAAAATGTTAGAGACGTAGATGGCGCTATGGTCTAAACCACAGAGCCTAGGACTTGCCGAGCAGAAGGTCGGCGGTTCGATTCCCCGCAACAGGGTGAGCTCCCGTTGCTCGGTCCCTGCTCCTGCCCACCTAGCAGTTCAAAAACATGTCAAAGTGCAAGTAGATAAATAGGTACCACTCTGGCAGGAAGGTAAATGGCATTTACGTGCACTGCTCTGGTTCGCCAGAAGCGGCTTAGTCCTGCTGGCCACATGACCGGGAAGCTGTACGCTGGCTCCCTCGGCCAATAAAGCGAGATGAGCGCCGCAA
Organism: Podarcis gaigeae; assembly: GCF_964106915.1. Classification (NCBI taxonomy): domain Eukaryota; kingdom Metazoa; phylum Chordata; class Lepidosauria; order Squamata; family Lacertidae; genus Podarcis; species Podarcis gaigeae. The sequence continues at coordinate 37,318,361 of NC_139694.1, forward strand.
CCCCAGAGTCATCCGCGACTGGACCTTATGGTCAGAAGTCCCTTTACCCTTTACCTTTAAAGGTAAAATACTCATGGCCATGTGTACGGTATTTTCCCCTTTTAATGTGAGCGTGGATTTAGGCGAATTTCTCCTCTGTCTAGATAACTCTTTTACCAATGTGCATTTTATAGGGTGGGAGGGAACAATAAAAAGAACCGCAGCCTCAATTGCACAGTGATCTGGTTCCGCAGTCCTCCACTGCTGGCAATTGGTATGGGTGAAATTGCAACCATACCCAGCAAAATGCTGCTAGTTTGCAACCAAGCCCTGCAGTGCTGTGGAGCTGCGCCTGAGGCAGCCACACTCGCCTACCTTCCCTGAGAAGCAAAGAAGCTGTGTCTGATAATAAACACAAAGAAATCCACAATCTCAGAGTGGGCATTATTGGGACCAACCAAAATTTCTTCAAAATAGTGGGCCAGCTGTTGGGTTTTCCGTAACTCTTCATCCTTCTGGATATTAAATGTGTGAGGGTGTAATAGGAAAAAGCTTGCTTGAAATTGAAATGACAATGTGTGCGATTACACATTGCAGGCTTAACTGGATGAGGCTCTTAACAGGTATTGCACAGGTTTCAAGTTGCACCCAGGATCACCAAGTGGCTAATCCCCATAATGCAAGGATTGCCAGTGTGCCATGGTACCCTCCATGTGTCCCCCTAGTGCCCACAAAGCCTCAGCCACCTGCCCCCTTAGGTTGGAAGGGAGGTTTTTCTTCCTTGAGAGAAATTAGAAGAGTGGCACTATTTTTCAACTCCTCTTTCAACTCTGCTTTTCAAGGCTCAAGTTAATTCTACAGGATCAAAATTTTACCAAGATCCCTTGGGAAAGTGAGTGCATGTGTGTGCTTTCTTTTCAGTGTATGTGTGGTAATATGACTAAATGATGTGATGTCCATGACGCTCACTCAAAAATCGAAATGTGCCCCACAGACCTAAAAGGGTTGGCCACCCTGTTCTAATGCTTTGCTTAATGTCCAATCTGATGAATAGTGCTGAAGAACTCAAAAACTTATTTACTACTTTCCTAGTAAAGGTACTGCATAACCGTGGATTTTAGAATATTTTTTACCCCACATGGCTGTTAAGAGGATAGATGGGGTTGGGGGACAAGATTAACACTGCCTTGTATGAAGGCCAAGATAAAATTATAGATAGTATTACATAGATATTCATGCCACAACAAAGTAATAATTTGAATAATAGAATATTAGGGAGGGGGGTTCTCTTGTGACTGATCAGGACTGGATATAGTCCATAACTTACCTTTATTAATTGAAAAATAAAGAATTTATCAGTTTTTTAAACAAAAACTAAACGCACCTTTATCTAAGATTGTAGACTAGATAAGAAGGTGCAAACTATTACAGCAGAATTAAATAGATTGTTTTGAGGTAAGGGAATGCAGCCGCCCCAAATCTTTGTGTTTTCTTTTTCTACCTCTGGAATCTCTCTGGTGTTTTAAATTTATATACTCATTTAACAGATTTTTCTGCCATCCTAACAAAAAGTTTTCAGAGCACTCTTCAAAGTTACAAACAAAGAGTGCATATTCAGGGCATACTTCCTATCCCAATCTTCCATAGCACTTGAAGTTTTCGCTCCCGGGCTTCAATGTATCTAAAATGCAATGTATCAATGAATTAGTAGATGAACAAGTATTGCTAAGAAAGAAGCCACAATGCCGTAATATTTACACTGTATTTTCCAGCAATACTATTTATTTCCTTTGGCTTTCCCTCACCCCTCTTTAGCAGAAATTGCAGTAACATCCAGACTATATTTAATTGGGGTTTTTTTCAACACAGCCTTTATTTTCCTTTATAACAGTTTAAAAAAATATTTGTTAATGGTTGTGTACAAATGAAGTCAACTCACAGCTTGCAAAAATAATTAAAAAACACATGGAAACAACTGCTGATAAAAGACATTCGTTTTCTACCATAAAGTTCTGGGCTATGATTTTTCAAAAACTGAATGGGATGCCTCATCCCTGTTAACAATGAACCGGTCACCTGCATCCTCTATGCAGCCATAAAAATCTCAGCCTTAATGTAAAAAAGTAAAGAAAGGGTTTTTTTAAAAAATAAGTACTAAGATGCTACATTAAAGTATAATTCACATACATAAAAAATATTTCTGAAATTCAGAAGTTGTTAGCAAGTATGGAAATCTAAGGAGACATTTATTCACAGCATATACCTGAATTTATCATGCTGTTTTAGTAGGCCTGCATGCTCCTCAGCAATCTCTAGCAAAAACAAAAACAAAAACAGAATGAAATACCTTTTTAAATAGAATATAGTAGTTTTAACTGAGAGGTCTTTTGTTTGCTTGTTTGAAGCTGCATTAGGAACCTCAAAGACAATTGCACTTCCAAAATGGCTGCCAAAATGTATGGTTAGGAGTTCTCTAAGGCATAAATGAACCAAAACAACACCCTTCTAGGATGCTTTGAAAATACAAAAACAGAAGTTTGTTCCTAGTCTTGCAAATTAAATCTATGGCCCTGGAAGGGAGAATTAAAGCCTTGCTCTTTTGCATTTTCTTCCAACAATTTATGTATATTTGTGCTTGCCTCTATCTGTGGTACAACTCGGATATATTTTACCACAGATTCCAATAAAAAATGTTTTCCTTGCTACTTGACAGGACAGGGACACCTCTTTTTCCTTCCTCTGCAGCCACCATCTTCTTTCTGTCAGATGGAAGTGAGAAAAAAGAGCTTTGTATATAACAAGTGCCCTACAAGGGGTTGATTGAAGCATAACAGGCCACAACGTGCTCCCCAGGACTTTCTGCACCATCACTAAGGGCTACTTCATGCATATTTTTTTCCCTACATACAGGTAATCTCACTGTAGGAAAAGCATTGCCCATCATCATATGTGAAGTATATGGCAAGTATACAGGTTCTTTCAGGCACTGGCTTCCAAAGTCATGCTTTCTACTGACTTGCAGCAAAGCAGTTGCCCATGGCCATATTCCACATTTTTCTACATGGAGATTGTCTCTACATAAGAAATACAGCCTGTGAAGGAAGCATATTATGCGGGAGGATACAAGTAAGGCCTCCGTTTAGCAGACAGTTTATAAATTCATGCTTAGCCTTTTAAAGATTTTTTTTCATTGGAAACCAACTCCTTCCCCACTCCAAAAGAATAAGATAAATGGTGATTTTTAAAAAGGAGGGGATTTGTTCTTACATACTATATGCGATAATCATTGCTGGTTTAAGCTGGATGAGTTCCATTAGCTTCAATGAGAGCTACAAGGTAGTAAGTAGAAAATGCATAATGCCTTAGCAGCATTTTATTCTCAGGGCTCTAGAGGGGGCAGGGGCAGAATAGCATCCCATCAGTTGTACCAGGCCCTTGTGAACAACTGTTCACATGCAAGGGGTAGAATTTGGTTTATTGTACTACACTGCTCACAGTTACAGCTTCTTATAGAATGAAATGTGAATAAATTATAGGTGTGGGGTGGAATATAGACACCATAAATATTTACTAAGAAGAATAGTTTTTGAAGACAACCAGGAGGCAGGGGATGACCCAAGTCTGTATAGTGACTCCTTATAGAATCAGTTTTGCCGTTCCACCATCTAACTGCTGTATAAGTATAAAAAATACACAACCCTTCCCCCCCCCTTGCAAAAAAAAAAACAAAAAAAAACCACGGCAACATTCCAGGAGGGATGCTAAACTGGACTTCAGTTGATTAACTGAAGCAACTTTGAAATCATACAATTCACCTTTAAAGAGGTACAGCCTACAAAAATGACAGCACTTACAATAACAGTGTTGCTGGGTTTCAGAATTCAAAATAACCAGGAATGTATCATTTTATTGCCTAAATGCAACAGAAGGCCCCTGCCTTCCAAAGGTACCCTGCACACCTTGTTCAGAGCCTATGCCAATCTAACACTCCCAACACTTTAAACTTGGTTAAGGCATCAAGCTGCAGGATGAGACCGTGTGTTCCCTCCACATCGGTCTTAATCACAGTTAAAGGTAACAGGTTGCATCCAACAGAGTCACTCAGCTGATGGTTAGGCTTCTTTTTGTCAGTGCAATAGGGAGGCAATCCGTTTTCTGTGATTCCCCCTACAGCCAGCCCCCCAACTCCCATCCTAACTCTGCTCCAGAGGATTGGGAGGCCACAGCAGATTTGGGGGGGCTTCAGGGGGGGCGAGGCAGTAGCTGGAAATTGCTTCCCTCCCTGTTCCCACTGGAAGTCTTGCCATCAACTGAACAAAAACTCTGGATCCATACCAATGTCGGTACAAAGCCTAGCTGTGACTAATACAAGGGGGTTTGCTTTTAACCAGAAATTTGGCTTTAGCTGGGAAACAGCACACCCTTGTTTTAACATTAACCACTGTTGAGATTGGGGCCAACGCAAACTATAACTGTGAGTCAGGCCAGCAGAAGGGGAGGGTGGGAGGAATTTGCACCCCAGAAAAGTAGAGACTGAAGAAGGGAGTGCAATTGCACATCCTGCTGTGGATCCCTTGACCGTGGTTAAGAGATCAGGAGCATTAAGTTGGCACCGCCCTCAGTAGTTTAATTGTCAGCAATAATTCAATGCATATACAAAGGAAGAATTCCTTCCTAAACAAAGCAAGCTTTTTGCACTAATTTTTCCCATTGTCAAATGGAAGACTAATGAGGCAGTGGGTCACACACTTTGCTAAGCTGCCACAACCAGTTGCAACATACAGTAGACAATGCATGGACTTGTTCTCTTCATTCACAGGTTGCTATAAGTTTAAATCATTGTGATGAATAAATCTCTGAAGTCTTCCTTGTGAAAGTTAAATATCCTCCTTAAAACAGTAAACAGCTTGAGTGGCTAGTGCCAAATTACAAACAGGGAAATGGGCTGGGGGGGGAGTGAAGAGCCATGTGTGTAAAAACACCACCTCCAATTTAAAATAGACAAGAAATATACAGGAATGGTAGTTTAGTTCACAGCCTAGACTGAAACAGCACTAACAAATGAGGTAGATAAGAAAATGAAACTTGAAATGTAACATGGAAAAGCAACTCAGCTGGAATACAACTGAAAAATCCACCCAGTTATTAAAATGATACATTCCATTAATATCATACAAGCTTAGTCTCAAAGCATCACAGCAGAAAAAGTGCCTTTTAAAACCCAAAACCAAATTCACAGTTTGATCCTTGTCAGGATTCAGGTTTGAAAGAACAGCAAAATGTAAGAAGGAAGGGGGGGGACTGGATAGTAAATGTTTTGCATTAAATGTAGAGATTCAAAACCCAACGTATAAAACATACTAAATATTTTTCCTGTTTTGTCAAACGTACATTTCAGTGCCTCTCTCCGTTTTCTAGACTGTGGTTCACTCAGGTCTCCCTAGCTGCAGAGATGGGACTCAGGCCAAGTTTGTATTTATTTCCTCCGAAGTTAGAAGGTGATGTGAGAAGAAGCATCACTGCCCACTGTGCACTGATTCGCCACCCCCTCTACTGTCACCGATGGTGAAACAGGCTTTGGTTATGTTTCAAAATCCCACAAACACGTTTAACCAAAGAATTGTGGGGCAGGGGAAAAATCACGCACACTTAAGGGCAACAATGGCTCCATCACACCCTGGTATGGACTTATCCTCTGATTTTTGGCCACATATGGCAGGAAACCAGATGTTACAAAGTACACATGGCAGCCGCTGAAAACAGTAGCCCCACATACTCTACAAGAAGAATATGTGAGCACAATGATGTCACATCACATGTTCCTTTGCCAGAGGTTATGGGGAAGAGGAGGAGAGGGGTGGCAGTTGTTTGGGGCAGCAGCCACTTACCCTACGTAATCCTTAATTCCATCCTAGCTTTTAATGCCACAGACAGTGGTATAAGCACTGGCGAACATAGGTTACTTCATGACCACCATTTTCATTCCATTATCAGAAGTGAGACAGACAAACAAACCATGTCAGGATTTGCAAAAGGGAGCCCCCTATTGCCAAATGTGAAGCAATGGTTCTGGGAACTCCGAGCAGCATGGAATGGTCAGATGGCTCAATGCACAAGACACAACGTGAGATTTACAACAATAAGCAGGAAACCTTGATTGGACCAATGGAACCCTGACACATGAACACCAGTGTTCAAGGACACAGGCTTGCCATTTGCACCATGCACGTCTGCCACAAAAAACACTGGTGTACCACTGGTGTACCCAAGGCACACACAATTGCTGGGGGGAATAAGGCCCTCTCCCATTTCCTAGCAGATTTGTGTTTTCAAGGCTTTCAAGTCGGCTAACTTGGCAACAGTTTTCAAAGACAGCACACAATTCCATGCTTTCCTACAAGTTATCCTAACTAGAAAACATGTATTTGTAGTCAAAGTGTCCGTTTTAAAAGAGATAGCAGGGGAACTTTTTTTTAAAAAAAACAAACAAACAGGATTGTGTTTCTATTTTGCAAAAAAGAAAGAAAAAATATATAACACTGTTCTCTCAGTTCTTCAAACTGAACCCCCACCCCCACCCCAAAGTATATATAATTCAGCTGCTGCAGATCCTAATGAGAGATGCAGCAATGCACTGTTTAAACATCATCAAACTTCAAAAGACTAGAACTACTTTTTTTGACTTCCCAGTAAAAATCTGAAAAGATACTAAAGATTATCTATCACAAGGCACTGCAAATCTTTGCAGGCAGAACAAGGAGGCTGCATAATGCATGGGAAACAGGATCTTTTGTTCATGGTGGGGAGGGAAGGAAAGCCACAAAACTTCTAGAAGCTCCCAAATTCACTGGAGCTTCAAGTGAGAGGCTGAGTTCAAACAAGTAGCTTGTCTCTGCAGCTACTCCAAAAAAAGGGGGGTGGGATTACAGGTAGGCCCAAACCAAAGTACTCTGATTTATTTAATCCCATCATTTTAAACAGGATTTATCTAGTTGAAGTCCAAATCACTTTAAGGTAGAGAGATACAGCCTCCCTCCTCTTCATTCTCTAAATATTCATCAGCAAAGCTAGCCAGCTTCCATGTTCAACAGCATTGCAAATCTCTTACAGCACTCCGAAGACAATCATTTAACTTTGTTAACTCAAAGTGAACCAGAGCTTGAAATATCAGTTCCCTGGCATATCAGTCCAGATATATCAACGGAGAAAACAGGTCAAGGTGTGCATCAGGAATATATTTCAAGGATTCTGGGGTCCAAAAGAATCAACTGCTACATGAAATATTACCTTGAAAAAAGTTTAAGACTATAAGTCTTATAGTCTTAAGACTCAGTAAATTAAGACCTCCATAGTCTATGGCCCAGTTTGCATGTAACATTAAATAATAGTTTAAAATAAACTATGGTTTAAAACACAGGACTATATCATGCAAGGGAGGAAACAAGCCAGAGTCTGGCTTGTTGTGATGTGCGAATTCGGTTTGTGGTTTGTTTCCTGCAGATAAATCATGTGGCAAGCCAAGAACAAACCTTGGCTTCTATTCTCTGGGCAGAAAAAAACCATAAGTGAGGATTCACATGTCACATCGTGATAAACAAGCCTTCGCCTTATTTCCTGGCTCCACAGTCAGGGATGGAGGAAGAGCAAGGTACTCATGTAGGCTAAACCATAGTTTAAACTGTAGTGCAATGTTGCATTGCCCTTGGCCCAATAAGGTCAATGTAACTGACTTAGTCTCCTGCAGAGATGAACTTGCAAGCATGGGCCTTATAGGGCAGCTGAAATATAGTTTATAAAATAAGGGGGTTATGTGAGGTACAAGACTCCAGCAGGAAACGGACTTTCATGCATGTAACCTATTCAAAATAGTTTTAGATCTCTTGCTATTTTTGAACAGGCACATTTTTCTCTTTAAGTCAGAAAACCAGAAAGCCTGTCACAGCGGACTCTGGCACTACTTTCTTGCCATCATAAATGCATGTACAACCTACTCAGTTTTCAAAAGTTCTCCGTAAAGATGGGACTTCGTAATCTTGGCAGTAGGTGATCAAAGCACAGAAACCACTTAGGTGTTTTATGCTGCAAGAGACAACACTAATCAAAAGTAGGAGCATCTATCCATTCAAATCCACTGTAAGGCAGTCAACTCAATGCAAAACTCTGTGCACCTGTTCCAATGCAAAACTCTGTGCACCTATTCCAACCTGTTTCAGTCCTTAAAACTGTGAAGTATGGATCATAAAAGAGAGGCAAAGGGGTGAGATGGGAGATGTTTTTAAATACCGTTTGGCTATTTCCCACTCTGTTCCCACCCTTTCTGCAGCTTCCTCTCCACCACAACAAACTAACTGCAAAATAAATTTTTAAAAAGCTACATCCCCCAAACTCAAGTACTAAGTTTAGGCCAACAGCCCCAAAGGATCCACTGAACGTCATGTGCGTATGAGGATTGAGCTGCCATTATATAAACAGCTGTACTAAATTGCTCAAGAACAACTACAAGCCTTTCAGTAACAGGTAATAGGTGGCATTTGTGTCTCTTCCTTCAATGGTCCTCCAACTGTAAAAGGCCTGTCACTTGGGGTAGGAGAGGGGAGAATTTAAGACAGGATTCAGTGACAGCAAATCTTTCTGCAAATAAAATCCGTCCCCCCCCCACCCGTCAATTAAAGCTCCCAGTGAAACCAGACAGAAATGTAAAATTAAAAGAGGATCCAAAGTGTCACTTTCCCTGCTGCTCCCACTCCTTCAATAAATTAACTCAGATGCCAGTATGTGAACAATTTAAAAAGGGTTGCTATCAGCCTCAAAAACTCAAGGGACCTGGGGCCAGAATGACAGGGAAGGGTCATTAATAAGCAGCACATGGGCATGCTGTCCATCTCAGGAACAATGAGATGCACAGGCCAAAGCTCTCTCAAGTATGATATAAAAAAAAATCCCCCCAAAGAATATTATATCAAGTATTCAAATAAGAGAATGCAAAGGCAATCTCCCACCACATTGCTGCTCTGGGGAATTCACCCCAAAATCCAGGCCGCAGAATGCAAGGCAGAGGAATGGAATCATGAGTTATAGGCACAGTCCCCATATCTATCATCCTTTTAGCCGTCCGCCTTCATTTGGGACTTGGGGGGATGGGAGCTGGGTTTTGCACAGGTGATGCTGGGAAGGCTGGCATGCTTATCCCTGGCTGAAATGGTCCCACAGGCTGGGCAGGGACAACAACAGACTGCTGGGCTGTCCCTGAAATGCCCACCCATTGCACTGGGTAAGTTGTCCCTGTCATGGTGTTATACTGGCATACGTGGGGTACTCCATATGGCGATAGTGTGCCGGTAAAGGGGGACAGGGGAAGTCCTTGGGGCAAAGCAGCTGGTACGGTCCCTCGGATCTGGGAAAGCGAGGAAATCCATGTGGACGTGTAGCCCACTGTAGATGTTGTCGTCTTTAAAAACAAAAGAAACAAGAAACTATTATGATTATTAGTATTATTAAAATTTGTACACTGCCCTATACCTGCATGTCTCAGGGCAGTCACAACTTAAAATCACAATATAAAAACAGAAAATACATAATAGAAACAAAAACAACCCGCTAACCACCCTGCCCCCCACATTTTAAAAGGGCATGCCAATCAGCCAAAGGCCTGGTTAAAAAGGAAAGGTGTACAATGAAGGTGCCAGCCAAACCTCCGTGGGGAAAGCATTCCTCAAATGGGGAGCCGCACTGGCAGATGAAGATGATGGATTTTTTGGAGCTAGCTGACCTGTCTGGAAGAGTCCGTGACCAGAAGGAGGAGGATTACCAGGAAGAATGGACGAAATTTAAAGATTATTTAGTTAAATATCTTAAGTTAAATTAATTGGAAAACTTGCAAATACCAGATAGGCTTAGGATTTAAACATGTAATGTGATAAAATTGAAATTTAGATTGGGAAAGAAAGAAAGAAAGATGTTAAGTGATTAAGTTAATTTTATGAGAATATAGGTTTTGGAAAACCGTTAAACTGATATACACTGAAATTCAACCAAGGGGATACAAGGAACTCGCTTAACAATGTTAGTAAGATTAGTTTTAATAAGGCTAGGATTTATGTTTGTTTGTTTATTTGTTTGTGTGCTTAAAAATTTTGTGGAAAACTAATTTAAAAATTGGGGGGGGGGGAGAACAAATGGGGAGCCACTGCAGAAAAGGCCTATTCTCATGTTGCCACCCTCTGGACCTCTTATGGAGGAGGCAAATGATGAAAGGCTTCAGAAGATGACCTCAGGGTCTGGGTAGGTTCATAGGGAAAGAGGCACTACTTGAGGTACTACTTAAAATGGGAGGAAGTCATTGCTTCAATTGATTCTGTACCTTTTGCTGTATCTTCTTAACAAAGGAGCACAGGAGAGGATTGAAATGTAGGAAGTGAAACAACTCAACCCTGCCAGTGGCTAAGAAGTCAAATGAGGACTAAGGAGACCCAGGTTCAAATCCTCAAACAGTCATAGAGTTAACTGAGTGGCACTGGGTCAATCATCATATCTCCGCTGAACTTATTACACAGTGTTGTTTTGAGGATAAAATAATGAGAGCAGCCTGAACTCTGCCGAGCTCCTTAAAGTAAAGGCAGGAGACAAATATAATCCTCATGATCACCATGAAAACTAAAAGCCTGGATTTTTCCAGTCTAACTGAACTGGAGATGGCTCTCAATATGGTAACATTTCCAACTGTTGTAGAGACTCTAAGAGGTGGGTAGACACACTTAAGCACAAATTCTGGCACGTGGGAGGCAGCAAGGATGTTCCTTTCAGATCTTTATCTCTTTTCCAAGACTTATACAATTTTATAGGGAGAAGCTACTCTTTTTAGACACCTGCTCCCAGTTCTGCATCCTAGAACTGATGTGGTGCCTGTGTCCCCATTCCTCCATCTGTCTGTCCTTCTGCGGCTTCCCAGGTCCATTAATGCAAGACGGGGGGGGGGGGGGAGCTTCTATAACTCTTTGGTTTAGATCCACTCCGCTAGTTTTGGAGTGAAGTGTGAAGCTTGGAGATTAAACCTAGGAGCAACCCTCTCTCCTCCCCTCCCTGAAGAGGTGACCATCCTGAGTTCACATGGACTAGAGAAAAACAGGGTGCCTCCCCATAATGCCTGGGTTGTGAAAATGATTAAGTGGGGGTGGGGAGCAAGGTCCCCCCCAGCAGGACAACAGCTAAGGTATCTCAGCTTGCACAAGCTCACCCTTGTGAACTTTATTTTATGAAATCCCACCCCCCTCACCTCATATACTTTGCTCCAGCTGTCGGAGTCCAGCCGATGCTTGTTCTGTTTGATCTGGTTGAGACTTGGCTTGATAAGGGAGTTCCCCACCTTTTCTTTTGTCCAGTCGTCCACCAGTTTGTGCAAGTCATCTGTGAACATCCCTTTCTTACTGGCCGTCGTCTGCTGACAAGAAGCAGTGCTGCTGACGATGCAGAGCTGGTCTAAGGGCGTGGGAAATATTTTAAAGCACATTACAGAAAGCAGAAACAATCCGTAAAAATGGGATGTGCCGTTTGGGTCTCTTCCCACAGGGGAGGGCAGCGGCGTAGATTGCGTGGCTGGTGTGGGTACATGTGCCCCGGAATGGAGTGTGCGTGAACAGAGCCCTCACCCAGCCCACACCACTAATGCCGCTGGAGTGCCCTCCCCCTGCCACCAAGTAGGGCTGCACTGCGCCCCTGCCACCTGCAGCCCTTGGAGGGCGCAACGCACATATATCCTAAGGGCGCACTCTGCCTTCCAGCTCTGCGCCACTTAGCAATGCTGCAGGGCTGGGTGAAGCAGTGGCGTTGCAACAAGGGGGGGCAGTGCGCCCCAGGTGCCATGTCGGGGGGGTGACAAGAAGGCACCCCGCGGGTGCCTCTGCTGCAGCCGCAAACAGAGGATTCTGGTGTCGGCAGCAAACCGCTATGTACAGCATATGTGCGGCGTCGCATGCCTGCGCTGTATGTAACGCGTGTAGAGGATCTTCCGTTCGCAACTGCAGCCACAAGCAGAGGATCCCGGCACCATCCATATGGCGCTGGAGCGGCGGCGCCAACACACCACTATGTACAGCGTATGTGCGGTGTCGCTACATGCAGTGCATGCATTGTACGTAGCGACGCCGCACATGCACCCTACATAGCGACGCCCTGCCCCAGGTGTCACAGGCCTTCGTTCGCTCCTGGCGTGAGGAGGATGCAACAGGCATGCACCCCGAACAGGGAAGGGCACCTGTCTGCTGCGTCTTCCTCCCACAGTCCTGCAGCATCGCAAAACAGCGCTGGGCTGGCAGGACGGTGAGGAGCAAAATGCCCACCCCAATGCGCCCGAGCTCACTGCCCCTCTGGCCCTGCCCACGTGATGCCACTGGGCGAGGGGAAGAGCGATCATGAGAGGCAGGACCGTGGTGCTGAACTTCAAAAAGTACATATTTCCGTAGCAAAGAAAATCAGATTTGCACTCTGAGTAAGCCTTGCCACTTCAACAGATTTGCATATATAAGCTTATTTTATTTTATCTCCAAATGTAGGTTGCCGTTTAATTTAGATTTGCTTTTAAATCAACGACAGGAGGAGCAGGGGGAGAGAAAAATGAGGGGATTTAGGTTAGGTGGCCTGGCCATAGTTTAGAGCAGGAAATGGTAGCTGGTTGTGAAATAGGGAGCAAGGTAGGTCAGTCCTACCCAGTGGTGGGAAGGTTTGCCCACAGGCTCCAGTTTCAGGGCTTCTAAATACATTAAACCTTTAAAGCACATTTCCCCCCCTCAATTAATTCTCACACTGTAGTTTACCCCTCACAGTTACAATTGACAGCAGCCATTAAACAAGCTGAGATTTCTGAGAAGAAAAATGTGTTTTAAAGGTTTAGTCTGTGTTACTGTCTTCTTATTTCCCAGATTCTCAGCTTCACCATTTACACAGCATCAACACTACATTGACAGGATGAGCAGAAACACGTGAAGTGGAAAGAGGTGCATCCCCCAAACACTCGAAGATTGGAAGCCACAGAAGTTTGCAATCTCCTGCAATGCCTCTACAACATGTACTGAAGTATGTATCCCCTTTCCAAACTCTAGATGTTTACGGCAAATACTGGTGTACCAAAAGCACTATATAAAATATGAATCACCTCTCAGTCATGGCAGCTAGAAACTTGTTTTTACACACCCTTTCTTTCTTTCTTTCTCTCTCTCTCTCTCTCTCTCTCTCTCTCTCTCTCTCTCTCTCTCACACACACACCCACCCACACACACCCACACCCACACCCACACAATGCTAGCTATCAGATTCTGTTTGCATGGTGAAGTTGCAGAGATGTGAAAATTATTAGTCTGCAAAATATACATCTGTAATCCACAGACCTACAATGGAGTGGTGGTGTCATCTACCAACAGGAAGATATTAAATATAAAGCATTGGCATTTCAGAAGAGAAGAATGGAATGTGCAAATACCTTGGCTAGTCTCTGCTTGTGAACAGCTCTGGTGCAGCAAATGGGCCTGAATGCTCAACTGATAGTCTATCACAGAGGCAGCAGTGGTAGCACAACAGCATTCTGTAAGGCGAAGGAAAGTTGGGGGGGAGGCACATGATTAGAGGTAACAAAACTATGGGGTGGGAATGGAGATGACAAATGAATGGATCTGTATCCAAGGGATTTGGGCACCCAACTAGTGACTCTTGTCAAGAGATTTTTGAAAAGTTCAGCTCACCAGGGCAAAACATAACAAAGGAAAGTGGCAATGGGGAAGCTCTCTAGACTTCTACTACATCACGTGTAATGAGTCAACAAGGAAATAATATAGAATTCCCATGGCAAAGAATGCAAAGTGGAAAGGAAAACTTATTTTGTGAACCGGACTCTTTCATGCATTCGTGAACTTCAGACTTTTCTTCTACATTAAGGAACCCTTCAGCTTTGACAATTCCCTACACCGCCACCCATATTCTGAACCACCTCCCACTCCCATCTCTTACCGGGAGCAATGATGCCATTGTCAACATGCGACAGAGACTGTGGCCTGCTACGCAGCTTGCTTTTGAAAGTCTTGGGCCGGCGTGGAGATGACAGTTGCAGGGAGATGTCAGAGGATTCTGACCTACTATCTTTGATGGAACGCAGTCGCTCATACAACTCCTGCAGCTCCCTGTTCTGTTGAGCCTGAAGGTTCACTACCTCCTGAATGTGTCTACACAGAAGAGGAAGAGAACAAAGCCTTAAGACAAAGCTAAGCCCTGGCTTACTCAATACCCACCTCAGCAGCCACTAGATGCAGGCAAAGAGTGATGGACCAGCTGTGAGACTTTCAGCCCAGGGAACAGGCAGAGACTTTTTTGTGCCAAGGCTCAGGGTTAGGAGCTCCTTTACTTTCTCCTCACTCACATGGGTTGCTGTGGGAGGGGTGGGCCAAAAGGACTTCTTGGCCCATGCAGGGCTCCTCCCAATTGGCTCAGCAGTTCCTAAGTCTGCCCCCCCCCTTGTAGCATTGGATTGTACTTTTTATTGAGACCTGGAACACACAGCATGTGTAACTTAAGCTGCTCCACAGGCAAGAGGTTTCTCCTGCAGCCCATGTGTATATATGACTATGGACTCAGCTAGACTGGTAAAGAAAAAGCATTTTATATGTGTTGTATATGCATCTGACACTGTGACACCAGATGGCGCTGTGGAGTCCTGTCTTTCCCTACCGGATTTCCCTGTATGAGTTTGCAACGCGTTTAACTGAATCGCTTCTTTGACGTGTCTCAATCCAGCATATGTCTTGAAACTGAGGGAAGCAAATGTCCCATAAGGTATCTGCTTCCTGTTTGCTGCAATGGCTAAATAGTTAGGGAACTGTTCCGTGGCGTCTCCAGTGTGGGTTCATGTGCACGAGCTCCCTGTTTTTTGCCTCTGCGGTGACTACTGCTGGCTCAGGCATACTAAAAGTGCACGGGAGTCATATTCCCCTTGTTGGGGCATGCTCTTGCATCTCTCGTTTCCCAACCATGTTCCCTACACTGTGAGTTACTGGAGGCTGCTGCTGTCAATGTGTGGCTGTGGCTCCTCTTGGGCCTATCCTGCTCCTTCCCTTTCCCCAAGTTGCAAAATGCTCTTTTTCTCCTTTGGTGGCCTTGAATTCTCGTCCCTTTGCAGGCATTCTCCCAAGGCAGCAGTTTGGATGTTGTGTTATATGGCTTCACTTTCCTTTCTTTTGTGTTGTGAAGACAAACAGTACTTGTCAGCAGTGTGCAGTGTAAGAGAAACTGGACTCTTCTGTTCAGGGATGCCTGCGGCTCTTGGCCACTCACACAGCAAAAGGTGCTGGGACATCATTGTATATTTGGCAGATTACGTGTTGCAGGGGGTGGGGCAGGGTGTATCAGGGGTGCCCCTATGTCGGCATGAGTCAGTTGGCTCTGTCTGGTGGCCATAGGGCATTTCCGTGACTTCGCCACATTGGCCACAATTAAATGTTCAAGTGCAGGTGGCGTTGCCATGGCTGCTGCGGGTGGAGCTGCTGCTGCTCGACCCTACTCTTTTCAGAGCCATGTGTCCCCCACCCACCTTCTGTGACGGGCAAGGGTTGGATATGGCAAACGTTGTGCCAGTTTAGTGGCAGCTTCCCTGTCTCCCTAGAGTACTAGAGGATAAGGCTGCTCTGCCCTACTTCTACTTAATATATCACACATCTATCGTAAGGGCTGCAGTGTTTAATAGATTCACCGAGACTGATGTATTAATTAACTTTTTTGCTTGATTAAAAAGCTGCCCTTTGCTAACCAGGCAAAGTATTTTGTAAGGTAATTATTTGTAAGGTAAGTACTTACAACTCTGTGGCTGAAAGTTCCTTCTTAGAAGAGGCATTGCTCCTTCTCTCACCCAGAAGGGAAGGCCACTTCTAAGATTAAGACTACTATGATGCAATTACATAATCTAAAAAGAAGAAGAAATAACGATTCCCACCCCCCTTCAGAATTAGTTTCCTTCATATGAAAATTTATGTAGATTCGGTTACATTGATTGGTTGTATGACAGATCACCTGAGAATTCCTTCATCAAATGGCCATCCAATCTGGCTTGCTAAATAGTGGCAGAATCATTTGGAAGTAGCAGACCCAGACTTACCGAAGCTTTTTGATATTATCTAACTTCAAAATCAAAAAATGAATGTAATGGAGCACAAAGAAAGTCTTACTCTACTCCACCCTTTCCACATTTCGGTCCCTTGTTATAATGAGAACCTTGACGAATATGTTACAAGGCCCCATTTTAGTGCCCTTACTTCTCCCGCAAACGCTGCAGCTCCACCTTCAGGTCCTCATCTTCAATCTCAGACTCATCATCGCTGCTCATTGGGGAAGAGGGGGAGTAAAAGAGTGAACTGCGCCTCTTTACGTGGGTGCCATCCCTCTCCTCTTGCGACTGCTGGCTTCGCTCCCAGCCCTCCAGGCTACCCCCCATGGGGGCAGAAAGTTCACTGTCAGAGCTAGGCTGCTTCCGCACAAAACTGCCTTTGGCCCATGGCTCTGAGAAGGACTGCATCCTGCTAGCCATAGCAGACTTCTCCTCCAGGTCCTGCTGCTCAGGGGTGGTAGGGGATGCATCTGTTTCACCCATGGCACCAGCCAACATAGCAATTTCTCCTTTTCTGGGAGCCTCTTCTTCTGGACCAGGTTCTGAGGAAGGAGGCATCTCACAGGGTTCACTATCTGAACCACCTGAAGCCTGTGGCACTGTGATGACCTGAAGCACACACAGAGAAAGAGAGAGGCAGAGAGAGAACGTCAGTTGTGTAGGTTCCCTTTCATAGAAAAGTTGGCCTAGTGTGGGGCAGAAAAATGGGCAGGATTTGGTCCCGAAGGAATATTTTTTTTACAACTGGAAGCTCAGGCGGCAGCTCCCACTTTGGTGTCTTCAACATGACACACTTATACTAGTGGGCTTCAGATTGTAGTTAAGAGTGGACGAGGAATGAGCAGGGGTTGCAAAGAGCCAGGATTCCTGGGGTTTCATTTCCTTAGTTGGATTTCTAACCTACTTTATCTCCAAATGCTTAACCCGGGAACAAGATACATTTATAACAATATCATTTAAAATAGATTTAAAATATGAAATATTAAAAATATCGCATATATTTTTAAAAAATGTTCAACCACACCTTGCACAAATAAAAAGGTTTTATGTACGTCAGCTACTAAATGCACACAAAAGCTTTGACTTACATGACCTAAATAGGAGAGCAAATTCTTATCTTCCATTCAGAAAAAAGGGGGAAACAGTGTATCATGTCATGCCAAGAGAGACCTGGACTACAGGGACATAAAAGTCACCTGACCCTACTACTAAAAAGACCACACCAAACAAAGAATAAACTCCCCTCACCCCATGTATTAAATATGAAGAGAGGACTTCAAAGAGAAAATACCAGATACACTAAGAAAACTGTCAATAATCAGCTTCATAGATTTCTTTAAAAACTACTTTGAATTAATATGCATTAATATGCCTTGCAAAGGCCTGCTAGGAGATCCTATAGCAACTGCAGCAAAACTATCCACAGTCAAGACAAAACTGAGTGGTTTTATAAGGACTGCAATACATTGATGGGGGAACAGAGAGAGTGAGAGACAGACAGACAGGGGGAAAACGTACAGCAATTTAAAGCACAGGGAGCTACATGATACAGACCTACATACGGTTCACCAGGAAAGATACACTATAAGAATGCAAAATACTTATAGTGCATGAAGAATTACTGCAGAGAGATGGAGCAACAGACACAGCCCTTTTCATTATCTGAAAAGAACCCATAGGCACTGGTAACTCCTCTTTCAGACAATTTTTTACTAAGAACTGTTTATCATAGAGAGTCCCCTCTAGTATTAGGACAACACTCCCTTGACCCATCTGGTCAATTATATTCTTTATTTATACGGCTATTAGCCCATAAAGTATGTACGAACATAAAAGCACAGAAGCATAAAGACCAACAACAGAAGGTGAACACCACGATGCAAGGGTGGGTCATTGAGCAGTGACAAATAACAGCTTGGGGCCCGGAAAGATCCAAGGGACGGTTCACAGAAAAAGGAAAACTGGAGACGAGATCCGTCATGCACTCTCAGCATAACTGTCCGATTAGTTTTTGATGATGTTGTTGTTTTTTGGTGGTTTTTGTGTGTAAGATAACCGCATTCAGGAATCTCGCCACCTGCAGAGTTACAGAAGGATCTGTATCCTGCAAAAGCAGTGCGGCATGTGACTCAACAGGCCTGCCAACCAAGCGCAGTAAAGCAGGACCCAGGAATTTAGTCCTGGCTATGCTATGTAGGGGACAGTTGAACATTATATGTGGAAGAGATTCAACTGTTTTCCCGTCACACTCGCATAGCGGAGACACCAAACCCTTGGAAAATCTGTGGCTCAGCAGTTTCGATGGAAAAACATTGAACCTTGCACGAATAAATGCAAGTCGGTGTGGTACAGATGAAAGAGATGACATGTATGATGGAAGGCCAAGTGGTGGGGTTATTCCGTGATACCTGGGGGAGCAGACACCCCCACCCCTGGAGAGGTTGTGTTGATTTTCAATGTCTGCTAATCTTTGCTCGATAAGGCTTTTGGCTGAGCGTAGGTTCATCTTTAAGGAGTCCACTGGGGAAATTCCGATGCTCAGAAGTTTGGCATGGATTTTTCCTACCCACGGATTAACAAAGTCATCCCGCCAGAGGCACTGAAAGAGGTAATGGTCGGGAAGCCTATGCCAGCTGGACAGCCAATAGCCAAAGACTCGCTTCCAGATGACAGTCTCCAATGATGCAATCCTTAACTCCAGACGTATGGCTGCGTTGCTCACACACATGGGGAGTTTCAGGAGGCGACGGAGAAACTGATTCTGCAATGTCCCCAGCGATGTTAAATTGGACCCTGGGGCCCAGAGCGGGGCAGCATAACAGGGGGTGGAAACCACTTTTGCGTGGTGCACCTTCAATGCAGAAGGGATGTGGGAGGCTCCATCGGCCGCAAAAAATTGGAGTAGAGTATAAAGTATTGTTTTCCCTTTGTTTAGTAAATACTGTATCTGTGGCTTCCAGCTTAGGTTGTAGTGAAAAAAGACTCCCAGGTATTTAAATTTGAAAACCTGTTCTGGTCAAGCATCATGCCACCTCTGAGACCGCTTGTTGCAGGATTTTCTCTAGTCACTGCAGGTAGGCAGACAGTTCCTCTCATCACCTTTGCATGTTGCTATGAAATCTATAGATAAGTTCCTCAGCACTTTTCATACTCCCAAATGTAGGTTCCAAGGCTTCTAAATATTCATGTACCCTGATTTGGCAGGTTACCTCTCTGGTAGGCTGAGTATGATACCTGTTGCAAGCCACACGTATTGCAAGAACACAGCTCAAGGCTCAGGGGAAGCCGACTGTAGCAGACACACTTACTGGTAGCAGAGAGTCACAACAGGCAAGTCAGGGGTTTTTCAGGACCCTGGACAGAGCACCACAGATGGTGCTGGCTCATGGGCTCGCATTTACACACAAGGAGAACTGTTGCCTCAGCAGAGTGCAGAGGCTGGCTGATCTGGTATTGTTCACACTCCCTCTGAGGAACGGCCAGTGTTCTCAAAAGGCCACTGCCCAATTCTGCAGCCTACATTGTGCAACGGTGAGGACTGTACTGGGCATGTGTCATCTGAGTCCAAGGAGTCTGGCAAGACCTTGCAGCCTGAAAGGTTGTAGAGTGGGAAATGATCCCACCCCAAGCAGTGCCTCCACCTCCTTTATGACTTCCTTTGAGCCTAAGGGTGACTGAGGCCAGAGAATGTGAAGAACACCTCCTTTTTTATTCTCTAGTACAGTGCTGTAACATGCTTGATTCATGCGTGAAGATTGTTCCTCCCCAATCCCTGGGTAACATGTACACAGAGGACCCTCAGTTTTCAGTAAGGAATAGCTTCAGGAAGGTTTTAGCATCCTCCCCAATATCTTCCCCACAATATGTATCATTGTAGCACTGGGAGCACTGGTTTCAAAGTAAAAACTGCCAGACCATAGCTGCAAAGGTATTCTCCTGTAGAAAGTATACAAGGTTTTTCCTCCCAGTAACTACATTTTGTATTGAATATACAGTGGTGCCTTGCAAGACAAAATTAATCCGTTCCGTGAGGCTCTTCGTATAGCGGTTTTTTCGTCTTGCGAAGCAAGCCCATTGACAGCTTAGCAGATTAGCGCTATTAGCGGTTTAGCGGCTTTTAGCGGCTTATCTGCTTAGTGGATCAGCTGATAAGCGGCTTAGCTGCTTAGAAAAGGGGGGGAGGGGGAAAAAACCTGCAGGAACTCGCAAGACATTTTCGTCTTGCGAAGCAAGCCCATAGGGAAATTTGTTTTGCGAAGCGCCTCCAAAACGGAAAACCCTTTCGTCTAGCGGGTTTTCTGTCTTGCGAGGCGTTCGTCTTGCGGGGCACCACTGTACTTTTTATGACTGCTAAGTGTCCAGACTCAGTTTGGTGTATACACAATTGTCTCGCAGGGTGTGCCATTCAGGCAATGCGCCTTCCCACCTAAAGAGCAACCAACTCAACCTTGCATAATTCCCCCCCCTACATCCTCATCAAAGTCTTCAGATCTCTGTTGACCAATGTCTATATGACCCAATGATTTCTTGGTATCATGACCCCAATCCCAGGCTCTTGCACTACACTGAGAAAGATACTGATGAGGAAGTAATACATGCTGCTCTACGTAGAGGGGCCCTCAGAATCTCTCCCTGGGCTCTCCTGGCCCAACAACAGAGCTCTCAACCTTCCTCAAACAATGAGCCTCCAATAATATTGATATCCCTTTCCATGGCACAGGAATCAATGCTTGCAGAATAGGACGAGGCCGTTTAGGTCGTCAAGGTAGTTGAGGCCAGCCTACTTTAGGCTTCAGATGGTCCTAGCTCTCTGCTGAGACACCGCTTTCCAAAACTCAGCCAGCAGGGCTATTGGGGATTTCCCAGGGTCCTGACTGGCTTAGGCAATCTGCCATTCTTTCCTCCCTGCTAGAAAGTTGTAGGAGTTATCTTCATTTACACAACTTTTGGCTCAAGCTGCAACTCAGGAAAATTTGGACCTCAATTTCTTTATTTGGGTAAAGGCTTCCCCCCTCACAGATCTGAGATGTAGTAAAAATAAAAGTATTTAATCCAATTACAAAAAAGAAAAAAGAAAGAACAGCATGAAAAACTGGCTGCTTTGTCAAATAGCCTGTGCACTCTGTTTATGGGGTGACCTTCAATGGAAAACATTGTTCTTTGTAAAATACATGGCTTGCTCCACAGTGATGCTCTGACTGATGTGTGGGTTTGTGGGTGGGGAGATGTTTCTCATATCCACTCAGCAAACTGAACAAGAGTAGATGGAAAGAAAGACCCATGTCAAGTAGGGATTTTAGCTCACTTAGCTCAGCTCAAAGCAGTGATAAAAACTAAGATGACAACAGCTTCTTTACTCTTCATGAATCAGATTAGCAAAGCTTGCAATAGTACCAGCCTCTTCCTTTCAGAAGAGTCAGCTCACAGTCCTTTAAAAGCTCTCACATCTGGAGGGTTTACAGCAAAAGATTAGCTCTGAGCAGCGACCAACTATGTCCCTGGAAAGTTCAGTAAAAATGAACTTTCCTTATTCTAGTATTTGTTTCTTGCCACCAGGTGGCTCCAATTTGATACCTCCCATTCCCTGAAGTTTTATACCTCCAAGAGTATGAGTTGAGTCACAATATGAAGCTGTGACAAAGATTTGTTTCATAAATGCGAACTATAGATAAACTTTGCAAAAGCTGAAATTGTGATTTTCACAGTAAATGAAATAGTGGACTGAACATGCATTATATAACTCATAATTGGCGCATCATAACTTTAGACCAATTATCCAAGCCCTTTACTGCTTTAATGCAACAAACAAGCCACAACCAGAATGCAAATCTCCAACAAAGCCGTAGTTCAAACTTCAGATTTAATCAAATGCTTTATCTAGTTAAAATAAGATGGCTCAAACCTACACCAGCAGCAAAAAATAAAATAAAAATCCAAATATGGGGAAATGCCAGCAAAACCTGGTCCAGGAGGTATGCCTAATAGTCCACATATCAAAAGAGTTGGTGGGGCAATGGTAAATTTTGCCTTCATTTTGCCTCTGTCACTGTCACACACTCTCCCAGAAGGTTGTCCAGATGGGAATGTGGCCATTAGCCTGAAGACAGTCCCCCACCCTTGAGCTATTTGGAGCAAAGCAATGTAGTAATGAAAACAAACAGCGGAAGTAAGACAATCATTGCATGCATATTTGGATTTACATGGTTTTGTGGATTACATTATACGCACCTGAAATCGGCCTCGCTGGAATGATCCAGCCACAGATTGACCGGGTGCTTTATTCTGCACTGTTGCATGCTCAGAGAGAGAAATCCAATCAGGAGCAACATCGCCAGTCATCTCCTCTGTTGTGTAATTTATTTTATTTTTGTCGAAAACGAACACAAAGAAAAAGAACACAGTCAGGCAAAGCTGGGACCCTGATAATACTAAAAAGCAACATTGCATTATAAAAAGAATGATTCTATTATACATGTAGGCTTTTTATTTTATTTTTTGTATCTAAAGACCTACACTTCTATGTGGAATGAAAAAACTGGTTAATCAAACTGGAAAACAAAGTGGTGGTGGGTGAAATGTTACACAAATGAGTAAAGGAGCAAAAATGTATAAATGGAAGAGGCAGGAAATGCTAAAAAAAGGGGGGAGAGTGAAAATAAAACAACCATACTTAAATAAATCAAAACAGATGTTACCTAGTCTAGATCCCTGACTGTAAGCACACTACCTTGCCGGACTTTTGATTTCTTGAAAAAGCTGGTCTGCCGTAGCCTGTATGCCCAGCTTTTTAATTTGCGAGTCCAGGATTTCTTGCTAATAGGGTTTTTGAGACTAGGGCAAGTAAAGCTTAGGCCAAAATATCCACCTCCTGCATGCAGGTGCACAGCTCCACCACTTGATGCTGAAGCAGGACAGGCCACAGGGTTCTCAGGAAATGAAGCCTCCGGGGACATCTCCTGAACAAAAGAAGTGGGTGGGGAAGGGACAGAAGAAAGTGGTGTCTGAATAATGGCAAGGGGGAGTCTTGCACTCTACAAGTCAAACCTTAAATATTTTAGAGCAGGGGTAGCCAACGTATTGTTGGACTAACAACCAACGCCCATCATCTGGACCACTGGCCATCCTGGCTGGGGTTGGTGGGAGCTGGGAGTCCAACAACATCTGCAGGGCTCCTGGTTAGCTATCTCTGTTTTAGAGATTGCTTTCTTGCTGAGGGTTGCACATTCAAATCTCCAAGCTCAATGAAGTGCCTATTTTTAAAAAAGATCAATTTGTCAGGTTAAAATAGCCAATGACAGGTTAGGAGGTTATATGTAACTGCTCAACAATTTTACAATGCCTTTCTCCAAATAGGACATTTCCAATTCTTAGCCCAAGTAGGACCTAGTAAAGTTCAGTTCTGTATTAATATAGGCAAACTGTTGCTGTAAAAATATCATCTAACTCCCACCCTGTGCCTCTCCCAGCACTGGTAACTCCCAGATACCAGATATTCATCAAGCACTCTAATAAAACTGATCCAGGACAAAATGGTGGGATAGTATGCCTGAAAAGGAAACTTACCTCTCACTTGCCAGCACCCATTAAGCTAGCAAATGGGTTTGTACAGCCATCTAGCATAGCTATAGATTTCTTGTTGCAGGAAGAAAAGATTTCAACCCCAGCCAATCTCCCTGTCAGTACTCACATGCGTACAGAGATCACTGGGAGCAGAGGTGATAGCACTGGGCTCCCTCCTCAGCACTGGCAAACTGTCTGGATGACTTGCAGATGGGATCAGCATAGCCTGGGGGTCTGAAAGCTTGGTGGGGCTTTGCTGGGTCTCTTGGGGGGAGTCTGGTGCATCAAGAACTGGGCCAGGAGGAGTTTCTTCAGCAGACGAGGAAAATGGAGACTCCACGGCACTTTGTGTGTCTTTCTGACTCTCAGGGGAAGTGCCCGACAAGCTGTGTTCCTGATACAGAAGCGTCCGCAGCTTCTCATCCAGAGTTTTGATGTTGTTGTCGACAAAGTCCATCTTAGGGGGGCCCTCACTGTCTGACTCCAGAGTGGATGCGAAGGGGGCGCCTTCTTGTCCAGGGGTCTGAGCCAAAGCACTGGCCTGTTCTGTCCTCATGGCGTTATCTGCTTCCTCAGTGGTTGGGATGTGGCAGGTGGTTGGTCTGGCCACAAAGGCCTCAGTGGGCGTACTTTGCTCCGCAGTGCCAGATGTTGGATGGGGTGTATATGAAGATAAGTGAGTTTCGTCAGCCTGGGTCTCTGCCTCTAAAGACTCTGGCCAAGCAGAAGAATCGGAAGCGGTAACATCATAATTGTCACCAGAAGTGGCAGACAGCAACTTATCCATGCTGCCTTCCACTTGGTGAGGAATTGCTGACTGCTCAGTTTCCGATGTTTGGGGTTCAGATACCATACTGTCACTTAGCTCATTTGAGCTGGAAGAGGGGATCATTCTGTGCTGGCTGCTGAGATTTTCCACAGCCTGTGGACAATCCTGGGGGTGATCTTCTTTGCTACTCTCCTTTATATGGTCTGAAAACACAAAGAGATAAAACTGTTGACAAATAACACCCTAGGAAAAGCTATGTTGCAGTACGGTCCTTTAGAACAGGCTTCCTCAACCTCGGCCCTCCAGATGTTTTTGGCCTACAACTCCCATGATCCCTAGGTAGCAGGACCAGTGGCCAGGGATGATGGGAATCGTAGTCTCAAAAACATCTGGAGGGCCGAGATTGAGGAAGCCTGCTTTAGAAGGACAAAACCCCTGTTAACTGCAGAGAGTGTCCCTTCTAAAACTTGCAATTCAAGATGGGATAGTTCTCAAAATTATGACTTTAAAAACCAGGGTTGCTCGCTTTAGAGAAGGGGTGTGTAACTTAGGCCAGGGGGCAAATTTGGCCTTCCTATTCAGCCCATGGGGCTCTCCACAGGTCACCCCCTTTTCCACCTCAATGGTGCCTTCCTTGGCTGCTTTTGCTTGGCTGGATTATGTCCTTGGAATTGTGATAATGCCTATTGCTTGCCTGGAAGGAGAGAGGTGTGAACACATGTGTGCAGAAACCTCTGCTTTTTGCCTAGCTAGAATGCAGCCTACTGTAAGAATCGCATCTGTTGCTCTGCCCATTTTTGCCTCTCACTTCCCTGCCTCCTCTCTTTGCCCACACCCACCATATGGCACCGGGAAGGTTGCTCATGAGGAAATGCCTTGAGCTGAAAGGTTTCCCACCTCTGCTTCAGAAACAGCTCAGAAAAACAAGCCCAACATATTTGCAGCAGAACATATTTGCAGCTTTTAGGCTATTATAAAATAAATTCCATAGTATTTTTTATAAAGGAGTGTAATGTATATGATTATATAAATATAACAAGTTCAAGGTGATGTATGTGTCCTATGAGGGCCAGTCACTATTGTAATTCTGTATTCATCTTGAACACTCCTATGCCACTTTTTACAAAAGCCTCATAATACTTTTCATAAATATAGAAACACAGTAAAGTTGTGAAAACAGCAGGAAAAAAGTGAGCACAAGATAAAATTACCAGTCAAGACAAAACAAAAACATTGGGGCAACTAAAACCCTCAGTCAATTAAAAAAGTCTTCACCTGGCAGAGTAAGACTGTATTTTTTTAATAATAAAAAAGGAGGCAACTGCATGACCACAATAACTGTGAGCACACTTCATTCCACACATTATTTCTTATCTCTGTTTAAACCTGATCTGATCCATGCACTGCTCTCCCCCATGAAGTATGCATGGGTCTTTCATTAATGATTTTAAAGGAACATTAAAGGTATTTTTTTTTTATTTCAATCTATAACATTTTATTTTAGTGATATTTTACTGCTATTTTTTAAAAGTGTAATGTAGATTTTAAATTATTCCTTTATGTTTTGTACAACTGTCTTTGCATACTGCTTTGTGAGGGAACTTGCCCTGAAAAACAGATTTTTAAAAAAGAAAAGAAATAAACCTGATTTCTGGTTAGAAAAGTATAGTGCTTTTTCAGTGCTTACTGTGAAGATGCTTTCTTGTTTGGGGTAAACAATGCACCCTCTATGAGGCAGGGAGCACGTGACTAATTTTGTTGCTGCATTGGATGCTGATTATTATTATTATTACCACCCTACCTTTTCCCTAATGGGAGTCAAGGTGCCTTACATATAAAAACGAGACTCGCTAAAACCATAGAAAAAACTATCATTAAAATAAAAAACAAACATCATAAGAAATAAAATTATATTCATATCATATATAATCTATTAAAATGATGCTTGCTCCAGTTGCATCCCCTGGCCAAGTTGAGACAGAGTCAAAGAAGGAAAAGGCAAAACACAGGAAGAGAGAGGTCCCTCCCAGCAAGAGATGACTCAGCACAGACTGGAGGTATCTGCAGATGAATGTGTGTGCCAAGACACACTGGTCAACAGGAGCTCCATGTTCCTTTCTCAACCTGAAGAGGCATCCAACAGGAATGGGATATGCCTAAGCTACTCTGAGGGACGCGGGTGGCACTGTGGTCCAAACCACTGAGCCTCCTGGGCTTGCTGATCAGAAGGTCGGCGGTTCGAATCCCCACAACAGGTGAGCTCCCGTTGTTTGGTCCCAGCTCCTGCCAACCTAGCAGTTCAAAAGCACGCCAAAAAATGTGCTTCCCGCTCCGGTGGGAAGGTAAATGGTGTTTCCATACGCTGCTCTGGTTTCAGTGTTCCCTTGCGCCAGAAGCGGCTTAGTCATGCTGGCCACATGACCCGGAAAAACTGTCTGCAGACCAACAGCAGCTCCCTTGGCCAGTAAAGCGAGATGAGAGCCGCAACTCCAGAGTCGTCTGCGGCTGGACTTAACTGTCAGGGGTCCTTTACCTTTTCAAGCTACTCTGATTCTGGGGAGGAAATTTAAGATAAACCAGTGGGAGTAACAATGATGAAGAATATGCTGGAACGTGCTGTCAAATGTCACCTCTACGGAGGCAAAGGGAAAGGGAGGAGGAGGCTCCCACATGACCACTTACATGCCATCAGCAACTGAAGGGGCAAGCACAGCTGCTGATGTTGCTGGTGCTGCTCTTGTGGAGTGTGTGCCATGACATTTTTGTGATGTAGGGAGGTGCTGCGCCAGATAGGTCAAGACCATGGAGACTTTAGGCCATCTCACTAATATGGTGGGTGAAGTCTTTTTCCCCTAGGGACCTGGGACCTGGGGATTAAAGAATCCAAATGGGGAGTCTGTTTGATGGAAGACTTGAGTGCGTCTGGGACAAGTCTTTAGAACCCTGTAAAGACTAAGCCTGTGACAGGGGATAGGGGGGCTGGGGCAAAAGAAGGGCAAGATCAGTTGTTCTGTTCGGTGGAAAGCAGAGTTTGTTTTTGGAAAGAAGGCTGTGGCACAGATTTATTCTACCCTCGTGAAAAGGTCACAAGATGTGCCAGGGCTCCCAGCTCTGAAACCTCATGGACTAAGATTATGCCACTAGGAAGGACACACTTTGGGATAACAATGATAAAAATGTGGTGGTCTGGAGGACTGCCTTTCAACTCAAGGAACTTGTGTGCTCCTGTGGCCATGAAGAAACAGGCCTCTGAGAAATCAGTGCTTGTGTGGATGTTTGCCAGAGAGGCTGGATGACAGGGGTGAGGTCTGTCACTGCTGGGAGGAAGATTAGCCTTTCCACTGTGTCCCTAAGCAATAAAGTGGGTGTTCCACTGTGTTACTAAGCAGTAAAGTCTTCCGGACGGGTCAGATGGTTTTTGGGGAGCTTAACTATGGAGCTGTAGTTCTGTAAAGACTAGAGTAACTAGGAAGTGTAGATGAGCCCCGTCTTGGAGTGAAGAGCTGAGAAAAGGCTATCTTAGAGATGCCATATGTCCAGAATACTGTGGGCAAAAGCAGTGTCTGGACAGAAACCGGCAAGATGTCCCAGAAAATCCAGACATATGGCAAGCCATGTCAGAAGTGCCATTTTTGCCAATTTTCGTAAATAATTATTCAAAATAGCTCAAAAATGGCAATTATTTTTGCTGTTCTGCAAGAAAAGCTCAACAACTCTGATGCCCACCCCCAAGAAGCTCAAC
The DNA here is from genome assembly GCF_964106915.1 of Podarcis gaigeae. NCBI lineage: Eukaryota > Metazoa > Chordata > Lepidosauria > Squamata > Lacertidae > Podarcis > Podarcis gaigeae. The sequence continues at coordinate 37,346,549 of NC_139694.1, forward strand.
AACATTTTGTCTGGATGTTCACTTTTTGAAATATGGCAACCCTAGGCTATATATGTAAGCCCTGAAGCAGGAGGTGGGATCTACTGAAAAATCCACCAGCATGTCAGTGCACTTGTACCTAGCTTTACCTACTCTTCTCTCCCTGTGTGTACCCTGCGCTCTTCCCAAATCAGCTCCAGGGGATTGAAAGAAACCCCATAACAGATTTAGGAGTTCCAGGGCATGCAGGGAGAGAAGTTTCATTGTGCAGTCAAAAGTCCTTACACTGACAGAAGTTGAGATCCGAGCTATTTGTAGCCAAGGCCTCCTAACCACCAGAACTGTTGTCTTGCTTTTTGTAGCTGGTGCCAGGGCTGTCTGATGGAGGAATTGTGAGGTCTAGTGGAGAAATGGGAACTAGACTACACTAGCTTAGGAATTCTATACAGCCTTCGTCAAAGGAGGTCCTACTGGGCTGAAAAGAGTAAGGTTGCTTCCTTTTCGTATGTGTGCCAAGGGTCTCTTTTTTATCTTTTTTATCTACAAGGTGCACTTTGAGCAGCTGTTGACTAAATAGACAAGTCCCTCTGAAGTGGGCTGCTCACTGATTTGACCAGGAAGTTCAAGACCTTCTAGCTACTGTGAATGCTACAATGATCCTTGAAGAAGGCTAAACAGCACCTAGGTTGACATTGGAATGAATGCTGATTCCGTAGTAAGTCTGACCAATACCCTCTGATGGGTATTGTTGTCCCGATCCTTATTTTGCAGTCTATCCTCCAGCCAAAGAATCGTAGCTATAGCAGAATTTAAAGAGGTAAAGACAGCAGCCAGGACAGGAGCCTCATGGGAATTTTTAAAGAAATGTGGTCTGCCTTCTTTCCACCTTTTTCTCGGGAAAATGTGTCATTGCGCCTAGGGGGGATTGAGTCCAATAAAAGGACTTCCACTGCAGCAACCACAACTGAGACTTTTAACTGTTCCATTGCTTGAGGGGGAAAAGTATACAATCCTCTGAGCTAGTCTGGTGGCTTTTTGTTTGGTTGGCTTGGTGTTCATTTCAAGTAATTTTTTATTCTTTTTACAAAGCGGATGGAGAGAGTATTTCTTTGGAGACTGATCTGGTCTCCAAGGAGACAAACGCTGCCTGGGATGTCGGCTGAGCTGGCTCAGGAGGTGAGAGTTGCAAATCTACAGGTGATTTAGCTCTTGCTAATAAAGGTCTCAGTGGGAGGCTCCGTAGTAGCTGCAGTGGGCTTCTTTTTAAATTTTTCTTCCTTAACTAGCCTAATATGTTGCTTTTTTTTTTTCTTTCTTTCTTGCTGGCTTTCTGCCCACTTGAAGGAGCGATAAAGGATGAAGGGAAAGTCAAGAAAAAGAGATTGATAAAGATTTTTTTAAAAAGGAGGAGGAGGAGGAGGAGGAGGAAGTGGGTAGCACAGGGACATCTGTTTGGGAGGAGCACAAAGAAGGGAACAATGAAGCAATGGGTGAAGGCAGGGAATCAACTGGGGAGGAGTCAGGAGCATTGAATGCCGTAAGGAAGTTTGTCATATGTTACACATAAGAAAAACCCTACTGGATCAGGACCAAAGGCATCCTGTTCCAGCATCTTGTTCTCACAGTAGCTAATGAGATGCCGACGGTAAGTCCACAAGTACAACATGAGTGCAACAGCACTTTTACTCTTGTGTTCCCCAGCAACTGGTATTTTTGGTCCCTTCCAACTCTGCCATTCTGTGATTCTATTATTCTATGACCATGCTTTCTGTACTAGACAGGAGTTGCTATGCCAAGGGATAGAGAATGACTTCTTGCCTTCAAGGGAAGGGAATTCTTCCCCACAAAGAGATTTCTGATCTTCAGCAGCATTAAAGACTTAAACCTGGAAACTTCCACTCTGAAACTCTGAGCCATTCTTACTTGAGACACAAAGCCTGAACTCAGTGCTGGCTACAGTTCCGAAACTGTACGGATGCTACACTTTACCACAAACAAGCCAAAATTGAGTCAGGCTTTCTACAGCATCACATGTTCACCTGTTATCTGACACCCCGGGGCAGCTGTAGTTGACTGTAGAAGAGTGCAAGGTGTCTGGATTTCTCTGTTCCTTATTGTTTGATTGATGCAAAATCTCCAGCGGCCAACAGGGGATGACTGAGGAGCGGATTCACCTGTGAGGAAAGAAAGAAGTACAGGAGATGATCATTCCTCTACCATCTTTCATGTGCATAACAAGTAAACAAAATCAAGATGTGCTTAAACAAGACTATGAGAACATCACTGCTGCTGTGAGCAGAAGCCTTAGGAACAACAAGGCCTAGCAGTCAGGATTCTGGACTTGGCCTTAAGGCACCAAGGCTGCAATTCTAATAGACTTAAGGAGGAGTAAACTCAATGGATCAGAGTGGGATTGTTGCCATTCTTTTTACTGACTTTCTCTGGTTTCCTTGGATCAGTGTACTTGCACAGAAAAAAATGAATGCTGCCGGTGAAGCCATCCTTCCTTGGCTTTGCCTGAGTTCTGCTGCTTTCCCCTTTATTTATAGGGACTACCAGAGCTTTCCCAACTTTTTATGTGGATGACACTTTTTTTTCTTTTTCTTTTTTACATGCACGATTTCGCAACACATTAATTCAGTTTTACTAGCAAACCAGAAGTTAAATTAACCCCTTTGCAGCCCTGGAAGGAGCGCGGGGAGCATTTGTGCGACACACCGACACACGGCAGCCGACACACTAACGTGTCATGACACACAGTTTAGAAAGCTCTGCTTTCGAGTAATGCACTGTGCCATGCATGTACCTCCTTTCCCATCCCTGTCTTTACTAAAGCCAGTGTGGTGGTTAGAATGTCAGACTAGGGTCTGAGAGACCAGGCCTCAAGTCCCCACATGGCCATGAAGATCACTGGGTAACCTTGGGCCAGTCGCTGCCTCTCAGCCTAACCTACCTCACAGGGTTGTTGTGGGGGTTAAATGAGGAGGGGGAGAGCTATGTATGCCATGGTGAGCTCCTTGGAGAAAAGATGGGATATACCATATTTTTCCATTTATAAAACACCCCCATGCATAAGACTATTTTGGGGGACTCAGACTTAAGAAAATGTGGGGAGATTGCCCTGTGTATAAAATGCCCCCTAATTTTTGACATGTTTTTAGGGGGGGAAACCTAGTCTTATACTTGGAAAAATACGGTAAAAGCAATAAATAAATAAAGTCAGGATCAGGCATGCATTGGTGCACTTGTTGCAGGTTTTTCCATGTCACATTGCTCAGACAACAACAGGAATATTCTGTTACACTACTATTTCTCACAAACAGTCCCACCAAATTACCAGAAACTAGCCCGTGACTCTAGGCTGCAAGTTAAGAAGCTTAAATCATTTAACAAGAACATATGAATCAAATATTATCCATAAAATAATAGGGCCATTATCCAGTTTCAGTAGATTTACTTTTAATCCAGTATTTCCTTCTGGCTCAAGAAGAGAGGACTCTCTAATTTGGACCTGGGTGGCATTGTACATCTCATTTTTATCATAGCGCTTACTCTGCTTATATCATACCGTATTAAAGAACATTTGCTGGTATGAGACAAAAACCTGTAACACTCTGCCATTAGGAACAGTATCTACATTTATTGCTTGAGCACCGTTTGCTGCCTTGAACACCATTTGGCGGGATACAAATTTAACAAACAAGTAACTGTAATATGTACCTCTTATTAGTAGTCCAAATAAACATTTATCAATTTGTTCAGCACAATAACTTCAGGCTTACCCAGGGTGTAAACATGCTTGATTTAAATATATATATACATATCTTTGAACAGCTGATCCCTATACTATATCACAGTCTGCTTTTGAAAGGTTCTCCTCAGTTTCAGAATTGCTCTGACATGCGGTAAGGAAGACTCCTCTTTCAGAAACACACCCAAAGTTCCCCTTAATTGCACGGAACTATGGTTTGTTGGATCCTGGCCAAAGTGTTCCAGTCCTCCAGGGACACAAAAATATATGTGCACTGGAGCAGGAAGAAATAACAAATCAAGAGCAGACAGATGCTCAACTTGTGGGTAAAAAACATACCACTGGCATTGTTCTGTTGATACAAAGGTCATACCAAAATCAGAGAAAAAGAGACCATTCAATGTTAATAGAACAAAGAGTAGCCAAGCAAAATGTTGGCCTCTTCTGATGTGCTTGAAAAGTAGTCCATCATGGCAAGTAACTGCATTCGTATCACATAAAGGAACACAGTTGACTGTGTGCATTTCACTTTCCACTACGAAAAATCCCATGCACGAGAGAGCATCTTTCCCTCTTTCAACCATTTTTTCTGTATTTCTTAAATGGAAACTCAGCCATTTAAATGTGCACGCCACATTTCACATCTGATGACACCACACGTGATATTTGCTACATAAACATAGGGGTATTTTTGTAGTCAACCTCAAAAAGGAAATTTTGAACTGGCTAGATTTCCATACACTTCAAACCACATCACCAACTGTAAGTTAGGGGTAGACAGAATGACGCCCTCTAGTTATTATCCTACTCCAGTCCCATCAGCCCCAGGCAACTTGGCCATGTAGTCCAATGACATCTGGAGGGCACCTAATTGGCTATCCTTCTATAAGTATGAAAGCTGGCTTGTAACTTCATCTGCTTTAGGATAATGTGAAGAGTCGCTACCAACCACAATGAAGGAATTTGGATTCTAGTTTCCTAAAGGTAAAATCCAGACCTTTTTCTTTGCTCAGCTACATCAAACCACCCCCAGAATTGATACCAATTTGGCTATACTCATTAAGAACTTGTTTATTATTTATTTTAAATGTATATACTGCTTAATTGATAGAAGATTTCTAAATGTCTTATTTCAGCCTTGAATAATGTCACTCAAAATCTTTAGAATCTTCCCATACAGTTATCAGGACCATTGCAGAGAATCAATTATATGTGCCAAGATGACTCCACCTAAGACGTGATCTACCATAAGAAGATTTGAGAGACGAAAGGCAGCCTAACTGACAAGGAACAAATCTGCTTTAGTTCCTGCCAAAATATCCACTATTTTCATCACTTTCACCTTTAAGGAGGGTGGTTTTGTTTTGTTTTTTTGTTTGACCTTCAATGTTAAATGTTTTAAAATAGTTACTTACTGCCAGTTTGAGTAGATGCTGGGTTTATCTGAACTTGTTCAGAAGATCCTGTCTGAATTAAAAATGAATAGATAAATATAAAAAGGGAATTTCCCAATACAAGCACACACTTTCCCAGAAAAGTGGTATCACTAAACAAACATAACTTACTTGGGTAAGATCAGAAGGTGTAGACTCTGTGCCAGTAGTTCGCTCTTCAACTGGAAGACTGCGGATGATGTCCTGGGCCTGGCAAACAATAGCCTTCAGTTCATCAACAAATTTCTCTTTCTCATTTTCCAACACAAAGTCATCTTCAACCTAACATGGGAAGGAAAAAACAGGGTAGAAGATGTAAATGCATCTTCTATCACATTTTATACAATCAGAGAAATCTTAGCTTTCCAAATGAATAATATTGTTTGGCTGAAGGAAAACTCATATATAGCCAAAACAATTGAAATTGTGCCAGTGTCTATGTAGCAAGAAGCCATCTCAAGTTTCCCCAGTAATAAGGAAGAAACATACTCATTCTAAAATGGTATCGCTATACTTAAGTATTCCTTTTTCTAAACATATTATTTTGCAAAATGCCAAAATCAGGGGCCAGACCTAATTATAATCCAGAAGCCAACCACAGGAAGAAAGTTTCCCTCAAAATCTGCTCACAGGTCCTGGCCTCACCCCTAGAAGCACCCAATGGCTCCCTGGGTGGGATTTAGCCTCAGTGCATCCAATGGAATGATGTCTGAGTGATGCCTGCCATCTACAAAAAGGATAAAGTCTACTCTCACTCCACACCCCTGCATAGTACTAGAAATCACGACTGTATGTAAGCAGGGGGATCCAAGTCTTCAACAAACACCCCATTCTTACATGGGGTCTCCATCCAAGGAATGATCAAATCCACACCTACATAGTTCCAGGTGTGCTCCTTCATCAGGTGTCAAACTAGCTTGAAACTACAAGCCCCTGCACCACATCCTCATAGGAGATCAATGTCCTCCATTCAGTATTTTCTGTAGTATTAATCTAAGGTTTTAATCCTATCATACATACCTGGAAATGAGTCCCACTAAATCAGGGATGTGGAGTCTGTGACCTTTCATATGCTGTTGGTTTACAGCTCCCAGTATTCTTGATCACTGGCCATGCTGCCTCGAACTGATGAGATATGGAAGCCACAACTCCATTAGACCCATCTTGCATGGCCAGTGATAAAGGATCAGGCTTGATGGGATTTGTAATCCACAACACCTTGAGTGGGGCTATACAAACCCCCTACCCCAATTCAAAGATCAGGCAGCAAATTTTATGTCTAAAGAAGAAATGTGTACTATTGTCAAAGTCTTTGGCCGCTTATTTTTTTAAAAAAATAAAATTTACTGAACAACAAAAGCAGACAATACACACGAGAGAAAAACAAACATTAACAACAAAATAATATGTTTAATACAAGGAGCTTTTGATGATAAAGTCAAAGAAAAATTAAAAATTCAGAAGTGAATGAAATGGATAAAATTATAAACGAGATATAAAAACACAACTTGTGCAATGAAGGAAATAGGAAAAGGGGGGGAGTGTCTATAAGGAGGCAAGACCTTCTTCCATTGAATTAAATGAATTTATCCAACCTACACTCCCCCCCCCCTCCGATTTTCTAATGTTTAGGGCTAAAACACCATTTTGAATCTTATTAACCCAAGGAACAACAGATGGTCCTGCAGGAGTCTGCAGCAAACCTGAAATAATAACTTAGAAGGTTAGTTCAAACGTTTCCAAAGGTGACAGTGCCTGGGAGGCTGAGTTTAGTCAAACCTCCAAGCCCAGTTTTCATTGATTCCTCTAGCAGCCCCATTTTTAGGATCTTGCCCCAAGGCCTCTCAAAGTTAGTTCTCAAAATAATCTGTGCAAGTCAAGGGCATGTCAAGTGGAAGACTAAGGTTAGACCTCAGGGGTTTCCATATCTTGAGAAATGCTATGAACAAGACACAAGTCTATTGCACATTGTCCCGAGCAACCCAAGCATTTGAACAAGAAATCTCTAGCGGAAAGCAGGCTCTATGAAACTTGCCATGTAGTCAGCAATGTCTTCCGGAGCATCTCCATCAACATCAAATTTAAATGTGACCATCTTGTTGTTATGAGTCTCAAGCTGGCACTCCACCGTGTTGTCCCCCGATGTTGACACCTGATTGAAGGGGGGGGAATTGAGTAATTAGAGTCAGAACCTGCCTCTTCTTCTCCAATTCTTAGCAAACAAAGATGACCTCTACCTGACTGGTGTGACACCAATCCTGTAAAATGACAGCACTTGTCCAAAGGCTGAAGTGGCAAAGCACCAATAACTAAAAAGGTTTAACACTACATATTATCTTTGTTGTTGTTTTAAATAGATAATTATGTACATATTATATGTTGTCCTATAGTAAGGTAATGAATAGAGAAACAATTCATTTCTGTAGAATCGGGCATCTGTTGAAAATGCCAGCACTTGGTCTTTGGGATTCAGTGACCTCAGTTTCAAATATTTCATCAAAAGACTTTATAAGCATTTTCTGGAGGCTTGAAAATATACTTCTTCACCCAAAAACTATATTCAATTTTTTCCCTCCAGTTATGACCTGATTCCAAATACTTGCCTTCAATAACATTTGGAATGGATTCTAGATCCTGTTCACACATTGTGTTGTTTTAAAAGCAACTGATCTGAACCCATTCCTTTCTGATCTTGTGAAGCTGCAAGAATAAACTTAAGCTAAAAAGATACACAAAAACTGTGAAGTCATCTGCTATCTCTGACAGCGGACACACAAACCAGAGTAGAAACATTAATTGTGTACAACATTGGATAAATCAATTGTTTTAATCAGTCCATTTTGCACGTCTCAAAATTCATCCCACAATTTACCATCCACAAAGACTGATTCTAGGCAAATCTGAGATTATAGAAGTTATTAAAGTGCTCTTCTGCTCAAAGATGGTGTTAAAAGAACAACTTGCTATTCTGTTTCCCCATATTGAGGTGCTCCCTGAAATATGATCTGTGAATATAAGAATTGACTGAGCCAAAGGGCTTCTTCTTAACATATATTAACCAGAAAAACAAATGATTATCTGGAGTCCCAGGGCAGGATTCAACTAAGTTGTTGCATGTGCAGAATGAGGAGTCCCCGTAGAAGGGAACTTTCCATCCTCTCCTACCCCTGTGCACCCTCCTGCACCATTAAAATCTGCTCTGGGGGGTTGGGGGGAAACCCAGAAAAGGTTTGGGGTCATTCAGGGTAAGGAGACGGTGGAAAAGTCTCATTGCATTAGTGGATCTCATTCTCTGGACACATACTCCAATTGAATTCCACACATAGTTACAGAATTTATAGTCATTAAAGCATTGCTTGCAAATGGGAATTTGTACAACGGTGGTAGTAGAGCCCAGATAAACAACCTCAGATATATTTTCCAGACAGATGTTATTCAATTGACTTCTATTCTGGAGCTATACATGGTTTAGCTTAGATTGTTAAAACATACATACCTGCATCACAGTGAGCTGAAATTTGGTTCCCTTCTCTGTTCGGGCACATGAAGCTCTCCGTTGCTTGCTTTTGTCTTGTTTGCCATTTCCACTTGGAAGGTCACATCCATTGGCACCTTCCTTCTGAATGGCTACATCAGGGATCGGTCTTAAAAGATAGGAAAAGAGGTGATCACTCTTAGAAGGAGCACACCGAGACACTTCTGAGGGGAAGCTCTCTGTAACTTCTGAACATTAATTTAAGTAAATTTTTGTTTTCCTTTTATCAACTAGCCCAAATGAGGGCTTGCATTATCTTACAGCAGCAAACGTACTCAATATTTGAATAGGGAAATAGATCAAAGTAGGGCTGGCAAACACTACTTTTTAAGTGAGTTGAAGGTGGCTAGGTACCATATGCAGACATTGCTGTCTATGGTATATGCATTTATTTTGTCACATTACCATTGATGTTGTTAAACACTTAAATTCACATGGGTGAAATTCACATGGGTGCCTTGGACAAACCACATTTCTCCCAGTCTCAACTACACAGAGAGAGACAGACACACCGCATCTGTAATGGGGAGAATATTAGCTTAGCTTACAGGGCTGTTGATGGTCCTCCTATTGTATACATTACCCTATCTGTGGGGCAGCGGGATTTCCCTGACTTCTTTCTAGGCCACTGTGGTCATGTTCAACATCCCAGTGCCACATAGATGGGACCAACAATGCCCACCCTTCCATCTGCTGTCTTCTAGGCAATGATCAGGTGAGAAAGGCCCAGATTACTGAACTCAAGGTTACTACAAAAAAATGGAAGTAGCGAAGCCATGGAGAACTGGCTCCCACACAACTTCGTAGTTGTGTACGCAGTGTCTTCTAAAGTACTGCAAACACTCAGGAAGAGCACTTCACAAACATTTTCTTACTATTGTTCTCTTTACTTTGTCTTAGTGGTTCTTGGGGTGGTATGCAGAGAAAGCTAATGGATAGATGGCACCTTTGCAGATGTACAGAAGGGGGGTTATGGGGAGGACCAGGACTAGTCCTCACCTTAGGGTAATAAGGCATAGGGCTGGACCCTGCAGCAAGTGGGTGGTAACATGACTGGGGAGGAGGGAGAGATGGATGTAGCAACTGCTTTTCAACTGGTGACCTTAGTCTGTGAGGTGGGGCTAGGGAAGGTGCCATTTAGTTCACATCTCATTTGGCAAAAGGTTTGGCACTGGCATTGAGGACTGGCAAATTCTGGGAATCCCAAACCTAAAGTCTTCCAGTGAAATCCATAAATTAACTTTCTAGCACACTACTGCTTTGATCAGAAAATTCCTAACAGTTATCCTAAGCATTTACTTCCCTAAATTTAACTGAAGTTCTTAGCAGGGAGAGAATGATGAGAGTTCCTATCTTTGGGTACATATGCTTCAATAATGTTTCTTCCTACCACAACTCTGCCAGCTTTCTTCTGGTTGAAGTGAACTCCCCCCTTCCCACCCCTCTGCAAGCCTTGAGCTTGTCTTCTCTGTATAGAAAATGGAGATGTTCACTAGTTTTGATCTCCATGCACTTAGCATTCCTGCCTTCCACCAGGCCAAAAAAATTAACCTTGGAGCAGACTCACCCTTGAACAAAATCCTGCTTTTGAACCGATGGCTGTTGTTCTGGTACCAAGATGGAAGCCTAGAAATAGGGAGGGAGAAAATTAATTATGTTGGTTCTGCATTTGCCATCCTCACTTGGATGCAGCGATACTAAGCAAATTAAGTAATTACACAAAATGCAAACAATTTGTGTGCTTGAAATGAAACACAATCATACTTTTCCAGGCTGACATCCTCAGGACCCGGATCTGCCCCCCCCCCCCCCCTTCTTCTTCTTCTAGCAGCATTCAGCACCAGTTCTAAAGATAACCTTGAATAATATCTAGCTCTGGAGATTCTATTCCAAGCTTTGCATTTGCTTTGAAAATATTTCCCATCCATAGTTAGGAAAATATTTACAGTCTCAGAAATGTATGCTTGCTATTTGCAATCCCAGGAGAAAAAGTGAAAATAAAAGTCATTAGAGTGGAAAGCTGAGGCAAGTTACTCTACAGTTAAAGACATACAATCTCTAAAGATCATTAGAATGAACACCTCTTGCATGCACAGCAGAAAGGATAAAACATTCTAAGGAGGTTAAACCTAGTTTATCCACAACATTTTTCCTTTTTATGGAATAGACACAGCATTGTGCTAGATCACTAGATTACAGTCTATAATCCAGTACACAGTTTGAAGGTGTCACAAATAGCTACAAATGACATTGGTGGCATGATTAGATATGCAGGAGAATGGAGAAACCTTTATCCACAGACACAACTGCAACAAGGAAAGTGCTGAGAACACAAAATAGGCAACAGGGGATGCTCAGATAGTTTCTCCTCAGAAATGAGAAATCAGGTTGTCTAGAACTGAAACTGTGTGCTAACCCTAAGAGCTATCTTGTCACGGTATGCAAGATGAGGAAGAAGAGGTCTCAGGAGATGATGAAGCTAAGGAACAAGAGGCTCAGGTAGCCAAAAGAATGGGAAAGAGCCTGCAATGAACAGAGATAAAAGGTGCTTCCAGGTATGGATGATTTAGCAATCCCTCATCATTTTGGTTCTGCTTTCAGGTGACAGTTGAAGAGCAATTCAGCCTCCACACTTCTTGAAGGCAGACCCTAACACTTTGTTCTGCAGCCAGGTTCTGAGTCCTCTTTTCCCAACTCCAGTTACTGAGAGGGGGGTCATTGGGACCAGGGGGGAGCGAAGACTACCTCCTCCTTCACGGTACTCCTTATCATGTCGCCCCATTGCTGCAATGTAAGAAGGAGTGGGAGAAAGAGTGCAACACTTTTGGGAAAGAGAAAGGTCAAACTGATAGAACTAATTCCTAGAGAGGAGAAACAAACCAGAGAAAGAAAAAGTAGCTACAGCAATCTAGAAAAGGGGTGGAACAATCTATACAGGTCACTATAGGCCAGAATAACAGCACAGTAGCCCACCAATGCCCAGGGAATGTACTGTATGCAGCTACGAAAAAAGTTGAGGAAAAGTTGTGTTTTCTAAGCTCATAAAAAAGGAAGTGGAACAGGGAAAAAGTGAGAGGACAATGTTTTGTTCATGCCATCTTGCATGAGTAAGGAAGCAGTACATGTCCAGTGTGGAAGCAGTCACAGAAACCTAAAAGAACAGCAGATGGTAGAAGCAGAGGAAAAGAGACAGGGAATTAAGGAAGAAAGTGACCGACAAAAGGAGAGGACTATTGAAACAAGGCAGTCAAAGCTGTATTAAATGGGCAGGAAAGGGGTGAAGAAGAATGCTGGATGAACACTGCTGGCTGAAAGATAGTGTGGCTGGACAAAGCAGGGCCAGCTAAGATGAAGCAGGAAGAAAATCATAGAATCATAGAATTGGGACCACGAGGGTCATCTAGTCCAACCCCCTGCAATGCAGGAATCTTTTGCCAAATGTGGGGCACAACCTCGAGATTAAGAGTCTCATGCTCTGCTGACAGAGCTACAAGGCAACCATTAGTTTGGCAGAGGTGTGACCATAGACAAAGAAAGGAGGGACTAGGGTTGACCTCTTTTTCCTGACAGGGCTACTGGACTAGAACAATTTTTCCATTGTTTAAATCCAGTCTTGCACGTAGCACTCATGGAAGGCTATGCCTGCCAGTTGTCAAAAATACCACTTGTGAAGCAGATTAGAAGCACACAAATCTGATTAGCAAGAAATTAAACACAAAACAGGAAACACTTTTGGTTAACTCTGCACCCTCTTGAAAGAACAAGAGTTTCTGGCTGAGTCTTGTTTGCGCGGAAGAAAATGTCACCACCATCCCATGCTAAACAAACCTAAGCTGTGGGGACTGTGTAGGGGAGAGAAAGCTTTTTCTGCCAGAGAGCTGCATTTCCTCCTGGGCTGCCTTCCAGGGCCTGTGTGCCAGAAGTGGGATGGGCAAAAGTGGGCAGAGCAACAGATGCAACTCTTGCCTTGATACACAGGAGGCTATACTCTGGGTTTCAACCCACACCTCTCCACTTTTCATTCAGGAAGCAAGGGGTACATCTGTCAGGGCTGGAGTCAGGTGTAGGGCAGCAACAAAACAATAAATCAATGGAGGCTTTGAAGGAAACAAACCACAAGTCCGGCCTGTCGGTCTTGGCAACTCTTTCGAGGTCTTGCCCCGATGAAGCAGTTGTGAGGGCTGAAGATGCCTGCCTTCCAAGGGTCCACTGGGACTCTTCCTCTCCAGGGTCTTTCTCACTCAGCCTCAGGCGGTGTCTGCGCACTACCCGGCTCTGCCCTGCCCTCTTGATTTCTCTGCGTGTTCTAGGAGACCAGCAGGGAGAGGAGCTGGTCGCACCGGGAGGGGGAGACTCTCTGGCTTCTTCCGCAGCCAGCCCCATTGCCTTCTGGCCCCATTCCTCCCCAGCCCGTTTCTGTCTCTACCTCTGAACTGCTCTCTGCCACAGTCTCTCCCTTCTCACGAAACCCTGTTACCTCTTCTGCTTCACCCTCTTCTCTCTCTGTCCACCCACCACCAAGGCCCTGGCTCTGAGCCCTCTTCCCTTGGGGGGGGGGTTCCTCGGCTGGTGCCTCCCACCATTCCTCTGCATCCAGCCAATCCATGATCGTACCACAGCTCAAAGGCGCTTTGCAGCCCCGCAAACACACTCAACAAGCCAGGCCAGTGTGGAGGTGCATGACCTGATGGCCAGATACAGAAGCATGGAACATCTCGTCCAGTTTGGCCCTGAAGTATGCAATCACCATTAAAAAGTCAAAATACTTAGCCACTTTGTTGTGACTCTCTTTTCTGTTGAAGGGGGCGGGAATCCTAGGAAACAATATTTTTTTAAAAAAAGAATGATATACCTGTGAAATGTCTTGTCCTTGAACATGTTCTTGGTGTGGCTGTGTCCCTGCGCTAAGTGATGCTTGCTGGTTCAGGGCTGCTGCTGCTGCTCCAGAACTTGTTGAAGGGAACTGCTTCTGGACCACTGGCTCTGCAGGCAACATGGACCCCTGGCACATTGGCAGCTGCTGCTGCTGCACATATGCTGACTGTACTGAGGAAGCTGTAAATGGTTGGTTATTATCAGCTGGCTGAAATGCTGGAGGTTGCTGGAGGAGGCTAGGACCATGCAGGTGCCCAGGCAGTTCTGGCGGCTGTTGCCTTGCATGAGCTGGCTCTGACTGTTCTGGCATGGAAGACACAGTCTGTGGTGCGTTTGGGGCAGACTGTGGGACTGTGGCGTTGAGGGGCTGAGGAATAGAATGCTGGTTGAACTCTTGATAGGGAGCCTGTGGCTGCATTTGTGGGATAAAAGATGGCTGAGATGGGACAAAAGGGGTCTGCGATCCTGGCTGTTGGCCTTCTGCAAACTTGTGTCCCGCCTGAGGAGGCTGCAGCTGCTGGTGCCCTATGCCGGAATCCTGCTGGATCAGATATGTTGATGGCTCAGGCTGGAGCTGCTCGGGGGGATAAGCATGGGCCTCCACTGGTTGCCCTAGGCAAACCTGCTGCTCCATGCAGCCAGCGCCACTATCCTGCACCGTATATAACGATTTCTCAGGAGAGCGCATGGCAAAACTTCGTTGATCTGCAACCTGTACTGCTAAGTGAGCCTGCTGGATCTCTGGAGGCGGAATTAGATATGGCGCTGGTTGGGTTACGAAAGCTGCCTGTCCTTGGTAAAAAGACTGCATTGGATATGTTGGTTGGTCCAAGGGCTGTCCTGGATACACTCCAGGGACTGCATAGACCAGTTGCTCTGTGCACGGAGGCTGATCAGAGCCTTGCATTGTGTAAGCAACACGCATCTGACATGGTGCTTGCTCTGGTGCCTGGAGCTGGTTGGTGGGCTGCACTTGAGGTGTCAGCTGCTCTGAAGCTGGGAGCTGGTGGGGGGGCTGCGTTTGATATATTAGCTGTTCTGGGGCTTGCAGGTGGTACTGGATGGGATAAGCCACCTGCTCTGGAGTTGAACCCGAGAGCTCGGCCTGCTGTGGCTTTTCTACAACTTGCTGAGTGACAGCTGCCAACTGCTCTGTAGAGCTGCCCTGGAAAAGAAACTGCTCTTGTTTCTGCTGCTGTAGAGGCAGGTGGTATAACATCTGTTGCCTTACACAAGGATGTTGATCTGTGGATTGGTGCATCTGAATAGCTTGCTGCTCTTGCTGCACCAGGGAAGGCTGTGCTGAAGCATCGAGGGGCAGCGTGGGATACTGCGGGCACTGTGGAAGTTGAATCGGCTGTGGCATGGCAGAGACCTGATGTACTGGCACAACCTGCTGGGACTGCTGAATGGAACCAACCTGCTGGGGAATTTGTGGAGATTGCTGAATGGAGCCCACTTGTGGGGGAATATGCTGAGACTGCTGCATTACTGCTGCCTGTTGAAGCTGTTGAATACAGGCCATTTGCTGGGGCTGCTGCATGGGAGCCACCTGCTGGGGAACTTGCTGGGGCTGTTGCATAGCCACCAACTGCTGAGGAACGTGCTGGGACTGCATGGATGTTGCTTGCTGAGGAACATGCTGGGGCTGCTGCATGGGCATTGCGTGCTGGGGAACCTGCTGGGTCTGCTGCATGGGTGCCACCTGCTGGGAAACTTGCTGGGTCTGCTGCATGGGTGCCACCTGCTGGGAAACTTGCTGGGTCTGCTGCATGGGTGCCACCTGCTGGGAAACTTGCTGGGTCTGCTGCATGGGTGCCACCTGCTGGGAAACTTGCTGGGGCTGCTGCATGGGTGCCACTTGCTGAGGCTGCTGCATGGACATCGCCTGCTGGGGAACTTGCTGGGGCGGCTGCATGGATGCCACCTGCTGGGGAACTTGCTGCATTGTCACCTGCTGGGGAACTTGCTGGGGCTGCTGCATGGATGCCACCTGCTGGGGAACCTGCTGGGGCTGCTGCATGGGTGCCACCTGTTGGGTCTGCTGCATGGGTGCCACCTGCTGGGGAACTTGCTGGGGCTGCTGCATGGATGCCACCTGCTGGGGCTGCTGCATGGGTGCCACCTGCTGGGGCTGCTGCATGGGTGCCACCTGCTGGGGAACTTGCTGGGGCTGCTGCATGGATGCCACCTGCTGGGGCTGCTGCATGGGTGCCACCTGCTGGGGAACTTGCTGGGGCTGCTGCATGGATCCCACCTGCTGGGGCTGCTGCATGGGTGCCACCTGCTGGGGAACCTGCTGCGTTGACACCATGTGTTGAGGAGCCTGCTGTGTAGGTGCCACCTGCTGAACAATTTGCTGGGGCTGCTGCATGGGTGCCACCTGCTGGGGTACTTGCTGGGGTTGTTGAATGGATGTAACTCCCTGTGGAACTGACGGCAGAGCTGAAGGGTTAGGAAGAGCCTGTGCTAAACTTGGCATATTGTTGATAAACTGAACTGAAGGCTGCCCCTGTAGCACAGGTGAATGACCAGCAGGCACAAAGCTGGCAGAAGCATGCTCCAGTTCCATTGATCCTGCAGCAGCTGGAGCCTGACTACCGATTCTAGCAGCAGAGGTCAACGGTATGTTAGCTGGCAGGTGTTGGTTCACCATCTGTGGTGCAGGGATAGTCTGAGGGGAAGTGGCTGTCAAGATCTGCTGGGGGACTCCCATGATGGATCCATCCAATGTGTGCCCTTCTGCACTGTAGGATACCTGTGCATCTGGAGCCTGGTGAGAAGAAGATATTTTAAAAAGTGGTTAAATTGATCGTCCTCTCTCCAAATCTTACTATAAGGAACCTCACCATCACCACCAACAGAGGAATCACTCTGAGAAGACTATAACGAAAAGAACTTGTAGAAGGAACATCAACATTCAAGGGATTTTGTATAAGTTAATAAACAGCCGCTTGTAAAATTCCATCACCTTGGCAACACACTTTCAGTGCTCCAAAATAAGCACCTTATCTGTAAGCTATATGAAGGGTAGCAAAGAACCACTAACACTTCTTTGCAATTTCAAAAGTATTTCAGTAGCTGGACAGCCAGTATTTAACTTAGCTATGTTCCAACTAGAATGAAGGAGTGGGATGATGGATTGAATTCTTATGTTTAGGGTGCCTGAGGAAGAACTACCGGTATTTTTCATGAAGGTTGGTCCATTCTATGAATACGGTACATTCTACAGGGAGCCGACTGCCACTGCTTCATTCTACAAGCATTTCCTAGCGTGCATTCAGTTCTGCTTAAAACAGAGCTCATAATTTTTCATTCAAGCTTCAGCCTCCACTGCATCATATAAAAACGCCTACAACTCTGTCACGGGATCAGATATTCAGAGTAAAGCATGCCTGCTCAGGCAGCTGCCTTAAGAAAAGGAGGACAGCATCAATTCCAGACACACCCAAAAATTACAAAGTGGTTTTTCCACAAGATGGTAAAGTAAATGGTATAATTTATTTACAAAAGCGACCATTTTGGGGTTAATTGTGACTAATGTATCTCAAGTGTGAGAACTCCTCAGAGGCAAGAATCACTTCTTGTTGCTGGAATGTGGAGTTCTTCCATCCTCTCCCAAAGCAGTGCTTTTGTAAATAAAGTATGGCACCTTGTGAGGTCCACCATGACCAAACCACCACGGCCCCCCCTATCGAGCTGATTCCCCAGCCTTGTGCAAGAGCCTTTCTGCACAATTAATTTTTATGCAACGTGCGTTTCTCCACTTGCTGCACACAACTTGTTGCAGAGATATCAGTTTCCAAGTGTTCAGAGCTAAGCTACCTTTACCTACAAATGTATGAAAGCAATGGGTAGAGAAAGGATTGAGCAATGTCTTTCTTCTGCCACTTATCCCTCCTAAAGCAGTTAGTTCAGCATACCATTGCACACATTTGCATGTAATGTATACTTTTGTGATAAAAGAGCAATACTCTGTACATGAAAATGTTTGCACCACCACCACTGCTCCTGATGCTGACAGAACAGGGACACAACCCAGAGGCAGAGCATCTCCTCTGCATACAGAAGAAGGTCCTCAGTTCAACCTCTGTCATCTCCAGGTAGAGTTAAGAGAGACACCCACCTGAAACTCTGGAGAGCCGCCATGTACACTACTGAGATGGAGGGAACAATGACCTGACTCTGCATAAGGCAGCTTCCATATGTTCCTATGTTCTTGTTATTGTGACCACTGAATGGGGTATGGGTGCCGGAGTGCCATGGCACCTACTAGGTATCATTTTGTGATGCACTTAAGACCAAACCCCCTGTTAAAATGCAAGCAGGTGAAACATTAGATCAGTGTCTCCTCTTCCACTGCACAGTGTTCATAAGACAAGACAGTATGAACAGAAGCAGCGGGGTGGAGGATGTTTAACCCTTCCCTCGCCAAGCACTTTTCTTCTGCCAGTTTTTCAGACCAAGTTTATTTCAGAAAAAATGTCTGTGAAATCCCCTGGGGGGGGGGGAGGAGATTGAAGTAAAAGTTTCAGAAGAAAAGTGACACTCTTTTTCCCCTGTCATTTCTTCATTGCAAATTGCCCCCTCTTGAGAATCCTTTGCAGTGAAGAAATGACCATCAGGCTTGTGTTACATACGGACATGTTGCAATGTGCAGTTTAACTTCGACTTGTGAAGCAAACTCCATCACCTGATCAACATTTGATGTCATTTGGGGGGTGTTCCCCCCACCACAACCCAGAGGCTGCGCATTTGCCCCATGCAACTTCTCCATAGCGGCACACATCATCCGGACAGATTTCTTTTTCAACAACAAGAACGCCTGCTACGTTATCTCCCACTTTATGTGACTGCCTGCTCTCGTCATGGTGTGAAGTCCCTTGTAGGCGTATGGCTCAGAGTCCAAGATGCCCTTGTGAGATGCTATTTTAATGACGGTTTGAAAGGACCATCAGGTCAGTCGGACTATCCCTGGAAGCCCTTACCAGCCTCGGTGTGAACTGCTGAAGTGCAACAGGAGACGCCTGGGCTTGAGGAACCACAGGGGGGGCCAAGCTGTGGGTGGGTAGGGTTGAAGGCTGACTCTGGATTAGTGGTAAAGCGCTGTGGTGGGCCACATTAGCTGGCTGTTGTTGCACCTAACAAAAAGATAATTAAATGGACCGTTCATAGAAAAACTAATTGATTGCCTGTGCTTCAGCTCTCCTGGTCTCAGCTGCCCTGCCTGCATTCTCCGGCAACATATTCTCCTGGGGAAATGATACATCATCCTGAGACATGTTACCCACAGCAGAGATTGTGAACCTATACCATTGGTGAGCCACACAAAACACTGTTGTAACATTACTTACATTACTGCAGAATCCAACAGCTTAAGAGAATGTATGGAAGGGCCCCCACACATCTCTTACACCTTTCACTACCATTCTTAGGAAAACATTCCTCCTCCAAGGCATCCCTTGGGATCCCTTCCAACTCTACAATTCTATAATTCTACGAAAAGGCAAACTCAATGGATGATAAAGGGTGCCTCTGGATACACATGGTGGAACAAGTTCAGGACTCCTCCCATCTTAGGCTATCTTAATGTACATGTATAGACTAGAGAAACCTAGGACCTTTAAACGGTTGACTTCTATATTTTTAAAAAAAGACAAAGGCCTGATCTATACACAGAGAGCAAAAGGAAGGTAGAATGATGGGAAATCACCATTTTGTTTAATGCCCCTCTATCTGAAAAATCCATACAAGTAAATGTTGTTTATATCCTTTTAACTTATATCCTACCATTAAGCTCAGGAAGTTTTATAATTGTCAGAGAATTCTGCACAGCTCTCAATTCTGTGTATCCTGAATCAACAGAGGCCGACTGAATAAGAGATACTGCCTTAGCTATCTTATTTTATTCCTTCTCTAAGACTAGCACAGTCATGACAACATTTCCAGAAACTCGATACAAGCAGTTCTCTTACCATATTTAAGAAAATGATAGGTCACTTACCCCTGCCATCGACTGGTAATGTCCCACCAGCTGCTGGGAAGCATAGATGTGTCCTTGAACACTGTTTTCAGCTTGTGAAAGATTGGGGGCCTGCTGGGGGCCCATAATCTGTTCCGAGGAGAAAGCCAGGCTATGTTGGCTGGAGGCATCCGAAAGTATAACTGAACCTGCTCCTCTCTCAGATAAACTGTCAGCTGCGTCAGTGTAAGAGGAGGGAAAGGACAAAAGATAAGCTGTTTCAGAGGAATCCATAACAATTCCCATCCTTCTCCCTATCACTGCCTCATGCAGACAAACCACTTGGACTTAATGAACAGGCCCCACTGGTGGAATCCCACAAAAGGATGTCCACTAGTACAATGAAGCTTTCCCACCCTTCTCCTCCCTCCACACCCCACCTCCCAAAATTGGGAACACTGTATGGGGCTAGGAGAGGAGACATCTTTCTGTCTGGTAAGATGAAAAGCTGATGGAACAACTGCTATAGTGCTACACTGAATTCAAGGGGCATAACAGGAGCTGTCTACAAATGCCTCATCTACAAGGATCAAATATTTACTTGAGAAAAGAATACAAGAAAATGCAAGCCTGCATTCTAGTTGAGGGCAAGGAAGGGTGATCCAATCT
Source organism: Podarcis gaigeae (assembly GCF_964106915.1). Lineage (NCBI taxonomy): Eukaryota > Metazoa > Chordata > Lepidosauria > Squamata > Lacertidae > Podarcis > Podarcis gaigeae. The sequence continues at coordinate 37,366,753 of NC_139694.1, forward strand.
TTAAAAAAAATAAAAATCAACCCTATGCTTTTAAGCTGGCATCAGTAAGTTTTCTACATGGAACACAGGAAACTGCTTTAAATCAAGTAAGAACACTGGTCCACTGCATTCAGTTTGGTCTATGTTGTCTATACTTGCTAGCAGAAACTCTCCAGAATTTCAGACAAGAATGAGAATCCAGGTCTATGTGGAGATGCCATGGCTTGAACCTGGAATATTATGCATGCAAACCAGGTACTCTGCCACTGAACTGTATGCTTCAGGTACATATGCCCCAAACCTCTTTGGAATATTATCTCCTGCTTCTACTAGGAGCCAGTCTGGAGCAGTGGATAGAGTGGATAGAGTGCTGAGCTTAAACTAGGGTTCACAGACCTACAAAGCCCATGAGCTTCAGTGGTTTAGGCTCCCATAACCTAACCTACTTCACAAGATGGTTGTGAAAACAAAAGAGGATAAAGCTACTTCTCAGAACATAATCCTATGCAGACATAAACATGGCAAACTTGCATTCCATGTAAATTCTGAAATCTGGGCCTTTTGATCAGGCAACAAAGGCTTTTTCATTGAATTCTTCTCAGCTCTGCCAATGACACCAATCCATGACCATGCCTTGTTTTGGGAACTATATGCTCTTTGGCAAGGACAAACTCCTGACCTTTAAGCCAGCATCCTTATCAGAAATATTCAACACTTATGGAGCGGTTTGTGAAGGAACCAAACAATATTATCACATGTTTATGCCAAACAAATGGTGACGAGGAAACAGAACACCAAATAAGGTCTGATTTGTAATGGAACATTACTCTGGGTTGGGAATAATCAAATGTCTTATTGTACAGTAACTGGAATTGTACTTAGTTTTGACCCTCTTGTTTTAATGTTACGTTTTAATTGTTATAACCTGCCTGGGACCTTAAAGTGAAGGGTGGGTAAGCAACTACTACTACTACTACTACTACTACTACTACATTTGAAAAAATGTTTTTTAAAAACCCTGCTGGATCAGGCCAAATGCTCATCTTGTCCAGAATCCTTTTCTCACAGTGGCCAACCAGATGCCTATGGGAAGCCCGCAAGCAGGACCTGAGTTCAAGAGAACTCTCCCCACTTAGGATACCCAGCAAATGGTATTCATATTCTACACTTTTTTAATCAGTTGCTTCATTTGTGGCTCTGCCTGGCCAACAGTGCCATGGAGGTACAATCAACCTGCTGTTCTAATTTCACTACTCCAGTGTGGCACGTCTATCAATTGAACAGGGAGCAACATCATGGGTAGCTGCTGACCTCAGATGTTCTTTTATTGGGCAAAGTGGCTGCAAGCAGGTGGCTCTATGCTGTGTGAAGAGTTGCAGTGTAGAAGAGGAGGAAAAGGCTCAAAATGGCCACACAACTTGGCTACCCCCAAGCTGCTTTTCCCTCTTGAGAAAAAAAAATGGTACTAGTCTTTGTATCAGTAAAGGAGAAAGAATCTGGGCTGAGCAGCAATTTTGAGTAGGCAAATGGTTGTGAGCAAAAGGGTTGTCCATTAGAAAACTCTCATCAGATCATCATGGCTGTGCTGGCTGAGGCTGATTGGAGATTCAGCCCAAAACATCTAATGGGAGTTCTAGTCCAAAACATCTGGAGGGCATCAGATTGGTAAAGACCGATGTACATGATATTAGCCAACAATTCAAACTGTGGGCAACTGCCACAGATACATGTCACAGTTTACATGCTAATTGACCTCCAATAAAGCAGAAAAGTGCCAGGAGTTTAATAAATGCCTTGTGGAGATGCATCTGGATGAACAAAATGATGCTCTGATTCACTCTTTATAACCTTAGTTCAGGATAGCATTTGGGAGGACAGGCTGCCTTTGGTTGCTCATTACCAGCAATGGAGGAGCTGTGCTGCATTTGTTGAAGGATTTGCTGTCGGACATGTTGGTCCACCTCTGTTTCCTCGCACTCCGTCCTGCTCTGTTGGGAAGGAGTGGTGAATGATGAGCCCTGTGGCTGGAGTAATGGTAGCCCACTTGGCAGCTTGCTTTGAGAGTCTCTTCTCTCCTCCAGGTAGCCCACCTGCCTCCGCTCCCTTGTCTTCTTGATTAGGGAGACACGATCCCGGATGGACTTAGCCACAGCTTTAGAATCACTTTCGTGGAAGAATCCTGACTTCACCTGGACATCAAAAAAGAACGGTTCTATTAAGTATAACTCTGCTCCTCTGAACTGGTATCCATCAGTGTTTAGCAATGCTTTTCTGTAATTTCACATTAACTCAGGGTTCCATTACAACAGAACTTGCATTGACCACATACTAGATCAATCTTGGACCTATTGTATGGAGCGCCAAACAATACAGCAAGCAAGATAAAAAGGTAAAGGTACCCCTGCCCGTACAGGCCAGTCGTGACTGACTCGGGTTGCGCGCCCATCTCGCTTAAGAGGCCGGGGGCCAGTGCTGTCCGGAGACACTTCCGGGTCACGTGGCCAGCGTGACGAAGCTGCTCTGGTGAGCCTGCACCAGCGCAGCACACGGAAACGCCGTTTATCTTCCCGCTATAAAGTGGTACCTATTTATCTACTTGCACTTAAGAGTGCTTTCAAACTGCTAGGTGGGCAGGAGCTGGGACCGAACGACGGGAGCTCACCCCGCCGCGGGGATTCAAACCACTGACCATATGATCGGCAAGTCCTAGACACTGAGGTTTTACCCACAGCGCCACCCGCGTCCAGCAAGCAAGATACAGACCCACAAATTCAAGTGCTGCTACACTTTGGCTATGGGTTAAGGTCAAGTACATTGGCTGGATCAATACTAATTAGTACATATGTGACTGTCTTCAACATTAATATACTGTGATGAAAATGGGTAGAGACAGAAGCAAAAGTGGACAGAGCAACAGATCTGTCTCTTACTTTTGGATAGTACACTATGTTCTAGGCATGTAAAAGCCACACCTCTCCAGAAAACAAGAGACATCATTGCAGCTCAAGGACACATTCCAAGCAAGCAAGAACACTTAAGTAAGGTCCAAGGCCGTGCCAGTGAGGGGCACGGCCTAGGGGAATCTCAAGGGATGGAGAGAGAGGCCTAGTGGGCCACATTTGGCTCATGGGCCAGATATTCCCCACCTCTGATATTTATGTTACTTGATTAGAACAAGTTAATTAGAACAAGATAAATATAACCACAATACTGTCCATCCTACTCCAGAAAAGGAATTATTATGAAAACAGTCACGTAACAAGTGGCTCTTGCTAAATCCTTGAATTATCCATGACAGATTTCTACTGATGGGACGTACAGTTATATTTTCAAGTAGTGATCCAGTTTAAAAGACAAGGAAATCAAGCACAGGTGTTGCATTAAAATGGAACCGTCAAAGGGGAGGTTCTTAGCTACCAACTGTTAGCAAAGTCACATCCAAACCTAGTTGAAAAATAAAGGGAAAATAGACCCAAACAACAGCTTTAGAGCACAACATCACAGAGCCATTCATAAGACACAGAACAAAGCATCTTGAAACAACAATTTAGGAGACTTCATAGCTGGCTGGTGGGTGATGCTTAAGCAGGAGTCAATTGTGCACATATACATATGAGCAGATGCACTGCTATGACTCCTTGCAGTATCATTAGCCATCAGCTGTTACTTGTCAGGTTGCTGTGTAGCCAAATGTTTTGTGAAAACAAAACCAAGGCAACAGTGAGGCAGAATGAAGAATCTGCAGTCTAAACAGATAACTTGGGCAAAGGAGAATAAATGAAACAAAACCGTAAGAGGAAAGGAGGGAGAAAGAGACTTGTTTACACTAATGCAAAAATTTCATCAGCTCTTGGCTGGCTTACGGTTCACATACTGTAAATGAGTATAAAACCACAGCTTCAGAAATCATGCTTACCCATTGGCAAGAAGCTGACCAGTCCTTAGGTGACCTTATGCCTTGTACGTAAAATGCACTACTACCTGTCCAAATGTCTCCCTGCACACAGAAAACTAAACTTGCAGCTCTGAGCAGGGTGGAGTGCACTATTAAGCTAAAGTTAAGTGGGAGTTCTGTGACTGGAACCCCACTTTCCCCCCACAGACTTTTTTTGTTTCTTGAAAAGCAGCTGGGTAGATGGGTGGAGAGAGAGTTTTGGATCAAGGCCATGGAATGGAGATGGGTTGTTATACCCCTTTGCTCCTGTGCGGTTTCTTTTTAAGAAATGGTGGGGAGTTCCAGGCACAGAACTCCCACTTAACTTGTAGCTTGGCTCCATGGAGAAAGTTCTAGCCTAGCCTAGTTCTCAGGGAGACGTTCCTAAACATTTGCTTCTGTGTCATCCTCTGTAGGACTGGGTTGCAAAAATATTTCTCCTTGTAAACCAAATCTTTGAACCGTGTGCAACAAAGAAGTCAAGATTTACCCCTACGGAAAACGTTTGGTTCTATGCTGCCCATGGCAATAGTCTTGTTTTATGGTTTTAACTTTCTTATAAACTGCCCAGAAAGCATCAGTGACTGGGCAACATAAAAGCGTAGCAAAGAAATAAAGAATAAAAATGCAACACTCTCTAAAGGAAAGTGTAAAAGTGGGAATAAAAGAAATGGTTCAGTAAACCCCATGTTTGGAATTTAGCAAATAAGAAGCGGCTGGAGATGCTGTCAACTCAGAAAGAAAAAAGGTAAGGGAAGCAATGGTAATACATACCATTTCACAAGCCACCTCCTCTGGGACATCTGTTTCCAAGTTGAAGCTGAACTCAAGGGCTTCATTATCTTTGTGCTTGCCTTTCAGCTTCTTGGGATCCTCTACCCAAAGTCTCAAAGCCAGGGAAGAATTCAGTCCGTCATCATCCTCTGCCAGTTCCACTCTAAGTCCAGTGTCCTCAGCAAAGAAGGCATGATTCAAAAGGTCTTTGATGGATAACCTGGCAACAAAATAATGGGCAATCACAGAGTGTCTTATGATACCCACACCCAGTGCTGGATTTACATATAAGCTAAACATGCTATAGCTTAGGGTCCCACTCCCTTGGGAAATTTAAAGGGGGGGGGGGAGAACGGGATGTACATTTCCAAAACAAAAACAAAAAAAACAAAAAAACAACTTACATACAGCAACAGTGTTTTGTGTTGTGTATGGACCTGTTAGGTCCATAAAATTACCATATAGCATATATTCAACACAAAAAACAGTGACAATTTGTTGTTGACAAAGGACAGCTGAACATATAAAGGGCCCCATCAGTAGCTTAGGGCCTCATCAAACCTAAATCTGGCCCTACCCACACCAGTGGTATAACTGACAACTGGTGGGTTGCTTTCATCCCATATTAAAGTTCCCTGAGGGACTTCTGTGATAGGTGTTACATTTATTTATCCAATAAGTTTATAACTCACCTATTCAGCACACAAAAAACAAACAAAATTTAAAAACAAGAACAATTGCTTAAAAACTGACAAACCGCATTTAAAAACAATAAAATTGGACAGCCAGCATTACTAAACAAAAAGTTTTAAAGATCCAATTAAAGACAGATACAAGCTTCTCTGAGACAGAACTGCATCAACATCTTGCTATACGCACCACATGGGCACTGTTCTACAGTTTAAGCACTTAGCAGTATTTCAGGGGAAATCAAGCAGACACCTTAATTTCTCTTCACTCAAGACCATACTGTTGCAGGGAGGGGAGAGAAAGTGAAACAGTAAAAGCTTCCCAGTTTTCTTCGAAAGGCATTATGCAGGTGCTTAAAAGCACTATGCAAAGCTGGAATGTTTTGCTTAATCAGGTTTTTTGTTGCCTGTACCAGCAACTCCCTAGTTAAACTCACAATGACCACCCCTTAAATTTAGGGTGCACAACTTGGAGTGAGGAAGAGCACAATAAAATAGACCTGCTCACCTTTCAGATTTGTTTTGTCGAATGCAACCTTCAATGATCTCTTTCACTTCTGGATCAATAACCTTGTTAAAACTGGCAGGTTTAATGCCCTAGGAAAGAAGTGATGAATAGAAGTGATGTTAATAGATAATACCCAGCAGGAGTTCTCTCCATTGCCGCTACACAGAATTATGGAAAATCCCCAACTACTCTTCCAAGCAACCTAAGTTAGTACAGTAGATCTTAACCATATAAACCCTTATCCTGAAGACATTCACTTGGAAATAAGTCACAGTGAATACCACCCAAATTACTTGCAAACTGCAGCCATTCTCCTTTTCTTAAAATCCCTGCTTTTGCTTCTAAACAAAATCAAGCTGGATATCCAGGCTTTATATAATATGCCTTGTGAAAGGGGTCAAAAATCATTCTAATTCATTTGACTAATCTCTTCTTACCCTTATCTGGCCATTCTCAGCCAGAAATAAGAACTTTTCTCTCCTGTGCATGAAACTTAACCTAATAAAGAATAAGCTACACCCCAATGTTGCTTTCTTTGAGGACACAGAACACACAAGTGTCCTGCAAAATGTTTTTGTCACAAAGCTGAGAATCTTTGTCTTCTATACCTCTAAAGTGTCTTTCCAGGATGTATCCTCAACTCCTGGAAATTATAATGTAGTGTACAATCAAGGAAAGTATCAGTTTCATCATGGAGAAACATAAATATCATCAAAACTATCTGAGTACTCTGGCTAGTATGCTAAAATAATATTGTACTCTGAATGTACATATAAAAAAACTACATTAGGCAATACCCAGAAGCAGCTCCCCTACCATGAGACAAAGTGAAGCAGCTGCTTCAAATGTTTGGTTTTTGGATGCCATTACAGGCAGCAGAGGGGGAAATGAGAGCTCAGGCCCACAAGGCACAATTCGCCAGGAAGAGCAAAGCACTGTAGAAATAAAAAGCTGTGCAAAAGCACAGTAGCTCCTGTTCATGACAATACAGTTTGCACAAGACAACTTCTCAATAAATTGCATCCATGTTAATTAGTAGAAAGAGAGTATCATTTGGATTTTCCTTCTGTCCCATCATTGTGTTTTGACCTAGTCCTGGCCAACCTTTATTGCCAAGTGGGAAAATACCATAATATGGTAAAGTGTGAAAACTGCAACTACTGGTAACTTGAGGGAGCACCTTTGGCAATGACAGACAGAATCCTTGTGATTTTGCTATTAAATACTTCCACAAAATCCTTCTCTTCTGATCTGTTTTCACACACACACACACACACACACACACACACACACACACTGCACCGACCTTCAGTGTAACTAGTTCATTACAGCTACAGAACAAGCCACACACATTAGCCAGAGAATAAATGCATGGAAGCTATTTTTGATGTCTGAATGAACACATCATTTGAGTTGCCAGTCTGACTATGAAGCTGGGAGGAAAAGATTATGCAGGGATTGACACTTATGCAGCTCAATATTGTTAACTGCCCTGTGATCCTCAGGTGAAGAGTGGCATAGAAATTAAATAAATAAATAGACAAAGTTTGGTTAAGGAACCATCCATTCAATTTTTGGCCTAAAATAAGCAAGCTTACCCTTGCATATTGTGCCATCTGAACACCAAACAGTAGTTAAACCTCTTCTGCAGATGACACACCTGAAACTATCAGTCACTCTAGAAAAAACTCAGCAATGTCTAGATAAGTCCAGGCTAAGTTTAGCAGCTGCTTTGCAGGGCAACAGGACTAGCATTAGTTCTGAATAATTGGCTTAGTTGCCTTAAGCTCCCAATATACAAGTTTACCCTAACAAAGAAGTTACATTTACACCTACACTGGTGACTTTTCGGTAGATTTGAGCTGCGTTTTGGCATTCAGAATATGGGTATTCAGAGGTCGCCATCTCCAGCATACACATTCCAAAAGCATAGACATCAACAGACTCATCATAATGTTCTTCATACATCTCAGGAGCCATAAATTCAGGAGTTCCTGGAGAAAAAGTAAAAAGAAGCCAACGTTTTTCCACATTTTGGACTGCTGCAGTCCACCAACAAGCATTTTGCAAGTGCTGCTGCTTTCCATGCAGTAGCATCCTATATACTGTTATAGATTTGGTGGGGGGGGACTCCCCTAAACCCTAGAAATTAATAAATGGTAGGATTTCGATTAACGGGGATATGTATGAAAGTACAAGCTGCAGAACTGTGCCAGACAAGGAATCCCTGGACTGGCTTATGCAAACCAGCCTGGCAAGCCTGGCAAAGAGCTAATCTGTTAACATGGCAAAATGGGTTGATGGGCTATCTGAGAAGAGTCCATTGGCCTGGGGAGATAGATGTTGCCAAGGTGATGGGGTGTGTGTTTGAAGAGACAGGAAAAGGGAGTCTTTAGCAAGCTGTTCCGGGAAGAAGGAGGAAGAAAGACGGGGATCCATCTTGGGCAGGCAGGCTGAAGGCTGGCTGGGAGATATGCCTTAGATTCCATGGCTGCACTGCTGTGGGGGACAAGCCCCTCCTGAAATGACCATGGTGTAAGATCTGGACTCCCTCCATGCAGACTGAAGCTGTAAATAGGTGAATATGTCTTAAAGCTACGACAGTCCCCGCCGTGTCTCAATTCTCCAAAGGAACACAGACCCTAGGTGAGTGCCTGGAATCCTATGGACTCTTGCTACTGCTCAGCAGAGAGAGGGAGAGGCACCCAACTTTTGTAACAATACAAAATAGCAAACGTAATCTCTGAATGTGGATCCTTAGATAGCCAAACTGCTGCATTTCACACAAAAGAGGGAGATACTAGCTGTGGGGAAACAGCAAGTATGGAAAACAATAAAAAAACCTAATAACAAAAATATATGAGGAGGTGAAATTAATTCAGTAACAACCAAGTACACTGTACTCAGTTGACATAGAATGCTAACTGACCATTAGAAGGAGGGACCAAAAAATTACAGGAGAAAGATGGAATAGAACATCCCAAAAGACAATATGACTGCCTAGAAAAATTTGCTGCAGATCCCTCCTGTCTACCCTAATTCTGCATATTCTGACTTCCTGAAAAACCCCAAGGAGAATAAAATAAAAAGAAACAATCAGACTTCTATTCTATCAGAACCTCTAGCATTTGAATTAGGCATTTGATGAGCAAGTACTTAGAAACAGAATTCTTTCACTCCTTACTTTGGAATACCCTACATAGCAAGGCCCAGGTGGCTCCATCTATGGTGAAGGATCAAAGTTCAATGGTAGAGCATCTGGTTTGAATGCAGAAGGCCCTAGATTCAATCCCTAGTATCTCCAGGAATGACTGGGAAAGATTTCTTTCTGAAATGCAGGAAAGCGACTGCCAGTCAGTGTAGACAACACTGAGAAAGATGGAACAATGGTCTGACTCAGTATAGCAGTTTCCTATGTTCCTTCCTATGTTTCACAGTACGGACCTTTGGGGACTACGCCAATTGAATCATGGTTAAGGGCTCTGTTATGGGATGCGGGTGGCGCTGTGGGTAAAACCTCAGTGCCTAGGACTTGCTGATCGTATGGTCGGTGGTTCGAATCCCCGCGGCCGGGTGAGCTCCCGTCGTTCGGTCCCAGCTCCTGCCCACCTAGCCGTTCAAAAGCACCCCTAAGTGCAAGTAGATAAATAGGTACCGCTTTATAGCGGGAAGGTAAACGGCGTTTCCGTGTGTGGCGCTGGTGCTGGCTCGCCAGTGGAGCTTCGTCATGCTGGCCACGTGACCCGGAAGTGTCTTTGGACGGTGCCGGCTCCTGGCCTCTTAAGTGAGATGAGCGCACAACCCTAGAGTCGGTCACGACTGGCCCGTGCGGGCAGGGGTACCTTTACCTTTACCTTTACTAAGGACTCTGTTATTAGTGTGCTTAGTCTTGTTATTTGTTTGGATTTATGTTTCACATGTATTCAAACTTTTGTTAGCTGCCTTTGATTTGTGTGAACAAGCCAAGAGGCTTCAACCTAGCAAATGGCCCTTGAATGAATTCATGCAGATGAGTAACCATAATATGGCAGCTCATGTATTAGGGTCCACCCTTCAATCTCTAGATTTCAGTTATGAGGCAGCAGAATTTGGGTACTGAATTTAGGACCTAAAACCATTACACTGGAGTGTTTTAGAAATGTTTTTCATTCATGGTCAAAATCTTCCAGTGGATCAGAAACATTACACTGGAACAAGTCAAGAGGCAGACTTTAGGAAGCCTGATCTTGAACTCTTTATGCGCTATAGCAGTAGCACTGCTTAGATACAATTGCAGGTTCCAGTCTCTACTGAGGACAAAGAGAGACACACCACAAGTGACTCTCCAGTGGAGTACACAAACACACTATATTCACCAATGACACTCTTAGCGAACGATGTGCGCATTAAGGTGGCCAGTCCCAGATCACCAATCTTCACTGAACCAGTGGGCCCCGTGATGAAGATGTTGTCACATTTCAAATCACGGTGGATTATAGGAGGGGTCCTTGTGTGCAGAAAATGCAGCCCTTTCAAGATCTGTCGGCACCAGCTCCTTAACACCTTTGGCTTCATGACTTTGAAACGCTTTAAGTACCTATGAGAGAGAACACCACACCGCAGATGTTAACCACACCATCAAGTTAATCAATTTGCATAGTGCTTTCAATCAAGTTTTTGTGGAATTTTACACTGACACTTCAGTGATTCTGAGTAATATTCCAATAATATTAATAAGTTTTTGTGACGTTTGGGTTCTGCAGGATATCATTTATGAGCAAGGGTTCCATAAATGAAAAATAATCACTGGGTTAGAATACCAAAAGATAAAGAGGGAGTCAGCATACTACAAGGAAATCTGTCTCAACTGTTTATAACAATCTTATCTAATGTGCTATATGTGGGCCTTAGAATAATAGAATTGTAGAGTCTGAAGGGACCCCAAGGGTCATATAATCCAACCTCCTGTAATGCAGGAATCCTGTCAACAGCTGTCCCTGAATGGGCATGACCCACCAACAACCAGACACTGACCTATGGCACCACTGTCTTGTGGAAATCTCAAGTGATCCATCATTTGACTGCCCAATTATTAATTTGGACATGCAGGTGTTATTGTATTAATACAGTGCTTACATGCAGAAATCTGTGCTTACAAACAAAAACTGGAGTTTTTGGTGGACTATCTGCTCCCTCACATGTAAATCCACCTCTGCATTATCATCATCTGCAGGCCCTGCTTCCAGGGCCCTCCCCTCACTCCTACCCCAGCTCAGAAGGAAGGTGGGTGGCTACTCGAGTCAGGACCTTTTCTGCTGTGGCACCTAGACTTTGGAATTCCCTGCCCAGCTATACATAGTTGACAAGCACCCACTTTATGACATTTTCAGTTCCAATTGAAAAGGTCTCCCATGCCTTTGAAATCTATTAAGCATGATTTAATTTCGTTTGTTCTCTAGCTATCAGCAGCATTCTTGGTTTTTGCTTCTATTACAAATTGTGCCTTTGATTGTTACATCCTGAGCCATTCAGTTCTCTTGGAGCTTAACAGAAGGCCCATTGATTTATACATCTCATACAGTAACTTATTGATGAGCTATAGGCCTTTTCACAAGGGAGACCCACCATAAATTTGAAATTTCACACAGGTAAACTCACAAGTTCTCTTTTGGGGGGGGACTTATAAATTCAAGTAGTAGCATCAATGTAAAAATGAAGTTATTTGACATTTTAAATTTATCTTAACAGCCTTAATTTTTGCTGAACAGTTTTCTACCCCTGGGGGTGGGAAAGTAGTGGTAGAAATTAGAGAAGGATTAGACGAAAATTACAGAATAGGCTTCCATCCCTCAGTCATACATTCCATCTTTCTTGTTACATTGTGTATTCCATAATATTCTTTTACACAGAATTTCTACATAGTCAGAAATGCTTTCTCAGCCCCAGTACAAAAATCCCAGCACATTTTCTTTCTTTCCTGATTATAACCAACTCACATAACGTATATGATCTGCCAGCTTGAAATCAGTAATCCCTAAAAATCAGTTAATTGCAGCAATTTTGCAATTTAGTTGATCTTCACTGCTGCCATGGAACACTGACTCAAGAGACTTCTCAGTACACTCTCCTATTTCTACCCCCATCCCACCCCAAAGAAAACTTAACCATCAATGCTAACTACACTGGTTATAATTTCTATAGAACTTTAAAAGGCTTATTTGTATTCAGTTTTTGTTTCTTTTATTCCACCTATCATATAAGGGTTTACTCAAGGCCAACCAATGAGTCTTGTGGCTTTACTGATTCTGATTGCCTCATATTCAAAGTCAACACTGTTTAGTGCACCATACTGACATGAAGCAGATTTCAACCACACAGATTAATCAGCAAACCACCATGCCGCAGTTGGGTAGCAAGATATTTACATATATCCCATATATGCCATATATGGCACAGCTCTGGTGCCAAGTGTCTGAACTTTGATGTGTCTGGTCTACGATACAACCACATAATGGGGGAGTGGGTGAAAACAGTCCCAGCAGGTGTGAAAATACATTTTTAAAAAAACACTATATCAAATTTGTGAAAGAAAAAACATACGTCTTCAGTGTTCCAGATGTCATCAGCTCAGTTACCAATACAATGCACTTCTTTCCTTTAACAGTTGATTCCCAGGAATCATAAAATCGGACAATGTTAGGATGTTGCAATCCCTTGAGCATCTCAGCTTCTTCTTTAAACCTCTGCTGCTCAGCTTTGGTCAGCTTCCTGTCCTAAAATGAAGAAAAGATGTACAAAGAATCACTATATTATGTTGTGTAAGCAATATCATGCATCTAATTAAACTTATGCTACAATAAATTTGTTAGTATATCGGGTTCCACAAGACTCTTTCTTGGTTTTGTTGTAGCTGTTATTCCTGGTCTAGGTTGGTCAAGTATGGGTCACACTGCTGTTTTAAACACTCAGTGAGAGAGACACCAAACACGAGTGATAAAAGCAATGGGTGATATCCAACAAAGCAGTTCAATTAACAGAAGGTCTTCCCTTTGTGAAACAGAAGAGAATCTCCTCCCCTTCCCTCTCCCCCTACACACATACACCTATGCCCTCCCCTTCCTCTGTTCTGGATTGTGTGAGGAAATCTAGAACAGGTTTAGGGAGGAGAGGAAGGGGGAACTTAGAATGCACCTCTAGAAGTCCTACAGTATTTCATTGGATACTGCCCAATGAATGGATATAGCCATAGTCAGCAAAAAGAATGAAAAGTGCTGCTTCTAGAAATTCTAAGCTTCTAGAAATTTGTTTCGTGGGGAGCATTAAAGTAAGAAAAACATTCAAGAAAGTTTTCCCAGATGCCTTTGGTTTTTACACACTTGCAGATTATATATACTAAGCAGGACCCGACTGGCTCCCTGATATACTAAAAAAATGAAGGCTGTGACGCAGCTTGGAAGCTGATTTGAATGAACATGGCAGAAGACTCCCCGCAAGTCTGCACGATTTCAGGTAAAAGCTCCTTCTTTGGTTTACTCAATAGTGGCAGTGATGGCAAAGAAACATTATTTCTCCAACACTGCTGCATCCTCACAGTGTCATCCAGTGGAGGTCCTTCTGGTGGCCTAAGGCCTTCTCCAGCTTGGCCAGGGATATGTGAATAAATCCTCAAGAGGCTCATTCTGACACATTGTGGTGCCTGTCATTTGAGGCCCTTCTCTAGCTCCCCCCCCTCCAATTTCGGAGGGTAGCAACAAGAGAATGGGTCTTTTCTGTGATGGCTCCGATTGTGGAATGGTCTCCCCAGAAAAACTCCCCTGATGCCATCATTATATGTCTTTAGACACCAGGAAAAAGCATTTCTCTTTACCCAGGCCTATGGCTATTAAATGATCTATGGCCTGTAAAAGTGTAGGGAAAGAGGAGTGTTATTAATATGTTTGTTTTACGATTAGGCTGGCTGTATGCTTTTTATCGTTGGTGTTTTGTAGTGCATTTCTGGTATTGTGCACCATCCTGGGATCTTTTGATAAAGGGAGGTATATAAATCGTCATCATCATCACCACCACCACCACCACTTTGAGAATAGAAACCACTCATATTTGCCTTGACTTGGTCACCAGGGAAGGTAACCAGAGCACACGTAAGCTTGTTTCATTGGATGAATTTCAGCTGCTGGACAGAGTCCTTGGACATACAACCTACCGTATTTTTTGCTCTATAAGACTCACTTTTTCCCTCCTAAAAAGTAAGGGGAAATGTGTGTGCATCTTATGGAGCGAATGCAGGTCGCTTTCGCTGCGCAGCGACCCCTCTTGCTGTTCTGGCTTCTGAGATTCAGAATATTTTTTTTCTTGTTTTCCTCCTCCAAAAACTAGGTGCGTCTTGTGGTCTGGTGCGTCTTATAGAGTGAAAAATATGGTATATACTTAACCCTTTGCTTTTCTTGGCTCATAATATCAAGGCAGGAAGAGATTGGACCAACACTTCCTTCAAAGAAGGGCTTCTCCAACCACCCTAAATGAAGAAGTTTTGCAACTCATCCTGAAAAATTCCCCTCTAGACCTAGTTGCGAATATTCCCTTCCTACCCCAAGTGCTTGAGTGGCAGGTTGCTGTGCAATCAGTTTCCTGGATGAGACTATCTAGGTCTATTTCAGTCCTGTTTTGTTCTAACACAGAGGTTGCTGGTCATTTTGGTGGATGAACCATGGAGTGATGCCACTCATCTGGAAGTCAAAATAAGTGATTTTAATACGTGCTGAGTTCAGAACACTTTATATCAGTACCAGGCTTCTGATGATCTCTAACCTCCTTCAAGGACAAATGCAGCAAACTCAGCTCAACAGAACAAAACACTAACTCAACAGAGGATTCTGTGTTTAAGAGGAGGGTAAAAGTGTAAGATGTGCCTTGGGCTACGTTTCAACCTACTTCTGCCTTTATGATCTAAGTATTGAATCAAAATAAAACAGTTATGAATGCTGACCTAAGTTATACATAGGCAAATTATTTCCTTTTTCCTGCTACCGAAACTTCCAAGTTGCCTTAAACCCAAACCAAACATTCAGGCAAAGAGGACAGACATGTACAACACACACACACACACACACACACACACACACACACACACTTTTAAGAGAACTCTCTCTTTACAAATAAAATACCACAAAATGCATCAGCCCTACTCAACATGACGGCAAGTGAGTGATTGTAAGTTAACAATCCCCTTTAATTCCTTTGGCTGATGCTCAGTTAGCATAAATTTGGCAGCACATATATGCAGCAAAGCCAGGAAACACAATGAGAAAGGGAAGGAGCAATAATGAAAGGGACAGATGCCAAGAGGATGCAGTCTTCCCTCCACCCCCAACAGCCCAAGGAGAAGTGGGCACTGCTGGCCTCTTCACATCTGATGGGGCTCTGAGCAGCCACTTCGCTCAACACAGTTCTACAGGAAAGACAAATCAAGGATCTCCGAACAACTCAATTGTTTTATGTGCCTATGTTCAAGTGATCAGCAAGTAACAATTTGCAAAATTAATGATGATGGGTGATTTTGCAAAGCTGCAAACATTTTATTGTTTCCTTCAGGCTGGTTGAAATGCAACTGATTATAGAGTAATTGTATTTGATGTTATTGACTTAATGCAACCAATTAAGTCATGCAACTTAACAGCTTGCAATAAGAGCTGTTTGACAGTGGAACGGACTCTCTCAGAAAGTGGTAGACTCTTTCCTTGTACGTTTTAAAGCAGAGGTTGGCTGGCCATCTGTCAGGGATGTTTTGGTTGAGATTCCTGCATTCTTTGGGGGGTTGGACTAGATGACTTTCAGCATCCCCCCTAAAATTCCATAAAGAGATACTGTTGACACAGAAACTTGAACTCATGACATATGTAGTGCACCCAAAAAAAAAAAAATCCCACACAAACGCACATTTAGCTTGGGGAGGAGAAAGAATATATTTGTACTTGCCATTTATTTTCCATTGACAATAGTGAGTTTTGAATAGCATTCAGGAATCGGACACCATCCTTTTCCCATTGGTTCACACAAACTGAACTGGCATCAAAGGTCCCACCTAAAACTGCACTCCAAATTCATGCTAGGTTAATTTACAACAAGCAAGCTTTGTTTCAAATGGAACCTTTTGTTAATTGGTCAATTGCTGACTGTCAACAATTCAGTTCCTGGTTAAACAGTTAGCTGATTATCCAGAATAACCACTGAGCCATAAGTCAAAAATTAGGATGCAAAAGACAAATGCCATTTTTGGCTATGCGATCAGCAGAACCATCAACGAAGTTCAATGTGGTGCTAAGTGAAAGTCCCTTAGCCCTGTTGCACTAGCAGAATGGTTCTATTTTATAGTGTGCCTATGTTTATGTTCTTCTGTCCCTTGGACACCTGCTAGGTGACAAGCGACTAAGGAGTCAAATAAATAAAATAAATAAATAAATGGGAAGGTGCAAGAAGTCAGCATGGTTCTTGTGACTGGTTGCACAACAGATGACTATAGCACAAATACTTCCTGTTGCACAACCAGTTTCACCAACTTCTGCTAGTGTAATAGTTGTGATGGATTTTATTTTGCCAAACCATGATTCTCACCCTTATGCTAGCACAACAGCCTTTGTACTAGTGGTCAGAGAATGTGAAATCTGGACTATCATTTGCAAGACTCAGGAAAAGTACATAAGAACAGCCTGCTGGATCAAGCCAATGGAACATCTGTCTAGTTCAGGATTCTGTTTTCAGTGACCGACCAGATGCTAAAGGAAAGCCTGTAAGAAAGACCTGAGCATGATAGCATTCCCCAGTTGTGATTCCCAGCAATTGGCCTTCAGGGGCATACTGCCTCCAACTGAGGAGGTAAAACATAGCTAGTAGCATTTCACTGAGCACTAGCAAGACCTCACATGCAGTGCCATGTTCAGTTCTGGGCATTTCTGTTCCATGAAACATTAAGCTGGAAATAATTTAGAAAACAGTAAGTTTAGGTTAGAAAGCACACAGCATGAAGAAAGTTTGAAACAGCTCATTATATACGGCCTCAAGAAAAGGAGGCGGGGAGCTAATATGAGAGTTTTACAGATGTATCTCAAAAAATGAAAAACAGGGAATTGTTCATCCTGCCCAGAAGACAGGACAAGAAATAACCTACTGTAAAGTAGAATAAAGTTACATATTAGAAACAGCTTGCCAAATTGAAGAGCAGTTATCCTGTGGCATGAGGTACAGAAAGAAGATATGCTGTCTCCTACCTCAGAAATTAAGGCAGGCATCAGCTGGGGGTGTTTTATGCTTAAGATGGTTGGACTTCCTACTGTATAATGTCCTCACTTAGTTATAGAAAGGTGTATATGTTAGTGGGTGTCATGCAACAAAGTGCCTTGCTGAGACTACTCACTATAAGCTAAATATCCCCACTAATGCACTCCAAGCAAGCAGTTAAGCAGGTTTATCCATCCATAAACATAAAAATGGTTAATTGGCCCACCAAGAAATCAAGCCATTAGCAAAACAGGCACTGGAACAGGAAACTTTTCTGCTTCATTGAACTATATAATATGCTAATTTCTTTCCCTCCCTAACAACAGCATAGATTTTAAAGCCTTTGTTTGTTTTGTTGTTCTTTTTAAAAAGGTGACAAGTTACAATGGCAAATTATCTGTTCCCAACCATTTAGAGACAGTTTTATGCAAAATCTATTAAATTATGTAATGTTCTTATGCTTCCCTTTCTTAACTTATGCAATTGTCATTTTTTACAGTAGGTTTTAATCCCAAAGTCTCTTCTGTAGTTTAGCTGTCCAGGGTCATCTTTTATTTTCCATGACTAAATAAAAGAAACATATGCTTACTTAGCAAAAGAGGTCTCTTGTTCACTTATATAAGCCCACTGAGCTACAACCTCTTTGGAACATGGACCAGTGTTTGCATTTACACAGCATGTGCAATAATGATTAATGTGATAGTTCTAACCATTAGAAACTAAAAACAATCATATACACTTTCAGCACTCACTAACCCCAGTATGCAGAGCCATCAAAGCTTCACAAGAGTTTTACAGAATTTTTCCCTCCATTTTTTGCAGATAGTTGAAATGAAGGGCTGCAAATGGTTAAAGAATGCCACCCATGCTAATATAGATTTCTGCAGAAAGTGGGAAGTTAGTCCAGATCTTTCAATTTCTTTCATATATCATCTTCTCTTAAAAGCTGGCCCCAAGAAATAGTACAGAAACTGCAACATAGCCAGTCAGTTTGGGCTTATGTCATCAAATCTAGCCTTTCTACTGCAAAGCTGTGCAATCCAAGCTAAGAACAGAAAGCCCCTGGGTGGCTTTGCACATGTAACCATATAGCACCACAAATCCTGGCTGTATTGGCTGACTGGTCAACAGAATAAAGGTAAAGGTAAAGGGACCCTTGACCATTAGGTCCAGTCATGGATGACTCTGGACTTGCGGCACTCATCTCACTTTATTGGCCGAGGGAGCCGGCGTACAGCTTCTGGGTCATGTGGCCATCATGACTAAGTCACTTCTGGCAAACCAGAGCAGCACACAAAAACGCTGTTTACCTTCCTGCTGGAGCGGTACCTATTTATCTACTTGCACTTTGTGCTTTCGAACTGCTAGGTTGGCAGGAGCAGGGACCAAGCAACGGGAGCTCACCCTGTCGCAGGGATTTGAACCGCTGACCTTTTGATCGGCAAGCCCTAGGCTCAGTGGTTTAACCCACAGCACCACTCGCATCCCTTATGGTCAACAGAATACCTTCCCATAAATCACTCCATGTCTGCCAGCAATTACAATCCATACAGATATTAAAATCTGTAGGGAGCAGCTACATACATTGTTCTACTCTTGATAACTACCATTACTGCTTTAACCAGCTTATCTGAGAATTAAGCAGACCTCTGTCACCAAACTTTCTTTTTCTTCCACATAAGTGTCTGATGCTTTGTAAGACATCCCAATGTCAGTCCCTCTTTGCAGTTGCAAAGACAAAACTTTTCCAACAGCTTTGGGACAAAGACAAAGAGCCACTGTTTACTTAAGTGCTGATCACCTGCCTATGAAGCCAATTTCCATGACTAGTTCATTTTCTATGTTTCCTTTTTGTTGATTACCTTTTAAAATGACTGATGTTCCAACATAATCTCTTACCTTTTAATAAGCCAAAATAAACAATAGTCTAAATGGCACTCAGAAGATCTGATAGCTGTTTAATATTGGAGGGCAGAAGGGCAAACATTTTGCCTGGCTTAAAAAATATAAGCGAATGGAAGATGGGGGCCATATAGGCAACTGATGAAAAGCAGAAGGTACTTATGCTTGTAAAGTTTTACATTCATCTTCATTTTCTAAAATTAAAGATTTGCTTTCCTTATTCCATGTGGTCAAATATCTCTTTAAATGTAGTAAAATAATGAATTTATGGCCTTGTTGGTATTGCTATCAATTATATGATCTATCCTTACTGAATCCATGTTTTGAGACCATATACTTTTTGAATCAATTTCTCATACAAGCACCTCTTAACTTGCAGGGGGGTTATGCTGTGGGGATATTGCCTAAAGCCAAAATTGTGTATAGTCAAAACACGTTGGCTTCCAATTGGATTCAGTGGTGGATAGGACTGCTAAAGTCTCTTTCCACCTCTTTTTGATTTTTTTTTTTTGTTCAGTGTGCAAAGCTGAACGTGCACAAGTTAAATGTGCATAAATTGCAAGTAGAAAAGAGAACACTTTTAATTAATCTGATCTTTTATTGAACCAACTTCCTGTTGATAAAGAGCTCTAAGTAACTGGAAGGTATGCATGTGTCTTCAACAACAGAAGAGAATCTAATAAAAAGAATCATTTTATCTGTTTTGTATTTCTCATTTTACAGTGCCAGTGAAGTGCTTCACTCGGGGATAAAAATTACCAGACACAGGAACCAATATCGGATGCTTCCGTTTAGCAAGACCAAAAACAGTTAAATCTGCCATTATGTAGAAGGCAGAGGTTTTTTTAAAAACAATGTGAAAGCAAAGAATTCCATGCTAAATAGATTGCAAAAAACAATGTGAGCATAGTGGCCAGCTGCAAACGTGCACTAGAATTACGCGTTTAGCTGTTAGTGCTGCTGCTAACCAAAGCTTTCAGAGGGGAGAGCAACCTTCATGCTGTTCCTACATGACTTTTTTTTCTTATTTAATTTCCAACCAACAGGGATGTAATTTCCTTTTGAAAAGACATACACTTGCTGGAAAGAAGCACTAAGAAGTTGTTCCAATGGGCTGGCACTCAGTTCCAATACTTATGGCAGTCATTCATAAAGGAAGACAATCAGGTCAAGGAGAGCCATTTCTCCTCACACTGCTGCCTCTGTCTCCCTCCGTAGGGAGTCACCTGCCGCCACCACCACACATC
The DNA here is from genome assembly GCF_964106915.1 of Podarcis gaigeae. NCBI lineage: Eukaryota > Metazoa > Chordata > Lepidosauria > Squamata > Lacertidae > Podarcis > Podarcis gaigeae. Next base: position 37,387,039 of record NC_139694.1, read on the forward strand.
TCTTCCTTCTCTGGGGAGCAGCAGGAATTCTGTACGCTGTGCCTTTCACTCCCACCTCAGTGTCTTCTGAGATCTGCAACCACTGTTCTTGCTCCTCTGGCCAAGAATCAGTGTCCGAGGTGAGGGCATGAAATTGATTTTGTAGTTCTGGAGATACAGTATGGCTCCTGACAGTCAATTTAAATAAGGCATGAGTGATGACGCCCAGGGGTTGTATTCAACAAATTTTCATTCAGAGTAGATCCACCATGACTAACTTAGGTCCATTAATTTCTTGCACCTACTTCATATAGAGGTTAGATGAATACAACCCTAAGTTTCCCTCCCACAAAAGAGGCACCATTGGCATATCAGCTTAAATTGGGCAAACTCTGCCACCTGACCATCCAGATCAAAGCCAGGTCCAGGAGCATTCCCAGGCTGTGGACCTGATTTTCCATGGTCTAATCCCATCCCAAACTAGCTGCATCACTATCCCAGGATTACTAGTCCTATCAGCCAAAAACACCTCTATCTTGTCTGGATTAAATATCACTTAGACAGCTACCACCCAGAAGTTGATTAAATCCCAATTTGTTAGCTGATGTTTGATCCTACACACCAGCTCAACATGCTCTCCTTGATAGAAAAGGACATTTAGCTTACTGATGACTCCACGCCCCCAACTCTTCAGACAACCCCTTCCAGTTATGTAGAAGCTGCCTTGCGGGTTTTGTTGAAAGGTGTGTGTGTGTGTGTGTGTTCATTCTTTTATTTATAAATACATATATAAATAAACCAGTAGAGGTTAGTGCTCACTGAGACTGATAGGGCAGAAGGTAGGGAGGTAGACATTACGTGGAGCCACCACAGAAAAGTCGCACCTATGCACCACCACCCTCTGAACTTTTTCAGGGTGACATAATTAATCCGGAAGTAATGAATTAAGTGGAGTGTGTGAAGCAAGGATGGATGGAACACACATTTCATTCTCCCTCCCTCCCTCCCATGTTGTCTCTAAGTGACTGTGGTTATGTGCATCTTTGGAACATGAAAAATAACAGTTGCTATGGTGACCTGTCCTTGGGATCACAAAGGGCAGGAAGAGTTTAAAAAAACTTATTTTAATATATCCTGCTTATTGAGGAACTTCCTCCACAGAGCAGTTTATTATTTCCAATAAAAACCAACTCTACCTGTTAATAAAATATAAAAATACAATGCAGCTAAAAAAAAGTGATGGAAAAATGCATTGAAAAGTGTGGGAGAGCAATCATTTGATGCAATGTCATATAACCTCTATGCAAATCAATCATTCAAAATGAATGCTCAATAAACAGCCCATCTCATCTAACCTCCCCCCGAAAATGTGCAAACAAATCGGGACAAATGCTCAATAAGCAGGCTATCTGGAAGTGATCTAGGTCTGACATTCATGTATAAAACATCTTTTAATCTTGTCAGTGCTGGGATGTATATTTGACTTAATTACTTCCTTACCTGCAATGCACACAAGGAAAGAGGAATTAGCATGGAAAGTTTCTGGGGCAAACTTCGAGATGGATTTAAAATAGATTCTGACAGTAAAGTGGGCAATGAGTTATTACGGCTGATAAAGTTAAAGCAACCCCAGCAAAAGCTTAGCAGATGCAGTCTAGCATGAATCATCTCTAAGCCCTAGAATGATCACAAGTACCAAAAGATTTGACTAAAGGTTATGCAGCACTTCTCATACTGCACTTTTCAAGAAGCCTTACATCTTCCTGCAAATATGTCATCCACTTTTTATTGATGGGGCACAGAAAAAGGATACATTCCAGTCACACAGCAAAGTAATAGCGAGTCCAAGAATAAAACCCAGGTCTCCTGACAATGTTCTACCCTCAAACAATTTGGGCACCGATAGCAAAAGCATTCTTCACAGAGAGGTGGCCAGCTATGGAATCTGCTACCACAGCAAGAGTTCAGAGCTAAAATGCCTTCATCTATATTTTAAGAAAAGAGCCTATATAAGCTTTGCAGACCAACAATACTTGGAGTTGATTCACAACCAAGATCTGGGGTCAAACACGTTCCTTAAGCTTGAGGGCCAGAATTTACTTTCATTCAGTAATTAATGAGTTTAAAATATAGCTTTTTTCATAAACACAATAAGTTTAATTCTGATGCTTCCAATAGAGCTTACTTTGAAATAAATATATTTAAAAGTAGGTCTAAGTAACAAACATACCAACTGAAATTCTCACATATTGTACCAGTATTTATTGTTTTGATATTGTATCCAAACAAACAGCCCTGCTAAATTACTCTTTTAATGTGCTCAGGACAATGCTAGAGGATGGAATATAGATTGCGGTGCTGGATCAATGAATGTTGTAACTGATAAGGCTACAAATATGGCACAGCATAAGCTTTGCTTTAAACTCAGCCAGCACTCACTGCAGAGGAGCTGTTTAGATGCATGGCATGGAAAATTCTGATGAGCTTAGGCTAAACTAGCTGGGGAGGAGATTAAACCAATTATTAGGCATTCAGTAGTTATTCCACCACCCACTGATGGGTATGGGGGGGCGGGTGAGGGAACAACCACACACTGTTTTTTGAATCATAGCTACTCAAATCAATTTTCCATTACAAAGAAAATGCAAGCAATGACCTGGCTTGCTTTAAAATGGTACTTTCCCTCTGAATGGTCTTTCTAATGCATTCACCTGCTATTCACATAATATGCTTAGTCCTCTATTACAGTCTATCTGTTCCAAAGCAGGACAACTATGGGGGCACAACAGAATCAGAGAGTTGGAAAGTTGGAAGGGACCCCTGAGGTTCATGAGAGCCAGTGTGGTGTAGTGGTTAAGAGAGGTAGTCTCGTAATCTGGTGAACCGGGTTCGAGTCTCCGCTCCTCCACATGCAGCTGCTGGGTGAACTTGGGCTAGTCACACTTCTTTGAAGTCTCTCAGCCCCACTCACCTCACAGAGTGTTTGTTGTGGGGGAGAAAGGGAAAGGAGAATGTTAGCCGCTTTGAGACTCCTGAAGGGGAGTGAAAGGCGGGATATCAAATCCAAACAAACTCTTCTCCATCTGGTCCAACCCCACATCCAGTTTATTATTACAGAACAAGTAAATAAACTACCTTTGACAACAGAGATGCCAAACATTATAAGACTCCTGCTGGATCAGGGCCCACCTAGTCAAGCAGCCTGTTTCCCAGAGTAGCCAAGTATCTGTTTCCAAGAAATTTGCTAGCAGGCAACAGCTCTCCCACTTTCCTTCAGCAACAGGTTTTTGAACCTGGAAGTTCCTTTAAGCTATAATGGCTAATAGCCTCTGATAGGCCCATTCACCAGGAATTTGTCTAGTCCCTTTTTAATATCCTCACTCCAAAGTCTATTTGTGTCTTGTTTGCTGCCACCTCCAGAATGCTTTGCTGGCATAAGTGAGTAGAATGGCAAGATGTAAAGAATAGAATTTCTGCATCTTTCATTGTTTTGAGTTTTTGGTCATCCCTGCTCTTTCCAAAATGCCACCTTTTACACACAACTATTAAAGTTACAGGCTGCCCCCCCATCAAGTGAATAAATAAAAATACTTTAGTAAATGTAGAAATAATCAGGATATTTGAAATTGAAATTCTCGCGGAGGTCATTTGGATGACGTATGTTGTGGCGCTTTCTAGCGATGCAACTGTCAATCCAACTAAGCAATAGGCGTGGCTTCTGCCAACTGACCAGTCACATCACAGGTAATTTGGTTCTGGAAGCTTCTAATAGTTTCCAGCATTTTCTCCTGAAAGCAAGCACCTGCAGGGCCTGCGTAGAAACAAATGGAAGTTTCTCACAGGCTATTTATACCGCAGAAAGCCCTCAGGCTTTGTCAATGATATAGTTCAGTTTATTCAAGTTCAGAATTCAGATCAGTGAAGAGTTCATAGCTTACGTTTGTTGTTGTTGCGGTCAGAGGGGGGATGTAATTTAAAGTAATTTTAAAGAACTGTTGTTGAGACATTTCATTCTGAATCTGCTAGACAGAGCCAGACAGAGGATGATGGCAGATGGGTGCCCTGCCCCCCCCAATAAATCCTGGCTACGCCCATGGTTACAGGAACCTTTCCCTTTTTAAAAAACTGGTCATCCTGTGGCAGGAATATTGTCTGAAACTTGGCAAAGAGCACTACAAATGAACTGCACACAAAAGGTTTCACCTGCATTTGGAAAAAAAGCATCTTGTGACACTCACACCAGCCATAAAACCACAGCCCACTTGCAGCTCTATCTTATTGACAAGCATAGCAACCAAGGGGCAAATGTGGTGGTGCTTAACAGACGTGGAAGGAAGCAAAGACTTAAGAATGAATGTGGACACATAGGCATGAGCAACATCAGCAGAACTACTGGCTGTAAAGAGAAGTGAGTGACAACACTAGACCTGGAGAAGAAGCAGCAAATTTTTAAAGAACCCAGACGTAGCTAAGAGTGCTCCCCTTATGTTAATGGACTTCAGCTCCCATCTGCCTCAGGCAGCACAGCTAATGGTTGGAAATGATAGGAGTTGTAGTCCAACAACATCTAGAGCACACCAATTTGGCTACTTCTGCATCATTATTCATCCATCCCTCAGCAATGTTTCCATACACATGATGCCAACATTTGATGAGGCCTTTTCCTAAAATAATCCTAGGGACAAGTTCTATCTGAATAGGACAGAACAGAAGTGGAGGAGGAGGCAGGAGCCTAAAGTAAGGGTCAAGATATAGCAAAGGACAGAAGCTATGGAACCAAGAGATGGATAGAGGGCAAAAACAAAGAGGGCAAGGGAAAGAAATGTATGCAATGTCTAGTTGAGAATGGAAATTGAGGCAAGCACTTTCCTGAGCAATTAGTGTATACTCCAACTTTATGGCCACATTTCAACATACACTTCCATCACTGGGAGAACATCCCACTAAGATAATAGTCTGAAGGTACATGATACTTCAACTCCTAAATTAGAGGAAACCACCCATTAATAGTGTCTGCTTAGGAAACCACTCAGAAACCATATGTAAACCATGTATTTATAAGCAATTATTTCCCGTGCTTACTTATAAATAAATATTGATTAGTCAGTTGGTTTGTGAACTGGTGAAAAAAAGAAATTCCTTGCTATCTGAGATACTCACAATATTATACATTATAAAAGTCTGTATGAAGTAATACCAACTCAGGTGAGATCCTATCATAGGGAAGGAATGTAGCCAAGGGGTGCTGAAATTCAGTGCTTTAAAAAACGTACTGAAGCCACAACAAAACCCAGTTCTGTTGACAATTTGCATAAATTTACTTAACATGTGTACTTTATTTGGTGCAGTTTATTTATTTGGGAGGGGGTAAGCACTGCATGATTGGATGTTTTCCCAGTTTATGAACTGAGTAAAAGGTGTCAAAATTGTTAATACTTCAGAAGTGGCAATGAAGTGCAGGAGGCAGAAGTAGTGGAAAGACCTGTGGCCCAACAATTGCAGATTATCTCTGGCTTCTAAGAATTTAGCAGAAATAGCAATACAGTGGTACCTCGGGTTAAGTACTAAATTCGTTCCGGAGGTCCATTCTTAACCTGAAACTGTTCTTAACCTGAAGCACCACTTTAGCTAATGGGGCCTCACGCTGCTGCTGTGCCGCCAGAGCACGATTTCTGTTCTCATCCTGAAGCAAAGTTCTTAACCCGAGGTACTATTTCTGGGTTAGCGGAGACTGTAACCTGAAACGTCTGTAACCTGAAGCATATGTAACCCGAGGTACCACTGTATATTTTTATCTGTAACAATGAAGACTAGTAACTTGTTCTTTTAAAAAATGCAAGCCAGCTTTCTCAAGATGCCATACAAGTTGCTAGTTCCTGCATTAGAAGCCTCTGCAGTATGACCACTCTAGCCATGTAGGTTTCTGGATATCCCAAAATGTACCTCTCAAAAGCTGGACAAAGTTAGCCCTTCTGAACACCAGACAGACACATGAATGACCGATGGAACTCATCTACACTAACCTGCAATTCACACCAAGCGACTTCTACCCAGGTTTCTGTGTCCAGGCCCTTGAACACTGTTTTGAAGGCCCCTCTCCCCAGCTCAATGTCGAATTTCAGAAACCTTCCTCCAGGCGATGTAGCCACAGCCTTCATCTCGGCCTCCTCTTCTATTTCTTTCTTGGTTCTTTCCTTAGAAACTTCCAAATTCACCTTCGAGCCATGCTCACATCTGGCCTCCTGGCCTGCCACCAGACCGCTGGAAGAAAGATGAGCCACCCTCTGGTCACCCACCACAAACTGCTCCTGTTCATCCTTTGGAGTGGGTTCCAAGGCCTTTTCATCCTCCATTATCTCCACACTCTTTCGGAAAAACCTTTTCCTCTCTGTAGTTGCCCCAGAGGCAGGTGTGTTGACATCCTCTTTGGTCCTGGTCTCCATGGTCAAAGGGGCAACAGCAGAGGAGTCCCTACCTTCCATAGAGACTCCATCAGGTTTCTCTGATTCCTCTGTGCTGGCTGATTCACCAGAGTCCGTAGCCATGACACAGCAGAGCCTTGACACTTGGATATGTTAAGTGTTTCCCTTCCTCTTCACTTCAGGCACATCATGAGTAACGGCAATGTTACCAGGACTTATTTCCTCTCAGATTATCATAAGATTCCCATGGCAACCTGTAACAAGAAGGAGGGGAGGGAAAACAGGATCATTTTAGAAAGTGAAATACGAAGCAGCCAGCCACCAAAAACGCAGCTTTCACTTAATTAATCTGGTCTTCCTTAATCCTAGCAACACAAACCTGTTTGCTCTTCCTCTTTTTTTGCTGAAACTTTATTATTGCTTTAAACTCAATGAGAGTTACATGCAATATAGATCAAATCATACACAATAATGGCTTCAATATATTCTGTTACATCAAGTATACAGATGTATACTGTATACAAAAGCACTGATTGTTTGACGTACAAAAAGAACTTGCTGACCTAAGTATCTCTCCTCCCCTCCTACTCAACTATTGTAAATTAGTTCACTCAGTTGCCAAAGCCGAACTAATGCTAACATTCTCAAATACACCTTTCCTGTTGGTCATCTCTCACTTTATTATTTGTATTACAAAGTACTGCATTCACCTAAACAAATATCAAAATTCCAATTCTTATTGGATGCTTAGAAAGGCCAGTGAATATTGTGGCCTCACACTATATAAAAACATTTTTTCAAGCCTACCTCCATGCAAAAAACTTTCAAACAGAAAGAAATTAGGAAGTATGTACATACACACACAGGAATCATGTTGCTTTCACTGGGTCATACAAGGGAGCAAGGAACAGAACCCCCAGTCTGTTGATCAAAAATCCTAATACTGTACTGCCATTTATCTGAGGCAGTGTATGTATCTAAATTGACATATGCTGCCTCAGAACAACAGAAACCAACTAACAGCTTTTCTTAGACACCACTCCCCTTATGTCCTGCCCTTACCACAATTGCTCCTTATAAATTAACTGAAAGAAGTACTTCTATTCTCATGTTATGAATGTGCATTGTGGATGCTTAATAATTAAGTCCGGATAAACTGGTATTTCCTGCTAGCATGTTGTATTATGAAGGTAGCACTGTGGCCACAGTGCTTGGGATTTTGAATGCGGTTTTGAGGCTTTTTTTAACAGCTTTCAAATGTAAAAAAGAAAAAAAATCAATTGTTCAATGGAAATGCATTTAATCAGCTAGCATACAACAACAACAAAGCTTCAAGCAAATGGATGAGTTAATGGACTCCCTTTAAAACCCTCTAGATACTTGCAGTCATATGCCAAGTTTATTTACAAATATGTACTGTACTGCAACAAAGGCACATCTATTTGGCTTCCCTTCACCTTACTTTGTAACCAGCTCATCAAAGGCTTTTAAATATATAATTTGTTTCTGAAATAATTCAGTCCAACCATGCTGTTTTATCAAAGTTTAATCTTGGGGACGTAGGGAAGACAATGTATTCATTTTAAACAGAGCTAGCTGAAACCTCGTGGTTCATTCAGCAGCTAAGTAGAATGTACCTGACAGAAGGCTCCTATGAAGCTATTATCACAGCATGTCTACGGGAAACTATTTTGCAGTTCTCCTGAGCATCTTTTAAAGACAAAAAGTATCTGGTCCCTGCTAGATAAATATTCCTTTGAGAAAGCATATTTTGAATGTGAGCTTTCAATATGGGAAGAAATATAACACAAGGGGGGAAAAGAAAACAAATATTTGAACTATCTCACAAAGCAACCGTGGGTTAAAGCATTCTCTTCCGTCAACAATCTCAGTTCACTTTTGAGAAACATTTCATAATTACAGACCAGGTAAAAATATTCCGTTGAAGTATATTTCAAAGACTCAGAAATAAAAAGCAACCTTCCTTTTTAGTAATCTCATAAATAGTCCTGGAGGACACCAGGCTGGGGAAGTCTGGTTTATCCCAAGCAGGAAACTGGGGACAGTAGAATCATCAAATGACAAGCCATTAAAAGGAGCCAGTGGTGTGCTGATTAACAGTGGTGGACTAGGACTGGGGGACCAGGGTTCAAATTCCCACTCAACCAGAAAGTTTACTGGGTGATCTGGAGTTTGTCACCATCTTTCAGCCTAATCTATCTCACAGGATTGCTGTGAGTATAAAATGGGGATGAGGGAACTGTGTGTGCCTCCTTGAGCTCCTCTGAGAATAATGAGATATAAATGTAATAAATAAATAAATATGTGTGCTGAAGATGGATAAGAAAATTGTACTGGAGTCTAAATGAATTCTTTCTTTACTGAAGAAACTTTTGGAGAGCTACCTGTACCTGAACAACTGTGTTGGCGGATTGCATCAGAATAACTACTGTATGTCAAATATTTTTAGATGTGGTTTTAGTACTGATTGTCAAGTTCAAAACTGGCAACTTATTGAAGCTGGATGGCATTCACCCAGAGTTGAAAGGAACTCAAGTATGAAATTGCTGATCTTTTACAAAAAGTATGTGACTTATCACTAAGTTATATATTTGAACTGGAAAGTAGTCAAAGCAATACCAGTTTTTTTAAAGGTAGACCAAGGATATTACAGACTTGTCAGTCTAATTCTGTCTTAAAGGTAAAGGTAAAGGGACCCCTGACCATTAGGTCCAGTCGTGGACAACTCTGGGCTTGCAGCGCTCATCTCGCTTTACTGGCCGAGGGAGCCAGCGTACAGCTTCCAGGTTATGTGGCCAACATGACTAAGCTGCTTCTGGCGAACCAGAGCAGCGCACGGAAACACCGTTTACCTTCCCGCTGGAGCAGTACCTATCTATCTATCTACTTGCAATTTGACGTGCTTTTGAACTGCAAGGTGGGCAGGAGCCGGGACTGAACAACAGGATCACACCCCGTCGCAGGATTTCGAACCACGACCTTCTGATCGGCAAGCCTTCTGTCTTAGGTGGCTGATAAACAGCATTATTAAAGACAGTGTTATTAAGCTATAGCAGAACATACAATACAAAAAGAAATGTTTGTAAAAAGAAGTATTTGCTTCACCAAATATTGAGAAGTCTTTCAGCTTGTTGCTAAACATGTAGCTAGAACTATAATCAAGCCATTATTAAATTGGATTTTCAAAAATCATCTGACAAAATATCTCAAAATAACTAGGATTTGTGGCAACCTTTGCCAGCAGGTCCGCCACCACCATGTTATGGCTATGAAATGATTAGTGATACTCAGATCAACACAGCGGATACATTATACCAAAGAAGCCAGTGAAATTCTATCAATATCTCATTTATGTAGCTCTGCTCTCTTTATGTAATCAAAAGGGTAAAAGAAATTCTAAATTCATATATGCTGTGAAAATTAATTATAACAACCTGCTCACTCTGTAACAATAAATGTTATTAATAGCTACCCCAGCACCACCAAAAAGACAAGATGGGGCAAAATGTGAATGAATTCACAGGTGCAACTTTGCTGCCAAGGTCATTAGCAAAAATGGTACTAAGTGAATATGCTAACAGGTGCAGACATATGACATATGATCAACAGTTCACCCTTGAGGCCAAAAGCCAGCTGAGCCAGTGACATTCCCATGGTGACTCTTAACTGCAGAGAAGCCCCAGCTTGTATACACAAATGCTAGTTTTAAAAAGGTTCATTGTTTTTGTTCTTTTTTAAATCAACTACTTCATTTGCTCACAATGTCATCAACAGAGACTATGTGATCACGGAAATGTTGGGGGCAATTTAATGTTTTTACTTATTCGGGGTTCAATTTTGTTTTACCTTTTAGTCATCCCAACCATGGAGACTGTGGTTGGGTTACAATGCATTGAGCCCACAAATTAGCCAGACTAAAACTAGTAGAACAGATAAAAAAATTACTGAGAGAAAGCACTGGCTATCTGTCTTGTCTTAAAGTAATAAAATGCAATTTAACAGCTACAACTTGGGAGGAAAATACTTAAAACAAAATTGAAGAAAGTATCTAGACTTGAATGCAGTGGAGAATGGCCAAGGTTATAATTGGCCACAACTAAAAGCAAGTCAGCAGTAGACAGGATTGCCGAAAAACGCATCTACTATGCCATTTTGGGTTCATCTCCTTTAACAGAATGCTATATTTAAGCACCTTGTTTAGCACTACTTAGGTCTCAGCTAATAATAATAATAGTAATTTTATTATTTGTATGCTGCCCATCTGACTGGGTTGCCCCAGCCACTCTAGGTGGCTCCCAACAGAGTATGAAAAACACAGTAAAACATCAAACATTAAAAACTTCCCTAAACAGGGCTAAAGTAATGTTATCTAGCATTGGTAACCATATTTTATAAAATATGCCAATAAGCATATATTTTAAATATGGTTGCCAATGAGAAGAGGGAGTAACAGGCTTCAGTTGCAGTAGGCTGAAGGTGGATATCAGAAAACTCTTCCATATTATAAAAATAGATGGGCACTAGAATGAGTCGTCCAGAGAAGTTATGCAATCTTCTTCCTTAACCTTAAAAAAATGGCAGAACAATGGAAACCTACCATTGCAGAAACTTCAACTGGATGATCCTCAAGGTCCCATTCAACTCTATACAGAAAAACAATAATAATGCTTTTTCCACCTATGACTATCTAATCCATCATATCTCTTCTGGCACTGAATGCTTCTGGATTAACCTCTGACTCACATTAAAGAAACATGGGCTGGGTAACAAATGGCCAGACAGCAGATTCCCCTTCCCTGATCCATGATTCTTCAAAACCTTAGCCATCTAATAGAACAGATTCAGTTATAAGATTAATCATATCTGTAATCTGAATAATGCACATAAATATTTTGGAACAGAGTCTCTAGCTATCATGGGTATAAAACTCTGCAGGGTGGAGGAAGGGTTGCAATAAAGAGATCTGAGATCTCAGAGTCCTCTATGACAGATGAGAAAGGCCAGTCCAGAAAATTTTCTTTTGAGGAAGTTTGATGGGTGGACTTGGCCATACAATTATAATACAAATGATCAACACATTCAGTGTCAGAAACAAATCTCTAACAACCACAGTAACTGAAATTGCCTTAGCGTCAAAATGATTTCTACATTGGTTCCTACTTGTAAATCTCTGATGAGGAAACAACAGTCATAGTTGATGCTGAACTTTGTTTCAAAATAGCATTCATAGATGGAAGAGGTTACAGTTTTACCGACAGAGAAAAATAGAGATTCTGGTTAACAAATCAGCACATCTATAAAGTTAAAAAGAGCCAGCTCACAAGTTTTGGCTACCTTCCACAATCGGACAAGCTATGAACATAGATGTATAGTAGCTGTTAGCCAGAAACTAGATGTAGGATTGGTTTTTGGCTAAGTCAAAAAGTGATTGAAGCTTAAGCCACTTTAAATAAGCTGTCCAGCATGAATGAAAGCAGCAGCAGCATAGGAACTAAGGGTTTTAGATGCAAGCCAGGAGCTCACCTTAGCCATGAACTCACTGGGTGACTGCTGAGAAGACTCAACTTCAGCCCCTCATCTTTATTAGAATTACTTTGATAATATATAGAAAGAAGGCTCAACACTAAGAAAGCACTATCTAAATGACTATTAATATTTTATGGGAAGAAGAAGAATATGAAATCACAGGGTATTTTGTTCTTTAAAAACTCCATTATTATTATCATCATCATCATTAACGTTTCTAAAAACAAAGGGTGAAATAAAACGTTGCCATTTTGCTCATAGAATGGCTTTTTGTCTACTAGCATTAGGCAAGGAGAGGTGATTTTTGACAATTCACCCTTCCCACCATGCCTGTTGAAAATTTGTTCCAAACTGTTGGGTGACCCTCCAGAATAGTGTGGAAGGTGCTGCAAGGGGAAGGAGAAAATCAGCAAAAATCACCTTCCATTCTCTTATGTTAGCAGACTCCTCAGCTGGATCGAAAGCTGTTCCGCTTGAACTGGATTTCACCCAAAAGATTTTCTCCAGCACGCTTTCTTCACAATATGCAAAAGCTACTCTTCCCATGTGTTCATTCTTAAAGACTATGTTGAAAACCCTGGACAAGGCATGGGAAGAGCCAGAAGTGTTACAAATGCAGCATCTGCCAGAATATCAACTCTTGAACATAACATAGACTTCAGAAATGTCAAGGAAATGTCTCAACCTCACCTATGCAGAAAAAAACCATTTAACATTTAAAATGTCTGCTACTCTTGGAATAGAGAACAGCTGTGACTTTGTAGCTGATCATTTGACAAAGCGCCATATACTCAAGCTATATTCAGGACTGGGAAAAGTTCACCAGCAAATTAGGAAAAAGCTGTTTGAGGCATTTAGGAGAGTTTAAACAGATAGTACCATATTCATTATGATCAGTAAACAAGCATTGGTAACTATGCTAAATCTACATATTCTAGCCAGTAGAAAAGAAACGTAAGACAAACCAGGAACCCTGACTTAAAAGCAATGCTTTCTCTATCTGTACTATCAGAAGTGTGATTTGGTCCTCCATATTTGATCACAATGTTCACAGAACTACCTATACTTCCAATTCAGTCTTTGACTGTCTCTTTTACTCAATGTTCCTCCATACTTTAGGCAAAATAAAAACTGCTAGCATCACCTACTATGGCTCAGAAGGCAGGTATATAAAAAAAGGGAAGAATCCATATCATGTTGGATACTGAGAAGTGACTATAGGAAGCAAAAAGGCAGCATACAAAACTAAAACAATAATCCCAAAGCAATCTCCTGCCCAACACTCAAGGAGAAGTCCGGAACTAACCATGCCTATGGAGGGAAGGAATGTCCACCTCTTATTTTGAGAGAGGTACAAAGTCTAGTGTTAGGGTTTACTACTAGGTCCAAGAAACAGAACAGTTCTCTTAAATTTTACACAAAATCCAAGCTTATCTAGCTTAATAGGGTTGATAAAGGGAGCTCTGGTCCCTTTCTGGTCCTGTTCTAACTGCCTCAGGTTTCAATAGGAGTCATTTGCTGCCACTTTTTAAAAGTCACCCACAAACAAATTAAAAAGATGGATAAGATACTATATTAGGTAAAATTGTTGTTAACTCTACAAAATAATACAACCTTGTAAAGAAATGCACAAAAGCTATAAGAATGCAAAAAGGAGAAATGTATACTAACCTACTTGGGGCTAGCTGACGAGTGATGATGAGTTTGATCCCTTCTGCAGTCTGTTGTGTTTCTATGCTGGCTGCAGAAAAGGGACAAAGCACTCCATCTCACTCACCTACATGGAATTCCTTGTTGCCCATGGCTACCAGGCTAGTGCTGAAATGCATAGTCTCTGATGCTTAAACTATTCAGTAAGGGACCCAACCTCTTTTAAGGAGTCTTGGTCTTTGACCAACAGCAGTATTTGGGTTCAGCTACAAGTCAAAACTGTCTGCTATGCTCCCGAAATATATGCAAACAAATAACAGCTGGCTAATATATATTTTTTTTAACTGTTGGAACTCTACACGACTTTTATTTAAAATGTACATTTCAACAGTAACTTAAAATAATCTGAATTGCTTCTGCTTTCAGGTTCTGTTCTAAGGAGACTTGTATTTTTAAAAAAATCATAATTGCAGACACTAGCAATAAACTCATGGACAGGGAACAGAGGGCTCCTTCTGATGAGTGGTGTGAATAAATCACAGAATTCTGCAACAGCAACACCCTCTGAGGGACCCCACCACCACCACCCTATTGCCAGAGATCCTTCCATACTGCCAAAGCAACAAGAGATTAATGGAATCTTGATCTATGCATTGCACCTTTCTGAGACAAATGGATATCTAGCAGCCAAAATTCCAAGTCACGGGAGACTTTACTTCCACTTTCATGACCCAGATAATAAAATCTGCTGCTCAGCTCCCAAGTTCTTACCTTTCTGCCGGCAACAGGAACTAAACCAGGAACCTAGATAGCTGCAGGATATATTTAAATGCCTTTTTTTTTTTTACAGTCTCAAACCATGAGCAAAATTTCATAATACAACTAGGAAACCTGGGTTTGTCTGAGTGTTACTTTTTAATGCACAACAAAAGTATGCAGAAAGCACTCACCAACCTATTTGTCCCTACTATTACATGACTTTCATTTCAAATGCAACCTAAAGGCACCTGGATATTAAAGTATCAAAAAATAACATGATATAAGGTACAAAACAGACAAACAGCTGCAATGGTTCTGAAGAACAATTAATAAAAACCCATCTAAGGAAAGCAAAGGAACTATATATTTAACTTGGGTGATCAGACAAGAAGAAATGCCCCAGATGGAAGTGCTGATCAAACCCCCCACCCATCCCAATTGAAATATTTCACCAACAAAGCTAAATTACTCAAACAGCACAATCCTATGCATGTTTACTCAGAAGAAAGTCCCAGGATGTCCTGTGGAGGATATTCCCCCAGGAAGTGTGTTTAGTATTGTAGCCACAGTTATTTTAAAACAAACACAATCTACATATACACTCTCCCCTCTATGAGGAAAAAAACCCCACTGATGAATTCAGTCTGCAAAATTCCTAGGGGTGGAGGAACTACACAGCCACACACAAAAGGTCTTTAAAAAAAATCCCGCAGAATGAGGTTGATACCACAACACAGGAGGGTAGATGCAAACAAACAATAATAGAAAGCACATACAAAAGGGAAAATAGAGGGGGGTTTTAGGCATGTGGTTAATAGGACATTGTGGAACAATGAGAGTAAAAGCCACAAATAATTTAAGAAGAGGCTTTCTTCTCTTCCCCTATCTAGTCCATTGGAATTCTATACACACGTACTCTGCCTCTTTCCTCCACATGCTAAATAAAATATCAGTATAAAATTCCAGCTCTATCGTTCCTCCCTGCCTCATCATTTTTGAGCACATGACTCACCCAACAAAGAAATTCCATCCATCGTGACCCCCCACACACCTGTCTTTTGAACACCAAATATCACTCACAGATTAAATCACCCCCAGCCTGGGGGGGGACGACTAATTGATACCTCAAGGCTGCACATATTTTCTAGGAACTAAGTCGTGTTGATTTCGAATAATTTAATTTCTAAGTATTGGTACTTTAGATAATAACATAAATCCCCGGCCGGATCCATTTTCTACTCCAACCACCAATACTCCCAACAGTGCTCAGCACGGCGATTCATCCAGACATACTGTAGTCACATGCACAAAAGCCGCCCAGACCCCCTCCTCTTTTTGCGATCTCTCTTCTTACTACCCACCCATCATTCAGGGAACAAAAACCATCCCTAGACCACCCCCTCCTTACCCAAGTGTATAAGGTTTGGGCTAGCGCCCGCGGGGAGGCATCTCTCCATCTCTGTGGACTCCTCTCGAACAAACCCCATGGAAGCAGTGAAAAGGAGGTGGGGGATGCTTACTGCATCAAGGGGGGAAAAGACCCCCACCTCCTTACAAGGAATAACTTCCGGGTAATGGTGAACCTCGTCTGATAAGCAGGTGAAGAGCAATCCTCTCCCTTCTACCTTCTGTCTGGGCTGTACTATTCGGAGGAAACCCCTCCATATATACACAGAGAGCAGGAGGAGGAGGAGGAGGAGATGGAAGCAGAGGCAGCCCTCGTACAGCTTGACATGCCAACAAAGTCTCAATGAAGCAAACTACATGGGGTAAACCATCTGCCCTATAAAAGAGAGGGGGAGAAAGATACACAGAGATGGATGGTGTATAAAGGCAGAACACCCGGATGTCAAACGAATATGTTCTTTCCCATCTTCAGCAGTGGAGATTTCCACTCTCTGGGAGAGCATTAAGTAGGCAGAAATAAGACATGGTGATAGTATTAGCTCACTTCTTCTGCAGACACATGTCATTTAATTTAGTCGGTTTAAAGATGTGCTAGCATGACTATGCCAAGCTCAGCAAAACGTGCGTGCGCACACACAGGCTGCCTCACGTTCTCAGCAGCTCTTGTGCAGGAACAGAACAGCAACCACAAATTTACAAATGCAACTATAACATACATAACAACCACAAATTTGCACATTTTAATCAGAAGTAAATCACATTTGATGCTCATACACTACCAAACTCACAGTTCAATGCGAAAATAAAAACATGAAAATTACACCAATTTCCACAACCATTGTCTTTCTAACATATACTTCATTGAAAATTCTCTCTCATCTTCCAACACCAGAAACAAAACTGAAAAGATCACACATACTTCCACATTTATTCTAGAGCTTCAATCAATTTTAAAACTTTTGTTAATTAAAAATGACATACTGATTAATCAGGATTTTAAATGGTTTAAATACAAGTAAATTTAAAAAACAAACACAAATTATAAAAACAAACATGGCAAATACCATTTTAAAAGAGGTGGTGCCTGCTGCAGAACACGTGTGTATCATCAGAACACAAAGTACAGTAAAGGTAAAGATAAGGGGACCCCTGATCATTAGGTCCAGTTGTGGACGACTCTGGGGTTGCGGCGCTCATCTCACTTTATTGGCTGAGGGAGTTGGCGTACATGACTAAGCCGCTTCTGGCAAACCAGAGCAGCGCACAGAAATGCCGTTTACCTTTTTACCGGAGCGATACCTATTTATCTACTTGCACTTTGACGTGCTTTCGAACTGCTAGGTTGGCAGGAGCAGGGACCGAACAACGGGAGCTCACCCCATCGTGGGGATTCAAACCGCCGACCTTCTGATCGGCAAGCCCTAGGCTCTGTGGTTTAACCCACAGTGCCACCCGCGTCCCATTTACAAAGTACAGGAGTAATAGTCAATTACATTTCACTCATAGTAGACCTATTGAAATTAATGGACACGTCTTAATCATGTTCATTCATTTCAGTGGTTCTATTCTAAGTAAAACTTAGCTGAATACCACTCAATAGTCTGTGACTGAGGGGGTATGAGTTCAGATGTAGCAGAATGGATTGTACCACTTCAGACTGGAGATTGGGCAACAAAGTTTTGAATGCTCCACAGTTAAAAGCTAAAGCAGAAGACAAAAATGTTGTGGTAGATAGTAGTCCTTTTCTTCCCAACATGCTGGTGTTCTTCTTGCAGGGAACATTTTTACATGCAGGAGCATAAAAAATGGCAACCCCACCTGCAGTCTAGCACCCCTTTCTGTTCCATGAACGAAACAAGCCTAAGGAGAAATCTGTACCCCACTTTCCAAAATCCACTGCAACACTCAAGGGCTCACCAGCAAAATAAATAAATGGGAAAGGGGTTTCTCAAATACAGGAACATTGAAAACCACCAAACTAATGGAACAGCAGGAATACTAGAGCCTAATCACCAAAAGCTGGCTTTCATGGTTTTTTAATAGACCCACTCCATTTCAACTATTCTGCTGAGACAATTGCTTTTGGTTCTTACTGAAATGCATTCACAAAAAGAACACCCTTAGTACTACCTGCTTCAATAAAAAACAGGGCTCCTAAACCTCGTAAAAAGAAGTATTCCAAACAGTGCACTTCCTCCTATCACAGTATAGTAGAAAAACCTGCATATGCTGAAATTCCCTTTTCTGTTAGGAACATAAGATGCCTCCATATACTGAGTCAGACCATTGGTTCACCTATCTCAGTATTGCCTCACTGACTAGCAGCAGCTCCCAAAGGTTTCAGGCAGGAGTCTCTCTCACCCCTATCTGGAGATGCCAGAGATTGAACTTGAAACCTTCTGTATGCAAAGCAGATGTTCTACCACTGACCTAGTGAAGGCACAGGACTACTATCCTATACAGAATTTATAAGTATTGTCAGTTGATCCAATCATAATCCTTATCAGTCTTCAGTGACTGGTCGATGTACAACCCTTGGTGTGCTGGAAGATATATCCCATAAATATTGAGGTCAGCATTGCTGTGTAAGAAAACCACTCGTGGAGGGCCATAGCTCAATGGTGGAGCGTCCACTTTGAAAGCAGTGGTTCAATCCCTTGCATCTCCAGGGATAAACACACACACAATCTCAGTCCCACAAAGAATATGCCTCCGATTACAGGGGCCATTTTTATAGCACTGCTTTGTTTGACCATCCACTCAAAAATGTGTTGTTGTTTTTAATTGAAAGCCCGTAAGAAACAGGAGACCAATATCCCAAAAGCTACCTGCTTTCCTGCAAGCAGAAAGTGTGCTGGAAAACCTTGGACAGAGATATAAACTGTATCAGCAACTAGCACACTGTGGATGACCAATAAAAGAGTAGTTGGGAACCTCATGTCCTCAAAATATGAACTAGAGAATGCATTCCTGTAATGTGTTGCTGCCAGGGTGAAGGAATGGCATGCTTTAGTTATTCCCAGAATTAAAAAGAGTGGCCCTTTCAGTTCTTTCATGCACAAGTACTCAAAGCTAATGTCCCCCTTCTTACTCCATATTATCACATCTTTATTGTTATCCAATTTCTGCTTCTTTCAGATCAGCTCCCCTAGCCAAATACTGTAAGCATATTGCCTCCCGAATTTAGGACATGTGTGAGGGAAATCTACAGCGGAAAGTGACAACCAAAAGGAAGGAGGACCAGAGGCAAAACCAAAACGCTGCAGGGCTCAGAAACTCCGGCTTGGTCGATGCCCACAACCATATCCCCATCCCGTTTGAGACCCAGCCTAGGCGATGCCCGCCAAGACACCGCCTTCAATCCCTTCTGGGCGGCCTCAGGCCAGCCCCCCTCTCTCAGCCTGTCCTCCCTCACCGGGTTATTGTGGCGAGGAAAGCGGCTGGCGACCCGGAGGCTGCCTTGAGCCCCTTGCAAGAGAGCAGGGCACGTATGTGAGCTTTCGGAAAGGTGATTCGCGGGACTTTTGCACTGAGGAGCGGACCGCCTCGGGGGGTCGGGACCACGCCGCTCCCCAAGACCTTCTCCGACCGAACCTCCATTTTAGTTCACTGACCTTTCTTCTTGGGGGGGGGGGCGGGTAAAGCGCCCCCCCTCACTCTTGGGCAACTACTTCTCCACAGCCACTGAAACTACCCCTAGAAAAGACCCCCAGCTGCTGAAACCTCCGTTTCCTCACCATCGCCCGCTAAGATGAGGCGGGGAAGGAGGGCGGAGAGGCAGCGCGCGCCAGGGGGGGGGGGAGGGAGAGAGAGAGAGAGAGAGAGAGAGAGAGAGAGAGAGAGGATAATCCCCATTGACTTGACTGCGTCTGCCAGCAGCAGCTCTCCCCCCCCCCGCCAGCCTTGGCATCGGACTATTTGCGCGCGGGGTTTCTTGGGAATTGTAGTTTCTTCTTGTGGGAAGAAAGCGGGCGGGCGAGCGGGGAATGTGGAGGGAGAGTAGCGGCGGGTGAGATTCCACGTCGGCCATTTTGCTTTGCCTCCAGTAATGGGAAGAGATGGGGGGGGTCGTTGCGTTGCCGCGCATTTTAACGGGAGTTACCTCAGTGTTGACAAGAGAAGGCGTGAAGGCCATGCATTGAGTTGTAAGAATTCTAAGCTCTCAAATGTAGAATAAATGTTCACAAATGTACACGGCAAACACAAAAACATAATTTTTTTTCCTTCCAGTAGCACCTTAAAGACCAACTAAGTTAGTTCTTGGTATGAGCTTTCGTGTGCATGCACACTTCTTCGTATCTGAAGTGTGCATGCACACGAAAGCTCATACCAAGAACTAACTTAGTTGGTCTTTAAGGTGCTACTGGAAGGAATTTTTTGTTTTGTTTTGACTATGGCAGACCAACACGGCTACCTATCTCTAACAAAAACATAAGTATATCAACTAGGTGACTGAAATAGTACAGGAGAGCAATCCTGAAGCACATTTTGACTCCCAAATTGACCTCGAATATTTCTCTGCAAGGAGGAAGGAAATGGGAAAAGCTTTCCAATTATCTTTGGACTGCAGGGGCTCCTTGCAAATACAGTATGGCAAGTATCAGGCTGAGCAAACTATCAATATGCATAAGCGATTCAGGAACTTAAAGCATTTACCATCTAAAAGGAATGGCCAGACTACCCAGAAAATGCAACCAAGTAAGGCATCATCAGGTATCCCGGCAGGAGAGAAGCAACACTCTCGATTTTTTACTGGAGACTGCCTCCTTATGTGATGTATGTATGATATTTTGGAGTGTGGTCTTGCGCTGTCTTTATAGGGGCTTTCGCATCATTGTTCTGGGTCTCTCCTACCTCCTTGCAAGGAGAGGAGGGAACTGTTGCAACAAAGATCTGCCTTTCTTTCTATGGATCTTGCCTCCATCCATTCATCATGGACGTAGAGGACTCAGTCCCTTGGGGAACTGGGCAGCAAAAGCCAATACCCCTATTTTTTTCTATAACAATTGTTCTACTGGAACAGGTTTTTAAAAGATTTTTTTTTAAATCCACGGCATGCTATCTTCTGCTGCCCCCTTTTTTCCAAACAAAGCAGCAGAAAACAAATGTTATCAACTTTTTGAAATGTTCCATCTTTCTGGAAAGAAACTACAGATATAGATTATATTCCTACACTCCTATATACCCATTCCCTGGGAGAAAAACCCATTGAATACAGTGGAGCTTACTTCTGAGTAGATATGTATCAGTTTGTGTTGCAAGTCACTAGAGGACAATGCCGATTTGTGCTCTTGTGGGTTTTGTGCCACGAGGCACCTGATCCATAATTTTCCTGATGGAATTCAGCAAAGATGTGAGATGTGTTCAGAGAATCAGGAATTAGTGTCTGGCTGTAAAAAAAATCAATAAAGATCCCCTACCCAGGATTTTGCACCATTGCAGGGCAGATCTTCTACTCTCATGATCTCACATTGGGTCCTGAGGTATGTTTTTTGGCTGGAATGTAAGGAGAATCTGCACTGGGAAGTAATAATTGAAATAAAGACTGAGGATAGTGTCAAGATCAGAAATTCCAGGATCTAGAACTTTGTGAACAGAAGGAAGGAGGCACTCAAATACCTGTGACTGGTTTTATTTTGCCATCATGCATGATGTTATCAGTCCACATTCTTCCCCTTGCTTCCTGCAGTTCTCTTAAGGTGCTCCCAGACTGGCACTATTTTTGTGTGATTTTCAATCACTTGCAGGCAAATTCAGATTGTATCGTTATACTTGATTGGGAGTTATTGCACAATAAATCCTCTTCCCCAAAAGACTGGACTTTTTGTGATAAGGATAGTGATAGGGAAATGCACTTGAAAGTGTGGGATAAAATTTGCTTGATGCAACATTATCTAACCTCCCCACAAACAAGTCTGAATGAATTCTCAATAAATAGCCAACATTGCCTTCTCTCTCAGAAAACAAATCAGAATAAACAGGTCATCTGGAAGCATTCTTGGCTTTAATTGGTCCTCAGGTTTGACCTGAGAAAGATCTCATATCCGCTTGCCCTTGGCAGGAAAGGTTTTCCCCAGCTAAATGGCTTCCTGCCATTCATGGAGAGAAGATACATTAGTGTTTGTGAGATGTTTTTCAGGTCTGCCAGCTAAGTCAGGCACTGACCAAGGTCTCAGAAGAGCCATGGTCTGATGACCACACCACCACTCATTGGCCCCCTGGGCATGGGCGCTGCATGATTTATTTTACTGTGGCCCTGACCTAGCCACTGTGATCCACGTGACAGTCACCTCCAGACTTGATTATTGTAACTCACTCTACGTGGGGCCGCCCTTGAGACTGACCCAGAAACTCCAGCAGGTGCAGACATCTTTCCGCAGGGCCTGTAAGACAGAACTGTTCCACCAGGCCTTTGGCCAAGGCACAGTCTGACCCCTTCCTTTGGTAATCCTCATAGAACTCTAACCCAATGGTTGCCATTAATTTGATTTTGAATTGATTTTAGAATGAATTGATTTTAGAAAGCTGTGTTACTTTTATTGTTGTTAGCTGCTCTGAGCCCGGCTTTGGCTGGGGAGGGCGGGATATAAATCATCTTCTTCTTCTTCTTCTTCTTCTTCTTCGGGGGCAGGCTTTTTGTTGGCAGGGGGCAGAACCGAGTTTTCTGCGATGCAATTGGGTGGCTGCCAGCCATCTGAGTTTACCCCAAATGAAATACCCGAGCCAGTTTATAGAGCTACAAAATCGATTAAAAAAAATCATCCTATAGAGTTACGAAATCTATAGTTATAAAATTTTAGATTTTATAAATCAATAGGGTGGGTAGGACCATTGATATATGAAATGAAATGGCTAGGGCATTGAATATGGGGGCGGGCTACCACAGTGGTTAACTCATTCAACAGGTGTCCCCCCCTTAAAATGCTGCCAGTGGGAGCGGGCAGTTGGTGGAGGGGAGCGGTGTTGCTCCTTGTGCCGCTGTGGTGAGAGCAGAAGGGGGAAAACTGCAGGATCATGGCTGGGTTCCGATCTGTGGCATCCTGCCAGGCAGCTACTGAAGTCTTCAGAAAGTCAGCGACTTTCTGCGATTCCAGCTGAGATTGCCTAGCTTTCCATGATGATGCCTGAATCGTAGCTGCATGGATGGCGGCTGTCTGCCAAGTTAATGTTCCCACAAGCGTGGTTACTCGGAAGCCCCGAGTTTCCAACGCCGTCCAGCGGCATTTGGCAACAAGCATCGGAGGAAGACCAGCAACATATCGCCTTGTGTTTAGATGGCGTCCAGGAATATTGCACTGCTTTGGGTTGGACGCGCCGCCGGCTGGGCTCGAAGCGGCTCTGCTGTCGGATTCTTCCTTTGTTGACAAAGGAGAGGGGCGCTCGCGGGCTCCGCGCTCGGCTCCTTCCGCCTGCCCGCCTGCCATTTCCTCTGCTCATCGATAGCTCGGCGCTCGGCCTCGTGACTGCCTGCCGCTTGGTGATGGCGACTCCGCGGGCGGAGGCACGTGGCCTCTTCCGACAAGGGGTCGAGGCTGTCCTGGGCAGCTGGCCTGCTCTGCAGGTAGGGTGCATTCGCCACAGGCAGGGAGCGGGGAGAGGAGCGGGGGGCGGAGGCAGGCAGGCAGCAAAAGAGGCCGCGTGGAGGGCGAGCATGTGCAAAGTGCATTTCCTTCCTGTAGCCGCAGGTTCAAAGAATGCGGAGTTGGCTTAAGGACATAAGAAGAGCCCCCCTGGGCCAGGCGGGTGGCGCATCTCCTCCAGCATCCTGCTCTCATGCAAGCAGGACATGAGCAAAGCAATAATAATAATAATAATAATAATAATAAATTTTTATTTATACCCAGCCAAGACCGGGCTCAGGGCGGCTAACACCCGATATAAAAACAATTGATTGAAATACAACTTAAAAAAAATTAAAATACAACATTAAAAGAAGAAGAGTTTGGATTTGATGTTGTTGTTGTTGTTGTTTAGTCGTTTAGTCGTGTCCGACTCTTCGTGACCCCATGGACCAGAGAACGCCAGGCATCTCTGTCCTCCACTGCCTCCCGCAGTTTGGTCAAACTCATGCTGGTAACCTCGAAAACACTATCCAACCATCTCGTCCTCTGCCGTCCCCTTCTCCTTGTGCCCTCCATCTTTCCCAACATCAGGGTCTTTTCCAGGGAGTCTTCTCTTCTCGTGAGGTGGCCAAAGTACTGGAGCCTCAGCTTCAGGATCTGTCCTTCCAGTGAGCCCTCGGGGCTGATTTCCTTAAGAATGGAGAGGTTTGATCTTCTTGCAGTCCATGGGACTCTCAAGAGTCTCCTCCAGCACCATAATTCAAAAGCATCAATTCTTCGGCGATCAGCCTTCTTTATGGTCCAGCTCTCACTTCCATACATCACTACTGGGAAAACCATAGCTTTAACTATACGAACCTTTGTTGGCAAGGTGATGTCTCTACTTCTCAAGATGCTGTCTAGGCCTGTCATTGCCCTTCTCCCAAGAAGCAAGGGTCTTTTAATTTCGTGGCTGCTGTCACCATCTGCAGTGATCATTGAGCCCAAGAAAGTAAAATCTCTCACTACCTCCATTTCTTCCCCTTCTATTTGCCAGGAGGTGATGGGACCAGTGGCCATGATTTTCGTTTTTTTGATGTTGAGCTTCAGACCATATTTTGCGCTCTCCTCTTTCACCCTCATTAAAAGGTTCTTTAATTCCTCCTCACTTTCTGCCATCAAGGTTGTGTCATCTGCATATCTGAGGTTGTTGATATTTCTTCCGGCAATCTTAATTCCGGCTAGGGATTCATCCAGCCCAGCCTTTCGCATGATGAATTCTGCATATAAGTTAAATAAGCAGGGAGACAAAATACAGCCTTGTCGTACTCCTTTCCCAATTTTGAACCAATCAGTTGTTCTATATCCAGTTCTAACTGTAGCTTCTTGTCCCACATAGAGATTTCTCAGGAGACAGATGAGGTGATCTGGCACTCCCATTTCTTTAAGAACTTGCCATAGTTTGCCGTGGTCGACACAGTCAAAGGCTTTTGCATAGTCAATGAAGCAGAAGTAGATGTCTTTCTGGAACTCTCTAGCTTTCTCCATAATCCAGCGCATTTGATACCCCGCTTTATCACTACCGTAAGGAGTCTCAAAGTGGCTCACAATCTCCTTTCCCTTCCTCTCACACAACAAACACTCTGTGAGGTGAGTGGGGCTGAGAGACTTCAGAGAAGTGTGACTGGCCCAAGGTCACCCAGCAGCTGCGTGTGGAGGAGCGGAGATGCGAACCCGGTTCCCCAGATTACGAGTCCACCGCTCTTAACCACTACACCAGACTGCAGCCTCATTTCAGTGGAAACTCAAATCAAAAACTTTTTTGGGGGGATGAAAACGTTAAGTCTTCACCAAGGCTTACTATCCAGACTGGTCCTACATGGGCCAGAAAAAAGCCAGGGAAGTCCCCAAATAGGAATTCCAACACAGAAGGAGAAAGGAAAAAGAAAGAGAATCAAAAAAGAGTCAAATTGATTCCAAGCCAAAGGCCAGGTGGAACAACTCTGTCTTACAGGCCCTGAGGAAAGAAATCAGATCCTGCAGGGCCCTGGTCTCATGAGGCAGAGCGTTCCACCAGGCCAGTGTTGAAAAGGCCCTGGCTCTGGTTGAGGCTAATCTGACTTCTCTCCCCTCCTACACTTCCAGCACGTGGCATTCAGAGGCATATCGCCTCCTTCAGGGGAGGCAGAACAAAGCTGTCTTGGCTCATAGCCATCAATAGCTCTCTGCTACACGGATTCTATCAAGAGTTTGGGTGCAACCTTTGACACCTCCCTTTCTATGGAGGCGCAGGTTGCAGCCACAGCAAAGGTGGCATTTTCCCATCTTCGCCATATTAAGCAGTTGGTCCCTTCCCTTTCTCGCCCTGATCTGGCCACAGTGATCCATGCAATGGCCACCTCCAGGCTTGATTACTGTAACTTGCTCTATGCGGGGCTCACCCAGAAACTCCAGCGGGTGCAGAATGCCGCGGCAAGGCTCCTTACAGGGTCCTTGCCGTGGGATCACATTCATCCAGTGCTTTACCAGCTGCACTGGCACCTGGTGGAGTACAGTGGTGCCTCGCAAGACGAAATTAATTCGTTCCGCAAGTCTTTTCGTCTTGCGAGTTTTTCGTCTTGCGAAAATCAATCAATGCGTTCCTATGGAAACCGCCTTCAGACCAGGTCCGGGGACAGTCTGTCCCCCGACCTCTTCTGAAGGCCGGCGGGGGGCGAAAGTCTTTGCTTCCCCCCCCCCGCCTGCCTTCCCGGGACAGCAGAGACTTCTCCGCTGTCCCAGGGCCTGCAAGACAGAGCTGTTCTGCCTGGCCTTTGGCTTGGACTCACTTTGACCCCTTATATAGGATTTGGTATATAAAATTTCCCTTGGCTTTTTTGCTGGCCCATGTAGGAACAGCATGGATAGAACAGCATGGATAGCTGGCTCGGGTGAATATTTGATGTTTCCTCCCTTGATGGTCTTGATTTATGAGTTATTACTAAAATGAGGCTGCATTTTAAGCTGTATTTTAAGCCATATTTTAATTGTTTGTTTGTTTGTTTTCCCCCCTATTACGTTTTATTGTAATTTATATTTGGTGTTAGCTGCCCTGAGCCCGGCTCTGGGTGGGGAGCGTGGGGTATAAATACAATTATTATTATTATTATTATTATTATTATTATTATTATTATTATCGTCCTTTAAATCCATCCAAATTGTTGACCATCACTGCCTCATGTTGTTTCACATGAGCTCAGATAATAGTAGAAAAAGGAAATGTGCTTTTAAAGCAAAGTGTGAGGTAGATGGAAGCGGACTTCATACTTTACTGTGCACTTTGGTTGCTGGTGTGTAGGGTTGCCACTTTCGTTCTGGCAAAATAGAGGCCAGGATTTAGGGGTAAAAATGCACTGGGTGAGGCTGTAAATGTGTCTTCTCTGCTGCTATTTATGTACACGTACAAATGGTGGTAACTTTTCTCTGCAACCATGACATCATTTTAAGCATTACTTTTTAACTTTATTATATCAGCTCCCGCTAGATGTATTTCTAAGCCATGATGTGGGTTTCTGGAAAACTGCAAAATGTTTGTAAGTTGGCACTGGAGAATTCTATGATGCCTAGATTGTGATCTAATTTAACATATTTATTTTAATTGTATTTAATAAACAAAGCTAAAAACTTTGAAACTGCCAAGCTTGCCCAGTACAATATTTGCAGCTGGCATTCATTCATTATTACTTATGAACTTTATGAAACCTTGTGAAACTGAAAGACATCCATAGAAAAATTTTGAACTGGAAAATTTTCCACCTCCCATCACTGTTTCTAAGCATGGTCCCTGTTCTGCATGTGTCCAGAAAAAGAATGGAAGAAATTAAAACGAATCAATTTCTTAGGAGCCGAGTAGCTATCACAAAAACTGAATTATCAACTTCAAAAATACAACTAGAAAAGTACTCCTTTTTCCTATATAGAAGCCACAGATCTGTAAAAGTTTTAATATGGCATACAAAGATACCTCCTGAATACAGTAAGTATAATTTTCAGAACTTAGAACTCTGTGCCAAAGGGGTTCAATATGGTACCTACATGCGCAACTGGTGTTGAGCCAATTAATAGTTACAGTTGGTTAGCATGCTCTGCTATAGGAATAGGAACTCGTTACACAACTATGTGCACCTGATAAACATCCTGGAAAAAATAATACAGTGGAAACTCTGGCTATAATCCAAAGAACACTCACCTACGAATAAGCACTCTGCGACTGACATCTGAATAAACATGCCAGACAAAAGGCAGCAAAATATTCAAGCAGTGCAGTTAACCTGTAGAATTTGCTTCCCCAAGGTGTAGTGATGGCTACCAACTTAGACGGCTTTGAAAGGGAATAGACTTATTCATGGAGGGTAAGGCTGTCAATGACTACTAGCCGTCATGGCTGCCTGCTGTCTCTAGAATCAGGCAGCATGCCTCTCTGAACCCCAGCTGTCAGGAAGCAGCAGTGGGAAAGTGCTATTGTCCTCTCCTGCCTGTGGGCTTCTGGTTGGGCACTGTAGGAAACTGGATCCTGGACTAGGGAGGCCTTAGGCCTGATGTTCTCAATGTTGCATGATTTTGAAGAACCAAAAGATTTTGCCAAAATTAATGGACTTAGCTGAGATGACAAAACCCACATGTTTAATCAGAGAAAAGTCATTGTTAATATTTACTGAAGATTGGAAACCTCTCATAGGCTTTGCATTAAAAAGAAAAAGAAATGATGACATTTGAAGGTTATGATTACTAGAAAGTGGCTTTATTAGGTGTTAAAAGTGGAGTGAATGAATGTTTGTATATACAGTCATACCTCAGGTTGAGTACGCTTCGAGTTGAGCACGTTCGAGTTGCGCTCCTCGGCAACCCAGAAGTAACGGAGCGCGTAACTTCCGGGTTTCACCGCTTGCGCATGTGCAGAAGCTCAAAATGACGTCATGCACAGAAGCGGCGAAAAGCGACACGAGTGTGCGCAGACGTGCCGTCGCTACTTACGTTTACTTCTAGATACGAACGGGGCTCCGGAACTAGTGGTATCTAGAGGTACCACTGTAGTGGTCAGATGAGGAATCAGAAGTTCTTTAGCTTCTTAATTTCTCTCAATCTTTTTCTATTCCTTTTTTCTACCTCTTTCTCTTTTTTGCTTTTAGATTAATGTTTTAGTTTGGACAAAAAAATGATATTTGATAATAATCTTTATATTTTTCTTTATAAGCCCCATTAAAATTTATTTTAAAAAAGAACCAGGAGATTTGAAATAACCAGGGGTGACAATGTGGGTCACTTCTTTATTTTTAGTTATTATACAGAGGTCTTCATCTGCAGTTTGAAGTGGTACAAAAGTACAAACAGGAAAATGGAAAGCTGTGTCACTGTACATGTGGGCTGTCACTCATGCCCCCTCCTTTGTGCTTTAGGCAGACTATTTTGACACACATTTATGTTTCTCCATCTTAAATGAAAAAATGAAGATTCCAAGGATTGTTGGAGGTGGTGTTGGTGATGTCATTGACGCCACCCAGTAGATGCCCTGCCCATCATGGCCATAACACATCTGTGACAAAGGGAGGAAGTGGTTTTCCCCTAATTCATCTTCTGAAACACAGCTGAAAACCCCCAAAACTGTTTTGTTACATTATTGTAGTGCAAACCAGGACTGAAAACATGTGGGTGGTATCAGCTAAGTCATATGTAGAGTTGGCCCATTAAAATCCATGGAGTTTGGTTACTTACTGTAAGTCATTTGATTTTCAATGGATCTACTCTGGCTATATCAACATTGGATATCACCTTGTGTGAAGATAGTATTAAACCAGCCCCAGCACTCTTGATATCTGTGTCTTTACTCCAAGCAACCTCAACTCATTAGCTTGGAGTTTGCTTCCTGCAGAACTGCCTAACTACTCTCTTTTATGAATGTAGCTTTGTCATCTTCTGATGCAGGTCGCAGTTGAAAATGGCTTTGGAGGGGCGTACAGCCAAGAGAAAGCTGAATGGATGGTGGAGGCTGTGGAGCAATACTTTCAAAGCAATGGTGAGGTCCCTAAACAAGATAATGTTCTGTTGAACCAGATAGCAGACTCCATGGAAGATAAACCTATTATTGTTACTATTATACGTGCTCATAGCTGTTAACAAAGCATCTCAAAGCAACTTAAGAAATATTAAATTACAGAGCAACTTATCAAACATGTAAAATCCACAACAGAAAATAAGAATAATAAAAGTATTCATCTGTGAACATCAGGAACAGGACAAATACTAACCCGGTCCACTAAAAGGCAGAACATCAGACAGGAGACCCACAGACTTTGGGTCTGCCCTGTGTTTGGCACAACATGGTGGGTGCCTCATTTTATTTTGTGTTGTGGTGCTCAAGTCAGGCTGGTCTCACAGTTACCTAGAAGTAGCAGCCAGAGAGGTTCTTGCAGAAGCGAGCAGAGCATCTGGCAAGAGAGTTAGGTT
Source organism: Podarcis gaigeae (assembly GCF_964106915.1). Taxonomy (NCBI): domain Eukaryota; kingdom Metazoa; phylum Chordata; class Lepidosauria; order Squamata; family Lacertidae; genus Podarcis; species Podarcis gaigeae. The sequence continues at coordinate 37,416,827 of NC_139694.1, forward strand.
GAATGATTACATCTGGGGGCTTTGGGGTTCATTTGGGCAGGGTACTATCTGTAAGCCTGAATCCCCACCTTTATGGTTGGGATGGAGGAACCTGTGCACCACCCCTCATCCAATGTTGTTGGACTTGCAACTTCCATCATCCCCAGCCAGCAAGGCTAGTGGTCAAGAATGATGGAAGCTGCAGCGCAGCAACATCTGAGAGGGCCAACGGGTCCCCATACCCGTTTTCTGGCATCTCTTACGGAGTTCCTGGCCACTTGAATCACTGAATTCTTTCCTCTTTTCTACACAGACTTTTAAACTCCTTGTCTACCTTCTTCTCTGTAGCTGACTTGGAGCTGGATGAGATAGAAGATTTCCTTGCCGAGTTGATGAACAATGAATTTGACACTATGATAGAAGATGGAAGCTTAGCTCAGGTATATGCAAAGCCCTCTCTTCCTTACACCTGCACACACACACACACACACACCCTCTCTGTTGGGATGGAAGCATCTAGTCTAGGCTCCAAGGGACTGTATAGGTCTTTCCCAGGCTGTGTCACCTTTGCTTCCTTCCTGCAAACCTGCACTGGCTGGTTTTCCCACTGAGAATGAGCATCATCTCTTGTCTTAGATCTCCTGTCTCCCTTTGAGAGTGCAGTGGTATTTCTTAGGACTTGTTTCTCACAAGCAGCAGGTGAGAAAAACTAGCCTGCACCACTTCAAACTGCAAATAAGGGCTTATGTGACTGAATGTTGCTTGGTGTAAAAAGAAAAAATTATCATGTTGGGGAGAAAGCTACACTCGGAACTTTTCTCCCTTGCATCTAGTTTTGTCCATCTAGAATATTTTTTTAAAGATAAAAAGGTAAAGGGACCCCTGGCCATTAGGTCCAGTCGTGACCGACTCTGGGGTTGCGGCGCTCATTTTGCTTTATTGGCCGAGGGAGCCGGCGTACAGCTTCCGGGTCATGTGGCCAGCATGACTAAGCCACTTCTGGCGAACCAGAGCAGCGCACGGAAACACCGTTTACCTTCCCGCCGGAGTGGTACCTATTAATCTACTTGCACTTTGACGTGCTTTTGAACTGCTAGGTTGGTAGGAGCAGGGACCGAGCAACGGGAGCTCACCCCATCGCGGGGATTCGTCGACCTTCTGATTGGCAAGTCCTAGGCCCTGTGGTTTAACCCACAGCGCCACCCACGTCCCTAAGGTACAAAGGAGCATTCAGTCATATGAACAATCCCCTCTTTACAGTCTGAAGCAGAGTGACTTTGTCTGCTGGTTGTGAAGCTTTGGTGTCAGAAATGATTCTTCCTGCAACTCCCAGAGCTCCCCAAACCATTGCTTTCCTCTAAACCAGGGGTCGGCAACCCGCGGCTCCGGAGCCGCATGTGGCTCTTTTACACCTTTGCCGCTGCTCCGGGGCGGATACTAGCGAGGGGGGGGAGACGCATTGTGCGCCCCGACACTCCCCACTGTGGCGGGTGCTGTACTGGCTGTGATGTCGCATGGGGGCGGTGCATGCGTTAGTCACACACCGTCCCGATGTCACCTTCCGGCCCGCCCGCTACATTGTGAGGGGGCATGTACGCTGGTCACTGTTTTGAAGGGGAGTGAAGAACACACACACACAAAAAGGTAACTTGTTAATTTAACGTTTATTTCTATGAGGAGGAGTAATTCTGAGGGGTCAAACAAAGAAATAATAAAAAAGTGACAAAAAAGTTATTTTTATAATGACGAGTTTTGCGGCTCTCAGTTTTTTTTTCTTCGGAAATGGGTCCAAGTGGCTCTTTTTGTCTTAAAGGTTGTAGACCCCTGCTCTAGACTGAAATGGGACTCAGCCCCTTCTTCTCTTTCTCCCCATTCTGTACCTAGCCAGAGCCAGTCTCAGGTGTGCCCACTTTGCCATGCTTCGGTATTTGTTGACACCTCAAGTGGGGTTGGCTTAGATAGTCTAGCAGAGTGGTCTGCAAGTCACCAGGGCACATGGGAGGTCATGAACGGCTTGATTTTTTCTTGCTGATGATCGGATGCTTTCAAAAATCATAGGGCTGGAAGAAGGCCAGAAAGTCACCAAGTCCAAATGCAAGGCAGGACATACCGTGTCAGTGTCCTGCAAAAGAACCTACACAATCCATTGCATGAAGTGTCACAACTGTAGAGCAAAAGCAAGCCAAGGATGTAAATCACAAATAAAGCACCAGGATTGCTAGCCAATCTGAGCTGAAACCATTCGCCCCCAGTCCCCTCAATATGAAGGAAAACCCATAAAAAACCCAAAAATTGGGGTAGGAATGTTAGCTTATTATAAGGCAGACTCAAAACTGCAGCCATTGAGATGAATTCTGCTAGTTCACAGCAAGCTGATTTTAAAAAATATGCACTTGAGACTTCGCCTTTACAAAGCCTTTCTGCAAATATGAGTAGAACTTTATTTTTTTAACCCTCAAATTCTCAGCCCTCATATAGATGCCTTTGATGCAGTGAAGGAAGATGAATTTTGGACCTTGCAGCACAAACACATCAAACTAGTTATTCCTTTTTTTGTGTTTGGATAGATTCTTCTGCCCTTAAAGGGTTGCTTTCTTTGTCACACCTTCCACTCTAGCTGTATCCATTTCTCCCTCATTTGTGTAATCCAGCCCCAGGACCTAGACATTTTAACTGCCTCTTTCCTCCCTGATCTGACTGCCATTTACCACTGTGGGGCGCTCTTGCACTGTACATTGAGGCACTGCAGCTACAGAACAGTGGAGAAGGAAAATGTCAGATGAGGTTGCCGTCCAAATCTGGGGAGCCAATTTTTTCCAAATGCTGCTTCTCACCTTTTGCACTGCAGAGGGTAGCAGAACAGAGAAAAGGCAGGGTTTTTGTCAGTTTTCTGCAAGGCAAGAAATCCCTGCTTAAAACCGGTAGCTAGAACGACCACACACACAAAATTACTCTTGCTTTTTGAGTAGGATCAGTTTATCCAGTCAGCTGAAAGTTAGCACAGCATAGCAGCAAACTAGAGCCTTAAACCAGGGAGACTTGCTTAGCTACAGGGTGACCTTAGGTCAATCACTGCCTCTTGGCCTAGGCATTCCCAGAAGATTAATGTGAGGATAAAATTACAATGGTGCCCCGCAAGACGAACACCTTGCAAAACGAAAAACTCACAAGACGAAAGAGTTTTCCGTTTTTGAGTCATTCCGCAAGACGAATTTCCCTATGGGCTTGCTTCGCAAGAAGAAAGCCCATAGGGAAATCTCCGGGGACCTCTTTTAAATGCTGGCGGTGGGGAGCAAAGCCTTTCACCCCCTCTGGCCTTCAGAAGAGGTCCAGGAAGGCCGACGGTGGGCGAAAGTCTTTGCTCCCCACCGCCAGCATTTTAAAAGCGGTCCGGGATAGCAGGGAATTGCGCTGCGCTTTCCAGGACCGCTTTTAAAATGCTGGCCGTCAGGAGCAAAGACTTTCGCCCACCGCCGGCCTTCCTGGACCTCTTCTGAAGGCCAGAGGGGGTGAAAGGCTTTGCTCCCCACCGCCAGCATTTAAAAGAGGTCCCCAGAGATTTCCCTATGGGCTTTCTTCTTGCGGTGGGCGAAAGTCTTTGCTCCCCCCCCCCCGCCTACCTTCCCGGGACAGTGGAGACTTCTCCGCTGTCCCGAGGCGATCTTAAAATGCTGGCGGGCGGCAGCGAAGGCTTCGCTGCCGACCCCCAGCATTTTAAAAGCGAAGCCGCCCGCCAGCATTTTAAGATCGCCCAGGACAGCGGAGAAGTCTCCGCTGTCCCGGGGGCTTTTAAAATGCTGGGGGACGGCACCGAAGGCTTCGCTGCCGCCCGCCAGCATTTTAAGATCGCCCGGGACAGCGGAGGCTTCGCTGCCGCCCGCCAGCATTTTAAAATCGCTTTTAAAATGTTGGCGGTCGGCAGCAAAGCCCTCCTGTCCCCGGAGCTTGCGGGGCGGGAGGTGGGGAGAAGGGCTTTTCTTCCCACCGCCAGCCTTCAGAACAGCCTTCTGAAGGCTGGCGGTGGGAAGAAAAGCCCTTGCCCCCCCCCAGCCTTCAGAAGAGGTCGGGGGACAGACCCCCCCCAGCCTTCAGAAGAGGTCGGGGGACAGACCTTCCCATTCTTATGGGAAACCGTGCTTCGCAAGACGAAAAACTCGCAAGAAGAAAAAACTTGCGGAACGAATTAATTTCATCTTGCGAGGCACCACTGTAGAAGGAGGGAGAAACCTCGTATGTTACTCTGAATTTCTTGGAGGAAGGGTGGCATAAAAACATAACATCCATCATTGTTGATATTTCATCACATATCTAATGTTGATGGGCCTAAACTACCACGCCTTAATTACAAAGACAAATGTGGAACTTAAGAGACTGAATTTCAGATTGTTCCTCTAGTTCTGAATAGCTACTAAACTGCCATTGCCTTAAAAGCTATTTCAACAGATCTGCCTTCTGGAAAACCAAGACTGGCCTCTTGCCAGATTTCCAGGCCATGGCACTGGAGGGATGCTTATATCAAGACGCTGCAGTTCAGACACTGCTTCCTAGAATGCTCTCTGTCTGAAGGTCAGGCACCCATTTTGGACCAATTCCTCTATGGCACCCTCCTTTAGAAAAATGGATGTGTTACCAAAGGAGAGAGAGAGATGTGTAAATTACTCATAAAGCAATCTCAACCCACCCTGTTGCTTGGCTTGGTGGGAGGCCTAGCTTCCTAAGCTGGAAAAAAATTGGCAGACACTTCTCCCAGCAAGAAAAGTCGGGAGGAGGAGGGGCTTTTAAGGCAATGTCTCTTTTTTCATTAGGACGGGTGCATGTCAAGGCCTTGTGACTGGCACACTGTAGCATTTTGGCCCCAGAGCCACTTCTGACCCTGGCTCAGCCCTCTTCAAGTGTGCATGCAGACGGAAAGAACTCTCCCCCATATAAATGGCATTCTTTTTCCTGTATCTTGCGGCTATTTTTATTAGTATGAACAGAAGTATAATGAGATGGCTGCCAACTTCAGCAGTAAACATGCAGATATGTTGAGAACAGGAACCTTTGGCTTCCGTTCTCTGCTCTAGGAGCTGTGTGTGTGGTCTGGTGGAAGATGCTGTTCTAGTGCCAGCTCTGGAGGAGGGCATTGCTGCAGCGGTTAGCCCTGTAGAAGTTCTTGCTCTGCTCGCTGAAAGAGACTTGACCCTCTTCCCGCACTGTAGGTAAGCCAGCAATTGCGCCTGTTCTTCGGTCAGTGCCAGCAGGGAGAGGGAGGCGCAGTGCACGAAGCCATTGTCCGGCTGGCTCAGAAGAAGCAAGAGGCAAAGGTGGCAGCTGCAAAATCAAAGCCAGCAGAGGAAAGCAGCAGTGAGGAGGAACAGGGGACTGAGGAAGAGGTATGACAAATAAACTGCACAGAAAATGAAAACAGCCAGCCAGCCTGTCACTTGTTTTGCATAACCTCTGATCTGCTGGCTTTATTCAGATTTCAAGTTTCTTCATAACTCAGTAGGCTTGACACAAGGATGGAGGGAAGAGGAGGAAAACATGGCTGAATGTCATGAAGGAAAGAGGAATAACTGTTCTGGTGCATAACCAAGCCATTTGCTCCAGTCTAAACTTGTCAGATGATGAGGTTAAGGAACTGGCTATTTAATTCAGCAGATTTAGACTGCAATTAGTTGGTGAGAACTAGGGACGCAGGTGGCGCTGTGGGTTAAAGCCTCAGCGCCTAGGACTTGCCGATCGAAAGGTCGGCGGTTCGAATCCCTGCGGCGGGGTGCGCTCCCGCTGCTCGGTCCCAGCGCCTGCCAACCTAGCAGTTCGAAAGCACCTCCGGGTGCAAGTAGATAAATAGGGACCGCTTACCAGCGGGAAGGTAAACGGCGTTTCCGTGTGCGGCTCTGGCTCGCCAGAGCAGCGATGTCACGCTGGCCACGTGACCCGGAAGTGTCTCCGGACAGCGCTGGCCCCTGGCCTCTTGAGTGAGATGGGCGCACAACCCCAGAGTCTGTCAAGACTGGCCCATACGGGCAGGGGTACCTTTACCTTTACCTTTATGGCTCCTTGGACTTGCCCAGAGACAGGTTTCTGTGAAGCATGTTCCTTTGTAAATCCTACAAACTACTGCCTTTATATTTTTCAAACAGTGAAGGCTACAAACTGGGTTTTTGGCCCAGAATGTTAAAAACAGAAATTATGTGAACCAGAAAACAGCAATTAAATCCAGTCACTGATAACATTGTCTCATTTTCTCCCCTGCCCAGGCTATGGACTGCAGTGCTGCTCCCAGCATGAACGGAGCCCAGCCCAGCCCACCACCTTCCTCCGGTGCAGATTCTGAAGATGGCTGGACCTTGGTGAGGAAGAAAAAGAAATGAAGAACAAGGGGCAGGCCTGCACCACGACTGCAGGAGTTCTGGTTGAGCTGGTGCGGCAGGGACATGGCTGGGGAAATGGGATTGTGTGATTCCCCTCACCCCCAGCTGCAAGAGACTAATATTTATTTTTAAAGCATCAAAAGGAGCAACTTGGATGACAGAGATGTTTTTGGTCTCTGCGTGTGACCAGGCTTCTGCACAGGCCTAAGTATATTGTGCAGACACAGCTGCTTGGTCCCTCTGCTCCTCACTTGGTAGAGACTCTCTTGCGCTGAAGGGGATACAGGTTCAGGGCCCAAAGGGCTGAGGATCCTTGAAGTGATTTTCTTTTCAATGCACGGGAGGCCATCTTCCACCTCTGCCACCTCCTTGTGCTTAAAAACGGCTGTTTTAGCAGCAGCGTGGGTTCTTTTGCAAGGAAATATCTTCTTCCATGGCAAGACACTGATTTCAACATCTCCATTACCTCCTCTTCAACTCCCAGAAGACTAAATCAGGCCCATATCTTTTCCCCCAAGCCCATCCCAAAGGGAAAGATTGCGTTCTAGACATTATTGAAACAGACAGATAAGCATAACAGAAAAACAAAATTCTGTATTTAAAAAAAAAAGACAACAATGGAAAACCAAATACAATAATGAAACTAGAAAGTAACATGGACAATACACAAATCCTTGGTTGTGGGACAGGGCGCTTCTCTCAATAGAAGCCCCCTTCCCTATCCTCTGTAGTGGCCCAGCCACTGTACATGAGCAACAATAAAATATTATTTTGGTAAGATTTTGTATATCCCTTAATACTGACTTTTTTAATATAAAAGTTACATGCACTAGCTCTACACCACAATGGGGATGGGGGTGGGAAGAGGATGACAAAGAATTGGGACAGGCACCAACAGCCCCCACCAGGAGCCTCTCATAAAACAGGGCAACCAAGTTGGGTGTTGTTTTTTAGGACCCCCCCCCCCAACCTGCTCACATATAAGTTGAAATAGTAGAAGCAAGGGGAGGGGGAGAGAAATGTTGGAGGGATCGTAGGAAGCTTCTGTGACTGTCCAATAAAGAATTGGAACAGAATGGAGGAACACCAACTCATGTTTAAGTGCATTGCAGAAGGGAAGCAACTGCATTTGAGAAAAGGTTGTGCGAGAGAGGTTTTTCTCCCCATTGTAATGACCCCCTTTCTCGGCAAAATCCGCTAGGAGCATCTGCTGCACAAGCACCCTATTTTATATGGCATGGGGCTTGCCTGCTCAGAGGTGGCTGTGGCCTCATCTTATTTTTTTATGTTTTATCACTGGCTTTATATTAACTAGGGTAGGTAAATGGCACTTCCATGTATCACTCAGAACGGCAGGTGCAAAGAACAGGAGAATGGCTATTGCTGTCATACCCTGCTGGCGAGGAACTCAAGAGACAGAATAATGTATTGGCAGACACACCTTGTTTTGATTGAGCAAGGCAGTTCTTAACATTAATACTAAAATGAATGCAACTTGGGTGTGCATAAAATTGGGGCTTAAACATTGTAAACTGGTTGTTTGCAACTGGTTTTTCTACCTTAATAGATTTCACCCAGAAAGGATAAACCCATCCTGAATTGGGAGGTGGGTGGGGTAGGATCCTGGCTGGCATTTTTGCTGACAATATCAGGCAGGCACCACAAAAAACCCCACAACTTTGTGCAAAATTAACTGGTAGCCATCCAGGCTCTTGGGTAACGTCTTGTCTGTGTTCAGATTCAGCTTATGGAGTCCCATTCTGGTGCCCACCTATCCTAAAAATGTGAAGGCCAGAAAAATGGTAAATTCATAGAATACTAGGTTTGCAAATACTAGGGAAAAATCCTGCATCCAGTGGCCTGGGTTTTTTGTTTGTACAAAACCAAGGTTGCAAACCTATCCAAACCAAACTCAGTGGTGCTTAGTTCTCAGTAGGCATAGGATTCTACACTGCATGGCATTTATACTTTTGAAGCTCCAATTACCTGGGAGTAGGCTCTACTCATCGGCGTGGGTTTAAAAAATCCACAGGACTGCTCTTAAGTTCCATTAAGATGCCAAACAGTACAATCTTATATGCTAAAAGAAGTTGTAAATTAGGCACATCATGTTGTTGAAAAAGTAAAACAATTTTAGGCTTGGCAAATATATTCTTGCGGAGAAGCTTGTAAGATGTGGGCTGGATGAGGTAACTGGTTAGCTGGGTTTGTAGCTGGTTGACTGACGGAACCCAAAGTGTGCTTGCTAATAGTTCCTCATCACCCTGGAAAAAAATGGCAAGTATGGTGCTGCAGGGTTCTGTTGTTCCTCAACATCTTTAGAAATGATTTGGATGAAGGAATTGAGGGGCTGCTTGTCAAATTTGCAGTTGACACCCGACTGATGCTGAAGCCAAAATCTGCATTCAAGGTGACCATAACAGATTGGAGAACTGGGCCCAAGCTAACAAAAGGATTTTCAGTAGCAACACATTCAAGGTTCTATTCCCTTAGGCAGGAATAACCAGCTGAACAGCACTAAGATGGGGGGACACCCGGCTTGCCAGCAATACGTATTAAAATTAGGGGTCGTACTAGACCACCAGCCAAACGTGATGCACCAGCAAAAAAAAGCACATGCTATTCTAGGCAGCATCAACAGAAGTATAGCGTTCTGATCAAGGGAAGTAATAGTTCTGCTCCATTATGACTTGGTCAGACTACACTTGAAATCCTGTGTTGTTCTGGGCACCACAATTTAATAAGGGTATTGACAAGCTGGAAGGTGTGCAGAGAAGGACAACCAAGCCTTATGAAGAACAGTTGAGGGAGCTGGGTGTTTAGCCTGGAAAAGAGGAGGCTGAGAGGAGGTATGATAGGCATGTTCAAATATCTAAAGGTCTGTCCCATGGAAGATGGAGCAAGCTTGTTTTCTCCTGCTCTGGAGGGTTGGACCCAAACTAATGGCTTCAAGTTACAAGGAAGTAGATTCCGACTAAGCATCAGTAAAATCTTTCTGGTTGTAAGAGTTGTTTTGACAGTGGAATGGACTTCACTGGAGGTTTTTAGCAGAGGTTGGATGGCCACCTGTCATGGATGCATTATTTGAGATTCCTGCATTTTAGGCGGTTGGACTAGATGACCCTTGGGGTCCCTTCCAACTTTATAATTCTATGAGTCTTGGGGGGGGGGGATATATCACATACTGTATCCAGTTTCTCCCAAATTTGTTTTCCCCCAGAAAAAGGGGAAATATTTTTCTTTCATAGCTTAAAAGGAAATTTTATAACTTTAACCTGTTTTAGGCATACATTTAGCCATAAGGTTTTGCTTCTCACTTAGAAAAATCAACTGTAGATTACATTTTTCCAGGTATCTTTTACATGATCACTTTTCGGCAGCTTATTTCTGTCACACACACCCCCCCTTTTTACTTTTGGATTTATCTTGACTTCTACATGATTTTATTGCATTCTTTCACGTTGTTGAAAGCACCTTGGAGCATATTTGCAATATGTAAAATTTCAAGCACAAACTGGAAGAGCAATTGTTGCAAAGATGTCACCTACAGCCTCGTGCAGCTGCACCCACTTTGGCAGGGCTTGCACAGGAGAGCTCTGGTGTGGGCCGTGCCTTTGGACCCCTTGGCAGAGGCAGGATGATTGGGTGGTGGCAGGTGGCAGGCAGCAAGGTCCAATTGCTGGGGCGGGGGGGCACCTTATCAGTAAGAGGGGACCCTGCATGCTATAGCAAGGACAAGGACCCTGGTTCCTTCTTCTTCTAACTAGCTCTCATGTCCCAGCTTGCTTGTTCAAAGCTTGTTTTGTTCAAGGGGGTGTGGGGTGTGAGAGAGAGAGAGACTTCAAATCATCATAATCCATCTGCTAAGGCAGCCTCAAATCAGCCTTTCCAGGTCCAAAAATTGTCAGTATTGTGTGAGGAAACATCACAAGACAAAACGCCACCTAGTCTCACACAAATACAGAGAGGAGGGTAACAAGCAAGGAACATAAATGCTCAAGAGAGGAAAATTCCCACGCCCCTGTTTGCGTTCCACTGAAAGAATTGTCTCAACTCTCTCCCTACCCTGCCCCAATTCCCCCAAACCACTGCAGAGGACGTATGTTCGGTAAGTGCTAAGTTCGGTAAGTAAGCAGTGGGGACTGAAAGAACGGATCTTGGTCCAAGAAAGGGGGAAGCACGTGTTGGAAGGAAGACATCCACCCGTTCGCATCCATTTCTTCCCTGCATAGAGGATGGGACGAAAGGAAGAAAGTGGAGGTGCTCCGATTACTACGTGCTGCAGCTAGGAGCAGGAACTGGCCTGGAGCAAATGTCAGGACGTGTGACGTGCATCGCCTCTGCGGCTGGGAATGCGGCAGGGGCAGGGTGGCTGCGTTGATGTGGACCGCAAGGAGGGGAAGAAAGTGCCAGAGAGAGAGGGAGAAAGGAACGTTCAAGTATACTGGTCAGAGAATGGTGAGCAAGTTCCCCAAGTGGGCAGAATCCGCAATTCCCAGCTGCCCAGCCCTCCGCCTCTAGGTTCTCTCCGCCTCCGTATCCTCATCTGCCTCTTGGATGGAGGGCGGCCCTCTGCCTTCTTCTCCGCGGCCCGCCCTGCTCAGCACCTCCATCCACCGCTGCCGCAGCTCTTCAGTCTCGGGGCTGAAATACCAGCACAGGTGGCTCTGGCTGATCCGGAAGGCGTGGCGTCGGTCCACCCGCTCGCCGGGTTCAGGCAGGCTCACTTCGAAACCGATCAGAGGCATCGAGCGCTGGGCCTTGACATCCTGCAGGACAGGCAGGGAGAGAGGTCAGAAGCCCACAAACATGGCCAGGCTGTCGACTGCCTGCCTAGCGCAGCGTTCTGCCTTCCCAACACCAGGCTAAAGCATGCTTTGAAGTCAGGCAAGGGATGTTCTGCAGCTCCCATCTTTGCTGACCACTGGGCCATGCTGTCTGGGGCTGATGGGAGCTGGAGTCCTGCAACCTCTGGAGGGCCATGCAGAATCAGAAGAATCTTTATTTGCATCGGCCACTAGTCATAGCAACAAAATAAAATGTGCTGAAGATAGAGGTAAAAACTTAACTACACAAAATACATTCTGGAGACTGCAGTTCTCACTCAGGGCCACCAGTATGCAAATGAAGGATTGAGAACTGTCGCTCACTGATTGGTTAGTTAGTTGGAAGTTGTTACTGTTACAAGTTTCTTAGTATTATATAAAGCAGCTAGCTAGGCTGCAATGTGTCAAGACTCCAGGAGCAGTTCTAACTGCTGTAATAAAGAGCTGTGAATCTAACAGAGCTGTGTCCTTTGTCCATCTTTCCCACTATTTAACACTAATTGCCCCTGCTAATTTTATTATTATTATTTTGCAGTTTTTGCTGTCACCTGATTATCTTGATCTGCCACGCAGGTTCTCCACCCCTGCTTCAAAGGTTATTTGGTGCCTCACCCTCTCCTTTCCCTCCAGAGTAATATATTGGGCAAGAAGCAGCATGCAGTAGAACCAAGTGCCGTTGCCATACCTACCTGTGGGGCTCCATAGATGTACAGCACCAGGGGCTCGTTTTCGGGGATGACAAACCAGCCTTTGTGCCAGGCCTTCCCTCCTTTTTCCATGTAGTGCAAGAAGCTGCAGATCACACTGTTCTCTGCCACCACGGAAGCCTGTTTCTGCAGGGGGGCCAGAAAAGTGTCCTTGTGAGACCCACACAGTCCTAACCCCCAAGAGCTGACAGCCCATCAGCACAGAGCACCACTTTGCAATTCCGAGAGCTGGAAATGGGATCTCTGAGAACATCCAGTCCAGCCCCCACCCCGAGGCAGGAATTGCACTACCATTTATTCACTTAATTCATAAAAATTATACACCGCTTGACTGTAAAAAAACAACAACCTCTAAGTGGCTTTACGGCATCTCCCAACTGCTCTTGTGTGTTGATCACTGAGTCTGTGGAAATTATTTTTAAAATACAGATTTTTTTTAAAAAAAGTGATGCAGGCAAAAGGCACACTTTGAGTAGCTCTGCA